>NC_057853.1:50613806-51237268 GCF_015237465.2 Chelonia mydas
AAGATCTATCTTTAAATAGGGGAGAGAGGCAAGTTAAACAGTGCCTGTGACTCTTAGGCCCTGGTCTACACTAGGACTTTAGGTCGAATTTAGCAGCATTAAATCGATGTAAACCTGCACCCGTCCACACGATGAAGCCCTTTATTTCGACTTAAAGGGCTCTTAAAATCGATTTCCTTACTCCACCCCTGACAAGTGGATTAGCGCTTAAATCGGCCTTAAATCGGCCTTGCAGGGTCGAATTTGGGGTACTGTGGACACAATTCGATGGTATTGGCCTCCGGGAGCTATCCCAGTTTTCGAAATGCCAAAACCTTTGTCAAAATCTCCCAGGGCATGAAGGACAGAGGCCATAACAGGGACCCGAAGCAGTGCCGCGTGAAACTGAAGGAGCTGAGGGAAGCCTACCAGAAAACCAGAGAGGCGAACGGCCGCTCCGGGTCAGAGCCCCAAACATGCCGCTTCTATGATGAGCTGCATGCCATTTTAGGGGGTTCAGCCACCACTACCCCAGCCGTGTTGTTTGACTCCTTCAGTGGAGATGGAGGCAATACGGAAGCAGGTTTTGGGGACGAAGAAGATGATGATGATGATGAGGTTGTAGATAGCTCACAGCAAGCAAGCGGAGAAACCGGTTTTCCCGACAGCCAGGAACTGTTTCTCACCCTAGACCTGGAGCCAGTACCCCCCGAACCCACCCAAGGCTGCCTCCTGGACCCAGCAGGCGGAGAAGGGACCTCCGGTGAGTGTACCTTTTAAAATACTATACATGGTTTAAAAGCAAGCATGTGAAAGGATTACTTTGCCCTGGCATTCGCGGCTCTCCTGGATATACTCCCAAAGCCTTTGCAAAAGGTTTCTGGGGAGGGAAGACTTATTGCGTCCTTCATGGTAGGACACTTTACCACTCCAGGCCAGTAACACGTACTCGGGAATCATTGTACAACAAAGCATTGCAGTGTATGTTTGCTGGCGTTCAAACAACATCCGTTCTTTATCTCTCTGTGTTATCCTCAGGAGAGTGAGATATAATCCATGGTCACCTGGTTGAAATAGGGTGCTTTTCTTCAGGGGACACTCAGAGGAGCCCATTCCTGCTGGGCTATTTGCCTGCGGCTGAACAGAAATGTTCCCCGCTGTTAGCCACAGGGAGGGGGGAGGGTTGAGGGGGTAGCCACGCGGTGGGGGGAGGCAAAATACGACCTTGTAACAAAAGCACATGTGCTATGTATGTAATGTTAACAGCAAGGTTTACCCTGAAAGAGTGTAGCCAGTGTTTTATAAAATGTGTCTTTTTAAATACCGCTGTCCCTTTTTTTTTCTCCACCAGCTGCATGTGTTTCAATGATCACAGGATCTTCTCCTTCCCAGAGGCTAGTGAAGATTAGAAAGAAAAAAAAACGCACTCGAGATGAAATGTTCTCCGATCTCATGCTGTCCTCCCACACTGACAGAGCACAGACAAATGCGTGGAGGCAAATAATGTCAGAGTGCAGGAAAGCACAAAATGACCGGGAGGAGAGGTGGCGGACTGAAGAGAGTAAGTGGCGGGCTGAAGAGAGGGCTGAAGCTCGAATGTGGCGGCAGCGTGATGAGAGGAGGCAGGATTCAATGCTGAGGCTGCTGGAGGACCAAACCAGTATGCTCCAGTGTATGGTTGAGCTGCAGCAAAGGCAGCTGGAGCACAGACTGCCACTACAGCCCCTGTGTAACCAACCGCCCTCCTCCCCAAGTTCCATAGCCTCCACACCCAGATGCCCAAGAACGCGGTGGGGGGCCACCGGCCAACCAGCCACTCTGCCACAGAGGATTGCCCAAAAAAAAGAAGGCTGGCATTCAATAAATTTTAAAGTTGTAAACTTTTAAAGTGCTGGGTGGCATTTTCCTTCTCTCCTCCACCACCCCTCCTGGGCTACCTTGGTAGTCATCCCCCTATTTGTGTGATGAATGAATAAAGAATGCATGAATGTGAAGCAACAATGACTTTATTGCCTCTGCAAGCGGTGATCGAAGGGAGGAGGAGAGGGTGGTTAGCTTACAGGGAAGTAGAGTGAACCAAGGGGCGGGGGGTTTCATCAAGGAGAAACAAACAGAACTTTCACACCGTAGCCTGGCCAGTCATGAAACTGGTTTTCAAAGCTTCTCTGATGCATACCGCGCCCTCCTGTGCTCTTCTAACGGCCCTGGTGTCTGGCTGCGCGTAACCAGCAGCCAGGCGATTTGCCTCAACCTCCCACCCCGCCATAAACGTCTCCCCCTTACTCTCACAGATATTGTGGAGCACACAGCAAGCAGTAATAACAGTGGGAATATTGGTTTCGCTGAGGTCTAAGTGAGTCAGTAAACTGCGCCAGCGCGCCTTTAAACGTCCAAATGCACATTCTACCACCATTCTGCACTTGCTCAGCCTGTAGTTGAACAGCTCCTGACTACTGTCCAGGCTGCCTGTGTACGGCTTCATGAGCCATGGCATTAAGGGGTAGGCTGGGTCCCCAAGGATACATATAGGCATTTCAACATCCCCAACAGTTATTTTCTGGTCTGGGAATAAAGTCCCTTCTTGCAGCTTTTGAAACAGACCAGAGTTCCTGAAGATGCGAGCGTCATGTACCTTTCCCGGCCATCCCACGTTGATGTTGGTGAAACGTCCCTTGTGATCCACGAGAGCTTGCAGCACTATTGAAAAGTACCCCTTGCGGTTTATGTACTCGCTGGCTTGGTGCTCCGGTGCCAAGATAGGGATATGGGTTCCGTCTATGGCCCCACCACAGTTAGGGAATCCCATTGCAGCAAAACCATCCACTATGACCTGCACATTTCCCAGGGTCACTACCCTTGATATCAGCAGATCTTTGATTGTGTGGGCTACTTGCATCACAGCAGCCCCCACAGTAGATTTGCCCACTCCAAATTGATTCCCAACTGACCGGTAGCTGTCTGGCGTTGCAAGCTTCCACAGGGCTATCGCAACTCGCTTCTCATCTGTGAGGGCTGCTCTCATCTTGGTATTCATGTGCTTCAGGGCAGGGGAAAGCAAGTCACAAAGTTCCATGAAAGTGCCCTTACGCATGCGAAAGTTTCGCAGCCACTGGGAATCGTCCCAGACCTGCAACACTATGCGGTCCCACCAGTCTGTGCTTGTTTCCCGAGACCAGAATCGGCGTTCCACAGCATGAACCTGCCCCATTAGCACCATGATGCCTACATTGGCAGGGCCCATGCTTTCAGAGAAATCTGTGTCCATGTCCTGATCACTCACTTGACCGCGCTGACGTCGCCTCCTCGCCCGGTATCGCTTTGCCAGGTTCTGGTGCTGCATATACTGCTGGATAATGCGTGTGGTGTTTAATGTGCTCCTAATTGCCAAAGTGAGCTGAGCGGGCTCCATGCTTGCGGTGGTATGGCGTCCGCACAGGTAACTCAGGAAAAAAGGCGCGAAACGATTGTCTGCCCTTGCTTTCACGGAGGGAGGGAGGGAAGGGGGGACTGACGATATGTACCCAGAACCACCCGCAACAATGTTTTAGCCCCATCAGGCATTGGGATCTCAACCCAGAATTCCAATGGGCAGCAGAGACTGCGGGAACTGTGGGATAGCTACCCACAGTGCAACGCTCCGGAAGTCGACTCTAGCCTCGGTACTGTGGAAGCACTCGGCCGAGTTAATGCACTTAATGCACTTAGAGCATTTTCTGTGGGGACACACACACTCGAATATATAAAACCGATTTCTAAAAAAATGACTTCTATAAATTCGACCTTATTCCGTAGTGTAGACATACCCTAGGTCCCATCTACACTGGCAAGTTTGTGCACAGTAAAGCAACTTTGAGCGCTGTAACTCCGGAGGTGTTCACACTGCCAAGCCGCTTAGTGTGCAGAAACTGCACAGATGCAGTGCTCTAAAAAAACCACCTCAACAAGAGGCGTAGAGCTTTCTGGGCCGGGGCTACAGCACTGCGTAGAGCTTTCTGGGCCGGGGCTACAGCACTGCGGTGCCTGTGTATACACCGTGGTGGTTAGAGGGCTACAACTGGCCTCCGGCAGGTATCCAACAATGCCTGTTCTCACCTCTCTGGTGAGTTCATCGATTTGAACTCTACTGCCCTGCCCTCAGGTGACCAACTGTCAGTCCCACCCCATACATTCCTTTACAGATTTGAAGGTCCCCTTCCTGTTTGCTTGGTGATGCGTCCAGTGGTCTCAGCGCACCTTTCCAGGTGGCCATGCCCACTCCACGCACAAGGTGATCCCCCGCTTGGAGCAATGCTGACCTGCTGGATCTCATTGGCATTTGGGGAAAGGAGACAGTGCAGTCACACTGCTCTCCAGCCGTCAGAATTATGATAACAATGGACAGATTTCTATATGCATGACAGAAAAGGGCCATGACCGGGACACATTGCAGTGCAGGGTCAAAGTGAAGGAGCTGTGGAACACCTATGTCAAGGTTCCTTCCCCACTCTGAACTCTAGGGTACAGATGTGGGGACCTGCATGAAAGACCCCCTAAGCTTATTCTTACCATCTTAGGTTAAAAGCTGCCACCACCGAAGTGTTACACAAAGAACAGGGAAAGTGCCCACTTGGAAACGTCTTCCCCCCAAAATATCCCCCCAAGCACTACACCCCTTTCCTGGGGAAGGCTTGATAAAAATCCTCACCAATTTGCATAAGTGAACAAAGACCCAAACCCTTGGATCTTAAGAACAATGAAAAAAGCAATCAGGTTCTTAAAAGAAGAATTTTAATTAAAGAAAAAGTAAAAGAATCACCTCTGTAAAATCAGGATGGTAAATACCTTACAGGGTAATCAGATTCAAAACATAGAGAATCCCTCTAGGCAAAACCTTAAGTTACAAAAGGTGTACAAAACCAGGAATATGCATTCCATTCAGCACAACTTATTTTATCAGCCATTTAAACAAAACAGAATCTAACGCATATCTAACTAGATTGCTTACTGACTTTTTACACGAGTTCTGACCTACATTCCTGCTCTGGTCCCGGCAAAAGCATCACACAGACAGACAAAACCTTTGTTTCTCCCCCTGTCCAGCTTTGAAAGCATCTTGTCTCCTCATTGGTCATTTTGGTCAGGTGCCAGCAAGGTTATCTTAGCTTCTTAACCCTTTACAGGTGAAAGGGTTTTTCCTCTGGCCAGGAGGGATTTAAAGGTGTTTACCCTTCCCTTTATATTTATGACACGCCTCCCAAATCACAGATAGGGTGAAATCACGCTGGCTGTGATTTCTTCCTGGAGCTCTAGGAGAAAACGGAGTTAATAAGACACATGCACCTCTAAATATACTACCAAGTATATAAAGACTAACAATATTTTCCACATCTCAAGGACGATTTTAACCAGTTGTTTCTGGGAAACTTTCACGGGAGAGTGCATCAGCCACTTTGTTAGAAGCTCCTGAGATGTGTTGGATGTCGAAATCAAAATCTTGGAGAGCTAAACTCCACCGAAGAAGTTTTTTGTTATTTCCCGTGGCGGTATGAAGCCACTGTAGCGCAGCATGGTCGGTTTGCAGGTGGAAACGCCGTCCCCAAACATATGGGCGTAGCTTTTCCAGAGCCTAGACAATGGCGTAACATTCTTTTTCACTGACTGCCAGTTGCTTTCCCTCTCAGACAGCTTCTTGCTGAGAAACACTACAGGGTGGAATTCTTGATCCGGTCCTTCCTGCATCAAAACTGCTCCCACATCACTCTCGGACGCATCTGTGGTTACTAGGAACGGTTTGTCAAAGTCTGGGGCCCTTAGCACAGGGTCAGACATGAGTGTTGCTTTAAGCTGGTTAAAGGCCTTTTGACACTCTTCAGTCCACTGAACAGCATTTGGCTGTTTCTTTTTGGTTAGGTCTGTCAGTGGGGCGGCGATTTCGCTGTATTGCAGTACAAATCGCCAGTAATATCCGGCCAAGCCTAAGAAGGATTGGACCTGTTTCTTTGACTTTGGGACAGGCCACTTTTGGATAGCATCCACTTTGGCCTGTAGGGGGCTGATAGTTCCTTGACCCACCTGGTGTCCAAGGTAAGTCACTCTGTTTAGGCCTATTTGACACTTCTTAGCCTTAACAGTTAGTCCTGCCTCCCTTATGCGCTCCAAGACTTTTTGTAGATGTTCCAGGTGTTCTGCCCAGGAATCCGAAAATATGGCCACATCGTCAAGATAGGCGACTGCATATTCTCCTAATCCTGCTAGGAGACCATCTACAAGTCTTTGGAAGGTGGCGGGTGCATTCCGCAGCCCGAAAGGGAGTACATTAAATTCATACAGCCTGACATGTGTGGTGAAGGCTGACCTTTCCTTGGCAGATTCATCTAGCGGTACCTGCCAGTACCCCTTCGTTAAGTCCAAGGTAGAGATGAACTGGGCCCGTCCCAGTTTCTCTAATAGTTCATCTGTGCGTGGCATTCGATAGTTGTCTGGGCGAGTTACAGCATTTAGCTTACGGTAGTCCACAGCAAAAACGTATCTCCCCATCTGGTTTGGGAACTAGAACCACAACTAGCCCACGAGCTGCCAGTTCTACAAAGAGCTGGACGCAATACTCAGTGGTGACCCCACCTCCACTGCGAAGGCCCCTGTAGATACTTTGTTGGCTCATGTGCCAGTCAAGAGTGGACCAAGCCAGGAGGAGGCAATCTTGGATGAAGAAGGGGAGAGGGAACCGGAGGCAGAGGATGACTCGGAGGCCAGAGACGCATGCAGTTAGGAGATCTTTTCTACCCCGGAGGAGCCTAGCCAGTCACAGCAGTCAGATCTTGGCAAAGTGGAAACAGGACACGAGGCTCCTGGTAAGTGGATCTGATTTTGGGAATTGCTGAACTGAGTTGTTAGGGGCAGGAGGGTTGCAGAAAGCAGGCTTCTCTCCCACCTCATGCCTAGTATAAAAATATTGCTCAGGCATGCAGGAGGGAAACCAGGAAGGCCAAATCACAATTGTAGTTGCAACTAGCAAGGGATCTTAAGAGTAACAAGAAGGGTTTCTACAGGTACGTTAGCAACAAGAAGGTCAGGGAAAGTGTGAGCCCCTTACTGAATGGGGAAGGCAACCTAGTGACAGAGGATGTGGAAAAAGCTAATGTACTCAATGCTTTTTTTGCCTCTGTCTTCACCAACAAGGTCAGCTCCCAGACTACTGCACTGGGAAGCACAGTATGAGGAAGAGGTGACCAGCCCTCTGTGGAGAAAGAAATGGTTCAGGACTATATAGAAAACCTGGACGAGCACAAGTCCATGGGGCCGGATGCGCTGCATCCGAGGGTGCTAAAGGAGTCGGTGGATATGATTGCAGAGCCATTGGCCATTATCTTTGAAAACTCATGGCAATCAGAGGAGGTCCCGGATGACTGGAAAAAGGCTAATCTAGTGCCCATCTTTAAAAAAGGGAAGGATGAGGATCCAGAGAACTACAGGCCAGTCCGCCTCACCTCAGTCCCTGGAAAAATCATGGAGCAGGTCCTCAAGGAATCAATTTTGAAGCACTTTGAGAAGAGGAAAGTGGTCAGGAACAGTCAGCATGGATTCACCAAGGGCAAGTCATGCCTCACTAACCTAATTGCCTTCTGTGATGAGATAACTGGCTCTGTGGATGAGGGGAAAGAAGTGGATGTGTTATTCCTTGACTTAAGCAAAACTTCTGATGCGGTCTAGTATTCTTGCCAGCGAGTTAAAGAAGTATGGGCTGGATGAATGGACTATAAGGTGGATAAAAAGCTGGCTAGATTATCTGGCTCAACGAGTAGTTATCAATGGCTCCATGTCTAGTTGGCAGCCGGTATCAAGCGGAGTGCCCCAAGGGTCGGTCCTGGGGCCGGTTTTGTTCATTATCTTCATTAATGATCTGGAGGATTGTGTGGATTGCACCCTCAGCAAGTTTGCTGATGACACTAAACTGGGAGGAGAGGTAGATACGCTGGAGGGCAGGGATAGGATACAGAGGGCCCTAGACAAATTAGAGGATTGGACCAAAAGAAATCTGATGAGGTTCAACAAGGACAAGTGCAGAGTCCTGCATTTAAGATGGAAGAATCCTATGCATTGCTACAGACTAGGGATCGAATGGCTAGGCAGCAATTCTGCAGAAAAGGACCTAGGGGTTACAGTGGACGAGAAGCTGGATATGAGTCAACAGTGTGCCGTTGTTGCCAAGAAGGCCAATGGCATTTTGGGATGTATATGTAGGGGCATTGCCAGCAGATCGAGGGACGTGATCGTTCCCCTCTATTCAACATTGGTGAGGCCTCATCTGGAGTACTGTGTCCAGTTTTGGGCCCCACACTACAAGAAGGATGTGGAAAAATTGGAAAGAGTCCAGCGGAGGGCAACAAAAATGATTAGGGGACTGGAACACATGACTTATGAGGAGAGGCTGAGGGAACTGGGATTGTTTAGTCTGCGGAAGAGAAGAATGAGGGGGGATTGGATAGCTGCTTTCAACTACCTGAAAGGGGGTTCCAAAGAAGATGGATCTAGACTGTTTTCAGTGGTAGCGGATGACAGAACGAGGAGTAATGGTCTCAAGTTGCAGTGGGGGAGGTTTAGGTTGGATATTAGGAAAAACTTTTTTACTAGGAGGGTGGTGAAACACTGGAATGTGTTACCTAGGGAGGTGGTGGAATCTCCTTCCTTAGAAGTTTTTAAGGTCAGGCTTTACAAAGCCCTGGCTGGGATGATTTAGTTGGGGATTGGTCCTGCTTTTAGCAGGGGGTTGGACTAGATGATCTCCTGAGGTCCCTTTCAACCCCGGTATTCTATGATTCTATGACACCCATTTGCATTGGTTCATTTATCAGCCATGTATGCACATTTTCTGAGTGTGGTGAGAGAGTTCTTCACTTTTTCAACAGCTGAATCTCACTGTTACAATGCATGTTTTTAACCAGTCAGTTGAGTTTCTTTCAAAAAGATAGTGAGCATTTGCTGGTCTTGGTCCAACTTCAGGATTAACAAATGACAATGCACTTAACATTGGTCTCCAGTTTGTAGCGTGTGGCATCTCTTGCTTAAAGAGAAACTATGATGTGACAGCCATGTTTGTTTGAATAAACTGTGTTGTCTCCAGCATTTTTAACAGCCTCATTAAATACTACTAAAATTGGCTTTGACAATGACTGGCTTATAAGGCTTTCTGCATGTCAGTGCAGTCCAGAGGATTGGTGTTTTGCAGCCTTTTCACATAGTTTGTTAGCACTGGCTTTGCGGATCGGTCTGGCAAGCCAAGCTCCTCCACTTTTACTATAGAAATCCATGGTATGCTCACTTGAATACTGCGTGCAATTCTGGTCACCCCATCTCAAAAAAGATATAGAAAGGGGCAACTAAAATGATTAGGGGTATGGAACAGCTTCCATATGAGGAGAGATTTAAAAAACTAACTTTTCAGTTTGGAAAAGAGAGGACTAAGAGGGGATATAATAAAGGTTTATAAAATCTTGACTGGTGTGGAGAAAGTGAATAAGCTCCTTCCTATAAGAGAAGAACTAGGGGTCACATGACTTATGAGGAGAGCCTGAGGGAACTGGGATTGTTTAGGTTGCAGAAGAGAAGAATGAGAGGGGATTTGATAGCTGCTTTCAACTACCTGAAAGGGGGTTCCAAAGAGGATGGATCTAGACTGTTCTCAGTAGTAGCAGATGACAGAACAAGGAGTAATGGTCTCAAGTTGCAGTGGAGGAGGTTTAGGTTGGATATTCGGAAAAACTTTTTCACTAGGAGGGTGGTGAAGCACTGGAATGGGTTACCTAGGGAGGTGGTGGAATCTCCTTCCTTTGCAGTTTTTAAGGTCAGGCTTGACAAAGCCCTGGCTAGGATGATTTAGTTGGGGATTGGTCCTACTTTGAGCAGGGGGTTGGACTGGATGACCTCCTGAGGTCTCTTCCAACCCTGATATTCTATGATAAGTTCATTGAGGATATGTCCATCAATGGCTATTAGCCAGGATGGGCAGGGATGCAACACCATGCTTTGAGAGCCTTTGCTTGCCAGAAGCTGTGAGTGGATGACAGTGGATGGATCTCTCAATAATTTCCCTGTTCTGTTAATTCCCTTTGAAGAAGCTGGCATTGGCCTCTCCCAGAAGACAGGATACTGGGCTAGAAAGACCATTGGTCTGACCCAATATGGCCGTTCTTATGTAAAAATTGATTATAATAAAAATGTTTAGTACAGAAACTGCCCAAGGTAACGACCTCTTGAGATAGTAACAATGTGAGATAATGACCTTGGCATATAATGCGTTTTAAAAAGCTTGGCCTACTAGGAAATGTATATTTATATAAGTTTCTCAGTCACAAATCTAGCATTCTGGAGGAAAGTCACTAAAACATAGTCCAACAAACAAATGTTTCTTTATTGTGCCCCTCCCTTCTCCCTCTATCACAACCCACTCATAGTTGTTGTCCTTGGTCAGCGAAAACTTAGAGTTCAGAGCTGCTTTCACATGAGTTCACCTCCCACCTAGGAGAGTGTGGGGGAGAAGGCACCTTGCTCATTCCTCCAGATGCTCACCACTCTCCAGCCACTCACTCTGGCCGCTGTTTTTTGTTGTGCCACCATTCACTCCACCACTGATGGCCCTGCACCATCACTGTCTTCTGCCACTGTCTTAAGTTTCCTGTAAGATACACAGTCCTGCAGCAGCGTATTTAGTGCCATGCAGGCGCTTAGGAAACCCACCCGGCGACCTGCCACAGCAGCGGGAAGGGCGCCCCTCCCCCCCCTTCCGCCCCAGCCCTAACTCACCCTGCCCAGGCATGGGAAAAATCTGAGTGAAAACTGTGTTCCCTGTAACTTGTGCGCTTGAGCAGCTGCACAGGAGAGATTTAAATGCTGCCCAGCTGATTAGGAGGACATGCATAGCTGACAGCATGTGTTCAGGTGCCCCTCCACCCACATTGCTCCATCCTGCAGCTGCTCCCAGCACCATCCTGCTGGCTGTCCAGGGGTGGGAGGAAGATGCTGATATCAGGGTGGCCACCTCCCCCCAGCCCCTGTACCCCACCTCTGCAGAGCAGAGGAGAGGCAGGGGACACAGCCTGGCTCAGGACTCCGAGCTGCTGCAGGGAAGGGTGAGCGGCTGAGTGCATTTCTTAAAGAGACAGTTCACTATTTGAGATTTCCCTAGCAGCCAGCTCAGGGCCCCTCTCTCTCTGTCTCACGCTCTTTCTCCCCCTCCCCCGTACCCTATTTCTGCAGAGCCAGGGCGGGGAAACAACAGGGTTCAGGACAGCTTTCAGTGAGTGTCTTAAAGAGCCAGCACAGACACTCTGTCTCTCACACACAGAGTCTCTGACACAGTCACACACACACACTGTCTCTGTGTCACACTCACCTAACACATACTTGTATTATTGTTAGTACTTCTTGGTACTTCCTGCAATGCTCACATATTCTCTGTAATTTTATTCTTTCAAAGTGTGTTATTTTAGTATTTTGACTGGTCTATGCATGTTATAATTTTTATTTCTCTTGCAAACCTGGCCTGGCTGAAGTAATTATCCCTCTTTAACTTTTTTAAAATATATATTATATCTAGGTTTTTTGTTCCTACTGGTGGCGCACATCCCTTACTGCACACAAAATTTACTCTGCACATGGATGGAAAAAATTAGATGGAACGTTCACCCTGACAGTTAAAAACCTTTTTTTCATTTCCAGCCTGAATTTGTTCATGACTAGTTTATATCCATTTGTTCTTGTGCCAACAGTCCTTTAGCTTAACTAGCTCTTCACCCTTCCTGGTGTTTACCCCCTTTGTATTTAGAGAGAGCAATGAGATTCCCCTCTCAGCCACCATTTTGCTAAGCTAAACAAGCTAAGCTCTTCCCATCTCTTCTCATAAGACAGGCCCCTCCATTTTCCTGATTATCCTACTATTTCTTCTCTGCATCTGTTCCAGTTTTGAGTTTATCTTTTTTGAACATTGGTGACCAGTATTCCAAATGAGGTCTTACCAATATCTTGTACAATAGCATTAATACTTCTCCATCTTCACTGGAAATGCCTTGCCTAGACACATCCTAGGACCGCATTTGCCTTTTTTGCAGCCACGGCTCATAGTCATCCTATGGTTAACCAACCAGGTCTCTCTCCTCTTCTGTCGTTTCCAAGTGATGAGGCCCCAGCTTGCAGTAGAAATTCTTACTGTCAGACTCTAAGTACTTTGTGCACTTTGTGTTACAGAATTTCATGCCATGTTTATTACTCTAGTGTTCAGTCATCCAGATCTTCCTGTATAATATTCCAATCTTCCTCAGTATTCATGATGCCTCCCAACTTTCTATCATCAGCAAATTTCATTAGCATATTCTTACTAACTGAAGAAAAAGACAGACCTGACACTAAGGTTCTGGGAAGTGGGCAGGTACAAGCCCACCCATGGCTAAAGGCCCCTCCCGCAGCCTAAAGGGAGGATCTACTGAACCTGGGACACAAATGAGTACAGGGGACAACAAAAGAAAAAACAGGAATAGGTGTGAGGGTCAAAGGTAGGGAACCTGAAGGGAACACTGACCAGAGAACCCCAGACAGCATCCACTGCACCACAAAGGTGTCAAGGGAGCCAGCAGACGTGGCCCAGAGGAACTCTGCCTTGATACATGAACAAGGAGAGGAATTGGAAGTAGGCCCCACAATTGCAGAGAACCCTTCAGCCAAGAATTTGTTTTTTTGTTTTTTTAAAATCACAGAAAACTAGGATCCCTGATCACTACTAATCATTTTAGGGAAGTAGGAGTGAAGCCCACTGGGGCAGAAATTGGTGGAGGGGGGAAGGAAGAGAAGAACAGCAAAAGGCAACTGCACCTCTTACAGTAACAGGTCATCTGCACTCCATGGCCATGCTCCCATCCCGGCATCCCAGCAACCCAGACAATGCACTCCAGATATAGATCAGCTCAGACAGACCCCATCAGCAGAGGCAGTTTATTGTTGAAACACAAATGAAAGACACCCCCCATGTGACACTACAAAATACAAAAGACACAGAAAACTCTGAAACCCACCCTGCCCGAAGAGTTTATCTTAGCACATGACCTATTCCTCTGCCTCCCCGTGCCAAACACACGCTGCACATCTACTGCTCTGCTCGCAGACTGGAAGGATGGATATACTGACATTTTTGCTAAGAGATACAAGTTGCAGTGTTTGCTAAAGGAACTGAAACCACCAGAGCAGTGTCCCACGAACAGCAGGGACACCCACTTCCTCAGCCGGTCAGCTCCCAAGAGAAGTTTTCTTTCCACAAAGCGACCTTTAGTCAGAGAGATTCTGTAGCTGCAAAATGTAGTTCTACATGCACAGCTGGGAATGAGAGAGAGGTTAAGTGGCACAGGAGTATTTGACAGCTGCATGAATCTGTCTGTACCAAATCACTGAATTCAATGTGCTCATTTGCATTTTATCAATTTCCTCTGGAGCCATGCACTGAAGGCAGAGATACTGCATGCCAGGGGGCAGAAACAAGCTGAAGTCCTGTCACCAATAAGAAGTAATGAAGAAATCAAAGCCTGACAGTCAACTCTGGCACAGCCGCACAATCTTCTCCAGGTCAGCTCCCCACCAGCCTTTTGCAGTTAGGTGAGAGTTTCGCCCTTTGTTACCTGCCGGAGGAAAGCACAGCCTACAGTCACCAAGGGCTAGCCAGTCTGCCGCACTCAGGGAAAGTTAATGAGAGCTCCCGTACACTGGGAACTGGGTAAAAGTCGTCCCCCGCAGCAAGGCTGGGAGGGGCAGGAGTCCTCCCCAGGCCAGTGTCACCGATTCACCAAGATCTCTGTTCTCTCTCTAGCTCTGTTGGCCAAAACCAATGCCCCAATGTAAGTACTGCTGGGATGCCCACCAGAGTGTACAGAGTGTACAGAGGGCAGGAGCTCCAGCGCTGCTGTTCGGGAGAAGGGCCTGCAACACCACCCCACAGTAACAACTAGCGCAGCTGAGCTCTGTGTGGGAGTCGTGCACATCCCCCCACTGTGTAAAGAGCAGATTAGCTGGTGGGTGGTGCTGGGCACAGCGTTACTGCCTGGCTGGGAGGTGGGGGGGGACAGCAGGGCAATAACCACTGGAGATGGGGTAAAAGCCACAGGGGCGCTTGAACAGCAAGGCCCCGGCTGTCCCTGAGCTGCTAAGCGTGGGCTGAGCCCTGCCTCGAGCTACCCGCAGGGCAGCCCTCCCTCCCGTGCCAGGGCTGTCCCCTGGTGTCGCCTCCCCTGCGCTACCCCTCACCCTGGCCTCGATGTACTCGATCCGTCGCTCCAGCGCTGTCAGCTTCTCATTGAGGGTGGCGAGCCGGGAGCGGCAGGACATGTCTGCGGGAGAAGGGGCGGCTCATCAGGCCCTGCGGTACCCAGCCAGGACAGGTGCGCCCCGCCTCCGCCCACCGGGGAGCCCCCACCGCAGAACCCCTCCCGCCCGAACAGAGTGCGGCGGCCGGCGGGGCCAGGGTGGGATGGAGCCGGGCCGAGGAAAATGGAGTCTGGAGCCGGGCCGGTGGGTCGAATTGGGGTGGGTGGCTGGGAAGCGAAGATGGAGCCGGCCCGGACTTGGCTAGGAGGGAGGGAGCAGGAGTCGAGGGTGCAGCCGGGCCGGGGGAACCCGAGGAGCCGGGCCGGGCGCCTACGCACCGAAGGAGTTGAGGAAGTCCGCGATCTTCTTGATGGAACTAGTGATCACTTCGATGTACTCGCGGTTAGCCCAGTCCTGGTGGATCTCACGCTGCACCGGATCCTCCTGCAGCGACATGGCCGCCACGGTCACCCCGCGCCCAGCCCCCGGTCACACTGCGCATGTGCGAGGCACGGATCACAAAGAGGCTTGTAGGCGCGAAGAATGGTTTCCCGAACAGGACGGAGCCCCGCCCCGTGCAGCCCTAACCCCGCCCAAGTTGCCGACCCCAAGTGCTAGGCAACACCAGCCGGGCGTGCGGCGCTCCCGCTTTCCCGTTGCTAGGATACCCCACTGGCTTCCAGCCCATCCCAGGATCCTGCCCCGCGCGCGGCTCCGTGTCTCTAATACCCATCCCTGCGCCCTTCCCCCTGTCAGCCTCGATCCTTCTCAGTGCGGGTGCGCAGGCGCGAGAACGGCAGTTAGTATGGGTAGCGTAAATAGCACCCGGGCTTTTATAGCGCCGCTTCCCAGCAGCCCTTTCGCCAACTGCGCTGATTGGCTCAGCTGGCGGCGGCGCGCATGCGCTGTGCTGTCCTCCTGTGAGCGCGCACGTTCTGCCCCGCCTGTTGCCGTTCGCTGCTGCTGCAGCTCGGGGGCCCGTAGAGCAGGAAGCGGCGCGAGCGAGGCGAGACTGAGCCGGGCCGGGCCTGCAGGTACCGGGCGTGGTGTGGGTCTGCCTTTCCAACGCGGGCTCCGGGGCTGGCGCCTTTCGGCCGCATCCTGACGCGCCTCTCCCCCCTTCTGCGGTGCGAGAGTGCACGGCCCTGGGTACAAGACCCCCGGGGGTGCCCCACCCTGGTGGGAAACCGTGCGCGAGGAGGTGCTTCCTCATCTCTGAAGGGTGTGAGAGAGACCCGTGGGCGGGGTATGGGGAGTTACAGGGGGCAGAAATCGTGGTCTTGTCTTCCTACGAGCCCAGTGGGTGATATCTCCTGGGTCGGATGGTGGATAGGGGTCTATGCTTTCCGCCCACTGGCTCTGGCATGTGCCAGTGTCATGGGTGAGCGCTGGAGCTGTGGAATCGTGAATAGGAGGGGGAGGTGTCCATGCGACAATTCCCTACTAAAATGCGTGTCCCCTTATGGGAAAGTTTAAGGGCTCACTAGTCTGACTCTTCTCTGTTCCAGGCTAAACCGCTGTCGTTTCAGTTTTTGCTTTAGGTCCATCTTAATAGTAATCGTATGTTACATTTCTCTGGATACCTGTTTTTGTTAAAGAAAGGGTGATGTCTGTGAAGGGTCTTGATAGTGAAAATATTTTTCAAACATGGGTCTTGTGTACGTACAGAAGTTGTACTAGTTTAACTTCATGTGGGGATCAGCCTTTAGTAAAATACTGAGTGTGTCCTTTACTTAAAGAGAACAGGAACGAAAGCCATAATAGGATACTTTATGAGCACAGGGACATTTAGGTAGTGGTGGTTCTGTTTCCTTGAGTAAATGTTTTTCATGTGGTGGGGTGTATATTTGCTGTAATTACGTAGTGAATTAACTCTGAAAATTGCTATTTCAGTGGGCGTAGGAAGTTGGTTTTGTGTGTTAGTACTGTGTTTGCTACACAGATAATTTTATTTCATAGTCTGTATATAACTGGCATATTTTAGGTTTTTGTAGTAGGTCCTAGTTAAGCTCACAAAGACATTTAAGTGTGTATGGCTATCACAGAGTTCAATTTTAAATACAATTGAATTTTAAAGGTGCGGGGAAGCACTGTCAGCTGCAAATGGCATAACAGCCTTACATTAAATACAGTTGAAAATTGATTGCTGTTCAATATGTCTTTGATTAATCATTTCTTCCAGTGCGAGATGAAAGTAAGTGAGAAACTTAAGACTTTAGTACAGTGGCTAGAGCAATGAGTTTTGTCAGGGAAGATATTTTGAAAGTACTATTGCTAAGTCAGAGGAAATTTTGATTATAAAGGATCCGATTTATCAACATTTGACACATCTAGACTGTCTTCATTTTTTTTCACTCTATCCCCAGCTCTTGTTTTTATTCTAGGACTTCTCTTTCCTGATTCCCCGACAATAAGTAGATAGATCTGTGGGGAGCGGTGAGGGTCTCTTCAGATCCATTAAGCCTCACCTTCTCATACTGCAAGTCATGAAGGCTTCAGGAAAAACTAGATTACTCACAAAAAATCTAGCTATGGGAGGAAAGGCTTATTTTTAATATAGAGCAGATAAAACATTCTATCTGGTGTTTAGATAATCTGAAAGACATAGGTTTTTAAAAGATACATCTGTGTCGTCTTACTTTTTGACTCTCAAAACCCCCCAAACTTGAAGATAATACTTAAGATGTGTAACAACTCTATACCCAAGTTTTCCATGACTCAAATTGCCAGGCTGTACTTTGGAAGTACGGTGTTTACTTGTTGAGACTAATGTCAAGTCTGTATCTCCCTGGAAGGATCCTGCTTGGAAATTTTTGTCTTTCTTCTGCAGGTGAGCTGATCTGCTGTAGCAAACTCCACCCCTTTTCTGACAATCACCAGAGCACTAGTATGTTAGATTGAAACTGTTAATTCTGAAGCATAATGGCAGCTCTGACTTGGGCTAAGATATAAAAAAATTAGAACAGTCAATATTTCATTTCAGGAGGTTTCCATGGAAATACTTAATAGGGTGTTCAACTAAACAAAGTAAATCTTGCATTATCGCCCATAGCTCATCAAACCCAAGCTCGTGCAAATTGCCATAGGGAGTGAGTGCCAAAGGCAGGGACCCTGCTCTGAAGAAACAGATTGTTAAAATCAGTTGGGGTGTTTTTAATTATCACCAGGGTGTAGGACTAGCAACCACACTTCACATAACCTGGTTTCTGATCATTCCAGGGCTTAAAGGGTGCTTTGGCATCAACTGAAACTAAAAATGACAAAAATGAACTCTTCCCCCTCCCTTCTCAATTGCTCTGGCCTCTGTGTCTGTCTCTCAACCTTTATATCTTCAGCTTCCTGCTTATCTGTTTCCTTAACCCATATACACGCCTCCAAGTCCTGCCAAGCCCTGACTTTCTCATTTTGACTACTCCAATGTCTTCCTCTCTACCTGGCTGCAAGGAGAGTTGAAACAATTGCAGCAAGCCAGACATTCCTTGAGAGATAGGTTTTACTGCTTTCTGCATGAAGTCCATCTCTCACTTTTGGATATAAAAACATCTTTGCACTGAGGCAAAATTCAGGATCTGTCAAACCTGTGTACTAACTTTATCACTATACAAGTCAGAAATCTGCACCCTCTGACAGGCAGACTTGGAGCAGCTAGAGACATTCCATATGCGCTGTCAGTGCCAAATCCTGAGCCTAAAGTGGTTTGAGAGACAAGGTGGGTGATGTAATAACGAGGTGCAGATGGACGCCCTGATCGCCAGAGCCATGGGCGCCTGGGACCCCTGCAATGAGCGTATGCTGTGGACCTGTGGGATCGGTCGACGCTACGCATGGCTCATGCGGCACCTCATGCTCTCGGACGCCATCCGATGGTCCAGGGACATCAAAATCAAACACACCACCGGCTACTGACAATACCAGGAGGCGTGAGCAGGAACGACATCGTGCATCAACTACGAGAAAGGGACCTAGAGACTTTTTCCATTGGACCATATGAATTGGAACCATAAACTCACTGAACATTAAATCTCACCAAATGAGGGTAAATCCATCCTCATCATCGTATCCACTCATTATACTCCATACCTGAACATAGCCATTTTATGAACAACATACCCTCATATCTCAGTGTCTGTACTTTGACCCATTAACCTTTTATCCCCAATTAGGGATATTGCAAATTATGTATTCCTTACGCTGTCCGATCCTAAACCGAACTTCACACCCCTTGATAATCTGTACGTTATTCCCTGATAAGCAGAAACTTCTATGCTCAAACTCTGTACCGTTTTCTTTTTATTTTAACATCATCTTTTATGGGACCGACTCGCCAACAGAAGTTGGTCCCATAAAAGATATTACTTCACCCACCATGTGTCTTAAATATCCTGGGACCAACACAGCCACAACACTTCATATGTAAAGTGGTTTGATTTTCTACAAAATGTTATAATCTTGCAAAGATCTGGCCTTCCTTCACTCACTCTTTATATTCAAAAGTGATGTTGCATGCTCTTTGGCCACGTTGCCAGGATGGAACACCCCAGCTCTCAAACTCTTTGCCTTTGACTTTGCCGACCACAGGAAGTCCCTCTTTGAATCTTTCAAGCTTTCCCTTTACCTTCTATATTAAATTAAGCATCTTGTTTTCTGGAAAGCTTTATAACAACCTGGATGCTCTTATCTTCCCCATCCATTTGGCCTGAGACATGCTTCTCCATCCCTTTAGGGCTTGTCTAAAATGGTGTATGTTTGTTTTTTTTAACCTATAGTTAATTATCAGATTATTTGAGGTAGTTAACATATTTGTAAAGGTTCAGTCCGGACCCCCTCTAAACCTTTGTTTCCAAGATTCAAACTATCTGTAGCTAGCTCTAGTCTAGCAGTATGTATACACGGTCGTCAGGATGCACGATTGCAACACTATGTATGCATCTCCAAGCTAGCCAACTTTCTGAAAATAGCCAGTGTAGCTATGCAGGCACAAGCTTTTTAAGAATGTGTGGCCCCCCTCTATTTTCTCTCCCCCCTCCCCCCCCATCCTCCCTACACACACACTCTTTAGGTTAAATTATTTAGGTTTATAAGTAAATTGCTTGTAGACTAAAATGCCACTTTCTTTTATAAGATAAGTCTTTAATGTCCACTTATGCTAGTCTGTGAGCCACTTCATCTGCAGCTCCTTATTCCTAAACACCTCCCCTGTCTTAAGTCAGCCTGCCATGCCTTCTCTCTCCCCTTCCAAGTCCCTCCTTAAAATACACTTTTGAAAAAGGTCTTTTGACCTTCAACTCATTAAAGTAGTACTAACAAAGTAGGTGACTAAAAATCTTTACCAAAAGGATGAAAAAGTAAATCTCAGAACTAGTGGCACATTTGGAACTTTTGTTCTGAGTCATGCTGTTTTCCCTTCCGTTTTCCATTCAATCGTGCTGTTCCCAACCCCTCTTTCTACATTTGTACACTTTTTTTTTTTTTAGTAAGGCCTGATTTACACACAATTTTTATACCAATGTAATTATTTCAGTTAGAGGGTATTGTTAATAGTTATACTGGTAACCCTTGAGTGGATGCAGTTGTATTAATATAAAGGGGGGAGGGATAGCTCAGTGGTTTGAGCATTGGCCTGCTAAACCTAGGGTTGTGAGTTCAATCTTTGAGGAGGCCATTTAGGGCTCTGGGGCAAAAATTGGGGTTTGGTCCTGGTTTGAGCAGGGGGTTGGACTAGATGACATCCTGAGATCCCTTCCAACCCTGATATCCTATGCCCGATACCAGTACAGCTCATTACCTTTCCCATATGGAAATAACTGTCAGTATAAAACACTTCTTTAGTGATGTAACTGCATCCAATCTGGGTGGGGCATGTGGGGGCTTGTGCAGCTTTCACTGTACCAGTATAATATGTAGATAGTAGTGTAAGATTGAGAGCTCTTGTTTTCATACCTTTCTCTAAAGTCCCAACCACACCAAAACCAGCCAAGATCATTGTTAGCACTTTGGACTGAATCTGGAAATGAACAGGCAGCTGTTGCAAACACTTGAGCAGTTCAATCCATTGCTGTGATAGGTGCCCCAACAAACCTAAAATAAATAGCTTTAGCGTTCTTCAATAACTGAAGCTTCTGAGTGATCTTCTAGCGTAGCCTTAAATAGAGCACACTGCAGTACTTTAACCTGGAGGTGACAAAGATCTAGATCAGAGGTGGGCAAACTATGGCCCGCAGGCCACATCCGGCCTGCGGGACTATTCTGTCCAGCCCCTGAGCTCCCAGCTGGAGAGGCTAGCCCCCGGGCCCTCCCCTGCAGCTACGCCGCCCCACATAGGCAGCGTGGCTTGCACCCGCCCATCTCTCAGGCTTTCCAATAAGCCTGTCCTGCCGCTCTGAGTGGCCTGGTAAAGGGAAGGGGGGGTTGGATAAGGGGCAGGAGGTCCCGGGGGGTAGTCAGGGGGCAGTTGGATTGGGCGGAGGTTTGGGGGAGGGGCAGTCAGGAGACTGGAAGCAGGGGGGGTTGGATGGGGGTTGGGTCCTGGGGGTCGGGGATCCCGGGAGGTGCGGGGACAGGGAGCGGGGGGGTTGAATATGAGGTGGGGGGATCCCGGGAGGAGGCAGTGAAGGGACAAGGAGCAGGTGGGATTGGATGGGTCAGGGGTTCTGAGGGGGGCAGTTAGGGGGTGGGAAGTGGGAGGGGGTGGATGGGGGCAGGGGCCAGGCTGTATGGGGAGGCACAGCCTTCCCTACCTGGCCCTCCATACCCTTTTACAACCCTGATGTGGCCCTCGGGCCAAAAAGTTTGCCCAGTGTGGTCTAGATAAAGGTTGTGAAGTTTGTATTAGAAAGGAATAGCTGTTTTGGCTGACTGTAGCTGATGAACCGTCCCACATACCATCACTACTACCTGAGGATCCAATAAGACACAGAGCTCCAATCAATTTTTAGTAAAAGCTAGGCATGCTCCTTCAATAATGGTGCTGACACCATTTCTCCCTGTTCTCTGCTGATCAACAAGTATCACATCAGTCTTATTTGGCTTGAGTTGTAGCCTGTTTACTTAAATCTAAACATCTTTCCCAATCAGAGGCAGAGTAATGACATCAAGAATCTGGGTGCAGTGAAATGCCGTCCAAAATGTGCATCTTCTAGCAGTTGCATGTATACATTGAAAAGAATGGTTGCAAGATGAGACCTTGCAGGGCTCCACATGTTGGAGTGTTGTGAGATGATCAGTTACCATAACAAGGAGCACTTCATAGATATGAAGACATAAATAGGATAACCAGTTGGAATAACGTACCAAGAGTCACGGTAGATTCTCCATCACTGACCATTTTTAAATCAAGATTGGATTTTTTTTTTTTAAAGTGATGTCCTAGGATTTTTTTTTTTGGTGTGGGGGAGTCGTATGGGTTATGTATACAGAAGGTCAGACTAAATGATCACACTGGTCCCTTCTGGCCTTGGAATCTATGAATCAGTTGCCTAACACTGCCTTCTGGGAACTCTCTGTGGGGAAGGAGCAAACTCATTGAAGGACCATTCAAGATACCCATCTGAGCCATTTATATACCTCAAAAGCTGCCAATTTCCAAGTATCACTATAAGTGAGATACTTATACCATTGCTAGATGATCAGCCACCTTTTGCCTTGGGTATAGTCTGTATTCCATACTCAGGTTTGAAATCAGACTGAAAAGGATAAAAGAAATCACTAAACATGGTTTTATCATTTGGCTTTTTTCCACATACAGAACAGAAGTATTTAGTGAACACTTCACGGATGTCCTCTTCAAGAACTCTTAGCTATCATCTGTTACGAGATTCCTCAAAGGACTGGTTAATGACTTTTCATAGATTAGAAAAGCACTCTTGCTGTGGGATCTCACTGTGGTGCTGACTAAGTTAATTGGTTCATTTTTGAACCTCTGGTTGAAGGCTCTTTATTCTACCTGTTGCTAAAGAGAACTTTTTGAGAGGGGTGAGTGACTTACAGCCTTTCACAACTTATCCTTCTTTCACTGTATGTATCACAGGGGTAAAGTTAGAGAGACAAGGTGGGTGAGGTAATATTTTATTGGTCCAACTTTTGTTGGTGAGAGAGACAAGCTTTCAGGCTACACACAGCTCTTCTTCAGCTCTGTATAGCTTGAAAGCTTGTGTCTCTCTCCAACAAAAGTTGGTCCAATAAAAGATATTCCTTCACCCACCTTGACTCTAACACAGGGGTGGCCAACCTGTGGCTCTTCAGAAGTTAATGTGCGGCTCCTTGTATAGGCACAGACTCCAGGGCTGGAGCTACAGGTGCCAACTTTCCAATGTGCTGGGGGGTGCTTGCTGCTCAACCCCTGGCTCTGACATAGGCCCTGTCCCCACTCCACCCCTTCCTGCCCCCTCTCCTGAGCCTGCTGTGCCCTCGCTCCTCCCCCTTCCACCAGAGCCTCCTGCATGCCACGAAACAGCTGATTGGGTGGTGCGGGGAGGGAGGGGGAGTTGATGTGCGGGGGGCTAGTGACCTATTAATGTGGCTCTTTGGCAATGTACATTGGTAAATTCTGGCTCCTTCTCTGGCCACCCCTGCTCTAATATCTTGAAGCCAAAGTGTTTACAACACCACTGCATACAACAATGGAAGATATAGGGATAAAGTTGTTTTGCATAGTCATCCAAAATTTTTACCTGAAGTAGTGTCAGGGTTTTGTCTAAGCCAGACAGTTCTTGTTCTTGTACAAGTCCTAGTTCTTGTAGTGTCCTCTGCACTATGGGTTGCTCCAGCCAGTGTAGCTCGGGCAGTGGAACCTTAACAAGCAGTGCCCACTGGGGCACTCATGTCTTCCCCTCGGTGTTGGAGCACACGCTGAGGGCAGGATATAATAGAGGGCTTGGTGCTCTGGCTGCCTCAGTCATCCATCCCTGTCCGTCTCTCTCTTCTCCTCCTCCCCCCCTCCCCCCCCCCCCAGCATAGGTCCCAGGAAGTGGGGGCGGTGGGCAGGGAGTATGAATATGCAGAGTCCACCTTGAAGAACTCTGGTTACGGGTAAGTAACTATCATTTTTTTCCCAAAACCTCTCTTTTATGAGGAAGAAACAAGGCTCCATACCCTAGATTTTAAGTGTGCTTTGAGTTTTTATTGATTAGTGTAAATTACTTCTTGAAAGCCTTAGTCTTAATCCCAAAAGATTACATAAAATGTAAGGGGAATACCATTTCCACAGAAAGTTTATTAAAATGAACTAGGTTATTGGTTTGGTTTGGGGAGATTGTCGGTGCCTGAGAGTTTTTTTGAATTCATGGTTAAAGTGGCATTGATAGCAAGCAACTAATGTTTCCATCATAGAAACCTAGAGAACTGCTATCTGGAGTTCTGTATGCACATTTATGCAGCACCGTTTTCTCAATTTGGCATCTCAGTCTGATGCTTGCTTTAGGCAAACGGTTCTTTAGTCCTTGTTTAGAATTAGAAATCCTTAGCCCACTTCCCGGGAGATTGTACTGCTAGCTGTACTCCTACAAGAAGACTATTCAGAGGCTGCCTGGAAGGAAGACTAATTACTATGGTAACCAGGTTGAAAGTGTTACCTTTGCATATTCACAATATCCATGCACCTTCCCCTCTTCCACAGACTTCTACCCTTATGGGACTCTGCAGTTTATCAGAAGAATTGGGTTGGGTGAGGGACTTCATGATGTCTTGAAATCTTGCCTCTGAACTTCTAGAGCTATGAGCGGACACTTATGTGGTCCAAACAGGCACTGCTTTTCCAGAGGCTCAGTATTGCTGCAGTGGGAAATGTCATTCTACAAATGTAAATACACAAAGGCAATTGTCTCCAAGAACCACGGTGACTATTAAATTGCCTCTTCTCTTATGGGTCTGTCTGCTCTCTTCTCTGCCAGCAAGGGAATATAAGTACCAGAAAGTAGGAGGAGGTCAAAGGAGTTGAGGTGATACATCTAAAAGGTTTATCCTCAAGAACTTGTAGGAGGGCCAGTCCTTGTCTGTAATGCAGGCGTACTAGAAGTGTCAGGGATGAGAGTAACAAGGTGGTGAGGTGACCTGAAGAAGAGCTATGTGTAGTTTGAAAGCTTATCTCTCTCACCAACAGAAGTTGGTCCAATAAAAGATATTCTTAGTTCATCCACCTTGTGTCTCTAATATCCTGGGACCGACACGGCTTCAACTGTACTGCATACAGGGATCAAAGTAGAAAGAAAGAAGGCGTACTTTTTTCTCCTTATTTGAATACAAATCTAATAAAAGCACTTCACTTCACACACACTAGTGAACGTGCACAACTTTCCTGAAACAAAATTAGGTTAATATTGATGATGTTAAATATGATCTTAGTTTCCATGGTATTACATAAAGTAGCCAGGAAGGACACACATTGTATAGAACTGGTCAACACTAGTTTGTTGAATAGTATTATCATTAATCTGATACACACAGTCCATGTGTGACACTGTGCAAGGCGAGGAAAGGCACAAAACTGGGGGTTCACAGTTTTAAACGGCTTCTGCTAGCGTTTGCAGTGCTTGCCAAGTCACCCAACAGAAGCTTAATCAGCACAATGAAGGACTCTAGGGCTGCCATGAAATCTAGTCCGTTGACACTTGTCTACAACATGCATCATTGACTGATGGAGGCCACGGTGACAGAGTGGGTCTTTGTGTAGACCCCATGTTTAGAGGTTGGCTGTGCATATTCCTTGGCCGGTTTGTTCAGCAGAGTCCAAAGGTGCAGTGGCAGGTCAAATTCAGGAAGTTGAATGGCTGGATCAGCAACAAAGAAACCATTCCAAATGTCTCTAGCCAACCACTCACCGTGCCATGGGGTTGCTGCTGACAGATTCAGATCTGGCAGTTGAAACCACAATGGACACCTCAAAGTAAGTTGTGATCTGGACATCTGAAAATGCCCATGTACAGTGGGAGACCTGGATAGGCAAGTAGCTTTTCCACCAATCTGTCACTAGACTCTCTGTGATGAATGTGTGGAGGGGCTGTGTTGTTCAGAACTGGTAGCCATGGGAGAGGAGTGGGGTGCAGGGTGTCTGTGTTGATATACATGGTCAAGTTCAATTTGACCTCGACCAATTTAGTGTTAGGCAAATGATGCCACACAGGGGCACAGTATTCCACTGAGGAATAGCACAGCACCAGAGCCAGTGTGCTAAGTGTGCGACTGTACCCCATGTCGAACCAGCTAATTAGTTGATTTGATTACTGCTGGCCTATTTTTTTTATTTATTTATTTTTTAAGATGGTCATGGAAAGTCAAAGAGCTGTTCAGTGTGACAAGGTAGACTGGTTTTGACTCATTATTCAGTTGTTTTCCATTGAGGAAGATGTTTAACTCACATTTAGTGCTTGCATTGTGGAGATGGAAGACACTCAGAACTGTCTTAGTCACAATTGGTTGGCGCCTCCAACCGCTATAGCAGTCTGCCATCTTGACCAAGATGTTCTCCAATTCAGTGAAAGAGCATGACAGGGATGTCATCTGCACAGATAAATTTTCATGACAGTCAGTAGCAGGGCATTTGTGCACAGATTGAACACAGGGTGGATGCAAACACAGAGCCTTGGGGTAAGCAGTTGGATTGCCTTCCCCATGCATTGTTCTGTCTCCTATATGTACCTGAAAATATCTGTTACAAAGTAGTTCAGCAAGGTCCACCACCCATGCAGGGAGAGCTCTTGACAGTTTTACCAGAAAACCAGCATGCCATACTTTATCATAGGCTTCTGTCAGGTCCAAGGAAACAGCTCCTGTCTTCAAGTTCCATTGAAACCTGTTTCCTTAAATTGGGAGAGGTGGTATAAACTAGACTTTTGTAATGTCTTGGACTTACTGTGCAGCATTCTGATTTTTAAAAAATAGTGCTGTACAATATCGATAAAGCACATATTTAAACAGATTAACAACTGGCTAACTGATTCCTCTCAAAAAGTCAGTGGGGAATTATAGTTGAAAAGGGAGTTAGTGGCGATCTACAGGGATCAGTTCTTGTCGGGCTGCACTAGTCGTTCTTGTTTTATCAACTATAAGTAAATATAAAATCACTGCTGAAAAAAGTTATGGATGACACAGTGACTGCTCTGTAATGACTGCCCAAAGAGTGCAGGCTATTATTACAAGAATGGAGCATTGGCTCCAAAACTTTGATTCACATATCACCTTCTTAAAAAGTTGTTGTGAAGTGAGTAGATAGAACATCAAGCCTATATACCACCAGAGGTACACATACCGCCTTTTGGGAACCCTTGGAATGGAGTACTGTATCCTGGAAAGAAGTGACCCTGAAAACAGGGTCCTAATGGACAAACATCTCCATGTGGGCTCCCAATGCGATGCTGTGGCAAAAAGGGCTAATATGATCCTTGGATGCATAAACAGAAGTAGAGAGTGGGAGTAGAGAGGTGATTTTACCTCTCTCTGAGGCATTGGTGCGATTGTTACTGGAATACTGCATTCTGTCCTTGTGTCAACATTTGTAAAAGGGATGTTTGAAAAACTGGAGAGGGTTCAGAGAAGAACCAAAAAAACTATTTGAAGATGGAAAAAGTGATTTACAGTGAGTCTTAAATCTGTTTAGCATATCAGAAAGAGGATCAAGGTGATTTGATTACAGTATAAGTACTTTAACAGACAGAAAATACCGAGAACTAATGGGTTCTTTAACAAAATAGGAAGGGCATGAAAAGAACCAATGGCTGGAAATTAAAGGCAGAAAATTCAAATTAGAAATAAGATGAACATTTACCAGTGAGTGTGATTTAGCCAATGGAACAGACTACCAAAGGAAGTGGTGGGTTTTCCATATTGTGAAGTCTTCAAATCAAGACTGGAAGCCTTTCTGGAAGAGATGCTTTAATCAATCACAAGTTACTGAGCTCAGTACAAGGGTAACTGGTTGCAATTCAGTGGCCCAGTCTGACAGTGTATAATACTAATGATCTAAAGGTCTTTTCTTGCTGAAAAATCTATGAATGCTAACACTTAACCAGAGAAGGAATTGAAGTCAGTGCAGACTGTGGAGCGTAGGTGTGAAATGTGTTCTGAAAAGCACTACTAAGGAGATGATCCCTTATATTCTGCATTATTTGAAGCTTCCAAATGCTGGTCAGGTATAACCACAAGTAGGGTGCATGGTAGTAATGCAGTCTGAAGGAGCTGCCTTGTGAGGTCCATATCCAGAAGGAGAGGTCTCCATCTAGTAACCAGGTGAAGAGGTAAAAGCATTTTGACTGCTGCTGCTTGATCTAAAAGCAGCAGGGATCCAACAGGGACCCTAGGTTGTGCACTTCACTGACAAAAGATGTAAAAACCCTCTGTATGGGGACAGATATCAACTCTTATCTCCTCTGAATGCTTTCCCCAGCTCACTAGTGCTATCTGTATTAAGCCTCAGCCAGCTAGCCCTCATCCAAGCTCTAGTCTCAAACACTGGCATAGCTGAGAATGCACCATCCACATCTGATTTGAAAAGAAAAAGGCATAAATGACATTGATGTCTGCAGCCTGTATTACCTCATTATCTTGCCTGACAGCCTCCTATTCTCCTTGTCCTTATAATACAAGCTCAAGGAGATATTAAATTAAATATGTAACTAAACTTTGGAACTCACTGCCACAAGTGAAAAATTGGAAAGAGTCCAGCGGAGGGCAACAAAAATGATTAGGGGACTGGAACACATGACTTATGAGGAGAGGCTGAGGGAACTGGGATTGTTTAGTCTGCGGAAGAGAAGAATGAGAGGGGATTTGATAGCTGCTTTCAACTACCTGAAAGGGGGTTCCAAAGAGGATGGATCTAGACTGTTCTCAGTGGTAGCAGATGACAGAACAAGGAGTAATGGTCTCAAGTTGCAGTGGGGGAGGTTTAGGTTGGATATTAGGAAAAACTTTTTCACCAAGAGGGTGGTGAAACACTGGAATGCGTTACCTAGGGAGGTGGTGGAATCTCCTTCCTTAGATATTTTTAAGGTCAGGCTTGACAAAGCCCTGGCTGGGATGATTTAGTTGGGGATTGGCCCTGCTTTGAGCAGGGGGTTGGACTGGATGACCTCCTGAGGTCCCTTCCAACCCTGAGATTCTATGATTGTATTCCAAGTGGTTTGTAAAGCCAAAAATTTAGCATGATTCAAAGAAGGATTGGACATATATGTATATGATAACAAAAATGTCCAGAGTTGTTGCAAAGAGAAATTTTGGAAGGGATATAAACCCTCATTTATGAGCTTCAGAGCTTAAACAAACCTCTTCCTATATGGGTTGGTTGGGGGAAACTTTCGGGAGGTGGCACAGTATCTCATAAATACGTTCTGTGGAGTATGTTCACTATCCTCCTGAAGCATCAGGTACTGGTCACTGTCAGAGATGGGATACTGTACTAGATGGACCATGGGTCTGACCCAGTCTGGAGATTCCTGTTACATATGCACTGAATGGGAAGGGTTACAAAATAAAACTTTGGGTGTCCTCTACAAGAAAAAAGAGGAGCAAATGCTCAGCACAACATCCTGGGTTCGTTCTTGCCGCCCTGTAGCGGTGAGAGCAAGAATCTAGAGTGACATGAGTAAGATGCTAACAAATAGGCAAATTCATTAAAATCTGCTTTGATACTTGAGCATAGCAGGTGATATACCCATCTTTATAAAAAGCCCTATTGTTGGTCTAGTTGTCAAGATGATTTAAAAATAGAATAATACACCTACATAGGAAAAAACCAGCAAAACATCTATAAAGGAAAATAGTGCCTCTTTAGTCTACTACAGATCTTTGAACTTGTCCAAAAAAAGTGGATAAAGGATAACTGGTTGTTCTAACTTACTTGGACTTTCACAAAGCCTTTGATGAAGTTCCTCACAAGAGGCTAGTCGGCTCATAAGCACATTCTGTTATGGATTAGAAACTGGCCAAGAGACAGAAAACAAAGAACCAGAATAGTCAATTTTCAATATGGCCAAAGGCTAACAGCAGGGAGCTGCAAGGTTCTGTACTAGGGCTGCTGTTGACTGTTTGCTTTTTCCAGAGACAAAGTGGCTGAGGCAATAGTTTATTGGAAGAAGAACTCTGTGTAAGCCTCTCTCTCTCTCTCCTCAACAGAAGTGGGTCCAAGAAAAGATATTACCTCACCCACCTTCTCTCTCTCTCTCCCATCCTGGGAGCGACACAGCTACAGCACCACATGCCTTTCCAGATCATTTAATATATTAAAGTGGCAAAATTTGCAGATGGTAAAGACTAGAGAAAACTTCAGGTAGAAAGAACTGAACAAAGGTATCTGGGACACAGAATGAAAAATGAAGTTAACTGTGGACAAATGCACAGTAATACCTGATGGAAGGAATAATTTGATCTACTCAGATGCCACACTGGCTTCTAAATTAACTGTCATTTGGGCCAATAGTTATTGTTGTCAACTCAACAAAAACATTTGAACAATTTGCAGCAGTGGTCAGGAAAAATACATCCCAATGCTTTTTTCTTTCTATCTAATTCTATATACTATAAATATTTTAATGCCAATATATAAATTGATGGTACACCATCAAATGGAATATATTTTTTCAGTTGTCATCCCCTGTCTCAAAAAGACTATAGAAGATATTGAGGCGCTCAGATAGGCAACAAATTATTAGAGGCATGATAAGACAGAATCCTTATGAAGAGACTGGAAATTTGTATTGTTAAGTTTACAGAAGAAGCAAATGACTGGGATAGATACAAAATAATGAATAGTGTAGAGAAGATAAATTGTGTGCCACGTATTCCCCCGCCCATAATACCACAATAAAGGGATACTCAATTTTCATTTGAAAGGCAGCAAATTTAATCAATTTTACATCAATGATTAACCTGTGGAACAGATTGCAAGTTGGGGTATGTCTACACAGCAATTTGAGCCTGGGCTCAAGCGTAACTCCCCCTTGTGTCCACACACCCATTGTGTTAATCTAGGGTCCGAGACTGTGTTAAGCTGGGATGTAAGGTCTGAGCCTATAGCCTTCGTGTGTGCACACAGCCTTGGCTGGACTCTGGTCCTGAAAATCCTCCAGGTGTATTCCAGAGTTCCTAGGGGCAGAGGAACAGCACTGCAGGTAGCCAGCGCAGCGGCCAGAGGTGCCAATACTGTCTCGCCAAGGGTGCTCCCTGTTCCTGCTCCTCTTGTGGTGATGGCAGCTCCTGTTCCATCTCCTCTTTGCTGTTGTGTGGAGCTTGGCCAGAGCAAGGAGCGAAGCTGGCAGGCAGGAGGCGGCTCCCTGCTGCTGGGATGTTGGGGGTCATCCTTCCCTCAGCAGCACTGAGCTGGGAGCTCTGCTGCTACCCCTCCCTGCAGGACAGTGCTTGGTCACCGTCCTGCTCTCCGGCCCTTACTCCTGGGCCGCCCTTACTCCTGGGCCACGCGTCCTCTCCCTGGGGCTGCATGTGCAGGGACGCCTGGGCTGTGTGCACTGTCAAGGCGGTGAGTGGGAGCCAGCCCCAAAACTTCCCCACAGCCCCAGTGGGTCTCTTATGCCTACCTCATTGGGTGTGACAGGGAAGAGATAAGGGATCCTGAGGGGTGCTGAAACACACTGCACCCCACACCCTGGAGTTGCACTTCAGTGCTCCGCAGCCAGGCTGGAGGTGTGTGCGTGCGCGTTTTTCCTCTGAAACCTGTATTTTATGTCAAACTTCAAAACAGATAAAGATAAAAAAACAAACCACTTCCATTCAATGTCCCATTTTAAAAATTAAGAATCACAAAAAGTTTAATTTTCATAGTTTGACAGCCTTGGAGTCTGATGCCTAGTTACCCTCACATGGGCATTTTCCTGCAAATGTGACTCAGCCTAGAGGGGGATAACCCAATTCTCCGATTAGATGGTAGTTCAGTATAAAGCCTTCTCAAACTGTAGTCATTTTACTGGGACAGCTATCAAAGGAGCTCATTATGCAGTTTGTGTCCCCCTTATGGGCACCTGAGTCCCATCACTAGCACCATCACAGTTAGGAAAAAGGGTGAGCAATAGAGTTTTCCTTCAGTGCAACACGTTCATAGGGCTAGAGCCTCGATGCTGGGGGTGTGCTAGGTACTCTGGGATACGGTTACTTCTACTTGGATCTGTGCACCACAGTGTGGATGCTAGAGCCCTAGGTTCAAGCATAGTTCAGAAAATCCTTAACTTAGGGTTAAAATGTAGTGTAGACGCTCATGCCCAGTGTTTTCTGATGCAGGTCAGCTGACTTGTGTCCCTCAACCCTACGCTTGCATTGCTGTGTAGACCTACCCTTGATGTCACTGGGATCAAGAGCTTAGCGGGATTCAGAGATTGGCTAGGTTTCAGAGTGGTAGCCATGTTAGTCTGAATCAGCAAAAACAACGAGAAGTCCTTGTGGCACCTTATAGACTAACAAATACAGTAGAGAGGTATATGAAAAGATGGGAGTTGCCTTACCAAGTGGGGGGTCAGTGTTAACTAGCCAATTCAATTAAGGTGGAAATGGGCTGTGTATTTAAACCTCTACTATATTTTCCTCTCCATGCATCTGATGAAGTGGGTTTTAGCCCATGAAAGCTTATGCCCAAATAAATTTGTTAGTCTCTAAGGTGCCACAAGGACTCCAGAAATTGGCTAGGAATATATATTGGCAATGAGAATATCCACAGTTCAATTTGCTTGGATTAAAAATAAACTGAAAGAGATATAAACTTGTAGTTTGTAAGCGAACTTCCATCAGTTAAGAAATTTTCCCAACAGGGAGTTTATTCCATTATTGTCCAATATGTTGCACCTTCCTCTAAAGCATCTGGTGCAGGGCACTGTGAGAGACAGGACACTATACTGAATGTACTTTGTCTCTAATCTGATTTGGCAATTCCTGTGTTCCCGGCCTCCTATGCTAGTGTTATGCTTCCAATATAACTGCTATGGAAGCTGCAATGCAGTTTAATTGGAAAGCTGCGCCTCAGTTTTTACTTTCTTCATTCATATTTACCCTACTCTTGGTATCACTTCCCTAATATTGAATAAAATTGTATGGTCAAGTATTGAAAATCAGGCAAGAAATCTTTAAGTTCTGAAAAACAAAGTGTCTTGCTGCTGCCATAGTATGTTACCCTTTTAAAAATGGTTGTTGGTCCAATATTATTGTGGTGTTCCAGCAGGTCTTTGGGTTGTTGGTATTGGAAAGTACCTATTCTTCCTAAAAATCTGCTGGGCAGTGCATGTAATTTCTATTTCTGCAAATGAGCCCAAAATCAGACCCTGGAAAGGGTCTATTGAAACATTCACTGCAGGATCACAAACCGGTTTCCTGTATAACTTGGCTGCATGTCTCTTTCTAACATGGAGATTAACAAAGAGAGGATTTTTAGGAGAGGATTTCCTACCTGTACATATTCATTTTGTTTTTAAAAGTTTAAAAAAGGAAACTTCTGAAACTGCTTTTTGTTTGAAAACATTAAGATGGATCTTTGATTAATTTTGAAAACCTCCGTGAACCCTTATTAATATTTCATTGAACTTGCCACAGAGACACTTTCAGCAGTAGAAGTGGAGAAGGCAGGATATGCATTGATTCATGAAGTTTCTGGTAATGGTTGATGACATTCAAAGCAGAGTGTCTGGAGGTGTCAGCTGCAAAATGGATTAGTTAGTGAAAGGAAAGCAGAGTGAGCTGTCCGACACTCATTACTGTAATAGTTGAGAAGCCAAGCGAATTCTTTGTGTCCTAAAGTAGCATGCTGCTCTGGGTGCTAGCTGAATTGTATGTTGCAACTCAGGATTTCCCTACTGAGAAATAATTATTGTGTGTGGCTCAGGGTAAGTTAAAATGTGTTAGCTAACCCAACCTAACCTTTATCGTTTCCCCCAGTCTAGACGAACTGAGGGGAAAGTCTCAGCCATCTCACTGACTAATGTCAGAAACATCCAGAATATTATTTTTTACCCTATTGCTTTAAAGAAGAATGTATTTTTAAAAAAGCCTCCGAATCAGTAGTGAAAAGATGACAGCTTATTTATTCAATAAGCATTATGCGTTATCAAAAGTGTATATGTTAAGATATTTAAAAGCCCATATATTTTATCCAAACAATAAGAAATTAGCAAGTATGGTGCCTTAATGTTGTGATTGAGTATCTGTTTGAAATGAGAGCTGAGACCGCAGGGTTTCCAGCCACTGTCTGTGGAAAAACTATATCAGAAGGTTTGTACACATTGTATAGGAGTAGGAAATAACACCAAATGTTATTGAAACTAACTTCGAAATAACTGCTTTTGGTTGGCAAATACGTCTCCTAGGACCAGACTTGACTCCTAACTTCTAAATCCAGTTTCTAAAAACTATATTTGGAGAAGCAATCTTGTTTATTTAGATGTATTCAAGTAGCATGTTTGAGGGAGGCAAGGGAAGAAAAAATAGGAAGAACTTATTTTTATAAACGTCTCAATATTCACTTTATGATATGCCCATTAAACAGCAGGAGATTTAATCATAATTTTCTGATATTGTAGTTTGATTTTTATTCTGATGTGTAGCTTCAGAGGAGCAGCCCAACCCAGGAAGTGATGAGATGAGTCAGTCATCCTGTGGCCCCTGCTAGTTCAGAAAAGAAGCTGTTCTCAAGGGCCCTGCGTCCCCTGAGGCATAGAGGAGGTGGTCACATTCTTGCTCAGGGTGGATTGATTTAAATAATTTTTTCTAAATCCGATTCTAATAATTTAAATCAGTGAGCAGAAAATTTGGATTTAAAGAAAGCTTAATTGTTTTGTTTGCACTTCATTACCTTCCTAAAGAAAGGCTCATTCTCATAAATTGATATAACACGTTGATTTGATTTACCACAAAATATAGCCTCTATACTAGATCTGGTAAGCCTTTATGCTAACCAGAAGAAGACACTGTAACTATACACATTTATTTATGTAATTACAGTGTTAGAGAGATTAAAACATGTTCAAATTCTTAATGATAAATTTTTAGTAGGTTAGAAAATGGTGACTGTTGTACAGTATTTCCTATTTAATAGGTTGCACATAAAGCATTATGCTAAAAGAATACAACTTAAAAATTAGGAAATGCAAGATTGCCTGGGCAGCTGAAAACCTTATTTCTGCCAACTTGCATGTCCAACCTGTGCATTTACTGAGGCCAGGGTCCTGTGGAAAAAACAGAATGTGATTCTGTAATTAAAGACTATATGGTAATGGGTCAGAATTAAAGTTGTGCAGGCAGCCATAAATCTTTCGTTTTCCAACTTCTGAGAGTTTGATTTTGCAGCCAAGAGCTATTTTAGCATAGTTTGTGCATGTAACATCTGGGGTTTTTTTGAAAAAGAAAAAGGTAAAAAACTGTGGTGCAACTGTAACAACCACCTTCCTCCACATCCTGAATCACCATCCAGGCTTGAACCCAAACCTGTTAGCTCAAGAAGCAGCACCCTGTACTGTGGAGCTACAGGATTTCATTATATTAGCTGGCAGCAGGGAAAGGGTATTTCCCCAGAAGAGGGGATGGGAGTCTGGCCTGACCTGGCTGTCCCTCTCCTGCCTCCAAAATGGGAGGAGTCCAAGGAGTATTTAGGAGGAGCCAGACCTTCAGCATATCTCTCACTGCATGGGAGTTTTCCAGATGTGGTGCTCCCAAGGAGATAGAGGGTAAATGTGCCACTGAAGCAATGTGCTGGATCAGGAGGCTAACAGGGTGAGGGGCTCCCCCCTGCTACAATTCCTGTCAGCTCCCATGTATTCCCAATGTAGTACAATGTGTGTTGCTGCTGCTGGTCTGGTGACAGGCCTCAGAATGTTCTTTTTTTTTTTTGTCAGATTTTTTTCTGAGGAACAGAAGTGAAAGAATGCCAATGACATTTTTTTAGCCCTTCATGTGTCAGCCAAATCCTAAAATTTCATGAGGCAAAGAAAAGACACTTCTGTAGTCTGAAGGTGTTCCCTCTGTCTAATATCAAAAGCCTGCTGCAAACAATACTGGTGTGAGAGCTTTTTAAAGGAAAATGTAGCAAGAATCCTTTGTAATGGAAAATATTAGGCAACCTAAATAGAGTGGCTGATACCAGCTCCCCCTGCAATAAAAGATTTACTTATCTTTTGTGACAACCTGAATTTGAGTGAAAGTTGAATTCACTCTAGCACAAACATTTTAAAAAATGTTGTTACCTTAAATGTGTGGATACATTTAAAAAAGTTTATCAAAACATGTTTCATATCTACAATTAACAGATTTTATTAAACAAAGGAAGCTTTATGTGTAATCATTGAATTCATAGATTCTGTTTTGATAATCTAGTCTGACCTATGTAGCACAGACTATAGACCTTCCTGAAAATTATAACTAAAGCATATCTTTTATAATAACATCCTATCTTGATTTAAAAATTTCAGTGGTGGATAATCCACCACAATGCTTGGTAAATTGTTCCAGTGGTTAATTATTCTCACTGTTAAAAATGTAGGCCTTATTTTTGGTCTGAATTTGTCTAGCTTTAACTTCCAGCCATTGCATTTTGTTAATTTCTTTCTCTGCCAGATTGAAGAGCCTATTGTTAAATATTTATACCTCATGTAGGTACTGATAGACTAATCAAGTCCAGCTTTAACCTTCTCTTTGTTAAGATAGATAAATTGAGCTCCGGGAGTCTCTCACTATAAAGTATTTCTAATCCTTTAATTATTCTCATGGCTCTTCTCTGAAACCTTTCCAATTTATCAACATCCTTGAATGGTGAACACCAGAACTGGACACAGTAGAGTGGTTTCACCTATGCCAAGTATAAAGGTAAAACAACCTCTCTATCCTACTGTTTTTGCATCCCACGATTGCATTAGCTCTTTTGTCCATAGTATCACACTGGGAGCTCATGTTCATGGATAATCCACCATGATCCCCAAAACTCTTTCAAAGTCACTGCTTCCCAGGGTAGAGTCCCCTACCCTGTAAGTACAGCCTGAGTTCTTTGTTCCCAGATATACACATTGTTTGCTTGTGTCTAGTTTATCAAGCAAGCTAGATAGTTCTGAATCAGTGACCTGTCCTCTGTTGTTTACCACTCCCCAATTTTTGTGTCATCTGCAAACTTGAACAGTGTTTTTTGTGTTTTCTTCTGGGTTATTGATAAAAATGTTAAATATCGTAGGGCCAAAAACTGATCTCTGTGGGACTTCACTTGAAACAGACCTGCTTGATGGCAATTCCCCATTTACAGTTACATTTTATGATCTCTCAGCCAGTTTTTAATCAATTTAAAGAGTATCGTGTTCACTTTATATCATTCTATTTTTAGTCAAAATGCCATGCAGTACCAAGTCAAACAGAAGTCTAAATATATTACATCAACACTATTACCTTTGTCAGCCAAATTTATAATCTCATTAAAAACAAGTTAGTTTGACATAAACCTGTGCTGATTTGCATTATTTATATTACCCTCCTGTCGCTCTTTATTAATTGAGTCTCACATCAGCTGCTCCATTATCGTGCTTGGGGTTGATGTCAGGCTCACAGGCCTACAATTACCCAGATCATCCTGTTTACCTTTGTTAATAATTGGGACAACAGTAGCTTTCTTCCAGTCTTCTTGAATGTTCCTGGTGCTTCAGGACTTCTTGAAAAACAACACTAATAGTCCAACAACCTCCTCATGCAGCTCTCTTAGATCTCTTGGATGCAAGTTATCTAGACAAGTTGATTTTAAAATGTCTAATTTTAGTGTCTCTGGAGGATGTTAAACAGCAGCTACTAATGTAATCATCACCACATGAGATTATAACATTTTTTTTCCCCCAGATACAAAACAGAAATATTTATTGAACACTTCTGCCTCTTCTGCATTATTATTTATAAATTTACCATTTCCATCTAATAATGGATAAGTACCACTATCAGGATTCTGGTTGTTCATGATATATTTTAAAAACTTTGTCCTTAACTCTGCTGGACATAGATTTCTCTTTGTGTCCTTTGCTTCCCTTATCAATTTTCTACAATTCCTAGCTTCTGGGTTATATGCATTTGTGGTGTGTGTGGGTGGTGGTTTGTTTGTGTGGTTTTTGGTTGGTTTGTTTTTTACTGCTGCCTTTACTTCACCTCTAAAGCAAGTGGTTGTGTTTTTTTTTTTTTTTTTTTTTTTTAGCCAGCACAGACTTCTTAATTGTTGGATTGTGGCTTTTGGGGCATCTAGTAAGGTGTTTTCAACAATTCTAAATTTTCATTCACATTTTTTTCTGATTAAATTCTTTCTCCCAGCTGATTTGGCTCATAATTTTTTTTCAGCTTTGTGAAATTGTCCCTATTAAAGCACCAAGTATATATATTACTGGTCTGGACTTCACGATTTTTCCACATTTATAATGTGCGAACAGAATGAACACTTTTTTCCTAAGCGACCATTAACTTCTGGGATCAGTCCCTCTTCATCTGTTAGGAAATTGTCAACTATAATGTTTAGAAAACTATAATATTTTAGAGCTGGCAGCACAAGACCTCCATAATATGTCACTCATATTGAAGTCCCCTGTGATCATGCAGTATTTTTCTGTGCATTATAAATAGGTGTGTAGATCTCCATGTGTTTCAAGTTCTAGAACTAGTAGCTATTATCTCCTACTTCTTTTTTATTTATAAAGTAGAAGATGAAGACACACTGTCCTGCTTTTTCAATATCCTGTCAGGTTCTAAACTTTGAATAAGCTAGTCCAACTGAAGAAATTATTTTTCATCTCAAAAGATGGTATTGCTGTTTAAAAGCCATTCAGCACTTTAGCAAACTCTGGCTCCAGGTGTCTCGCTGGTGACTTTCAACCATTTTAGCAGTTTGGCTTTCTTTACGGCTTTGGCAGCAAATATGTACTGTGCACCTCTAGCCCTGAAATAGATTATGATCGGCATGATTGATAGTCTATTAGGGGCTCATGTCACAGCAGCATATTCTTTGTCAGTTAGGCTATCCTGGTACTTTATGTTGCAAGAAAATGAGGTGGAGTGCTGGATCTATCACTCCTTCACTACCTGGAATTTTTCTGTAGTTTTGTTGAAGTTGTTTCCAGATTTCAACAGTATTCGCAATAGAGAAGGTCACTATGGAAATAGGTTTCAGTAAATACAGGATATTTTGTACATCTTTATTCCGATTTTGACTGCTTTGGCTCTAATAGTTCCATCTGTTTTTGTCATGACTTTCTTCACAAATTGTAGCAGGATTGGTCCATTCTTAATAAATAGTTCAACACTATCAACAACGTAGACTGCAGACAATGGACTAGATTTTGTAAAATAAAGGACTGTTTTGCCAACTGTCATGATACTGTTGCGAGTCTCACAATAACTGGTATTTTTCTTAGAGCCCAAGTGTATAGAGTCACATGAGTATGGGACAATCTGTTTTCATTTAAAAACAAAAACAAAGTTCGTACCTTCCCGACTGCAGCAAAACGCATGGAAATCTGACCCCAGTGTATCCTAAAGGTTCCCATCCTAGAAGGCAAATAAGCCAAAAGTATATATTTTTAGATCTTGATCTTTTTGTGCCTCAATCATGAGTTTTTTAATTCAAGCAGTGGGTGGATGGTATGTATGTATGTCCATTGCACTTGGGAGCCCCAGTCAAGGACAAGGACCCCTCCTCCATAGCCCTGTACAGAAACAAAAAAGCGATCCATGCCCCAAAGAACTTAAAATCTATCTATAAGACAAAATAGAAGGATACAGACAGAAGGGAGTATAAGGCAACAGTGTGATGTACTGGTCAGCATGATAGGCAGTGGCCTCAGTACACCAATGGCCTGTTAAGATATTTTTTTTTTGGTAGGCCTTCCCACAAAGGAGAGTGTTAATGAAGTGTAATAGGGTGGCACCCACCTCTCACAAGTGCCCCCGGTCATGTGTGCGCGTGCCTGCAGTTTTCTCAGTTTTTTGGTTCACAGTGCCCCCTGTTGGCTGCTGCTCTTGTCAGGCAGGTCTTCAGTGAGTCACCCGCAATCTGTGTGCAAACAAACAAAACAAACCCCTACACTGTCCAACTGGGCCTATCTCAACGTCTCAGTAGTGACCTGTGGCCCTCCCCGGGCTCAGTCCAACCAACAGGACTTATCTCAGTACCCTAGTTGGCCAGCTTGCACGCAAAGGTTCCTGCTCTGGGGTGGAGCAGCTCAGTTCCAGGGCTTCCTCCCTGGAGGTTCTTCACCTGCCCTTTAGTCCTCTGACCCTAACTTTCCAGCTGGTCCATCTCCGTTCAGCCCTCTTCCAGGGGGTAACAGGTCCATGTACAGTCCTTCCCTAGGCCTGTCTAAATTCCCTTCTCTCAGGGCACAGCCACTTCCCCAATGGCTGTTGGGAGGGAGGGGGACAGAGGACCCAGGCCCACCCACTACTCCAGGTCTCAGCCCAAGGACTCTCTGAGTAGCAGCCGCATCCCTTTAACTAACTGCTTTTCTTTGGGCCTGTTCCCCATAGCCTGTCTTAATTGAGTCCTGGCAGCCAACCAGAAGCTATTCTCTTGCTTCCTCAGTTCCTGCCAGCAACAACCTGCCTTAGCCCTTGCAGCCAGCCAGGAGCACCTCTTGCTCCCCCGGTCCCTGGTATTGGACTGAACTCACTCTGGCTGTGCAGCTTCTTTTATATGAGCCTGCTGGGCCCTCAGTGGCTGCTCCCTGCAGCCTCTCTGATTGGCTGCTTGCCCTGCAGTGACTGTAGCTCTTGGAGGACCTCCCCACTGCTCCTTTCCTGTTATGGGTGTGGCAGCACCCTAAGGCCTCCAACAGGGGCCTTTGGGCCTCATTACAGGAAGGATTTAAGGAAGATAATGCTGTAGCTTTGTGGATGTGTATAAGGAGCTCCTGCCAAGCATGAGGGGCAGTGAAGATTGCTTGTTTGCAAACTTAGCTGGTGGGTGGGTGATGGACGCTAGCATCCTGGACAAGATTATAGATAGGAGTTGACTCTTCAGTAAGGAATGAGAGATGATAGATAAGGTGGGGGATAGGCAGCTTATGTTTGATGTAATAGGAAGGGGGAAAACCAGTGGAGGGATTCATAGGAAGGGGGTGACATGGTCAAAGCAATAGGCTAGGAAAGTGATCTTTGTAGAAGCATTGTGAATGGGTATGAACAGGGCAACATTGCATTTGTCAAGGCCAAAGAAAAGAATTTGTGACAAGGGCACTCCCTAGCATAGATCCTAAGTGGTCAAAGCAGCAGCCAGTTAACCCTGACCTACTAGAGAGAGCAAGGGTAACATAATGGGCCACCTGAGAGTTAGCAGTGGGAAACAGCTGGGTGTGAGCTGTCGCTGTGCCCCCAAGTCTGTATATGGAAACGGCTGCTTGTTGCTGTTTGTATTTGTTACTACTGGTTTTTGTTCTGCTTGGACTCTTTATAAGTTTTCATAAACATGTCCCATGGAAGAAGGGACGACAATTAACTGAAAGCTGCTTGACTGCTTTATTTTATGGGCTGGGAAATCAGGGTGATGTTGCAGTTCTTGAGATATGGTATAAGAGCTTAGATGAGAATGTTTGTTGTGTGGATGGACAGGAAAGACTTTATCTTAAAGATGTTGTGTGGAAAGAATCTGCAAGATTTAGATGTAGCTTGAATATGAGGACTTAAAGGTCCAAATCAAAGACAACTCCCTGATTAGGGACCTGAGTTACGGACAGGAGATGATGTTGTCCACAGTGATTGAGAAGGGAGCAGGGGGGAGAACTTGGTCGGGCGGGGGCGGGAAGCGGGGGGAGGGAGAGCTCTGTCATAGCCATGTTAAGTGTGAGCTGACAGACATCTGCACAGAGATAGCTGAGATTTTAGTTTGGACAGAAGGAATAGAAGGGTAGATCTGTGAGTCTTCAGCATAAAGCTAATTGAATTTGTTTGCAAATGAAATTACCCCAAGATTGTGGCAGTGAAGAAAAGTAATAGGTAGTTATTGCTGGGAGTCCCATGGTCCTGTTGGAGCAAGAGAGAGCTGCTGCTTACACTAAATGGTATTAGAATTGAAGTCTGCCTGAAAAAGTTGGAGGAAATCCTAGTATCCACAAACTTTAGTTAAGGGGTAGTTAAATTTGAGATCTGTGGAAGAGGTGACACAAGGCCTATAGATTTCATGAAGTTTCATCACTGTTGTCAAAATAAATTTACTATGAAAAAGGCTAGAGAACATTTCAGAATTTATACTCCAAAGCCACAAGCTCAAGTTTGTCCAAAACCATCTCTCTCCTCTTTAAAAAAGAGATTAGAGCTGGGTGAAAGTTTAGCAACACTTAATAGGTCAGGAATTCATTATATGTGGGGGGTTTCCATTTGACTTCTAGTTAAGCTTTCAGTATCACTCACATAGACTCTAAAGAAGGGAATACCACACTCCAGTTGCTTGCTGTAGAGATCTAAAACTCCAATATACAAGAAGATTCTGCAGAGGTAGAACTGACAAAAAATCATGACAGATGGTGAAACCCAAGAAAAAGAGGGTAGAAAAAGAGACCCTCTACAGGAAAGACTGTCAGTGACAGATGTGGTATTGTGAAACAGGAGAGCTCAGATACCTGAAGATTAAGCGGAAGGGACTTACTGGGCATCATCCAAAATGAGGAGTTGAATAATAACTATATTAATAAGGAAATACACAGTTCAGTTTTGATTGGTGTAAACATGCATGTGTATAGCTGAGCTTAATGTTTAAAATATAGAGTAAATTAATGATTGGGGGCGTGGAGTAGAGTTGTGGAGTGAGTGGTCTTGAGAAATTCAAGAATGGATGCAGAGGGATCTCCATGGATTCTGTATAAATCTTCCTCACGTAACTCAAAATGTAATAGGTCAGAGTTGAGGTGCCATGTGTGGAGTGGTATGTCTCTGGGCCTGCAAAAGGTAAGTATTTCCAAATATTCAGGAAGGGAGAATACAGGGGGTTGAGGTTCAGCAATCAGATCAGTCATTTGGAGGCTGACATGATTTTTTTTTTTTTTTTTTTTTACTTTGGGGTTTAAGATTGGCAATACAAATGGAAATGATACAGAAAGGAGAATGTGGGTGAGTGGAAGCAAAATGGCTGAGGATGGGAAGTTGAGTTTTTTTAAAAAGGAAAAATATGGAAGTTTCTAAGAAAAATTATGCTAAATCCAGGCATACAGAATTGTGGGAACAATATACTTCGCAATGGACATTTGCCAAACAGAGGGGCAGCATGCAGGTTGCCTCTTCAGAGATATACAGTTTCCTGCAAAAAAAAAACAACCCCTCCAAAACAACAACAAACATTATGGTGGGGTTTTTTTTGTAGTACACCTCTACCCCGATATAATGCTGTCCTTGGGAGCCAAAAAATCTTACTGCGTTATAGGTGAAACCGTGTTATATTGAACTTGCTTTGATCCACTGGAGCATGCAGCCCTGCCCCCTCCCCCCGAGCACTGCTTTACCACGTTATATCTGAATTCATGTTATATCTGGTCGCGTTATATCGGGGTAGAGGTGTAATAGTAAATTTGACAGACTTCTTCTCTGGGTTTGTAAACATTAGTAAAGACAAAATTTTCTTTCTTTTGGTGTAAGAAAATTCTCAAGCAGTACGTTTTGGGTAGTGTAAATGTTTCTCTAAACTAAGTGATAAGCTCATTTTGTAATGGTTAATATTTTCTTCCTTGCAAGGAAATGAGTTATACATTTTGTTAAAACACCTAAATAAAACTTTAATTCAAGAATCCTATTTATAGTTGTGTACAGTATACTGGTAATGAGATGGAACTACATGTTAGAGCTCAGTAGCTCTAATCTTAGGGCTGGTCTACACTGAACATTTAAATTGGTGTATCTACATCTCACAGGACTTGAGAGACTGCACCACTGGATCGCTTCAATGAAGACACTACCGACACCGATGGGTGGGGTTTTCCCACCCGCATAGGTACTCCACCTCGACCTACCACTGCCTACACTGGAGATTAGGTGGGTTTAACTGCATTGTTTGGCGGTGTGAATTTTTGACACCCCGAACAGTATAGGTATACTGACCTAATTTCTTAGTGTAGACCCGATTCTGCTATCACTGTAGTTAATTCACCTCTCTGGGAGGCAGTAGCTAGGTCAGTGGAAGAATTCTTCTGTTGACCTAGCACTGTCTATCCCAGGTGTTAGGTCAGCATTGCTGTGTTTCTCAGGTGTGGATTTTTCACACCCCTGAGAGACGTAGCTATATCGATGTAAGTTTTCAGTGTAGATCAGCCCTAAAACTAGAGGTTCTCTCACTGCTACAAAAAAGTGCTGCAGAGGAGGTTCCTAATATGTTCAAGAGGGAAGGATTCTACCAAGGTGCTTTCTAATCCCCCCACAAAAGTTGGGGAGGGGGGTGTCTGCCCAATATTCGCCATCAAGAAGCAGAATTCCTTCAGAAAATTTGCACTTTTACATACTCTCTCTAGATTCAGTAATTCCTTCCCTTACCCAAAAGGACACATTTCCAGCTCTTGATTTAAAAGGACACTTATTTTCACATATCCAGAAGGCCACCTCCACTTTGACGTATGGAAAGGTTTTTGGTACAGGATCCTCCCCCTTTGACCTGTCTGTGGCCCCAGTGCTTTTTACAAAATGCATGTCTGTGGTTGGTACTTACCTATGGTGAAAGAGAATTTTTCTAACCTTATTTGAATGATTGGCTTGTCAACTCTCCCTTGAAGGAGCAGCTCTGTGTAGCCATGTTCCACCTCTGTTCTCTCCAAGTTCATTTAATGGACTAAAACTAGACCAATGTATAGTGTTTGGTGATATAAGTGCTTTCATCTTCTAAAGCTAAAGCTGAGTCTTTATAAAGCAGATACCTAAGACATCCAGAGCTATGTTCTATGATTTTCCTTAATTAGACTGGTCAGTTGGGCCTTTTATGGTTATTCATGGGGGAATTCTGTGCCACAAAATTAAAAATTCTGCACACATTATTTTAAAATTCTGCAAATGTTATTTGACAAAATAACACTATATAATCACACCAGTTTAAATTAAATTATTTTGGTAATTTATTTCAAAATACCTGTCTGTCTCTCTCTCCCCCTCCTCTCCTCCCCCTCCGGAGTAGAGAGTTAAAGAAACCCCTATAATAACCCAGTTCTTGTTTCTCTGCCACCTTCTCCCCTGAGCCCAGCCAAAGGACCAGACGCTCAACCTTCCCCGCAGACCCAATCTCCACGGCTCCCCCAGCCCAGACACTCTCACACCCCCCTACCCCCCAGAGGCCAGCTGCATGGACCCCCGGCACAGACACTCACCCCCTTCCCCACAGAGCCCAGCCATGGCCCACCTCTGGCCCAGGCACTCTTCTTCCTCCCCCTCCCTCCCCCCCCCGGCCGAGCCCAGCAGGAGGGCTCCCCCAGCCCAGACATAGCCTTTACCCCCCAGAGGCCAGCTGCATGGACCTCTGGACCAGACACCCACACCTCCTACCTCTCAGAGCCTAGCCACATCTTCCCCCAAGCCCAGACACTCACACCCTCTACCCCCCCAGAAGCCAGCTGTGGGGGCCCCCTAGCCCAGACAGTCACCCCCGCCCCCCTTCTAGAGTCCAGGGATCCAGAGGGAGAAACAGGCTGATACTGGGTCCTTGGCTTGCACAGAGTTTCCCGCGCACTGCCACCTCCTTCCTTCAGAGCATGCTGGGAACTGCAGCTTCTGGGAACGCTCCAGATCCCTCCTCCTGCCTTGTCTCTTATTTATGAGCTGGGCTCTGCTGGGTCTAGCAGCCCCTAGTGGCAGCCAACATCTCCGCAGCCCATTTCTGGGGCGGGGAAAGGAAATTCTGCTCACCAAACTGGCTTTTGTGCCAGTGGCTAGAGCTGGAAAGTTAATTTGGCTCGGAGTTAGCTTTCATGGAGAAGTGCCTTTGAGTTCTACAAGAAACACAGGTTTGGATGTGGCAGTGGAGCCTTTGAAAACAACCTAATTTTTCACATGTGTAGTACAAATTAGCAGGGTGGATTTGATTTTTAAATCACTAGTCAGGAAGACTCGATTTAATCATGGTCTTCTGCATAAAAGTGCATTCTTGTTGGTTGTTATAACCTTAATACATATTTGTCACAACTCAGAGATAGATGTAGGTTTCATTTTTAGAAGGTACACCCTATAGATTTTTAAAGTGATTTATTTTGAAAACTTTTCAGATTAGTTTTATTGCTATATCAAAAAACGAATGATTGGTTATTTCATTTACCAAAGGTAATTGAAGCAGATATTTTTGAAGTCACTGGAAGGTGAACCATCTCCAGTTCAACCGGTGAATCATCAATATTTGGAGGATTTTCTTGCCATGCTGTATTAGGAGGAGAACATCACCAGACAGACATTTAAATTTTTATTTAAATAAAACAACATCATTATGTATTCTGGATTTTTTTTCTTCAAGAGTAAACATACTATAGTTTAACAAAACAAGCATATGAATTTTTGAATTTAGTTAAACATTCGAGTTTTTTAAAATTGTTAACTAAAATAGTTAAATAAAATATTTTAAAAAAACAATAGACTGTCAGCCAGGTCAACATGAGAAACTTAAAATATTGGCTTCTTCAGCTAACTCAGTTATCTTCACCTTCATTTTCCTGTTTGTTCATAATTGGAAAAGGAAAAACAAGCTTTCCTACTTTTTTGGGTCCCAAATGATTTCTCAATTTGGAATGAATTAGTCCAAAGGAAGAAAATATTCATTCTACGCTGGCAAAAGAAACTACTGCAGTTAAAAGTGAGATTCACTTCAGCAGTCTCTGAATCCAAGTGCTTAAGTGACTTTCTTTAAAACCTCATGAACAAACATATATTTCTTGAATGGTTCACCCTTAGCTCTGAAGTTTATTATAGTCAGCATTATGGAGGGATGATTACTGGATGTCCATGTCATAGGCAACTCCTCTTCTTCAGCAATTAAGGTTTGACCCTGGTAGTGAGTATTGAGAATATTTGCAAGAAAATGAGCTGGAGCTAGTGCTTCCCCCCCCCCCCCCCTTTTTTTTTAAATGCTTGTAATTTAACTCTGTCATTGCATATTTCTCTCTTTAAGATCTCACTCAGTTACTTCCAAATTTCAACAGCATCAGCAGTAAAACAGCTATTTCCCTGCATTTTGTTCAAGGCTACAGGAATAGGCTTCAGGGTACTCAGCATGTGTTCAACATTTCTCTTTAGCCCAATGTTGAGAACTGTGGCTGTGACAGTGCCATCTATTTTTTCACGATTTTGTTCACAAACGGTCATCACATTAGGCCAGTTCTTGATATAGTGCTCAAAACAGTCCACTACTGAGTTCCATCGCACGTCTTCTGGGAGAGTTAGCTTGGTTCCTCCCATTTTTTTTCAGAGCAGTTGCTGCAAAGTGGTTGTTACGGAAGTATTTTGCAATTTCAACAACATTAGCCTTTATTTCTGGAACACTGAAGTCTTTGTCTAAGAGGTGCATCAAATGAGCCCTGCAACCGTATGTTATTAGCTTGCAACTCTCTTCTAAATAATTTCTTCTTATCTTGGATACATTTGCAACTTGTCTGTGACCAAGCTGCGTACTAGACATTTGCATTTTTTTTCACAGTTTGTTATAGCTTTTACTGCTACTTCTTGTAAGTATTCTGCTGTGTGTGCATTTCCTGATGTATCAATTGTTTCTGTAAGGAAGACATTCCCTTCTTCTGTTGTCACACAAGCACATACAACAGGATCATTGTGGACATTGCTCCGCTCATCAAGACTCAGGTTAACAGTTTCACCCTCTAGACCTTTTGCACACTGCTCAATTTCTCTTTCATACACTTTTTATCCAGCAATTTGCCTGCGACATCTGCTCTGTTGCGTGGATTGTATCCTGGTCTTAATGACTGAACCATGTTAATGAAGTGTGGGTTCTCAATCAGATAGAAAGGAGAGTTTGTTGCATAAACAAACCGGGCAATTTTTTCATCAATTAGCTCCTTTTGTAATCTGCTGGTTCTGATCACAAATTTATCTATGGTGGTTTCTGGATGACGGAGATTTTTTTTTTTTATTTTGCTACAGTTGATATACTGTAGCTCTGTGACATACATGATGTGTCTGTAACACTATAATTGGCAGATAACTCTGAAACTATAGAAAATGATGGTGATCTTGAAGGTGGAATCCTGTAGATTCATAGATTCATAGATTCATAGATATTTAGGTCAGAAGGGACCATTATGATCATCTAGTCTGACCTCCTGCACAACGCAGGCCACAGAATTTCACCCACCACTCCCACAAAAAAACCTCACACCTATATCTGTGCTATTGAAGTCCTCAAATTGTAGTTTAAAGACCTCAAGGAGCAGAGAATCCTCCAGCAAGTGATCCGTGCCCCATGCTACAGAGGAAGGCGAAAAACCTCCAGGGCCTTCCAATCTGCCCTGGAGGAAAATTCCTTCCCGACCCCAAATGTTGAGGATGGATTCTCCTAAACAAAATAAGTCGATGCAGTTATTTAATTACCATACTGCTCATTTAGTATTACTCATTGCATTCACTTACACTCAGTACTACTTTCAAGGTGAAATTGTAAATGGAAAATCTGCCTATTTCAGCTATTTATTTTTTATCACAACTGCATCTAAAATGATAGTACCATAGCGTAACAACTATATATTTTTTTGTTCAAACATGAAAAGTCCAGAAGGAAGACAGGCAGTCCTTAAAAAAAAGTATGAAATAAAAAAGTTTACCATCCTGAAGATCCTGCATGTTCAGATACGTTCCTTTCATAATCTTCAGCGCAGCTTCCTCCTGAGAAGGAACACTTCTCATGATGTTGTTTCGTTCGGGCAAGCAGGCCTTGCATTTCTTTGTTGCACTGTTTGCACTTTGCACGCATGCCTGGGGGATAGCTCAGTGGTTTGAGCATTGGCCTGCTAAACCCAGGGTTGTGAGTTCAATCCTTGAGGGGGCCATTTAGGGATCTGGGACAAAAATTGGGGATTGGTCCTGTTTTGAGCAGGGGGTTGGAGTAGATGACCTCCTGAGGTCCCTTCCAACCCTGATATTTTATGGTTCACTGAAGAGAGTAGGTGCATCCAAATGAATTCTCCTCCGAGATGTAGGATGGAATTCAGTGGTTGACTATTTTGAGTTATTTATTAAGAACTGGCCTTTCCAGTTTCCATCACAAAATGGATGAAACTGTCACAGCCAAAATAGTCAACATCCGACTAAAAGGAATTGGAGAAGATGTGCTGAATATACTGAAACGTATTTCCATGGTCTTGAACAAACTGCAGAAAGATTGATTCTGTATTGCTGATAGACGTATTGGAGCATAAGCTTTCGTGGGTAAATATCCACTTCGTCAGATGCATGTCATGCATCCGACAAAGTGGGTATTCACCCACGAAAGCTTATGCTCCAATACGTGTTAGTCTATAAGGTGCCACAGGACTCTTTGCCACTTTTACAGATCCAGACTAACACAGCTACCCTTCTGATATATTGCTGATGTCTCTCTTGAAGTTCTTTGCCAAGTTCAACAGCAATGAAGAAGAATACTCAATGACAAAGTTAAATTGCAGGCAATAAAGAAGTGGATGGATCAAGCACTTAACTGCATTTTCTTGCCAATATTCTCAACCCAAAGTACCAAGGTAGATGCTTAAATGCTGAAGAAGGTGCCCCACTGTATTTTCCACTGCATGCATCCGATGAAGTGGGCTGCAGCTCACAAAAGCTTATGCTCAAATGAATTTGTTAGTCTCTGAGGTGCCACAAGTACTTCTTTTCTTTTTGCGGATACAGACTAACGTCGTTGCTACTCTGAAACCTGCTTTGACATAGACGTCTAATAATCATCCATCAGTCATGCCAACCATACTAAATTTCAGGGCTGGAGGTGAACCATTCAAGCATTACATGTGTGCTGATGATGTTTTAAAGAAATTCACAGTACTGAACTGATGGAAGTCATTAGCTAAAGCTCCTAGAGCCAGAGTTTATTAAAGTGATAAACCACCTTTTGACTACAGTTGTCTCTTCTGCAGGCATAGAGAGAATGTTTTCTTCATTTGGACTAACTGGATAAATCAATTTGGATTGAAAAAGCAAGAAAACTTTTCTCCCTTCCAGTCTGTGAATAAAAATGAGGAGGGAGGGGATGAGATCTTATAATTTTATAAGTTTGAAGGACAGTCTAAGTAATTTAGGAGACTGGCTCATTTTCAAGAGACTTAGGTGAGTAAGAACTTATGCTCCGGTCACTTTCATGTAGGCATATTTGAAAACTTTCCCAGGCTGATCTGAAATCAGTTTAATTCACTGACTACAGTTAATCCTTTTGTTTAATAAATCACTTATTAAATTACCATCAAATGAGCACAGGCAGCCAGACATCCAAGGCTGAGCCTCAGCCATGAATGGTCTCCAGAGGATGTGGAGAGCAAAAGAAAGTGAAATTATATACAAAAATACAGATTTATCAAACCTGTGTACTTCCAATCCTCTTATATGGATCAGAAACATGGATATTGCTAAAACAAGACATCAGGAGGCTGGAGGCATTTCATATGCCTTGCCAGCAGTGACTGCTGGGCATAAAGTGGTTTGATTTTAATTGGGATGAATTACTAAGAACTGACCTTGAGAGGATTAAGTCATCATCGTTCACGGCTTGTTGGCACCTTTTAGTCATATAACCTGCATCGGAGATAAAGTCCCACGCACATGGAACTCTGAAGATCAGGGTTGAGGTCAGAAAGGGACGTTGCCTGGCCACTCTGAAGATCAGGGTTGAGGTCAGAAAGGGACGTTGCCTGGCCGTGGACTGGTGGCAGCCACACGGCCATCCATGATTAACCTGGCTGTACCAGATCAGTAATAACCCTGTGGAGCTTTTAGTTGCTTGAAATAAAGCCATACAAGGTGGCCATGGACATTCAGCAGTATGGACTCTTGTTGTCCGAATGTGGTGGTGGTGAATAAATCATTTAGTTGTACTTGTGAAGCACTCTTTTGATAAGAGAAGTTTATGTATCCAAAACATTTAAACAAAACAACCCAAATAAAAATAAATTTTTATTTGTTGTTTTGTGTGTGTGTGTGTGTGTGTGTGTTTAAATTCAGGTTGCCATTCTAATGCAGCTTGACACAAATCACAAGCAAAAAAAAAGTTAACTAGTAAATACGATATCATTCACCATTTTCTAACGTAATAAAAATGTACAATTAATAAGAATCTGTAAATATTAAGCTATATAACTGCTTAAATAAATGGAGGATAGGTCCATCAGTGGCTATTAGCCAGGATGGGCAGGAATGGTGTCCCTAGCCTCTGTTTGCCAGAAGCTGGAAATGAGCGACACGGGATGGATCACTTGATGATTACCTGTTCTGTTCATTCCCTCTGGGGCACCTGGCACTGGCCACTCTTGGAAGACAGCATATTGGGCTAGATGGACCTTTGGTCTGACCCAGTAGGGCCATTCTTATGTTCTTACCTTTTCTTTCGATTTTATTCAACTTTTCCATTTTGTACTTGTAATTTTTCTATTTTGTTTAAATCAAAGCTTTCCACTTGATGATTTCAGTCAATCCACCCTGACTCTGGGGGGGAATGCTTTTGTGCTACTTTGGACAGATCAGTTTAGCTATTCCTTCCCTCACATCGTACTACTACCTTGGGTTCTATGGAAGATGCAGTTGGATAGGGCATGAGTCATCCTTATCACCCCCAAATGGCCCAGACAGTTCTGGTTTCCAGCTTTCCTACAGATGTCATCCCCTCCACCTTTAAACAGTAGGTTCTTCCCTGATCTCTTGACTCAGCAGAATGGCATAGTCTGGCATCCCAAGCCAAATGTGCTTCATCTCACGGCTTGGTTCCTATTCTGAAGCCATGCAAACCATTCTTAATATCACAGAAGACTCCAACAAGAAATGTTACTTAGCCAAGTAGAAAGGTTTCTCTGTCTGGGTCCAGCCAATTCATATCTTAGACAGTGGATATTTCTACTATTGTAGACCTGTCTTTTTACTCTAAAGATGATGGGCCTTTCCCTTAGCTGGCTACAGGTTCACCTGGTGGCCATCAGTGTATGTCACCTGCCATCAGACAGTTACTCCATCTTTAATGCCAGAAGTTTGTGAAGGGACTGGAGATCAAGCCTGCCCTGTCCTGTTGATGGCCTTCTGTGACGAGATAACTGGTTCTGTGGATGAAGGGAAAGCAGTGAACGTGTTGTTCCTTGACTTTAGCAAAGCTTTTGACACTGTCTCCCACAGTATTCTTGCCAGCAAGTTAAAGAAGTATGGGCTGGATAAATGGACTATAAGGTGGAGAGAAAGCTGGCTAGATTGTCGGGCTCAACGGGTAGTGATCAATGGCTCCATGTCTAGTTGGCAGCCGGTATCAAGTGGAGTGCCCCAAGGGTCAGTCCTGGGGCTGGTTTTGTTCAATATCTTCATAAATGATCTAGAGGATTGTGTGGATTGCACCCTCAGCAAGTTTGCAGATGACACTAAACTGGGAGGAGAGGTAGATACGCTGGAGGGTAGGGATAGGATACAGAGGGACCTAGACAAATTGGAGGATTGAGCCAAAAGAAATCTGATGAGGTTCAACAAGGACAAGTGCAGAGTCCTGCACTTAGGAAGGAAGAATCCAATGCACCGCTACAGACTAGGGACCAAATGGCTCAGCAGCAGTTCTGCAGAAAAGGATCTAGGGGTTACAGTGGACGAGAAGCTGGATATGAGTCAACAGTGTGCCCTTGTTGCCAAGAAGGCCAATGACATTTTGGGATGTATAAGTAGGGGCATTGCCCGCAAATCGAGGGACGTGATCGTTCCCCTCTATTCGACATTGGTGAGGCCTCATCTGGAGTACTGTATCCAGTTTTGGGCCCCACACTACAAGAAGGATGTGGAAAAATTGGAAAGAGTCCAGCGGAGGGCAACAAAAATGATTAGGGGACTGGAACACATGACTTATGAGGAGAGGCTGAGGGAACTGGGGATGTTTAGTCTACGGAAGAGAAGAATGAGGGGGATTTGATAGCTGCTTTCAACTACCTGAAAGGGGGTTCCAAAGAGGATGGATCCTAGACTGATCTCAGTGGTAGCAGATGACAGAACAAGGAGTAATGGTCTCAAGTTGCAGTGGGGGAGATTTAGGTTGGATATTAGGAAAAACTTTTTCACTAGGAGGGTGGTGAAACACTGGAATGCATTACCTAGGGAGGTGGTAGAATCTCCTTCCCTAGAAGTTTTTAAGGTCAGGCTTGACAAAGCCCTGGCTGGGATGATTTAGTCGGGGATCGGTCCTGCTTTGAGCAGGGGGTTGGACTAGATGACCTCCTGAGGTCCCTTCCAACCCTGATATTCTATGATTCTGTGGGGCTGGAGATCAAGTCAACCGTGGTGAGAAGGGCAGGAGCTGGAGAGCGAGGCCACCCCACACAGAAGTGGCTCCTGTCCTGGGGGCTGGGCCTAGCTCTCTGCTCTTGGCCTTGTGACCTTGGGGTCTCATTGTCTCAGGGTTCTTTGTTTAGTCTCCTCTGTGTGAACAAGCATCAGAGGAAGTGTGAGGCTCATGAATCTCCATTCTAGGTTCTGGAAGGAAGTGTGCTGTAGTGGTCACAGATCCTTCTCCCCCCTTCACCCCTTTCCCTCCAGCCTTTTCCAGTTTTCCCCTCAACTCTTCCCCTACGCTTCTAGTTCCAGTCTCCAACCCCTGGGCTCCTCATTCAGTCTGTTCCCCCTACCTATCACCTTTCTCTCCTCTCTTTCCCCCTCCCCCCTCCCCCCCCACGTCTTGTCCTCTCTATATCTTAGTGAGGCCACTTCCTGCTCCATGCTGCTTGGGAGCCTGCAGAGAGAGCTTTGAGAGCACAGAAAAAGCAGTCTCCTTGCTCTCAGTTCTGGTATCCAGCAGGGCGTAGGAGCTGGGAAGAGCAATTGCAGGGAAAGTCCTGCTGGGCCCCTGCATGCCTGGGCTGGAGCATGCTCCATGAACTCTTGGGAGAATTTAGCTGCCAAACTCTAACAAAAGTCTCCAAGGAGGTGGGACCTCAGATTTTTCAAAGGTTTATAATTTGGCAAAATTTGCTTTTTTCTTCTTTTTTCCCCCTTCCCATGGGCACAGCAAAAGGCACAATGGCTATCCCCACAAGCAAAATACCGAGTCCCTGTTCCAAAGCTTCTCAACAAAATGATTGTCAGAATTTTTGGGTGATTTTTTTTTCTCCCCCGATTTCAGAAACAGCTGAAACATTTTGCGGAAATTTTTCCCAAAAATCAATCTGAGGCAGACAGCTGGTGTGGAAAAACTTCAGCCTAGAAGGTTAAAATATGGCAAAGTTATAAGCAACTAAAACCAAGGTCTTATAATGGGAAATGTTGGGCAACCTTAAGTCTAAGTAGTACTACCTGTTCCACCTACAAATAAATGTCCCTGTTTTGGGGTAACTGTATCTCTGATCTTTAGACACGACAAATCCTGCATTTTGGCAGGGGATTAGACTAGATGACCTTTGCAGTTCCTTCTAACCCTCTGATTCTATGACCCACTCCATGGTCTGCTCAAGAGAGACCCCCTTTGGTCTCAGGCTGTCACCTGTCAGTCACCAGGGACACAGATCCTCTTCCCCCAGACCAAGGATTTAAGCTGCAGTCTCCCTGCAATTCCCAGAAGTTCAAGAAGCAAGTACAGTACTATGTTAAATGTAAACTACTAAAAAAAATCAAGGGAAATCAGGATTTTTCTTCTGCATGGTAGTTTCAAAACTGTATTAAGTCAATGTTGTTAACTTTTGGAAGAACATAACGGTTTGCTCAGAGTTATAAATATTTCAGAGTTATGAGCAACCTCCCTTCCCAAGGAGTTCGTAACTCTGGGGTACATTTATTTTACATTATCTCTGATTTTTTTGTCCTATTTTAAAACAATCCAAGGTCTAAACACATACTGAGCTTACCTTGAGCGCTTCAGACCCTTCGAGTTGGGTTTGCCCCCTTGGTTACAGGTTCAAGTTGGGTTTTTTAATCAAACCTGAGGTGCTGCAGTCAGCTTATGCTGACACTTTATACAATTGTGGAGCCTTTGTTTCCTGGGCTTCCTGAAGCAGGTAAAACAAGTCAATACTCCTTTGATGGAGGAGGAGCAGGGGGCCAAACTTCTGATGGTGGGTGTCTGTATGGCCAGTATTGGTATTTTGTGTGGATCACTCCCTTGTGATTCCAGATTCTCCAGGAAACCCAGCCAGTGAGCCAGGAACACACACATGCATATATCATTTATTGATTGAAAGGTCTGTGGATGGTCTGTGGATATTCTGTGGGCCCATGTTGACTAGTATGTCTCAGTACACTAATCTTTCAAGTTTTCAGGCTTCCAAGGTCTGGCTTACAAAAATGCAGGTAACCTCTATAATGTGGATGCAGTAGTCTCAAAGATATATGCCTTTGTTCATCATATCTGTCACAAAATGGTCAGAGGATGTGTCCAGTGCCAAGGCTCCTTATATGGGTGCTGTAATAATGCCATCACCACTAGAGAAGCTGGCCTTGGCAGTGTGGAAGCAACAGGAGCTGGACTAATACCAGTAAGGGCTGAAAAAAGATTTTTACAGCTGAGTGGCTTCCAATTTTAATAAACAAACAGATCCATCCTAAGGCCTATCCGTTGTCTGCACAAAGAGCAAAGACCAGGTGTACTCCTATCCCATCCCCTGGCCGTAGGTGGGTGAGAGATTCCTGTTCTCTGGGGTACCATTAAGTGCAGCACCACCTTTGTCATTTTGTTAGCAAACAACACAGTTTCATCCTGTTGCCTGGCTGGGGAAATAAATATATATATATATAATATATATATATATATCTCTCTCTCTCTCCCTCTCTCCCTCTCTCCCTCTCTCCCTCTCCCTCTCCATTGTGCATGTGTTCTCCAGGGCTGTAAACAGGGACTGATGCAGCTCTGTGACTTGGGTCTTGTCCCACTCACTGTTAGACCTCCACCCCCGAAGCATCGTGAAGCCACATCATGGGCTGGATTAACTGCCATTAGGAATTGAAATCCATTAGTGCTATCCATGCCATAGTGGAATTCTATTCCCACAACTGACTCTCCAGGATCAGCTCTAATGCCTCTGCTATATTACAGATACAGCTAACAAATTCCATCCAAAGGTCTCCACAAAGGGTTCAGAAATTGTCCACAATCTTTGCAGAATCTTGAAACTTGCATGTTAAGGACAGGCCTAAAACATGGCTCATCTGGAAACTGAATTAGGGGGATGGCGAGGAAAAGCAAACACACACTGTTCTGAGATATACGTTTAGGATGGGAAATGTCAGTTTTTTCCATTCTCCTAGCATATTCACTTTGCTTTTTTTACAAGCATGTTTTGAGTAGGCATGGTCTTGGGAATGCCTCTGTGCACACAAGAAATACCCTCCAGCTAAGCAGAGATATTGGTGTGGTAACTTTCAGCTAACAGGAGCCACTTTGTTGTATCCTCCTGTGACTTTAGGGAGTTATTGAGCAAACTGTGTCTTAAAGCTCGTGTGATAACTTCTAAAGACCTTGGACTGAGTTAAGGAAATGTCATCATTGAATCCCTTCCATGGAAACTAATAATCTGATTCATGCTTTGCAGGGTGAGCCTGGTGTGGGTTTCCTTTCCACTAGCTGAAGCTGCCAAGCTAGCTTATTTTAAAAGAACCCTATGTAATTGCAGAGGGGAGAGGGAGAGTGATTCATTATAAAAATGGAACAAAATAGTAAGAGCCTGTTATGCTCCATTGCTGTAGAAAATCTTTTCTAAGAAATGCATAGGTTCCATATAAAGCCCCAGAAAAACCAGTCTTTTAATTCACAGAATGTTTTTCACAGAATGTTCTATCCCAGTTGCTGTAAAACCCCTCAAAGTGCAAGCCATAGGTGACAGCGTTGTGGATGCTTTGCTTCAGGATTTGTTGGCCTTAGTTAATAAAAAAGTATCCAGCACATTTAAGGTAGTTTTATATATGTACATTTATTAAAACATGTTTTGCAGTTAAAGCTAAGGAAGTATTAAATTTAGTTGTTAATGTAGTGTGAATTGTACTCATTGTTTCTGGTCATCTGTCTTTCAAGTTTTTCAAATTCATAGATCACCTTCTCTCCCACTTCATTTTTATGCATAGATTAGAAAAAGAAAATAAGCTCTTTCTTTTTCAACTCCCAATTGATATCTCACCTGTGAACAAGCTAGTCATTGAACTGAACTAGTTGAATAAACTGGAATAAAGGAATATCATCTCTGCACCTGCAGAAGAGGCTACTGTTAGTCATACTTCAAAAAGCTTTGGTTCCAAGCGGTTAGCCAGTTACTTCTACTAGTTCAGTGGTTTGAATTTCTTTAAATCTTTGGCAGTAAACCTATAAACCTGGCCAGGCGCCTTCGCACCTTAACGGATCTTGTGATCATTGGGCGGTTCACTCAAGGTCTGCTGTGCCAAAAATAAAAAACAAAAGGGTTAAACATTTTTAAATAAACAAGTTGTTACCTTTTTATTTAAATTTTTTTACTAAAAATTTGCTTTATTATGGTTTTCTGTCATGTTAGATCATGATTCCTGCAGAGGACAGCTTGCTTATTTACCAGATCAGTAGTCGGGGTCACCAGTGTTAGGTGTTTGGCTGCGTGTGTGTGTTCTCCCTGTGTGCTGTCCCAGCTCTGCGCAAACAGCCAGCACAGCAGATCTCGAGTGAGCCACCCAATGATCACAAGATCCTTTAAGGTGCAAAGGCGCCCAGCCAGGTTTATTGTCAACGAAGCACAGTAATAGTACCTGGAAGACTACGAGGATACTAAGGCATGTATGCCTGTGACAATGGACGCAGCTCAGTGAATGGTGGGACCTTTTTATTCCTCCCTCAGCTGGACAAAGATACTCCCTCTGAGATACGTCTTTATACCCTGATATAAACAAGTTAGTAGTGCCTCTGACAGAGTTACTGCCAGCTGATGTGGCTAGTTATAACCCATTACCTTGTACATGTTGGTTTGATCAAAACATCTCTATTACGTATGGTCATCCTGACCTTCTCTTTTAAAAGGGGTTAATGTGTTCCTGTTACCTTTAGGGACTGTTTATATACCATTCTTGGTATGGGGTGTTCTGGTACCACCCTTTGGAAATGTGTTTTTGTGCGTAGCACTTCTTAGGAATGTGTGTGTTTGCAATATCAGCCCTGTTCTTGCCAGATTCGGTAAACAGGGCCTGCCTGATACCAGGCCTCTAATACAAGGGCTTCTGTCTCAGGCTCTCTTGCTACTACAGGGATGAGTGTCATTGAAACTGGCTGTGCGAGGAGATGATTGCTTTCAAGAGCCCATGTAGCATATTAATGGAGCTTACTGCTTTAGGAATCTGTCCACTGCACTGTGATCATTCCATCAGTTCTCTTCCTGCATATCAGGAAAGTACTCTATTTACATGGGTAGTCCTGGATGTCAGGAAGGAGTGGAAAGCCTCTGGTACTTTTGTAGTTAAAAATACATATTCTGTTGGCTCAGCATGGCAGGGGTACAGCTCTGGCCATCACTTTAACAGAATATTTGTATAGACATTGATTGGCATTCCCAAAGAGGAACTTTCTCGGAGAAAGCAAAAGATTCAGAAAGGAGCCAGAGGATACTACTTGCGCTCTTTTGCTTCCCCTGTCTTGAGTCTACAAGACACACACAAAGAACTACTAAGCACTACTGCGTGAAACTATTGGTCTCCCCTCCTCCTTTACCCTGTGATTTACTATGGGAAACAGACAATCACATGTGTTCTTGGGTACCAGATATCCCAGGAGAATTGTCCTGTTCCTCTGGATTCAGTAGGCTTCCAAGCATTTTCCTTAGTTTTTCAGCCACTTTCTACATTAGAAATGTATCCACTTGTGTTCTAACAATGATTTGATTTGTTTATCTGGCCTAGATACCTGATTCCCCACTTCACATCTGGTTCTGTTTCTCCCTCTTCCAAGTCCACGTAGTCCTTTGCCCCACCATGCAGCATGTGTCCTTAGGGTTGTGAGGTTTTAAGAGGAAGGTGAATTGGTCAAAACTGATGCTATACACAGCAGTCTTAACAAACAAGTGTACCACTTTTCAAAGTTCTTGCTGGTTGGGGACATCGAGATAATCGGTCACTCAGTTTCTAGCATCTGTATTATATAATAGACAAACATTTCTGTTATATTTGTCAAGCCCCATTTGTTTTTGTTTTTTTTTCTAGCTATGGCAGCCATTCGGAAAAAGCTGGTTATAGTGGGTGATGGTGCCTGTGGAAAGACCTGTCTGCTGATTGTATTTAGCAAAGACCAGTTCCCTGAAGTTTATGTTCCCACAGTGTTTGAAAATTATGTAGCAGATATTGAAGTGGATGGAAAGCAGGTAGGTACACATTTCTGCAACAGTTAAACATCACCTGTGTATGTGAAACCTCTAGAGAGAGGTATGTCCTTATAGGACCTAAAACGTGTTTGCAACACGTTTGGGGAGAAAGATGTCTTATGAGTGGTGATGTGCCTATAGCTGGCTTTTCTTTAAATGTCAGCAAAATCCCACCAGCCGTCTTTGATTTGAGAAGGTTATAAAAAATGCAGTTGTCCAGGGTATGAGCTTGTTGCAGTAACTTATTTTTCTGGCAGTGGTGGGTGGAATAATGCAAGGATGTCTTCTTGCGAAGAGAAGAGTGGGTGGCAACATTTCTGGATAGGTTAGCTGGTTCACTATTTTAGCAGTTCCACTGGTCATAATTTTGCAAACATTATGGTTCCTCTTCGTGGGCCTCTATATATTTCCACTTGTGGGAGTTACCTTTTGGGGTAAGTTTGCAAAACAATGTCTGGGGTTTAGCATGCGAGTGCCTTCTGGCAGCACTGACATAAGCCACCCTAGTCTCTATCAAACAGAATGCATCCTCTAGCTGCCTCTGCTCCTTCTCCATCACCACCAGTAGTGAGAGGGGCCCTCTCTGGTGTCCAGGTTGACTAAGACAACTTTGATAAATAGCTAATAAGGATAGTCTAATTAAGAAGCTCAGAAAATAATTTTAAGTATGCCTCCCGAGCTTTTACCTCTGGGCCCTAAGGCCTCTCCCAAGCAAGGGCAAACGTGCCTGGCCCTGATCCCAAAATGGGGTTTCAAAAGATGTGCCTCTTTCCAGACCACAATCTGATATGCATGTACATTGCCATCTGTGTCTGGGCGACACATCTCGGTGTGTGATAAGTGGCACTTTCACTTCTGGAACCAACAGGGGTAGATCTCAGGCCCACCTGGCTTCCTAAAGCCTTCAACCAAATGCAACATAGGGCCCTGTTCTGGCACTTAGACCAGACAGAACCAGATTCAGTGCCGAGGTCTTTACCTGTGTCATCCAAGAACACTGTTTCCTCAGCTCCAGAACCACCCACCATAAAGGTCTTGACACAGGATCCCTCCAGCCTCAGTGGCTGCAGTCAAAGCCATCAAGCCTCAGCTGGCACCAACACAGGAGGCTTCCTCCTGCACATCAAGCATTCAGTAATCTAAGCTGGTTATGCTGCCAGCGGCACCAACTACACGGAACCCCTTCTCCAGCTCAGGCAGATTTCTGCTCCAGGCTTATGTACAGACCATCTTTGCATTGGAAAAGGAGTGCCACCAGTGCAAAAGGACAGAGAAAGCACGTTATCGAGGAGGGAGGACATAGAAAGAACAAATAGCACCTTCTTTTCTAACACAGGTCCCCAGTGAGAGAGCGTGTGCAAAAGAACAGCCCCCAGCATCAGCCAGAACAGCAAGGCCATCTTCCAGCACTAGATACATTCATGCCTGTGCCTTGAGGAATATTGCTACTGAGGGTTCCTTGAATGCTGTCAATACTTGCTAATCAGAGATCTGGCCCACCAGTTAGAATCCTAGCCTCTCCAATGCATTATTCCTCATCCAGCCCAAAATCTTCAGGTAGCCCCTGGCTGGGTTTATTCCACTCTAAGGTTGACGTGGAGCACCTTTGAATCGGAGAGTCCCTTTTGGCAACCTCGCACTGGGACTCAGGATCATTCACTTCCCCACAGGCATGGGATCCTGAAAAGACTTTATACAAGGCTTGCTTCAGTTAATAATGTGGCCCTCTATGCAGAATTCAGTGAAGACCTTGTTGAATGAAGCAATATTTCCACTTTCCAGGTCACTATAGTATACAACTCCAGAAGGGTTTCCATTGATTCCAGCAACAATGGCCATCACCAGCACTAATGCTATCAGCACCAGCTCTTTGGCAAGTGGATGGGAATCTGGGGGGCAGTGACCATGAGTAGATTGAGTTCAGGATCCTGACGCAGGGAAGAAAGGTAAGCAGCAGGATACGGACCCTGGACTTCAGGAAAGCAGACTTTGACTCCCTCAGGGAACTGATGGGTAGGATCCCCTGGGGGACTAACATGAAGGGGAAAGGAGTCCAGGAGAGCTGGCTGTATTTCAAGGAATCCCTGTTGAGGTTACAGGGACAAAACATCCCGATGAGTTGAAAGAATAGTAAATATGGCAGGCGACCAGCTTGGCTTAATGGTGAAATCCTAGCGGATCTTAAACATAAAAAAGAAGCTTACAAGAAGTGGAAGGTTGGACATATGACCAGGGATGAGTATAAAAATATTGCTTGGGCATGTAGGAATGAAATCAGGAGGGCCAAATCGCACCTGGAGCTGCAGCTAGCAAGAGATGTCAAGAGTAACAAGAAGGGTTTCTTCAGGTATGTTGGCAACAAGAAGAAAGCCAAGGAAAGTGTGGGCCCCTTACTGAATGAGGGAGGCAACCTAGTGACAGAGGATGTGGAAAAAGCTAATGTGCTCAATGCTTTTTTTTGCCTCTGTCTTCACGAACAAGGTCAGCTCCCAGACTGCTGCGCTGGGCATCACAGCATGGGGAGTAGATGGCCAGCCCTCAGTGGAGAAAGAGGTGGTTAGGGACTACTTAGAAAAGCTGGACGTGCACAAGTCCATGGGGCCGGACGAGTTGCATCCGAGAGTGCTACAGGAATTGGCGGCTGTGATTGCAGAGCCATTGGCCATTATCTTTGAAAACTCGTGGCCAACGGGGGAAGTCCCGGATGACTGGAAAAAGGCTAATGTAGTGCCCGTCTTTAAAAAAGGGAAGGAGGAGGATTCTGGGAACTACAGGCCAGTCAGCCTCACCTCAGTCCCCGGAAAAATCATGGAGCAGGTCCTCAAAGAATCAATCCTGAAGCACTTACATGAGAGGAAAGTGATCAGGAACAGTCAGCATGGATTCACCAAAGGAAGGTCATGCCTGACTAATCTAATCGCCTTCTATGATGAGATTACTGGTTCTGTGGATGAAGGGAAAGCAGTGGATGTATTGTTTCTTGACTTTAGCAAAGCTTTTGACACGGTCTCCCACAGTATTCTTGTCAGCAAGTTAAAGAAGTATGGGCTGGATGAATGCACTATAAGGTGGGTAGAAAGTTGGCTAGATTGTCGGGCTCAACGGGTAGTGATCAATGGCTCCATGTCTAGTTGGCAGCTGGTGTCAAGTGGAGTGCCCCAGGGGTCGGTCCTGGGGCCGGTTTTGTTCAATATCTTCATAAATGATCTGGAGGATGGTGTGGATTGCACCCTCAGCAAATTTGCGGATGATACTAAACTAGGAGGAGTGGTAGATACGCTGGAGGGCAGGGATAGGATACAGAGGGACCTAGACAAATTGGAGGATTGGGCCAAAAGAAATCTGATGAGGACTGAGAAATCAACAAGGACAAATGCAGAGTCCCGCACTTAGGATGGAAGAATCCCATGCACCGCTACAGACTAGGGACCGAATGGCTCAGCAGCAGTTCTGCAGAAAAGGACCTAGAGGTGACAGTGGACGAGAAGTTGGATATGAGTCAACAGTGTGCCCTTATTGCCAAGAAGGCCAATGGCATTTTGGGATGTATAAGTAGGGGCATTGCCAGCAGATCAAGGGACGTGATCGTTCCCCTCTATTCGACATTGGTGAGGCCTCATCTGCAGTACTGTGTCCAGTTTTGGGCCCCACACTACAAGAAGGATGTGGAAAAATTGGAAAGAGTCCAGCGGAGGGCAACAAAAATGATTAGGGGATTGGAACACATGACTTATGAGGAGAGGCTGAGGGAACTGGGGATGTTTAGTCTTCAGAAGAGAAGAATGAGGGGGGATTTGATAGCTGTTTTCAACTACCTGAAAGGGGGTTCCAAAGAGGATGGCTCTGGACTGTTCTCAGTGGTAGCAGATGACAGAACAAGGAGTAATGGTCTCAAGCTGCAGTGGGGGAGATTTTGGTTGGATATTAGGAAAAACTTTTTCACTAGGAGGGTGGTGAAACACTTGAATGCGTTACCTAGAGAGGTGGTGGAATCTCCTTCCCTAGAAGTTTTTAAGGTCAGGCTTGACAAAGCCCTGGCTGGGATGATTTAGTCGGGGATCGGTCCTGCTTTGAGCAGGGGGTTGGACTAGATGACCTCCTGAGGTCCCTTCCAACCCTGATATTCTGTGATTCTATGATTCTATGATCTATCCGACTACCGCTCCCTGATGCTCAAGATCATAAGATGGGCCAGTTGATTGGGATGGCGATGATCCACAGGAACCAGATAAGTCCCCTATTGGGAATAGTACAGATGCCACTTCCCTAGACAATCAGATTGGAACAGTCACATACCCACTGACAAATACAAACAGTTCCTGAAACTTTTAGGTATGATGGTTTGTATGCTTCAGTTATAGACTGGGATCACAACACCAGAAACATTCCTTATTTGACATTTTACAAAGAGATAACTGCCTAACTTCCCAATAGTGGTCTGTTGAACACAGTCAAGGATATGGCTTTCATCTGTCTCCTCTTCCACCTGTTGTAAAGAAAGTAGATCGGATGTACCCCATCCCCTCCAAAGGTCACCAGTTTCTGCAGCAGCACTTGCTTGCCAACTCCCTGGTAGTGTCTGCTGCTCAGGAAAGATGTTGAGGGGCTAGAGCTGCTCATTCAGCCCACATGAGTACAAAAGTACCTTTTGGATGAAGGTCCTATTCTTTGGGAATCTCTGGGCCTCAGAGTGGTGAATTACCAACCCATAATGGTGGGGTACAGCTATACCATATGGGATACAATGAACCCCATTTTGGACTCTCTCCCCAAAGAACAAAAAGAAGCAGACAGAATCCTGGTCAAGTGAGGGCTGGATGTTGGCTCCGCATTCTTTGGGGGCAGCATATTATGCTACAGATACAAGTGCCAGGAAAATGGAGATTTCTGTGAGTGTGAGTGCATGTGTCCTAGCTTAGATATTCAGGGCTAATGCTATAGTCTAAGTAAAATCAAGGATCTGCCCTTCAAGAAAAACTGCGATTTTTAGTGACAAATGGATTAGATCCTAGGAAAGATCAAGACAACCATAACCATAGCTCATTCACTAGGTGTCTTCCAAAGAAGGTTCTCATGCCATGCTTTCTGTGACTAGAGACCGATCCCAGCTTATCCTCAAGATATGTAGCACCAAAGACGATACCAGCCACCTGCCAAACCAAATACTGAGAAATTCCAGTAACACAGTACCAGGATTTCTCATCATACCCCTTTGCAGCATGTAGCATCTGCCTCAAAACAGTGGATTTGAGGGTACTTTCAAGAGACAAATACCACTCTAACAGCACCTCTTCAGATCTCTGTACCCTATCTCCTCTCTTTGGAACTTGTCGTCTCCTCCTCCTGTAGTGGTTGCTACTCCCTTACTTTTGGTCATTGGGTATTGGACACCAATCTGCAATCTTGGCAGTCTATCCAGTTCTGCGCTTCATCCCCTCACCATTGTCTCCTTCCTTCCTCTTTTGGGACCAGTCTCATGAGGGAATCTTCTTATATGAACTGGTATCCCTCCTTGCAAAGGGAGAATAAAATCCCACTTGAATATCGAGGGAATGGATACTATTCTTATTGCATGATATCCAAGAAGGCAAGTAATCTTAAATCCATCCTAGTATGAAGGAACCTGAACAAGTACACTCACACCTTCAAGTTCAGGATACCCATCTTGAGAGAGAGCGTATCTCATCCCTATCCCATGGAGACTGGTACATAACCCTTGATTTAAAGGAGACATGATACGTGATTCTAGATACTTTCACGTTTCATCAGGAAGAGCCACATCAAATACCTGAGGTGTTCTACATGGGAATTAACTATCCAGTTCAAAATTTTCTCTTTCGGCCTGTCCATAAGCCCCTGGTTATTCGTGTCTAGCAGTGCTGGCCGCCCATCTCCGATGAAGGGGTGTTTATGTATACCAGCACCTGAATGATTAACTAGTAAATGCAAAACCACAGCAAGAACTGGCATTTTGAATATACATGCAACTTGTTCTCTTCTCTCGTACCCCAAATCATCCATGAGAAATTCACAGTCCAACCCATCCATCTTATTGGGGCATTCCTGGATTCAATCCAGGCCAGAGCTTTCCTCTGAGGACAGGTTCCTCAAGATCCAGCAAGCCCTGATCACACTCAGTGCCCAGCCACCCAGCTGACACAGTTCATTTGAGCCTTATAAGCCCTATGGCCTCTTCAGCATATGTGACCCCTCAAGCTCACTTTCATATGAGACCCCTGCAGTATTGGGTCACAGAACACTACATTCTAACTGTGCAGTTTACAGAGGAAACTTCAGAGGGGTAGCCGTGTTAGTCTGTATCAGTAAAAACGAGGAGTCCTTGTGGCACCTTAGAGACTAACACATTTATTTGGGCATAAGCTTTTGTGGGATATAACCCATTTCATCTGATTGCATCTGATGAAGTGGGTTATATCCCACAAAAGCTTATGCCCAAATAAATGTGTTAGTCTCTAAGGTGCCACAAGGACTCCTCATTGTTTGTTTTTAGAGGAAACTTGTGATCACTCCTGAAGTCCTGCAACAGCTTTCTTGGTTGGGGCCAGGAAAAATATCTTGTAGGGTGTACAGTCCATCACTTCTGCTCTCACATCCACATTCGCCACTGATCCCTCCACCTCATCCCCGATGGAAGTCTTGGTTGCGCCCAAAGTTCATGACTTGTGGTATGCCTGAGAATCCAAATGCCACACCAGTGTTTTCAGGCCAGTGTGATGGGTCCTTAGGGAAACTGATATTGGTTAATAATGGACAACAGCACAGCCAGGTTCTCCATCATTAAGTAGAGCAAAGAAACTAGATATGGTGTACAAAGCACCAGATCCATCTGGTTGGCATATATCTGTTGGGGAAGAAAATGTGCAAGCAGACTTGTTGAGCAGCAAGATGCCGAATCTATATGAATGGTCTCTAAAGATATCAGTGGTCAGAAAATTTTATCAAATGGGGCCACCCAAAAATTATACTGTTTCACATCAAGACAAAATACCAAGCATCAATTCTGCTGCACCAGAGCAGGAAGAGGCAATACCTCTCTCTCAGATAAATTTCTTCTGAAGTGGGACCTGTCTCTCCCCTGCACCTGTGATCCCGGGGTCATTAGAATCACAGTGACTGCCTGCTTTGATTTTTCCTAACCTGTGACCATCCCAATGCTGGTACACAAATTCCTGGACCTCTCTAGGTAGCCACCCTAACCTGCTTGTCTCTGTCTCTAAACCACTTGTCTCAGTATAGAATACTGCACCCAAATCCCGAGATGCTACATCTCACAGCATGGAGGACAGCCTGGTTAACTAGGGTGGATCACAGCTGTTCTTAAATTGCAATCCATCATTCTCATGTCTAGAAAGAGCTACACTCTCAAATACTAAACAAAAATGAAAAGATTTTGCATCTAGACCAATGACAAGATTATGCCTCCATCCCAAGTTGGGGTTTTTGCAGATATGGGTTACTTATTGCATCTTGTAACCCAAGGTCTGGTCTGTTGGGTATATTTCTTAAGGTTCATGTGGCAGCCATTTCTGCTATTAGCACCATGTCAGAGGCAGACCAATTTTTCCCTCCACCCCAGTCTCCAGATTTCTAAAGGCTTGACTAATGCTTTTCCCCCAGCCAAGGAGTGTCCTTCCTCTTGATTTAAATTGTGTACTAATTCCTCCTCTTTTCTCCTCCCCCCTCTCCCCTCCCCCATTTTTGAACTTCCTAGATCAGCTTCTTTAAAACATCTTATTTCTAAATACAGCTTTCCTTATTGCCTTCACCTCTGCAAGGAGGGTAAGTGTATTCCAGGCACAGTGACTACACCACCTTACACCATGGCTCAAAGATGGTTATAAGGACCCATCATGCCTAAGGCGATGGCCAGTTACCGGTAGATCAGCGCTGTTGTGATCAATGCACTGGCATCGATTTAGTAGGTCTGGCAAAGACCCTCTACGTCGATGGCAGAGCGATATCCTGTCAACTCTGGTACTCCAGTTCCCCAAGAAGAGTAAGGCAAGTAGATAGGGTTGCCAACTTTCTAATCGCACAAAACCGAATACCCTTGCCCCACCCCCTGCTCACTACATTCCCCCTCCCTCAGTGGCTTGCTGTCCCCTACCCTCACTCACTTTCACTGGGCTGGGGTTGGGGAGTGGGAGGGGGTGAGGGCTCTAACTGGAGGATGCTGGCTCCGGGGTGGGACTGGGGATGAGGGGTTCAGGGTGTGGGAGGGGGCTCTGCTGGGGTAGAGGATTGAGGTGTGGGGGGGGGGGGCTCCATCTGGGGGTGCAGGCTCTGGGGTGGGCCTGGGGACAAGGGGTTTGGGGTGCAGCAGGGGGCTCTGGGTTTGGGGGGCTCAGTGTTGGGGTTCAGGCTTACCTCAGGCAGCTTACCCAGCAGGGCTAAGGTAAGCTCTCTGCCTGTCCTGGCACCACACTGCACCCCAGAAGTGGCCAGCAGATCCCGCTCCTAGGCGGTGGGGCTAGGAGGCTCCGTGTGCTGCCTCCCTCCACACAGGTGCCACCCCCCAGCTTCCGCCTGCAGGCACCCCCCTACCCCCCGCAGCTCCCATTGTCCACGGTTTCTGGCCAGTGGGAGTGTGGAGCAGGTGCTCGGGGCAGGCGCAGCACACAGAGCCCCATGGCCCCCCTGCCTAGAACCTGGACCTGCTGGCTGCTTCCAGGGCACAGCATGGTGCCAGGACAGGTAGGGACTAGCCTGCCTTAGACCTGCAACACTGGCGACCGGACTTTTAATGGCCCGGTCGGCGGTGCTGACCGGAGCTGCCAGGGTCCCTTTTTTCGACCAGATGTTTCGGTCAAAAACTGGATGCCTGGCAACCCTAAAATTAGGTGGGCGGCGTCTCCCATTGACACAGCACTGGGTAGACACCGCGGTAAGTCAGCCTAAGCTGTGTCAACTTCAGTTACATTTATTCATGTAACTGAAGTAGTATAACTTAGGTCAACTTACCGTGGTAGTGTAGATAAGGCCTAAGCTGGTATCTGACTTGCACCTCAATCAATACATTTCCCTTGCTGTCTTCTTCCTAAAACGCCATTCCCATCCCACGGAAACACACTTGCACGCTGTGTTAAAAGAACTCCTTGGGTTTACCTAGACAGTACAACATCTATTAAGACAAACTCTGTTTATAGTTCATGAGGGAGACTCCCCTTGGCATCTACCTCTAGACACAGATTGTCCCAGTGAATTAAGAGATGCATAGAATTGTTAAATCATAACTAAAGTACCTGTATCTACAGTCTTAAGAAATTCTACTGGAGCCACTGCTACAGCTATCGCTTCTTTCAGGCACATTCTTGTTGGAGAGAAAGAGAGGAGCAGCATGGAGTTCAGTGCATACTTTAACCAGGCATTTTTCTTTTGAAATTGAACTGCAATGCGAAATTGGGTAGGACAGTGCTGCAGTCCACGTTTTATTAGAGCACTCCTCGCCTGCCTTCTTCCTAAGGGAATGTGATGCTCTGTGCCTCGGGGGAACACCTAGCACCCTCATGTTCATCCTTGTAAAATGATTGTGTAGTATCCAATGCAAAGTCTGTCATGTCTGGTATCTTTGGAAGGCTCATGATGCACTGAGCATTGTTGTTACATGAAATTATAACCTATATCTACACACAGTAATGTTATGAGGCTAAAAATGTATCCTTATGGCTTAAAATAAGCCTAGGCAAAAACTCTCCAAGAGCAGAGAGGCAGTTCACACCTCATCAGGGCAGGTATGGGACAAGCCCAGCCTCATAGGAACAAAGGATGCTGGCCTATGGAGTAACAAAAGGATCTGTTGAACTCTCGAGTGAGTTATCTCCCTCCTTTCGCCAGTTTGGGATTGTGAAGAAGTAATGTTCACCTGACTCTGAAGGGGGGTGCAAAGCCAAGAGGGAAGAAAGAACATGATAAAAGGTTTCAGAGTAACAGCCGTGTTAATCTGTATTCGCAAAAAGAAAAGGAGTACTTGTGGCACCTTAGAGACTAACCAATTTATTTGAGCATAAGCTTTCGTGAGCTACAGCTGTAGCTCACGAAAGCTTATGCTCAAATAAATTGGTTAGTCTCTAAGGTGCCACAAGTACTCCTTTTCTTCAGGATAAAAGGGAGAGATGTTTGCCATGCTCTTCCTCTCTCTTCCACCTACATCTACAGACACCACACCAAGTGACTGAAACACTGATCAAAGGGGAGAGCCTGGCTGATGAGCAACCAGCCAGCCTGTGGTGAGAAGCATTTAAGTTTGTAAGGGCATTGAAAGTGTTAAGATCAGCTTAGAATGCATTTTGCTTTTATTTCATTTGACCAAATCTGACTTGTTATGCTTTGACTTATAATCACTTAAAATTTGTATTTGCAGTTAATAAATGTTTGTTTTTTTCTACCTGAAGCAGTGCGTTTGGTTTGAAGCATGTCAGAAACTCCCCTTGGGATAACAAGCCTGGTACATATGAATTTCTTTGTTAAATTGACAAACTCATATAAGCTTGCAGCATCCAGCGGGCATAACTGGACGCTGCAAGATGGAGGTTCCTAGGGTTGTGTCTGGGACTGGAGATATTGGCTAGTGTCATTCGGTTGCACAATCCAAGGAGCAACTTACATGTCAGAGGCTGTTCGTGAACAGCACAGGAGTGGAGGTTCTCACAGCAGAGCAAAGTAAGGCTGGCTCCCAGAGGCAGGGTTTGGAGCGACCTAGCAGATTACCGATCCAGATAATACCAGAGGGGAACGTCACAGGGAACACTACTCACTAGTGTCCCACAAGTGGGAATGCACAGATGCCCTCAAAGGAGAGAAGGAGCTGAGGTGGCAAAAGGGGATGCACTGTTATATAGACTAGAGCGGCTCCTTCAGCACCACACAAAGGCACTCATGCACCCACCCCCCCCAGCAGACGCTGCTTTAGAAGAGGGTTCCGGGTGTTCACCACCAGGAGCCTGCTCCCACAAATGTGAATGCACAAAGGGGACACACAGAACAAGTTACTGGTAAGTAACTTCTCATTTTGAGCCCAGTTCTGCCCTCTGTTACATTAGTGTAAACTTCCTGGAAATCTATGGCAGATGCACCCTATAATTGAGAGTAGCATTTGAGCTGTTTTCATAAGTTAAACAATTGACAGTTGCTTGGCATTCAAGCATATTGATGTTTGGAGTCCAGTTGCTGCCTGTCTCACTTAACCAGAGCTGCTTGGAAAGTTTCTCAATGTTTTTTTTTTGTGTGTTTTGGGTTCATCCATTTAGTATTTGCTGTTTTTATAAATTTATTATTGTAGGCACTTAGTATAGCTTGTAGTTTTCTAGTTTTTTTTCCCCCCAAAAAATTCTGTGCTGTAGTTCTCCTAGCTCTGCCCCAAATTGAGATCTTAAAAGATGACCTCATTTATTCATCCCTTAGGAATAATGGGTGTTGCACACAAGAAAGATCAGCAAATTGCGGGTTTAAGTTTCTACTATCGTGGTGGAAGTTCAGTAAAACTACACAGAAATGAGTGGCCCTGTGACATTTTTCTCTTAGTTGGGGTGTGGGGTGAATTTTTTAATCTGTCCAAGTTCCTGAAAAGCAAGTGCATGTATATTCCTGTTTTACTGAAAATGTGACCTCTTAGATCGTTTACAGAGTAGTTTCCCAGCCTCGGAGAACTATTTTTAGGCTATTGTATCCCTTCAGTTGATCCATCTTGCTTTTCTTTCTGGTAGCTCCCACTCTTCAGAAGTGTAGGGATGACCACTGATTATAATGGAAAATCTTGTCAATGTGTTAAATTGATTTTTGGACGCAGGGAATAGACAACGCCTCATTTTCCATTTGTGAAAGTGGAATACACTGTGTTCCCTCCTGTTGAGTCATGTTCACTGAAATCCACTCTCTAGTTTGCTTGGACTACTCACACTTGAATCAGATTTCCCCTTCATGATTTTGGCTAACTGCCTTAATTCTTTTCCATAGGTTGAGTTGGCCCTGTGGGATACTGCAGGACAAGAAGATTATGATCGACTTAGGCCTCTGTCATATCCAGACACCGATGTTATACTTATGTGTTTTTCAATTGATAGTCCTGATAGTTTAGGTAAGTAAGACTTGAATCCAAACCATGTTTCCTGTATCCCTAGGAGACTGTGTTGTGGAGCCTTTAATTCATTTATCCATGGTTTAATATTGAGTGGCAATTCTGGTTTCTACTAACCACATTTTTATATACATTGCAATGGTAGCTTCAATATTTTATGTAATGAATCTTTGTTCTTCGAGTAGTGTCCCTGTGGGTGCTCCACTTCCGGTGCATGTGCACCCCATTTGCCTTTGATCAGAGACTTTCAGTAGCAGTGCCCATTCAACCAATGCATGCGCCCTACACCTCCTTGTGCTTCCTGCTGAGGATATATAGGGTTGTGCAGGCAAACTGCCCTCAATGCCTTCTCAATCGCCTCCAACTGAGACGGAACATCTAGCATGCCTACTTTACTGTTAGGTTAAGTTTGCCATTTTTATTTCTAGTTTAGCCTTTTATTGAAGTTTAGCTTATTTAGTATCAGAGGGGTAGCCGTGTTTTTGTAAGGTAACTCCCTTCTCTTCATGTGTCAGTATATTTATGCCTGCATCTGTAACTTTTACTCCATGCATCTGAAGAAGTGGGGTTTTTTTACCCACGAAAGCTTATGCCCAAATAAATCTATTAGTCTTTAAGGTGTCACCAGACTCCTCGTAGTTTAATTAGTGTAGTTTTCCATTTTTATTTCATTTATTTTTGAGGGTCTTTATTTCCCTCACAAACCCCCTAGGAGTCCTTTTCCTCCATTGTGGGGGTACGCCAGGATGACCAAATGTTGCCTCACTTGCTGGGACGCTATTCCCATAAAAATGGACATTCCAAGTGCAGTCACTGCTCAGAGGAAATGCGCATCCCTGAGAATTGCAATTTTTGTGCAGCCCTTAAGAGCAAGGGTAGAAAAAACAGGAGATAAAACTTGAACTCCTCATAGAATCACAGAATATCAGGGTTGGAAGGGACCTCAGGAGGTCATCTAGTCCAACCCCCTGCTCAAAGCAGGACCGATCCCCGACTAAATCATCCCAGCCAGGGCTTTGTAAAGCCTGACCTTAAAAACTTCTAGGGAAGGAGATTCCACCACCTCCCTAGGTAACGCATTCCAGTGTTTCACCACCCTCCTAGTGAAAAACCCCCTGATCACACTGGTACTCCTCAGTCCTCCAGCAGCACACCTTCTCACTCCCTGCTCCTTGCATGCCCTCCACTAACTGATGGGAGGTCCTTTTTTAAACCAGGTGTCCTGATTAGTCTATCTGCCATAATTGATTCTAGTATGTTGTTAATTGGCTTCAGGTGTCTTAATTAGCTTGCCTGTCTTACTTGGTTCGAGCAGGTTCCTGATTGCTCTAGTGCAGCCCCTGCTCTGGTCACTCAGGGAACAGAAAACTGTTTATCCAGTGGCCAGTATATTTGCCTTCAGCCAGACTCCTGTACCTGGATCCCAATGGGACCAGACTCCTGTATCCCACTAGTCTGGAGGGAGGAGGGAGACTGCTGCTCCTGCTGGACCGTGGGCCCTTGCTGCTGCTGCCGCCACTGTCCCTGCTCCAGCTGCTCCCCTGGCCGGGCCGGACACCATCTCCCCGACCTGGTTGCTGGCCAGCTGCTGGATCCCCCCACCCTTGGGTGCTGCTGCTGCTTCTGTTCCAACTACAGCCCCTTGGGGGGGGGCTGCTGGCCCGCTCCCCAGAGGGGGAGGGAGTGAGGGACCCCTACCCCAGCCGTTGCCGCTACCGCTGCTGTGAAGACCACCACCACCATCAACACCACCTGTGAGGGGTCCTCTCTGCCTACCTGGCCACCGGGCTGCTGCCTGGAGCTGCTGCTGCCTGAGAGCTGCCGGACCCCGAAGGAGGAGGGGACGAGGCCATCTACTGCTGGGGGAGCGCACACGGACTCTGTAGACCACTGTGGAGGGGGCCAGAAAAGCTGAGTGACTTTTGGACTGTACTCTTGTGGTGGGGGTGCTGACTGTGTTTGCGGGGACACAGGGGGTGTGGCGTGGAGCCTGCCCCCTAGTCCATCAGTGTGTCCTCCCCCAACCCCCACCACCACTGCCGTCGGCGCTGCCCCCTCCACCGCCCCCAGCGGACACTCACCATCTCCCTCAAGCTCCTGCTTCTGGGACTCCGCTGCTTGCTTGGCCTGCTGCCCCCTTTCACCACCTTTGGGGCCTGCAGCAGCAGCCAGCCTGCACTGACCCTTTTCTTTGTGGGCGCACGTGCCCCCCGCCCCATCCTGGACTGACCCCCTTCCACAACCCCCAGCTCTGTCCCTGGCTCCCTGCCCCATTTTCCCCTAGCAGCCTTTTTGCCCTCCCCTTTACCCTAGCACCTAGCTGACTTCAGTTGGTTTGCCTGCCCCGCCCTTCTCCCTCTGCAGCCCTTGCTTGTTTGTCCCGCCCTTGCCTCTGAAGTCAGCCCCTAGGTTCCGTGTCCTGCTTCCAGCCTGGTTCTCCCCCCTCCCTATGTGATAGCCCTACCCCGGTTGGCCCCTTACTCAGTGCGCCCATGACCCCTCCCATGCGCTTGTGCCCTTCCCCCGTTTGAGTTTGCCCCGATCTCACTACACTCCCCCAATGTTGTTATGACTCCCCTCCCCTAGTGCAGCTAGAGGAGCCGGTTTTTTACCCCGAGTCGGTGACTGTCCCTCACAAGCCCTTGAAAGCCCCCCTGTCCAGCCCATCCCCTTTGGCGCCCTCCTCCCCTGCCTGCAGCCTAGCGGGGAGGAGTGGTTGACCTGCCTCCTCTTTCCCCTCCTCTTCCCGATGTCCTTCCCTCCTTCCCTACTCATTATGGCGGGGGATATGTCGAGTGGGGCCCCTCCAGCAGCCCCAGATACCCCTCCCCCGCCTGCCCCTCCGTCACCCCCCCGAGCCTCTACCTCAGCCGCCGCTGCCAAACCATCTGTCACCGCCCCCGCCGGGGCGCTGGCAGCGGTGGGCACCGGGGCGACCTCCGTTGCTGCCACGTCCCTCCCCCCCTTAGAGTCTGGGGGAGCCCCCCAGCCGGCGGGAAGGGCCAAGGTAGGAAGAAGGGGAAGGGGCAGGTTCCCATCCGCTTTTGCTTCCCCTACTAATTCTTCCCGGTTTGTGAGCAGCAGGTCAAGAAGAGCTCTGCCCCTAGTTGGTTCCTCCAGAACTTGCACCACGAAATTGTCCCCTACATTTCCCAATAACTTCCTGGATTGCCTGTGCACCGCTGTATTGCTCTCCCAGCAGATATCAGGGTGATTGAAGTCTCCCATGAGAACCAGGGCCTGCGATCTAGTAACTTCTGCGAGTTGCCGGAAGAAAGCCTCGTCCACCTCATCTCCCTGGTCTGGTGGTCTATAGTAGACTCCCGCCACGACATCACCCTTGTTGCTCACACTTCTAAACTTAATCCAGAGACTCTCAGGTTTTTCTGCAGTTTCATACTTGAGCTCTGAGCAGTCATACTGCTCTCTTACATACAGTGCAACTTCCCCACCTTTTCTGCCCTTCCTGTCGTTCCTGAACAGCTTATATCCATCCATGACAGTACTCCAGTCATGTGAGTTATCCCACCAAGTCTCTGTTATTCCAATCACATCATAATTCCTTGACTGTGTCAGGACTTCCAGTTCTCCCTGCTTGTTTCCCAGGCTTCGTGCATTTGTATATAGGCACTTGAGGTAACCTGCTGATCGCCCCTCTTTCTCAGTATGAGGCAGGAGCCCTCCCCTCTTGCGCTCTCCTGCTCGTGCCTCCTCCCGGTATCCCACTTCCCCACTTACCCTCATGGCTTTGGTCTCCTTCCCCCGGTGAACCTAGTTTAAAGCCCTCCTCACTAGGTTAGCCAGCCTGCTTGCGAAGATGTTCTTCCCTCTCTTCGTTAGGTGGAGCCCGTCTCTGCCTAGCACTCCTTCTTGGAACACCATCCCATGGTCAAAGAATCCAAAGCCTTCTCTCTGACACCACCTGCGTAGCCATTCGTTGACTTCCACGATTTGACGGTCTCTACCCAGGCCTTTTCCTTCCACGGGGAGGATGGACGAGAACACCATTTGCGCCTCAAACTCCTTTTTCCTTCTTCCCAGAGCCACGTAGTCCACAGTGATCCGCTCAAGGTCATTCTTGGCAGTATCATTGGTGCCCACGTGAAGAAGCAGGAAGGGGTAGCTATCCGAGGGCTTGATGAGTCTCTGCAGTCTCTCTGTCACATTGCGAATCTTAGCTCCTGGCAAGCAGCAGACTTCTCGGTTTTTCCGGTCGGGGCAGCAGATAGATGACTCAGTCTCCCTGAGGAGAGAGTCCCCGACCACCACCACCCGCCTCCTTCTCTTGGGAGCGGTGGTCATGGAACCCCCAACCTTAGGACAGTGCATCCCATGCCTTCCAATCAGCGGAGTCTCCTTCTGCTCCCTTCCCTCAGACGTATCATCTGGTCCACTCTCCGCTTTAGTACCTGTGGAGAGAACATGAAAACGGTTACTTACCTGTATCTGCCCTGCTGTTACATGGACGTTCCCCTTTCTTCTTCTGGAGGTCACATGATGCCAAATTTCTTCACCATCCTTCTGTCCCCGATGTGCAGCCTGCTCTGAATCTTCAGAACCTTGTGCCCGTAGAAGCCTATCCTGACATCCGTCCAGGAAATCTTCAGTTTCTCTTATGCAACTCAGGGTCGATACCTGTTGCTCTAGACCTTGAACCTTCTCTTCCAATATGGAGACCAGTTTGCACTTTGTACAGACAAAGTTGCATCTGTCCTGTGGAAGAAAGACAAACATAGCACATCCAGTGCATGATGGAGTGCTGTCTTCTTCCTGCCCTGGATCCAGGTCAGTGCAACCCCTGTACATCAGCCTGCAAGTGAGCATAGTGCTCTGTCTACTCAGCACCACTTTCACCCAGATCTTCAAAAAAAAAAAAAAAAAACGTCAGAAGGTACTGGGAAAGCCTGTAAGACAAGGAGTTCCAGTTCTGCCCACAATGAGCTTGTCTCAAAAAGACCTCAGTCTCGGCAGATTTCACCCATTTCTGAACCCTCAGGTCCTGGGCTGGGTACTGCTGAGGCTTAAGGCTCTTCTAGTACCAATAGTGCTTCCAAGGCCCTGAGTTCATTTAAGAGCCACGGTTCCAAATGGGCTTTGGAACGTAAACTGACTCCACTACCATCCATAGCTCTCTTGTGGGCAGCTTTTTCTGCTTCCACCCTGGATTTTTCTGCCTCCATCTCCAAGCACCTTAAGGCCATCTGTCTATCATGCTCTTCTTGTTTCTCTTCAGCTTCGAATCTGACCAGCTCTAGTTTATTAGCTGCTTCACTGGTGGTCATTTTCCTGCTTTCTTGTGCTTAACTCTAGCTATACCTGAGAGTTAGGGAAAAACAAACAAAGAAACAAACTTGTGAATTTCCCTGCAGGAGGTTAACTACCCTGCCTTTAGGTAGAGAAAACTCCAGCTCAAAAAAGAAAAATCCCTTTGTAAAAAAAAACAAAAACAAAAAAAACGAACACCTCTGTCTCCAGGCAAATAGACAGAAAACCCTCTAGCTGCTCTCAGCTTAAAAAAAAAAAAACCTCTTCAGGTCTGTGTTTTTGGTTCAAAATGATCCCACCGCTCTGCCACCATGTCAGGATTCTTTCCCCACTCTGAACTCTAGGGTACAGATGTGGGGACCCGCATGAAAGACCCCCTAAGCTTATTCGTACCAGCTTAGGTTAAAAAATTCCCCAAGGTACAAACTTTGCCTTGTCCTTGAACAGTATGCTGCCACCACCAAGTGTCTTAAACAAAGAACAGGGAAAGAGACCACTTGGAGACATCTTTCCGCAAAATATCCCCCCCAAGCCCTACACACCCCCTTTCCTGGGGAGGCTTGAGAATAACGTCCTAACCAATTGGTTACAAAATCATCAAAGACCTAAACCTCTGGATCTTGGAACAATGGAAAAATCAGTCAGGTTCTTAAAAGAAGGATTTTATTGCAGGGGGGGGGAGGAAAAAAAAAAGAGGTAAAAATCATCTCTGTAAAATCAGAATGGAAAATACTTTACAGGGTATTCAGAATCAAATCATAGAGTATCCCCCTCTGGGCAAAACCTTAAAGTTACAGAAAACAGGAATAAACCTCCCTCTTAACACAGGGAAAATTCACATAAAACAAAAGATAAACTAATCTGCCTTTCCTGGCTTACCTATACTGGTTGCAATATTGGAGACTTGGATTAGGATGGTTTGGAGAAGATGGATTTCTGTCTGGCCTCTCTCAGTCCGAAGAGAGAACAAACACGTAAACAAAGAGCGCAAACAAAAGCCTTTCCCCCCCAAGATTTGAAAGTATCTTGTTTCCTTATTGGTCCTTTGGGTCAGGTGCCAGCCAGGTTAGCTGAGCTTCTTAACCCTTTACAGGTAACAGGATGTTGCCTCTGGCCAGGAGGGATTTTATAGCACTGTATACAGAAAGGTGGTTACCCTACCCTACCAACTCAACTTGCCCCAATTCCCCTGACACTATTGCAAGGCGTATTCACGTATGGCAAATGATGTGACTGAACAAGTGATTGCCAAAATCAAGCAAAGTCCTTTTTTGCCATTCAGCTTGACAAAATGATGGATGTGTCTGGTGCTGTTCAGATACTGACATATATAAAATTTGAGAGTGATGGAAAAACTCCAAGAGGAATTTCTGTTCTACTAGCCATTACCACAGAATGCTACCGGAGAACAGCTCTTTGCACTTTTGGATGCTTTTGTCTCTGATTCTGGCTTGGAATAACCATGCTGTGTAGGAATTTGCCGGGACGGTGCTTGTGCAGAGACTGGAAATACACGACTCAGGGCTCAGAAGTGGGACGGAGCTGCTGGTGGTGCTGCTGTGTCTGAACAAGCAGCCTTCAGACTAGTGAATGCTGATCTACTTAAAGGGGCAGCATGTGTCTGTCTCACTCTCACACTCTGTCTCTCTCTCACCCACCTCCCAATACGTACTTGTATTATTGTTATTGTTACTTCTTGGTATTTCCTGCAGTGCACATATATTCTCTGTAATTTTATTCTTTTAAAGTGCTGCTGTTTGAGTTTTTTGACTGGTCTGTGCATTTCATATTTTTTATTTCTCTCTTACACGTAAATATAATTCTTTTGAGTAGTGAGTTCTAAAAATGCCTAACCTGTCCTGGTTGGAGTAATTATCCCTATGGTAACTTTTTAAAAATGTATGTTATAACTAGGTTTTTAGTTTCTACTGGTGGCGCACATCTGCATATTACCTCAATATTAGTGCACAAAGCAAAATTCATTCTGCACATGGATGGAAAAAAATTAGAGGGAACATTTGAGGCACTCTCCCTTCTGTCTGTGGAGCTGTCGATTAGTTGCACTGAGCTAAAACAGCAAGCTTGATGGGACAGTCTTGAAAGATACTACTTTCATCTTTCTGTCTCATTGAATATACCGGGCTTGTGTAGGGTAAGAGCTTTGCTCCTAACACTGTAGCCTGCTGTTTGGCCTTTCTGTGTGCCAGGGGTTTTCCCCCAAATGCCTGGCTGTTAAGCTGTGTTTGAGTTTTGTTGAGGTGGATGTGATGCCATCTCTACTTCCCGTGCTCTAATGCACAGGTTTCCTAGCCTTCGCTCACGGTGCAGTTGAACAAGTTTATGAAAGGATTGCTCTACCTGCTATTGGGGTTGCTTATGGGGAATAGCATTTCCTTGATAGTTGTGGCAAAGGAGACTAAATTCTCCTTGAGCATGTATGGGTTGTGCTCTGGAGACCATGGTGGGACAGGTTTGTTTGAGCTACACTTGAGGTTTGGTGTAGGAATTTCCTCTGCTGTGGTGTTAAAGTCTTATTCTCTCAAAGCTTGTGCAGTCAACAATTCAAACATCTGTCAGACTATTCCGTCCGGGTGGCTGAACACCTGCCAAATCATACAGCAATCATGAAATATCTGTTTCATTTGGACTGTCTCAACGCTGAGACAGACAGATCACCAGTCTTACCTTCATGTGCACCAAAAGTCAAAAACTTGTGGGTAGGTTTGGTCTCGGAGAGATGATTATTTAAGGCCTTGTGGACATGCAGAGTATAGATCCTGACTTTCTGGATATGAATGGGGCTTGGAGAAATGGACATGCTAGTGACCAGAAAGATGGAAATCGGAGACAATTTCAAACAGGAATTTGGGAAGATCACAGACAGGCCCTGGCTTTAGAATGTTTGTGTATTTGGTGGTAGTTGCAACAGGAGGGAGGAAATGTGATGTTTAGTGGTTTATATCTCACCAGAAGCTGAATGAAATGCCATGGGATAAAGTAGCATAGTTCCAGTCAGAAAGCAGAGATGATCTTAAAAAGAAAACTGCCCCAAACACTTTTCTTTAGCCTTGTATGTGGATTACGAGACGCTTCTGCTTTTTTCTCCCCCTCCCTCCAGAAAACATCCCAGAGAAGTGGACCCCAGAGGTGAAACATTTCTGCCCCAATGTGCCTATCATACTGGTAGGAAACAAGAAGGACTTAAGAAATGATGAGCACACACGACGGGAGCTGGCCAAAATGAAGCAGGCAAGTTTCTTTCTGCCCTTCTTACAATAAAACATGACAGTTTTTTTGTAATATGGCTAACGAGCACATTAACTCAGTGTCTGCACTGATTGGCAGCTTTCCCTGGACACCATCCCCACAGCACCACATTCTGGAACAAAGCTACTTGTCTCTTCATCCTTCTCTAGTGCAGTTTGGCTCCACTAGGTAGAGGAGGAAGTGTTAGATTCCTTTATCGCATTCCGTCTCCTCCACCCCTCTTCTCTGTGCTCCTGTTTCTTGCTAAGCTGATCTAGAGCCGGTCACCCTGGGTGTGTTTTGACTCAGCCCTGCAATGAAGTATCAGGAACAAGGTGATGATCTGTGGGAAATAGCTAAGCCGAGCTTATATTGAAATTGGAAAATGTTCAGAGCAATATAGATCATAGAGAACAGGCTGGAAATGACAGTTATTCAGGACAAAAAATTGAAAGCCTCTTTTAGATGAAAAATAAACACAATATCTGTTAAGTGTTATGGTTGCATAGTTTAAATCAGAACTAAGTTGTTAAATACAGACGTTGAAGAGCCAAACGGTGCTCAGTTGCAGTTGGATATTTTCTTTAGTAGCCTCTTATGAAGGATTTTGTCAGAGGCACCAAATAATGCTTTCCTAACCTTGGGGCTTCCTAGCAGAAAAGGTCACTCTCAAAGAAATGAAGAATTTCTCTCTCATCAGTTAGACTATTGGTAGATGAAGGCCCCAAATTGGAGGAGTAGTTCTAGAAGAGTTGGGAGGTCTGTGATAAGGCAAAATCAACACAGCAAGCACATGCGCAACAAAATAGATGCTTAGATTACAATGTAAGATACCATTTATCCAGTACTCAGAGTACACTCTCCCACAAAGAAACCGTTGCACTGGACATGGTTTTAAATATTAACAACTCAAACAGCCTTGCTTTGGTTTGTTCATGAGTAAAGACAAAATGTGGTTCATTTTGAAACAGTCCCCAGCAGTAGCATACCAGGTCTAGTAAAAAGTAGTCATCCTTCAGCATGAGAATACCCTGCCCAAATAGGCAAACTTGACTGTCCTGGCATAATGTTTCTTTTAAACAAAAAGTGACAAGGCAATTTTTGTAGCTGTTAATAATGCTGTGTGGGTTGGTACTGCTATGGTAATTACTTGTAAAATTGCTTTTACTTCCCAAGTATCATTGTCACTGGTTCCATGACTTTTAAATTGCCAATGGCAACAGTTTGTTTGGCAACATATATTCTTCTGAAGCGTTTGCAACACAAATATTGAAGCTTTTATACTATGGCACGAGAATTGGACCCTGAATAAATGGACTATAAATAATTGACACTGACCCAAACTGGGCTATCATTTTCATTGTCCAAAGTGTAAATAAATGAAGTGATGAGGTAAATGAGATTTTTAAAATTCTTCAGTAATGTGAGGTGTTGATATGTTACAACCTGTGGGAAGGAAAATGTTTTTTTTTAACATTATTCTTAATTAAACTGGGTTTTAATCCAGAAAATAAACTAGCATTTTAGATTTGAGATGGGATCTAAACAGAGTATGTATTTTGCACTTCTGGCAAACCTGGAAGGTGATGAAAGGAATGATCTATTCAGGTACATTGTTGGACCCCACTAATTTGCTTTTACTATTGTATTGCACAGGAGCCGGTCAAACCTGAAGAAGGCAGAGACATGGCAAACCGCATTGGTGCATTCGGGTACATGGAGTGCTCTGCAAAGACCAAAGACGGCGTGAGGGAGGTTTTTGAAATGGCCACTAGAGCTGCTTTGCAAGCCCGGCGTGGCAAGAAAAAATCTGGCTGCCTTCTCTTGTAAAGCATGGCCAAGGGAAGACGGCTCAGACAGCACCCTGCACTTGATTAATTTTGAAGTGCTGTTTATTAATCTTAGTGTATGATTACTGGCCTTTTCATTTATCTATAATAATTTACTTAAGAGATTTAAAAATCAAATCATCTTGCTACCAATATTTAGAAGCCAACTATGATTTTTATAACAGTCTGCATCAAATTCATCTGTGCACACAAGTAACATCAGCATTCCTTTAACAAATGTCTGCACATGCAGGATGTGCCAGGCGCTAATTGAAGACAATTCTCCAACTTCTTGCTTCTTTCTAGAAAGAGGGAAAAGCTGGTAACACTGAGAATTGGTCTGTAACTACTTTATAACTAGTGTCCCATTCAAATGGGGTACAAGAGCTACATGGCTGTATGTGGAGTCCAGAATAACGCCACTGCTTTCACATTTTAGGGAGATTTCATTTTTCATGGCTGCGTAGGGTGTAAAACCATAGTTTGAAACTGTGACCGCCCTGAAATAAGAGTCCCATCAAGCTATGAAAAGTGACAGTCCTGTAGTTTCATGTTGGTTACCTTTTAGTTACCATGTAATTAGTGCCACTTAAATGTATGGTACCAAAAATAAATCTATATGCCCCAGCCGCAATGTAGTATTTTTTGTATAATTGGATTTCCTAATACTGTTACTTGTAATCCCTGCATAAGGTGTTCTGGGTTTGTTTTGTTTTTAAGAAAGTTTATTTGAAAATAAAGTCCCGTTGAAAGCAGCTGATTCCTCTCCCACCTCCCTGTTTGTTTGTAAGTGTCTGACCCATTTGTATGGTATAATTTCTAATCTCTGCACCCAGGAAGAGGGTTTTTTCTGTGATCTTCCGGCACCTGCCTTAGGAGCTAGGGAAAGGCAGCCTGTTCACACTCAAGGCAACTGAACATTTCAGAAGCTAAGTTAACCTGCTGGACTCAGCTCAAGGCTATAAAAATGCAAGTTCTCTATGTATTGGTTGGTTACCACCTGGTGGCCAAACTCCCATCTGTGAACTTTTTGCTGATCTGCAGCCAACTAAACTCTTCTGTATTATTTCCTTTTTCCAACTACTAATAGAATAAAGGCAGTTTTCTAAGCTCCCGGTATCCTGGTGTTTGTGTTCCTCTTTGCACAGTATTTGTTATGCAGCTGCCCTGAGGCCCTGCATTTTACAGGCTCAGACAAAAATCTCATTTTGATAGAACTATGTTAGAAATTCACCCGGCACGTCCAGGCACTTGAATACCTTTAGCAGCAATGGATTCCATGCTGGTGCCTGCAGCAAATTCGGAGAGTGGCAGAACCCAACCATTGAATTCCAGCATCTTTTCCCTGCTCTCCAGTGCCCAAAAATGAACTCTTTCCCCTTGAGGAATCTCTTGTGAAAGACCCTTCAAACTAGACCATCAGCTCCCAGACACTTGGGGGCTGCAACCGTTGAAGTTGACTTGCTTTCTTGTGCGTGTGAGGAGAGTGTAGCAAGAGGTGATGTATCAGCAGGAGGAGGGGTGTTGGGTGTGCACCCTGCAGCAGCAGCATGCCTGAGTGTTGTGTCAAATGTGCTACCCACAGAATGTACCTCTTACACCCAGGCAGTTTCCTTGGATGTTCCTTCTGCCTCTGGAGCATCTGAGCCATGTTTCCCTGGTTGGTAATGGTATGTGTGAGCTGTGTGCCCTGTGCCACAAAGGAGAGTGGATACAGAACTTGTTCCATGCTCTTTGTATTCCTATATGGACATGAGAGAGGTGGGTATGTTAAAACTGAACTCTAACCCAGTGTTAACAGGCGTTTTAAACCTTTAAAGTGTAAAAATCTCATTGAAAGAGCAAAACCCAAAGCAGAATGCAAACTTTGAGCAATTCTAACAGCACTCATGGTGGTTTTATGAAAAATATATTGATAATGAGAATAATCAAAAATAACCAATTTTTTGTGTGGATTGTCTCACTTTTTCATTGTACCCCTCTTGCAACAAACCTAAAACACATCTGGGCCTGGCCTTTGGCCATATTGCTGCTCCTCAGTGAGGATGCCTAGATATCAGTTATACTGTGAGAGTATTTGTTGATGGAGCATTGTATAACTTCTCCCTGATGGAAAACAGGCACCAAGTTAAACCTGCCGAACTCTAATTTGAGACAGACCGACTCTAACTCCTTCACCATCCATCCCTGTAGCCTAAGGAAAAGTTTCCTAAGCCAGGAAAGAGGAGAGCAGGAGTTCAAATCTAATCTTTTAGTGCTATTTAAATTCCCATGCAATTTAGTAAAGCAATAACCCCCCATGTAGAAGACAGGGAAGAGCTGCAGAACACTGCTTTCCCCCCCCCCCCCCCTTCTCAAATTAGCAGAGAACTTGTGCGAGGTCACTGTGGCAAAGAACCCTAGTGTCTAACAGGAAACCCCCCCCCCCCCCCCCATCTCCTCTGCTGCACTGCACTGCCTTCAAGAATGACTATGCAGTTTGGGTTATCCTGGCTCTGGACTTGTCTACACAGGAAGTTATATGGGTATATGAGGAGGTGTGAATTCAAATCTGTAGATATGCCAGTATAACTTCCCATTTAGACAAGTCATCTAAACCCCATAAATCATCATCCTCTCCCAGAGCCAGGGAGAGAATCCAGGATTCCCGATCACCAGCATTCTACTACTGCCTCGTAAATAGTTGTGTAACCCAACAGTTCTCATCCAGGCATTTGAGGCCCCCTTGTGCGCCATGAGCAGGCTTCAGGGGATCCACCAAAATAAACTAGAGAGCAGGGCCAGCATTAGACTCACTGGGGCCCAGGGCAGAAAGCTGAAGCCCAAGCCCCTCCACCCCAGGCTGAAGCCTAAGCAACTTAACTTTGCTGGGCCCCTGTGGTGTGGGGCCCTGCTTGCTACCCCCTAACAGCAGCCCTGGCTTCTAACCTATTGAAACAGTTGTGGCATGGATGGGCTATGACGTTTTTATCACATGTTGGGAGGAGGCGGGGCTCAGAAGGAAAAAGCTTGAAAGCCCCTGGTGTAACCCACTGGGGCGGTGTGAGTAAAATCCTCCTCCAATGGCTGGGCTACAAAGGGACTCAGGGTTAAAGCTAGGGATCTGAAGTGAAAGGATTTAAGCTGCTGTTGATCTATGTGGGAAAAGGGATGGTTGTGTGATCCACACAGTGAGAAGAAACAGATTCACATGACTTGCCAATTTATGTTTTCTGGTGATTCACTCTATGGTTTTCACATTTCAGTCATTTGTTAGTTTGCTTGTGCAACCCACTGGTCACTGTGTGCACGCTGGTCCCCCTGTGCCAGTCCACAGAGGAGGAGAGTTTGACCATTTTTAGGTTGAGTACAAACTGCAAAGACTCATGCTTTTAGTGCTGGAGCTTATCGGTTCAATCCCTGGTGTTGGCCAAGCTGGCACTCATCATATATTGATGTGTTCATAGGTTCAGAAGGGGTGACATAGCTAGGAGCCATTTCAGCAGTGCAGTTTCCTCCTCTGATTCCCAGGTGGATGCAGCTCCCTTTCTCCCTGACTGAGGGGAGCTATGCACTGAGACATGCCAAAGCCCTATGAAAAACTACGCTTGGAGCAAACAAAAATTCCTTTTAGGCAGGTACAGTTGCATAGGACACACTCCCCTAACCCCAAACTGTAAGGGGAAAGACTTGTGGATTCTTCTTGACCTTCATATTGCCTACAATGCTGTCAATAACACACTCCAACATTCCCTAAGTCTTTTGTGATATCTCCAACCAATACATACCCCAGCTTCATCAAACCCTTCACAGCGACCTCGGCAGCATTAAGACCAAATAAATTCCTAAATGCAGGGAATGTGAGACTGTCAGATGTGCTGATCCTAACTGAAGCAAAGCAGATAGTCTGCACCGCTACAGACTAGGGACCGAATGGCTAGGCAGCAGTTCTGCGGAAAAGGACCTAGGGGTGACACTGGACGAGAAGCTGGATATGAGTCAGCAGTGTGCCCTTGTTGAAGGCCAATGGCATTTTGGGATGTATAAGTAGGGGCATAGCGAGCAGATCGAGGGACGTGATCGTTCCCCTCTATTCGACACTGGTGAGGCCTCATCTGGAGTACTGTGTCCAGTTTTGGGCCCCACACTACAAGAAGGATGTGGATAAATTGGAAAGAGTCCAGCGAAGGGCAACAAAAATGATTAGGGGTCTAGAGCACATGACTTATGAGGAGAGGCTGAGGGAGCTGGGATTGTTTAGTCTGCAGAAGAGAAGAATGAGGGGGGATTTGATAGCTGCTTTCAACTACCTGAAAGGGGGTTCCAAAGAGGATGGCTCTAGACTGTTCTCAATGGTAGCAGATGACAGAACGAGGAGTAATGGTCTCAAGTTGCAATGGGGGAGGTTTAGATTGGATATTAGGAAAAACTTTTTCACTAAGAGGGTGGTGAAACACTGGAATGCGTTACCTAGGGAGGTGGTAGAATCTCCTTCCTTAGAGGTTTTTAAGGTCAGGCTTGACAAAGCCCTGGCTGGGATGATTTAACTGGGACTTGGTCCTGCTTTGAGCAGGGGGTTGGACTAGATGACCTTCTGGGGTCCCTTCCAACCCTGATATTCTATGATTCTATGAGATGATGTTGCCATTAAGATTTTTGTATGAGCATGCAAGTTTGATGGTGCTGGGCTATGTGTTTCTTATTTCCCTGTTGAAAGGTTTTGGATGGAAAAAGGAGACAGATGCTGAAATCAAAAGGCAACAAATTTAAATGTGATAAAAGGTTAGAGACAGGACTGAGCCTTGTTGCAACTAGATAGTATTGATGCCAAGAGCTTAGTTGGGGTAAAAAAAAATCTCGGTTTATACACTATAGCTATTTCTGTTCTGTATTTGGAACAAAGCAGCAGGATGTATCCATCCCAGAGGATGATGTGGATGGAACAGAAAATTTACCATCTGTAACAAAGAAAGATGTGAGGCAGCATCAGCTAAACTCAAACCTTTTCAAATCAACAAGCCCAGATAATATGCACCCAAGAGTCTTGAAATAGCTGAGAAGTGCTCTCAACCACTGGTGTTAAAAATTAATAAATCTTGGAAAAGAAGGGAACTGCTAAAGGATTAGAGGACTGGCAATGTCGTTCCAATATTTTAAAAAGGGATGCCCTTGGGACCTACAGCCTGGTTAGCCTGACAGCAATCCTGGGTAAAATAATGGAAGAATTAATTTGAGTCTTTATTTTTAACCTCTAATTCTTTGTTGATAACGCCGGTCAGCTTGTTTTCATGGAAGATAAGGCTTGTCAAATAAATCTTTTGTCCTTTTTGATAGAATTACAGATCTGATTGATAAAGGCAACTGCGATGATACAATATACTTGGGTTTCTCCAAGGCATTTGACTTGGTACCACATAACACTTTGATTTAAAAAACTTGTATTTTTGGAATTAACAAGGCATTAAAAACCGGCTCTCAGCTCTCAAAATGTAGTTGGTAATGGTGGGTATCAATAAGTGGAGCTGTTTCTAGCAGAATTCTGTAGGGATTAGTTCAATACTATTTAATTTTTATTAAAGATCTAGATGCTGATTGTGACTGAATGCACCCATGTATTCACACCCTACAGACCACTTTGTACAAAATGCTCTTTGTACAAAATATGCCTTGTGAGATATCTTTTGAAAACTAAAAACTCGCTGATCAATAATGTGGTGAAATGTGTATAACAACATAAAGCTATGAACATATGCTGAAATTATGACTGAAATGTGTTTACGAGACAAGTCTGGGAAGGAGGTAAACCTGTTTCTCAAGGACTAGCTGTTGCCTCAAGCCAGGTGTCATCAAAGTTGATTGGCAATCACTAGTCAAGTGGCTGTTCTTCATCAACGGCAGGGAGTAGGAACAGCTCAATCTGCATTTTAGCAAACACCGACAGGGAATCTCCTTCATCTTGAGACTCCACATCTCTGCCATCACACTGAAAAGGAACTTAACTAGGGGTGACCCTCAGGAAAATGCATTTCAAAGCATGGCTGGACTATAAAAGTGAGGAGCAAAAATGCCCTAGGTATTTTTTCTCTCCTTATTGCTCTCCCCTTCCCTCTCTTTCACCTAAGAAAACACAGGCACCAGCCTTTGGATTTTGGAAGGGGTTTTGATGTGAGAATTTTGTCTGCCCTGTCCATCGGATGCATCCGATGAAGTGAGCTGTAGCTCACAAAAGCTTATGCTCAAATAAATTGGTTAGTCTCTAAGGTGCCACTCGTACTCCTTTTCTTTTTGCGAATACAGACTAACACGGCTGCTACTCTGAAACCTGTCATTTCTGACTTGAATACCTTATTTATACTTATTAAAAATCTCTCTTGTTGTAGTTTAAATAAACTTACTTAAGCCAGTGCTGTCTTTAAACTGAAACTGTTGGGGTTACTCTAGTTAAAGTAGCAAACTCTTTTGTATATTATCATAGAATATCAGGGTTGGAGGGGACCTTAGGAGGTCATCTAGTCCAACCCCCTGCTCAAAGCAGGACCAACACGAAGTAAATCATCCCAGTCAGGGCTTTGTCAAGCCTGACCTTAAAAACTTCGAAGGAAGGAGATTCCACCACCTCCCTAGGTAATGCATTCCTGTGTTTCACCACCCTCCTAGTGAAAAAGTTTTTCCTAATTTCCAACCTAAACCTCCCCCACTGCAATTTGAGATCATTACTCCTTGTTCTGTCATCTGCTACCACTGAGAACAGTCTAGATCTATCCTCTTTGGAACCCTCTTTCAGGTAGTTGAGAGTAGATATCAAATCCCCCCTCATTCTTCTCTTCTGCAGACTAAATAATCCCAGTTCCCTCAGCCTCTCCTCATAAGTCAAGTGGTCCAGCCCTCTAATAATTTTTGCTGCCCTCTGCTGGACTCTTTCCAATTTTTCCACATCCTTCTTGTAGTGTGGGGCCCAAAACTGGACACAGTACTCCAGATGAGGCCTCACCAATGCCAAATAGAGGGGAATGATCATGTTCCTCAATCTGTTGGCAATGCCCTTACTTATACAGACCAAAATGCTGTTAGCCTTCTTGGCAACAAGGGCACACTGCTGACTCATATCCAGCTTCTCATCCACTGTAACCCCTTGGTCCTTTTCTGCAGAACTGCTGCCTAGTCCCTTGGTCCCTAGTCTGTAGCAGTGCATGGGATTCTTCCGTCCTAAGTGTGGGACTCTGCACTTGTCCTTGTTGAACCTCATCAGATTTCCTTTGGCCCAATCCTCTAATTTGTCTAGGTCCCTCTGTATCCTATCCCTACCCTCCAGTGTATCTACCATTCCTCCCAGTTTAGTTCATCTGCAAACTTGCTGAGGATGCAATCCACGCCATCCTCCAGATCATTAATGAAGATATTGAACTGACCAATCTTTGGGGGGCACTCTGCTTGATACCGGCTGACAACTAGACATGGAACCATTGATCACCCCTTACAGGGCAATGGCCCTATAATATCTGAACGGGCCAGGAGAGGGCTGGGCTATGCAGAACGCATGTTCTGGAGATTATTCAGGACTGGGAGTGTGGTGGGGTCACCACTATGCAAGTATTAATCCCAGATGGGACATCAGCTCGGGAGGATCAGTAGTCTGAAGTTGTACAGAGAATCCTCTGTTTAAGTGATTGGTGGTGGGTCTTGCTCACATGCTCAGGGTCTCACTGACTGCCGGAGTTGGGGTTGGGAAGGAATTTTTCCCCAGGCACAATTCAGGCTCCTGAGGTCAGAAATGTTTTATTCTAACTGAAGTCTCTGGGCTCAGTACAGGGGTAACTGGTGACATGTAATAGTCTGTGACAAACAGAAAACCAGACTAGATGAGCTAATGGTCTTTTCTGGCTTTCAGTTCTATGAAACTATAAGGGGTGGGAGTTTTTCTGTAACAGGACCACAAGTGCCATGGAAAATCGCTAAGGGGTTTTGGAAAGTCTCACTCTGAAAATAGCCCCAGTTAATACAAACCCTCCTGCTTCAAGACATAAACCTGTCTCTCCAACAGGATTCATAATCATGACTGTGAGCGGGACAACCACCTCAGAGCATGTGGGATACAGTCTTCACTTCATGTTCTTGAGTTCTACAACCAAAAGTTCCTTTTCTGTGCTTCTCTGCTCCCTCACCACACCCCACTCAGAGTGGCTGTCCTTGGTCAGAGAGGACCCAGGGTTCAGAGGTGCATCAGTGTGAGTTCACCTCCCACTGGGGGAAAAAGGCACCTGGTTGCTCCACAATCTGAGCACTTGCTCTGGCTGACTGCCCCGCCAGCCGCAATTCCTCTCCACTGGCCACCTCACCAGCCACTCGTTACTCTGGTGGCCGCCACATCAGCTGCTGTTCCTCACTGCTGGCTGCCCTGCCAGCTGTTCTCGTCAGCTGCCCGTCAGTCACCTTTTGCTGCCACCTGCCTCACTGCTGTGACCTCTTCAGATCAGTCTCTTACTGATTTTCAGCTCTTAGGAGGCTGGACAGAAATGTTGTCCCACCACAAGTGATTTCAGATGTTAGTAAAGCACTTATTATTTAACATAACAAATGACTCCTCATGGAACTTATTTAGCTCTATCTTTGAACAGTGGGGAGGAACAGGTTAAAACAGACCAAGGACCCTTAGGGAGAGTCCACATCTCCTGGCTGGGGTGCCTGTCCCCACCCCTCTGTGCTTTCACAGGGGTCTGGTATTTGAGCCCCTGGCTTAATGAGGTACTCACAGCCCCCTACACCCAACCCCCTGCCCTAGCCCCAGAGCCCCCTCCTACCCTCCAAATCCGTCATCCCTGGCCCCACATCACAGCCCTCACTCCCCCAGCACCCAAATCCACTGCCTCAGCCCAGAGCCCCCTCTTGCACTCTGAAGCCCTCATTTCTGGCCTCACCCCCAGAGACTGCACCCCTAGCTGGAATCCTCACCCGCTCCCGTGAGAAACAGGGGGAGGAGTGGAGTGAGCAGGGGTGGGGCCTCAGCGGAGGGGCATGGCAGGGGCCAGGGCAAGGATGTTCAGTTTTGTGCAAGTAGAAAGTTGGCAACTCTCCCCTCTCCCCAGCTAGCTGTCAGAGGAGAGTTCGTTCAGACCCTGCGTACATGCACATAGGCACATGAGTCCTTGAAGTCCACTTGAAGACACTTGAAGAATCTTTGAGATCATTTGTCTCAGTCCTCTCACTGAGGGCTACATTCACAAAGGCCTACTTGTTTAGGCCTCCACGTCCAACATTTGGGCTCCGTGACAGTCACAACTCCCCTGCTCAGCTGCTCCCTAACCCTGGAGGTAGCTACGTCCCCATGATACTTGGTTTCCACTGGTCGGCAGGCATGAAACTGCCTAAACCCTGGCACTGCCCACCGCCAACAAGCTGCTTAGAGCCCTGGCTCATGCCTTAGCCCCAGCCAGATTCTCCAGCTAGGTGATCCTCTGCCTCTCTCGCCGGTGGGGCCTGGTCTGGTAGACGTGCTCTGAACCCATACAGTGCGTGGGGTCCCAGAATCCCCCACGGTCTAGTGGTTACAGCACTCACCTGGCAGGTGGACAACCTGGGTTTGCATCCTCACGCTACCTACTTTGGAGCCGGGACTTGCAGCCTCCCTGGGTCACCCATGTCTTGGGGGCGTGGCCTGATCCCTGGGCATTCTGGGGTGCAGCTTTCTCTGTCTCTCCCACTTTGAATAAATACTTCAATATTGCTGAAGCAGGAACTCAAATCTCTCTCCCCACAGCCTGAGTGAGTGCCCTGCCACGGGGCTAACGCATCAGCATCTTGCCCATGCGCACACTCTCCTTCGCTCTGCCCCAAGGAATACTGAACTATTTAGACAAAGCTTTAACAGGCACCACGGAATGCCCTGCAGCCTGGTGGTCAGGGTATTCCCAGAAGTTGGGAGGCCCAGGTTCAAGTCCCTGTTTCAGATCAGGCAGTGTAGGGGGTAGAAAACAAATCTCCCACATCCCAGGTGCATGCCCTGGGATACTGGCTGGAACGAGGTCAGGTCTCTCTCTCTGGTGTTTCATGAGAAAGGGCTGAGCCTGCTTAAGTGCAATTCACTCTTGACTTTTTTTGGTGGCTCCCCGCTCAGCGTGCTGGTTTCTGAGGATCCCTTTCTTGGGTGCTTGTGTCTCCCCATGCAATGCAGGGTGTGCTCAGGCACCTGACTTATGGCTGAGAATTCCAGTGAGGGACAGGATGCCGAAGAGTTACAGACTGTAACACCAGTGCCCCATGCTGACTCTAGTTTGTAGTTCCCGCAGTGATGAGTGGCCATAGCAAAGCCAGCAGGGAAATGAAAGTGACTGTATTCCATGCAGGATCTGAATGGTGGCAGTAAATAAGGCAGGGGTCCACACGTTCAGTGCTACGCATTCCCTGACCCCGCCCAGACTGTGCACTGGATGAGACACAAATCCTGCAGCAATAGGCCTGTGCAATCCTGTAGCCATCATCATCAGCTTATCACAAAGAATATGCCCCCAAGGGGGCTGTGCAGACAACCTTAAAATCTGGCATTTCTTAACTTTCAAGCACTGGACTTTGCAAACTGAGCTGTTTCTTGTGCCCCAGTGTTTGTGTGTAATTACACAGAGCTCTCTCACAGCCACTCTGTGGTTTGCGCATTGGCCTGCTAAACCCAGGGTTGTGAGTTCAATCCTTGAGGAGGCCATTTAGGGATCTGGGGCAAAAATTGAGGCTTGGTCCTGCTTTGAGAAGGGGGTTGGACTAGATGACCTCCTGAGGTCCCTTCCAACCCTGATATTCTATGATTTCTATGATTTCACAAGCTCTCACTCTGCTCTGCTGCTCAGCTACTTTCTGCTGCCTGTGACACTTGCAACACTGATGGCTGTAGCCACACCAAGTGTCCTGCAATGCTGGGGCTCTGGAGAAACCTCCCACCGCCATGGGTAGCCGTTGGGCCACACTCTTGCTCTTGATTAAAGATGAACTTTCCTGTCTATGCAAATTCAGTGCATCCCTGATGAGCCTGGCGAGTTGCCAAAGCAGCTGTGAGTTGGGGCCGCTTTGGCAAGCCGGGACGAGCAGCTGCTCTCTTGCTTTCCCCAGTGAGAGCACTACACTAACTGCCTGCAGGAACTGACGTGCTGGGGAAGGAAGCAGGTCAGCCTGAGTGTACTGAGCCTGCGCCTGCACAGCACGGGGAGAGGTCTGTTTACACAGATGTGTTGCCAAAATCCACAGACTCAGTCACCAGGGACTAACTGCCACCCAGATCTCCCACAGCAAAGTTTAAAGGAACAAAAGTAACTCCAGGTAGCGGCATTTCATCTTCGTTGCTTCCTTTCAGCCTGCATCGCATGGAGTCCCAGGGCTCACAAACCTGTTTATTCTCCATCTGCTCCATGCCCCTGGGGAAACAGTGTAGATTCAGAGTCCATCCACACCACCACCACAGTTTTGTAACCAAGCAGGCTCCAGCCACACAGCAACTTCTGACTGGGTCTATGGCTGGCCAGGGGGAATGGCTAGTTGCATACATGTCACCACAGCACAAGGTTAATAACTGTTAAATCTTAAACTGGGTGCCACCCCACTTGCTGCCTAGTCTCACACAGCCTCTAGCCCAGCATTTCTCAAATGCGGCCACTGTGGCCGCATCCTGCCACCAGGGGCTTTTCCTGCCACCACAGCCTCCTGGTTGGTGATTGGTAAAAGGGGAAGAGGTGGCCCCTCCCCTGGGGTCACCAGCAGGGGTTGGGCCCTGCCCCCTCTGTAGCCAGAAATGCCAGAGAAGCAGGCGGCTGGCATGAGTTCCCCCCACCTTCCTGGGGGTGGTGGGGCTCGGGCTTCTGGATTCAGCCCAGGGGTGCCAGTTCTGCCCATCAGGTTTGGGGCTCCAGCTGCACAGCAGTGGGCTCTAGCCCAGGCTCACCACTCCCCCCACCACCCCTGGCTCCTGCTGTCTCCTCCATCCCTGGGCTCTGGCCGCACGGTGGTGGGCTCTGGCTCTGAGCCTCCAGGATATGGCCTTGGGGCTTCAGGTTCTGGCCCTGCCCATCACCACTGGCCCCCATTGCGTCCTCCCACCCCAGGTTTCAGCCATACAGCAGCAGGCTCCAGTCCCTGGCCACAGGGCTTCGAGCACCAGCCCAAGTCACCCCCCCCATTGTTGCTGGCCCCTGCTGCCTATCACCCTTGGCCCCCACTGCCTCCCTACACACCCACCTCCCCATCCAGGGCTTAATTTGTTCCCCAGCTTGCTGGGGCTGAGTAAATCTGCTGTGAAAAGTGATATTTGTATGTTTGTTAATATCGCTTTTCACTGCCTCCCAGCTAGCTAGCAAGTCTGCTGCTGTGAAAAATATTAACAAACATACAAATATCACTTTTTACAGCAGCAAACTTACTAGCTAGCAAGTCTGAAAAAAAAGCAACCGAAAAAGCAAAAGAAACAACAAAAACAAAAGACAAGAACGTACAGAGTACCTTATTTGTGTTTCAATTCTGTTTAGGTCCAGTAAAAAATAGAGATAGCTGTATATTATTTTTATTTCTGAGCTTGCAAAAAAACCCTACATAAATAAATGACAATGATTTGGAGGAGTATATGTGCTGAGACAAAGTTCCTCCTCTGCCTTGGTGGGTCCTGCGCTTTTTTGGCAGATTTGCTCACCTCGGATGTTCATGGCAGCTTGACCACTTCTGTTTGGCCACTTCTGCTAGAGGCTCAAACCTGCCGTTCACTCAGCTAAGCTCATCATGGGCCAGCATGGGGGAAATGGAGAACAATCTCTGCAGTCTCTGTTGTCCCACCTAGTGGGTCAGGGACAAGCCTGATCCCTTTCCAAATTAGACCTTCCCTTCTGTTGTTGTTCACAGACCAGGTCAACTCCTCTTGTGTCCGATCAGGAGTTGGGTGGGATGGGGGGAACCCAGGTCTGCGCTCTACACTGGATTCCAGCCCAGGGCCCTGTGGATAGCAGCTGTCTACATCTCCTATATCACTATGTGACAGCTACAACTACATCTCCTTGGGCTATTTCCCCATAGCCTCCCCCTAAGCACCTTCTTTATCCTCACTGCAGGACCTTCCTCCTGAAGCCTGATCATAGAATATCAGGGTTGGAAGAGACCTCAGGAGGGGTCCTTTTTGATCCCCTACCAGGGGGCCCAATACCGGGTTCCCATCCGTTTTAGCCCGCTCACTTCCTGGATCCCAATAGGACCAGACTCCTGTACCTGGATCCCAATAGGACCAGACTCCTGTATCCCACTAGTCTGGAGGGAGGAGGGAGACTGCTGCTCCTGCTGGACCGTGGGCCCTTGCTGCTGCTGCCGCCACTGTCCCTGCTCCAGCTGCTCCCCTGGCCGGGCCGGACACCATCTCCCCTACCTGGTTGCTGGCCAGCTGCTGGATCCCCCCACCCTTGGGTGCTGCTGCTGCTTCTGTTCCAACTACAGCCCCTTGGGGGGGGGCTGCTGGCCCGCTCCCCAGAGGGAGGGGGGAGTGAGGGACCCCTACCCCAGCCGTTGCCGCTACCGCTACCGCTGCTGTGAAGACCACCACCACCATCAACACCACCTGTGAGGGGTCCTCTCTGCCTACCTGGCCACCGGGCTGCTGCCTGGAGCTGCTGCTACCTGAGAGCTGCCGGACCCCGAAGGAGGAGGGGACGAGGCCATCTGCTGCTGGGGGAGCGCACACGGACTCTGTAGACCACTGTGGAGGGGGCCAGAAAAGCTGAGTGACTTTTGGACTGTGCTCTTGTGGTGGGGGTGCTGACTGTGTTTGCGGGGACACAGGGGGTGTGGTGTGGAGCCTGCCCCCTAGTCCATCAGTGTGTCCCCCCCAACCCCCACCACCACCACCACCACCGTCGGCGCTGCCCCCTCCACCGCCCCCAGCGGACACTCACCATCTGCCTCAAGCTCCTGCTTCTGGGACTCCGCTGCTTGCTGGGCCTGCTGCCCCCTGTCACCACCTTTGGGGCCTGCACCAGCAGCCAGCCCGCACTGACTTTTTCTTTTTGCAAGCGCACGTGGGCGCACGTGCCCCCCGCCCCATCCCGGACTGACCCTCTTCCACAGCCCCCAGCCTTGTCCCTGGCTCCCTGCCCCATTTTCCCCTAGCATCCTTTCTGCCCTCCCCTTTACCCTAGCACCTGGCTGACTTCAGTTTGTTTGCCTGCCCCGCCCTTCTCCCTCTGCAGCCCTTGCTTGTTTGCCCCGTCCTTGCCTCTGAAGTCAGCCCCTAGGTTCCGTATCCTGCTTCCAGCCTGGTTCTCCCCCTCCCCATGTGATAGCCCTGCCCTGATTGGCCCCTTATTCAGTGCGCCCACGCCCCCTCCCATGCGCTTGTGCCCTTCCCCTGTTTGAGTTTGCCCCGACCTCACTACACTCCCCAACTGTTGTTATGACCCCCCTCCCCTAGTGCAGCTAGAGGAGCCGGTTTTCTACCCCGAGTCGGTGACTGTCCCCCACAGGCCCTTGAAAGCTCCCCCGTCCAGCCCATCCCCTTTGGCGCCCTCCTCCCCTGCCTGCAACCTAGCGGGGAGGAGTGGTCGACCTGCCTCCTCTTTCCCCTCCTCTTCCCGGTGTCCTTCCCTCCTTCCCTGCTCATTATGGCGGGGGATATGACAGGTGGGGCCCCTCCAGCAGCCCCAGATACCCCTCCCCCACCTGCCCCTCCATCACCCCCCCGAGCCTCTACCTCAGCCGCCACTGCCGAACCACCTGTCACCGCCCCCGCCGGGGCGCCGGGCACCGGGGTGACCTCCGTTGCTGCCACGTCCCTCCCCCCCTTAGATTCTGGGGGAGCCCCCCCAGCCGGCGGGAAGGGCCAGGGTAGGAAGAAGGGGAAGGGCCCTGCCAAAAAGTCCAGGCCCTCCATGGCAGGGACTGCCCTCACTGCCGCGGCCCCGCCACCGGCCGCGGCCTCCCACCCCGCTGCTCCTTCTACCAGCTCTGCGGGTGTCCCTTCCCCGGCCCCCAGGGCGTACGCCCAGGTGGCGGCAGCCCCCCCGCCTACCGTTACGTCATCTCTCCCGCCCGCCGCCTCCGCTACCAGCTATAGCGGCCGGGGCCCCTTTCCCACCATGACCAGGAAACACGGTGTCCGTTGCCTCCTGGTGCCCACCTCGCCCCACGTGGAGACCTACGTGCGGGCGTTGGCGAGGGTGGTGGGGCCCACGGCCATTGTGGCGGCCTCCAAAATGTACGGGAAGGTGGTCTTCTTCCTGGCATCGGAGGCCGCCGCCCAGGAGGCGGTGGAGAAGGGCCTGGCGGTGGGGGGCGTGTTCATCCCCCTCGAGCCGCTGGACGACCTGGGCGTCTGCCTGGTTCTGACTTCCGTCCCTCCCTTCCTTCCTAATGCCGCCCTGTTACCTGCCCTCTCTACCCTGGGGAAGCCCATCTCCGTTCTAAGCCCTCTCCCCTTGGGCTGCAAGGACCCCGCCCTCCGTCACGTCCTCTCGTTCCGCCGGCAAGTGCAGCTGCAACCGTCCCCGGCGGCGCGTGACGGAGAGGTGCTTGAGGGGTCCTTTTTGATCCCCTACCAGGGGGCCCAATATCGGGTGCATTATTCCACGGGGGAGGCCCGGTGCTACCTCTGCCGGGCGACGGGGCACGTCCGGAGGGACTGCCCTTTGGCCCGGCAAGGAGAGGCATCTGGGACCCCCGAGCCCCGGCAGGGCACTGGCCCTGTCATCGCCAGCGCCCTTGGCTGCCCGGCGCCCGAAGCTGCCCCTCCTCCCACCCAGTCCATCACTGCTCCCGCTCGGGCCCAAGGGGCGCTCCCCCAAGCACGCCCAGACGAGCGGGAGAGCCCCGCCTCTGCTGCCTGCAACTCGGCGGGGCCCCTAGAGGAGGGTGCGGCAGGGATGCCGCCAAGCGTGGGAGAGGGCCCGCCCCAGAGGGACTCTTCCCTCCCTTTTTCCGCCCCACCGCTGCCTCCCACGGTCCCTGAGCCATCATCCTTGCCCCCTGACCCGACCCCTGCTAGCCAGCCCCCCGATGATGCCATGGAGGGCTGGGCCCTAGTCCAGGGGAAGCGGGGCAAGCGGAAGGCTCGCACTCCGCCCCTTTCCACCGATGAGGAAGCCCCCAGGAAGACCAGAAGGGGGGGCGCCGATGCCGAGCCCTCTGCCTTGCCCGTGGGCGCATCCCATCCCCTGGCGCCGGCTGGGGAAGACGTGGCAGCACGGGAGGGCAGTACCGCCCCTCCCTTAGAGTTCCTTCCCCCCAAGGACCCTGATGTAGCCCCACCTGCCCCCTTACCGTCCACAACCCCCGTGAGCCTTGGGGCGAGTGTCGCCTCGGGGAGACCTCCGGGGTGGCGGAAGGAGAGCTCCCCTCCATTTATGAGGAGATGGAGGCCCTGGGTCTGACCCCAGTCACCCAGGGGGAGGACGACCCTCTGCTAGCGGGCCTCGATCTGAGCGACCTCACCCCGGCCCCGCCTTCCCCATGTCCCCTTCCCCTAACCGCTACCTTTGCTCCCGCCTCCGAGGGTTCCCAGGGCTTTTCCAGCTGCCCGGCCGTGGGTGGCACCACGCTCTTAGCCGCTGAGCCCACCGAGGCGACCGCTGGTGCACTGCGGCTGGGACCCGAGCCCTATGAGTTGCCCCTCGAGGGCGTGGGGCGACCAATCTCTTCCCCGGGCGGGGACCCCACTGACGGTGCTGGGACTAGTATGCCAGCCATGGCGCCAGAGCCCAGCATCAGAGAGGGTCCCCTGCCCCACCCCCACCCCCCAGAGCCTGATCGAGAGGGGCCTTTTTCCAAGGGCTTGGCTCCTGGGGCCCTGGATCCCACCTTTGCCCCTCTCCCTGGCTCTGCACCCAACCCCTGCCTTGCCCTTACTCCGGATCCCTGCCCTGCCCCTGATGTCAACCCCGCCCCTGTTCCCCCCACTTCCCGTGCTATCATTGCCGCCCCTGGGGCCGTCATCTCCTCGCTCCTAGAGGATAGCCCCCAGGGAGCGGCTTCTGTATTCCCCAGTCCCGACTCACTAGGGGCTGCCACCTTCCCTCCGCCGCCCCCACTCGAGCCAGGGTTTGAGGGGGACTGCGTGGCGCCAGCCCATCAGGCGCCACGTCGGGGGTCTGCCCCTTGTCTGCCCCTTTCGGTGGGCCACGGGGCTGTGTCGGTAATCCCTCCGGAAGACAGCCAGGGGCTAGTGGCCCCGGCCCCCCATACGCTGCGGGAGGAGCTGCGGGAGTTCCTAGAGGACGTCCGGGGCTCCCGTAATAAGGTGCAGCTCGCCCTGCAGCGATGGGGGGATTTCCATCTCATCCTCCGGGCCGCGAGGGCCCTCATGGGGGAGGGTAAAAGGACCGGGAAGCAGGCTGCCACGACTTACCAGCGGGTCCGCCTCTTCCGTGACTCCCTAATTACTTATGGGGTAGGTCACGGATTATTGCGCGGCCCGTTGGGAACCGCGAGCGTCCCTGCCGGTGAGGATCCTCCCCAGCCCTCCTCATGGAGCCCCTTACCATCGTCACGTTAAACACCCGGGGCTGTAGGATGGGTCTCTGCAGGTGCCAGGTGCTCTCCTTCCTTCGGGAGGGGGGGTACTCTGTGATTTTCCTGCAGGAGACCCATACGGATCCGGCCGCCGAAGCTAGCTGGTGGCTGGAATTGGGGGACAGGGTCTACTTTAGCCATCTCACAGTTCGTACGGCTGGAGTGGCGACCCTGTTCTCCCCCGACCTACGGCCCGAGGTGCTGGGGGTCGCCGAGGCTGTGCCAGGCCGCCTGCTGCACCTCCGGGTCCGTTTGGAGGGGCTCGTGGTCAATCTTGTCAACATCTATGCCCCGACATCGGGGCCCGGAGCAGCTACGTTTCTTTCAGCAGGCGTCCGCCTTCCTCGGCACTTTGGATCCTCACGAGTGCCTGGTCCTGGGCGGGGACTTCAATACAACCCTCGAGGAGCGGGGCCGCTCGGGGACCGAGCAGTGCCCGGCCGCCGCGGACGTCCTCTGGGAGATAGTCGACCATCACTCCCTGGTGGACGTCTGGCGCAACCACCACCCGGACGACGCCTCGACGTTTACCTTTGTCCGGGTGGAGGCCCGTCGGTCGCGCTACTCCCGGTTGGACCGCATCTATTTATCACGTTTCCACCTTTCACAGGCCCACTCCTCCAGCATCCGGCCGGCCCCATTCTCCGATCATCACCTGGCTACCGTGACAGTCTCTCTCTGTGCAGAGAGGCCGGGGCCGGCCTATTGGCATTTTAATAACAGCTTGTTGGAGGATGTGGGCTTCGTGGCGTCCTTCCGGGAGTTCTGGTTGGCCTGGCGAGGGCAGCGGCATGCCTTTCCCTCGGCGCGGCGATGGTGGGACCTAGGGAAGGTGCGCGCCCGGCTCTTCTGCCGTGACTACACCCAGGGCACCAGCCGACGGAGGGATGCGGCGATAGGGCAGTTGGAACTGGAGGTCTTAGAGCTGGAGAGGCGTCTGGCCGCCAGCCCTGAGGATCCATCCCTCTGCGGAGCGTGCCGGGAGAAGCGGGAGGAGCTCCGGGCCCTCGAGGACCATCGGGCCCGGGGTGCTTTTGTTCGATCCCACATCTGCCTCCTTCGGGAGATGGATCGCGGCTCCCGCTTCTTCTACGCCCTGGAGAAAAAGAGGGGGGCCAAGAAGCACATCACCTGCCTCCTCGCAGAGGATGGCACCCCTCTCACGGATCCGGTGGAGATGTGCGGGAGGGCCAGGGCCTTCTACGCAGGCCTTTTCTCCCCGGATCCGACTGATCCTAACGCTTGCAGAGTGCTCTGGGACGAACTCCCGACGGTCAGAGTGGGCGACCGAGACCGGCTAGAGCTGCCTCTCACTCTGGCTGAGTTCTCGGAAGCCCTCTGCCGCATGCCCACCAATAAATCTCCGGGCATGGACGGGCTGACCGTGGAGTTCTACCGCGCGTTCTGGGATGTCCTCGGCCCAGACTTAGTTACCGTCTGGGCCGAGTCTTTGCAGAGCGGGGTCCTCCCTCTTTCGTGCAGGCAAGCCGTGCTCGCCTTATTGCCAAAGAAGGGGGACCTCCGCGATTTACGAAATTGGCGTCCCGTCTCGCTCCTCAGCACGGACTACAAGGTCGTAGCGAAAGCCATCTCACTGCGGCTAGGGTCCATGCTGGCGGACGTGATCCACCCAGACCAGACCTACACCGTCCCGGGCCACACCATCTTCGACAACCTATGTCTGGTCCGGGACCTTTTGGAATTCGGGTGTAGGGACGGTCTGTCGTTCGCCCTCCTGTCCCTGGATCAGGAGAAGGCGTTCGACAGGGTGGATCACGGGTATCTTCTGGGCACTCTGCGAGCGTTTGGCTTGGGTCCCCAGTTTGTGGGTTTTCTCCAGGTGCTGTACGCCTCCGCAGAGCGTCTGGTCAGGCTCAACTGGACCCTGACCGAACCAGTCAACTTCGGGCGAGGAGTACGGCAGGGGTGCCCCCTCTCGGGCCAGCTGTACGCTCTGGCGATCGAGCCCTTCCTCTGTCTCCTCTGCAGGAGGTTGATGGGGTTGGCGCTACGGGAGCCAGAGCTGCGGCTGGTCCTGTCGGCATACACCGACGATGTACTCCTCGTGGTCCAGGACCCGGGTGACTTGGCGCCGGTGGAGGCTTGCCAGGCTGTGTACTCGGCAGCCTCCTTCGCTGGGGTCAACTGGGTCAAGAGCTCTGGCTTGGTGGTAGGGGACTGGCGGCAGGCGAGCTCCCTCCCACCCACGCTTCACGCCATCTGGTGGAGCGAGGGTCCGCTGCTCTATCTCGGCGTTTACCTTTCTGCCACGCATCCGTCTCCGCCGGAGAACTGGCAAGGTTTAGAGGGCAGGGTGGTAGAGCGGCTCCGGAGATGGACAGGACTGCTCCGGTGTCTGTCCTTTCGAGGGCGGGCACTGGTGCTCAATCAACTAGTCCTGTCCATGCTCTGGTACCGGCTCAACACCCTGGTTCCGGCCCCGGATTTCCTGGCCAACCTCCGGAAATTGATTCTGGAGTTCTTCTGGTCAGGACTGCACTGGGTCTCTGCAGGGGTTCTCCATCTGCCCCTGGAGGAGGGAAGGCAGGGCCTGAAGTGTCTCCGCACTCAGGTCCATGTCTTCCGCCTCCAGGCCCTGCAGAGGCTCCTTTATGGGCAGGTAGTCCGGCGTGGAGCATATTGGCGCGCGCCTTCCTGCGCCGCCTCCGAGGGCTCCAGTATGACCGGCAGCTCCTTTATCTCCATCCAAGGGGTCTTCCGCGAGACCTCTCCGGGCTGCCGGTCTTCTACCAGGTCCTCCTCCGGACCTGGAAACTGTTTGCAGTGACCAGGTCTGTGGCGGCCTCCGTGGGGGAAGATCTCCTCGCGGAGCCCCTGCTACATAACCCCTACCTCCGTGTGCAGGCGGCGGAGTTGCCCTCTGTTCGCCAGAGGTTGGTCCTGGCAGAAGTCACCAAAGTCGGAGACCTCCTGGACTACGACCGGGGAGACTGGCTGGATCCCCTGACGCTTGCTCAGCACATGGGGCTCTCCAGACCTCGTACCGCCCTGCGCGTACTTCAGGAGGTGAGGGCCGCTTTGCCGCCCGCTGCTCGGGTTTACCTAGACCGGGTCCTGTGAGAGGGCGCGCCCCACCCACCCTCCACCCCAGGCCCTCCGGACCTTTTCATCCGGCCCCTGCCCCGTGGACCCGACCGACCCCCCCCCGCCCCTTCACCATGAGCCGGCTGCACAAGCTGCAGCCGGTCCGGTTCCAGACCGCGCCAAAACAACATCTCTACACGCTCGTGCTCCACACCCTTCACGTCCTCACCCTCGCGTCCCACCCTGACACAAAGTGGCGGGACCTCCTGCCACCTCTAGAGGGTGAGGAGCCCCGGTGGGCCAGCCTCTATTCCACCTTAGTCCCGAGGCCCGCCGGGGATATCAGTTGGCGGCTCCTACACGGGGCCGTGAGCACGGGCGTGTACTTGGCGCGGTTTACCCCAATCCCGGACACCTGCCCCTTTTGCGGCGTGAGGGAAACCCTGGCGCATGTCTACCTGGAGTGCCCCAGGTTGCAGCCCCTATTCCGGCTCCTCACCAATATTTTGTTAAGGTTTTGGCTGCACTTTTCTCCTCACCTTCTTATTTACGCACTCCCTGTCCGTGGCCCCACTAAGTCATGGGACCTCCTGGTCAACCTCCTCCTGGCCCTGGCTAAAGTGGCCATCTATAAAACCAGGGTGAGGAGGTTGGCCGATGGAGTCTCCTGCGACTGTGGGGCCTATTTCCGATCCTCCGTCCGTTCACGCCTCCGGGCAGAGTTCCTCTGGGCGGCGTCCACCGACTCCCTTGACGCCTTTGAGGTGCGGTGGGCGCTGTCCGGGGTCCTCTCCTCGGTGTCCCCGTCCGGTTCCCTTCTTTTGACCCTTTGACCGCACTCCCGTTCCTGTTCTTCATTAGTTGTCCCCCGTTATTATTTGGCTTCCAGGTCCTGTGGATCTCCCCCTTAGGCTGAGGGGGGATCCTTTAGCAGTGGGCGAGCTTTGCCCGCCCACTTCCTGGATCCCAATAGGACCAGACTCCTGTACCCCACTGGTCTGGAGGGAGGGAGAGGGCTGCTGCTGCTAGGCCGTGGGCTCTTGCTGCTGCTGTTCCAGCTGCTCCCCTGGCTGAGCCAAATACCACCCTCTCCTTCTCTGCTGGCTGGCTGGCTGCTGGGCCACCTCCCCCCCCCAGCCCCGCAGTTGCTGCTGCTACAGCCCCTTGTGGGGGTCTGCTGGCCCGCTCCCCAGAGGAGGGGAGTGAGAGACCCCAACCCCAGCTGTTACTGCTGCAGACACCACCATCACCTGAGAGGGGTCCTTTCTGTCTGCCTGGACCTGCCTGCTGGAGCTGCTGCTGTGGAGCTTGCTGCTTGGAGCTGCTGGAGCCCTGAGGAGGAGAAGAGGACCATCTACCAGTGGGGGAGCACCTAGCGACTCTGCAGAGCACCGTGGAGGGGGCCTTTCAGACTGAGTAACTTTCAAACTGTGCTCTTGTGGAGGGGGTTTTGACTGTGTTTGTGGGGACACAGGGTGTGGTGTGGAGCCTGCCCCCCAAACCACCTGTGTCCCCCTCCCCAACCCCTCCCACCACCACTGCCCCCTCCACCACCCCCACTGGCTGTTTACCATCTGCCTCAGCTCCTGCCTCTGGACTCAGCTGCTTGCTTGGCTTGCCAGGCCCTGCTTCCACCATTTGGGCCAGAAGCAGCAGCCAGCCCAAACAAGGACTCTTTTGTGCAAGTGCACATGGGTGCACGTGCCTCCCCCCCATTTGGACTGCACACCCCACAGCTTTGCCTCTTGCTATCTGCCCCATTTGCTCCTTGCAGCCTTTTGCCCCTCCCCTTTGCCCCAGCCCCCCTTAGTAGCTTCAGTTTGTTTGCCTGTCCTGCCCTGTTCCCGCAGCAGCTTTTGTTTGTTTGCCCCGCCCCAGCCTCTGAAGCTAGCCCCATGGCTTCCCTGTCCTACCTCCAGCCTGCTTAGCCCCTTGCTCCATGCACCCGTGCCACCTCCCATGCGCTTGTGCCCCTGGCCACAGTCACAGGAGACTCCACCGGCTGACCTCCTCACCCTGGTTTTATAGAAGGCCACTTTAGCCAGGGCCAGGAGGAGGTTGACCAGGAGGTCCCGTGACTTTGTGGGGCCACGGATACGGAGTGCATAGATAAGGAGGTGAGGGGAAAAGTGCAACCAAAAGCGTAACAAAATATCCGTGAGGAGCCGGAATAGGGGCTGCAGCCTGGTACACTCTAAGTAAATCTGTGCCAGAGTTTCCCTCACACCACAAAAGGGACAGGTGTCCAGAATAGGGGTGAACTGTGCCAAGTACACACCTGTGCTCACGGCCCCGCCAACTTATATCCCTGGCGGGCCTCGGGACGGGAATATAGGCTGGCTCACTGGGGCTCCTCACCCTCTAGAGGTGGCATGAAGTCCCACCACTTTGTGTCGGGGCAGGACACGAGGGTGAGGACATGAAGGGTGTGGAGCTCGAGCGTGTGTAGATGCTTCCTTGGCGCGGTCTGGAAGCAGACTGGCTGCAAATCATGTAGCCAGCTCACAGTGAAGGCGCAGAGGGGCCGGTTGGGTCCACGGGGCAGTGGCCCAGTGAAAAGGTCTGGTGGGCCTGGGGTGGAGGGTGGTCGGGGCGTGCCCTCATGCAGGACCCGGTCGAGGTAGGCCCGAGCAGCAGGTGATAAAGTGGCCCTCACCTCCTGAAGTACGTGATGGAGAGTACAAGGTCTGGAGAGCCCCATGCGCTGAGAGAGTATCAGGGGATCCAGCCAGTCTCCCCAGTCGTAGTCCAGGAGGTCTCCAACTCTGGTGACTTCTCCTAGGACCAACCTGTGGCGCACCGACAGGAACTCCTCCACCTACACACAGAGCTGGGGGTTGTGTAGCGGGTGCTCCGCGAGGAGATCTGCCCTCACGGTGGTTGCCACGGACCTGGTAGCTGAGAACAGTTTCCAGGTCCGGAGAAGGTCCTGGTAGAAGACCGGCAGCCCAGAGAGGTCTCGCAGAAGACATCTCGGATGGACATAAAGGACCTGCCGGTCATATAGGAACCCTTGGAAGCAGCGCAGGAAGGCATGCACCAGTACGCTCCATGCCGGACTACCTGCACCATAAATGAGCCTCTGCAGGGCCTGGAGGCGGAAGACATGGACCTGAGTGTGCAGACACTTCAGGCCCTGCCTTCCCTCCTCCAGGGGTAGATGGAGAACCCCCGCAGAGACCCAGTGCAGTCCTGACCAGAAGAACTCCAGAATCTATGTCCGGAGGTTGGCCAGGAAACCTGAGGCTGGGACCAGGGTGTTGAGCCGGTACCAGAGCATGGGCAGGACCAGTTGATTAAGCACCAGCGCTCTTCCTCAAAGGGAGAGGCACCGGAGTAGTCCTGTCCATTTCTGGATCCACTCTATCACCCTGCCCTCTAAATCGTGCCAGTTCTCCAGCAGAGAGGGTTGTGTGGCAGAAAGGTAAACGCCGAGATAGAGCAGCGGATCTGCGCTCCACGAGATGGTCTGAAGCGCTGGTGGGAGGGAGCTCGCCTGCCAGCCGTCCCCGACCACCAGGCCAGAGCTCTTGACCCAGTTGACCCGGGGGGAGAAGGGTGCCGAATAGATGGTCTGGCAAGCCTCCACCCGCAGCAAGTCACCCGAGTCCTGGACCACGAGGACCACATCATCGGTGTACACCGACAGAACCAGCTGCCACTCCGGTTCCCGCAGCACCAACCCCATCAGCCTCCGACAGAGGTGACGAAGGAAGGGCTTGATCACCAGAGCATATAGCTGGCCTGAGAGGGGGCACTCCTGCCGTACTCCTCGCCTGAAGCTGACTGGTTCGGTCGGGGTCCAGTTGAGCCTGATCAGACACTCTGCGGAAGCATACAGCACCTGGAGAAAACCCACAAACTGGGGTCCGAAGCCAAACACTCGCAGAGTGCTCAGGAGATACCCATGGTCCACCATGTCGAACGCCTTCTCCTGATCCAAGGACAGGAGGGCGAATGACAGACCATCCCTACACCCGAGTTCCAAGAGGTCCCGGACCAGATACAGGTTCTCAAAGATGGTATGGCCCGGGATGGTGTAGATCTGGTCTGGGTGAACCATGTCCGCCAGCACGGACCCCAGCCGCAGCGAGATGGCTTTGGTATGACTTTGTAGTCCGTGCTGATGAGCGAGATGGGACGCCAATTTCATAAGTCGCGGATGTCCCCCTTCTTCGGCAATAAGGCGAGCACAGCTTGCCTGCATGAAAGAGGGAGGACCCCGCTTTGTAATGACTCAGGCCAGACGGTGACTAGGTCTGGGCCGAGGACATCCCAGAACACGCGGTAGAACTCCATGGTCAGCCTGTCCACGCCTGGAGATTTATTGGTGGGCATGCAGTGGAGGGCTTCCAAGAACTCAGCCAGAGTGAGAGGCAGCTCTAGCTGGTCTCCTCGGTGGTGGGAGCAGAAGCAATGGTTAGGGGGAGGGAGCACGGGGAGAGGGGGGCTGGGGCGAGGTCGCTCAGCTCGAAGCCCACTGGCAGAGGGTCATCCTCCCCCTGTGTGACCGGGGTCAGAGCCAAGGCCTTGATCTCCTCTTAGATGGAAGGGAGACCACCTTCCACCACCCTGGGATTCTCCCCACCAGTGCCCGAAGCGACGCTTGCCTCGGGGCTCTCAGGGGCTTCAGATATTAACGGGGCGAGAGGGGCTCCATTGGAGGGGCAGCACTTCTCTCCGGTGCTGCCACATCTTCCCCAGCTTGCACCGGTGGATGGAACGCACCTGTGGGCAAACCGGAAGGCTCGGCATCGGTGACCCCCTTCCTGGTCTTCAGGGGAGCCTCCACATCGGATGGAAGGAACGGAGCTCGAGCCTTCCGTTTGCCCCGCTTCCCCTGAACTAGGACCCAGCCCTCCATGGCATCATCTGGGGGCTGGCTAGCAGGGTTCGGGGCAGGGGCGATGACTCAGGGACTTGGGGAGGTAACGGTGGGGCAGCACAAGGGAGGGAAGATTCCCCCTGGGGAGGGCCCTCTCCTATGCTCGGCAGTGTCCCTGCCACACCCTCCTCCACAGGCCCCGCCAGATTGCAGGCAGCGGAGGCGGGGCTCTCCTGCTCGTCTGGGCACACTGGGGGAGATGCCCCTTGGGCCCAAACGGGAGCAGTGGTGGGCTGGGAAGGAGGAGGGGCGGCGCCGGGCAGCCAGGGGTGCCAGCAATGACAGGGCCGGCACCCTCCCGGGGCTCAGGGGTCCCAGACACTCCTCCTTGCTGGGCCAAGGGGCAGTCCCTCCCGACGTGCCCCATCACCCGGCAGAGGTAGCACCGGGCCTCCCCCATGGAATAATGCACCCGGTAGTGGGCCCTCTGGTAGGGGACCAGGAGGGACCCCTCAAGCGCCTCTCTGCCACGTGCCACTGGCAGCAGTTGAAGCTGCACCTGCCAGCGGAACAAGAGGACGTGACGGAGGGCGGGGTCTTTGCAGCCCAGAGGGAGAGGGCTAACAATGGAGATGTGTTTCCCTAGAGTAGAGAAGGTGGGTAACAGGATGGCATTGGAAAAGAAGGGAGGGACGGCAGTCAGGACCATGTGGACACCCAGGTCCTCTAGCGGCTCCAGGGGGACGAATATGCCCCTCACCACCAGGCCCTTCTCCACCGCCTCCTAGGTGGTGGCCTCCGATGCTAGGAAGTACATGACCTTTCCTTACATTTTGGAGGCCACCACGATGGCCGTGGGCCCACCACCCTCGCCAACGCCCGCACGTAGGTCTCCATATGAGGCGAGGTGGGCATCAGGAAGCAACGGACGCTGTGCTTCCTGGTCAAGGTGGGGAAGGGGCCCGAGCTGCTATAGATGGTAGCAGAGGTGGTGGTCAGAGGAGGTGACGTAGCGGCAGGCAGGGGGGCTGCCGCAACCTGGGCGTACGCCCTGGGGGGTGGGGCACCCGCAGAGCTGGTGGAGGGAGCAGCGGGGAACGACACCATGGCCGGTGGCGGGCCGCGGCAATGGGGGCAGCCCCTGCCATGGAGGGCCTGGTCTTTTTGGTGGGGCCCTTCCCCTTCTTCTTGCCCTGGCTCTTCCTGCCAGCTAGGGGGGCTCCCCCAGAATCAGAGGGGGAAGGGACGTGGCAGCAGCGGAGGTCACCCTGTTGCCTGCCGGTGCCCCAGTGGGGGCGGTACAGGTGGTTCGGCGGCGGTTGAGGTTGAGGCTAGTGGGGGTGATGGGGGGCAGGTGGGGGAGGGGCATTAGGGTCTACCCAAGGGGTCCCACCCACCATGTCCCCTGCCATAATGAGCAGGGAAGGAGGGGAAGGGAGTAGAGAAAATACCAGAGAGAGGAGGGGAAGGGGAAGCAGGATGACCACTCCTCACCACTAGGCAGCAGGCATGGGAGGTGGGTGCCGGAAGGGGAGGGCTTGATGCGGGGGGCTATCAAGGACTTGGGGGGGGTGTCAGTCACCAACTCAGGATAGGATTCCGGCTGCACTAGGGGATGGGGGGATATAACACCATGGGAGGGGGTGCAGTGAGATGGGGTCAAACTCAAACAGGGGAGGGGCACAAGCGCATGGGAGGGGGCATGGGCGCATGAGGGGAGGGGCTAATCAGGGCAAGGGGGGGCTGCAGGGGGAGGGAGACAACCAGGCTGGGAGTGGGGCAGAGAAACCAAGGGGCTAGCTTCAGGACTGGGGCAGGGCAAACAAACAAAGGCTGCAGAGGGAAAAGGGCGGGGCAGGCAAACAAACTGGAACTAGCGAGGGGCTGGGGCAAAAAAAAAAGGGGGGGAGCAAAGGGCTGCAAGGGGAGAGGGGGAGACTGCTGCAGGGGTGGGATGGGCTGTCCAAGGGAAGCGGGGGGCGCATGTGCACCGATGTGCACTTACACAAAAGAGTCTGTTTAGGCTGCGTGTTGCTTCTGGCCGAAATGGTGGAAGTAGGGCGTGGCAAGCCAAGCAAGCAGCTGAGTCCCAGAGGCAGGAACCGGGGCAGATGGTAAGCAGCCAATGGGGGTAGTGGAGGGGGCAGCAGTGGTGGTGGGAGTTGGGGGGACACAGATGGACCAGGGGCAGGCTCCACGCCACACCCCCTATGTCCCTACAAACACAGTCAAAACCCCCACCACAAGAGCACAATTTGGAAGTTACTCAGTCTGTGATAGCCCCCTCCACAGTGGTCTGTAGAGTCTCTGCGCGCATCCCCAGCGGCAAATGGTCCTCTTTGTCTTCCTCCTCGAGGCTCTAGCAGCGCTAGGCATCAAACACAGCAGCAGCTCCAGCAACTCCAGGTGGCAGTCCAGTGGCCAGGCAGGCAGAAAGGACCCCTCACAGGTGGTGGTGGTGGTGTCCATGGATGGGGCAGGGGTCCCTCACGCCCCTCCTCTGGGGAGCAGGCCAGCAGGCCCCCCCAAGGGCTGTAGCTGGAGCAGCAGCAACCAAGGGTTGGGGAGGGTCCACCAGCCAGCCAGCAACCAGGTAGCAGAGAAGGGGGTTGGGGGTGGCCTATTTCCGATCCTCTGTCCATTCATGTATCCAGGCAGAGTTCCTCTGGGTGGCGTCCACTGAATCCCTTGATGCCTTTGAGGAGCAGTGCGTGCTGTCCAGGGTTCTCTGCTTGGTGTCCCCATCTGGTTCCCTTCATTTGACCCTTTGACCACACTCCTGTCCCTGTTATTTCATTAGTTATCCCCTCAGATTTCAGCTCAATGGGGGCTGGCAGAGGGAGAATAGCAGCCCCTAGTGGGTCGGGACAGGTAAACACAAAGGCCACTCCCTGGGGCGGCAATAACATCACGGGAGGTGGAAGGAATAGGGACAGGGTTGGTATCAGGGGCAGGGACAGGGGCAAGATTCTGGGCTCCAGAAGCTGAGCCACTGCGGAGTGGCACCTCTCGGTCAGGCTCAGGAGTTTGGGGGGTGGGAAGGAGGCCTTCAGCGATGCTGGGCACAGGTTCCATGGTGGGTATGTCAGCCATGGCATCAGGAGGTGGACTATCTTTCCTAGGGCCCCCGCCCGGGAAGGAGGTCAATTGCTCCACACCAATGAGGGGTGCCCCTGGTGGCTCAGGTCCCAGCCGCGTGGCACTGGCCATCACCTCAACAGGCGGCCAGGTCAGTGGAAGAGTCCAGGGGCTCCTCGGAGGTGGAAGCGGAAGCAATGGTTAGGGGAAGGGAGCACGGGAATGGGGGCTGAGGCGAAGTTGCTCAGCTCGAGGCCCGCTGGCAGAGGGTCGTCCTCCCACTATGTGACCGGGGTCAGACCCAAGGCCTCGATTTCCCCATAGATGGAAGGGAGATCACCTTCCACCACCCAAGGATTCTCCCTGCCCACGCCCAAAGCGATGCTCGCCTCGGGGCTCGCAGGGGCTTCAGATGTTAACGGGGCGGGAGGGGCTCCATCGGGAGCCCGTGGAAAGGGGGCAGCCCCTGCCATGCAAGGCCTAGTCTTTTTGGCAGGGCCCGTACCCTTCTTCTTGCCCTGGCCCTTCCTGCTGGCTGGGGGGGCTCTCCCAGAATTGGAGGGGGCGAGGGACGTGGCACGACCACCACCTGGACATCATGTCGACGTTCACCTTTGTCCGGGTGGAGGCCCATCTGTCACGCCACTCCCGGTTGGACTGTATCTATGTGTCACACTTCCACCTTTCATCGGCCCACTCCTCCAGGATCTAGACAGCCCCATTTTTGGATCACCATCTAGCCACCATGACGGCCTCTCTCTGCGTGGAAAGGCCAGGCCCGGCCTATTGGCATTTCAGCAACAGCTTGTTGGAGGATGTGGGCTTCGTGGCATCCTTCCAGGAGTTCTGGCTGGCCTGGCGGGGGCAGAGGCATGCCTTTCCCTCAGCACGGCGGTGGTGGGATGTGGGGAAGGTGCGCGCCCGGCTCTTCTGCCACGACTACACCCGGGGTGCCAGCTGACAGAGGGATGCTATGGTAGAGCAGTTGGAACAGGTCTTAGAGCTGGAGAAGTGCCTGGATGCCAGGCCTGAGGATCCATCCCTCTGCGGAGCGTGCCGGGAGAAGCGGGAGGAACTTCGGGCCCTTGAAGACCATTGGGCTCGGTATGCCTTTGTTTGATCCCGCATCCGCCTCCTTCTCTCCCGCTTCTTCTACACACTGGAGAAAAGGAGGGGGGCCAAAAAGCACATCACCTGCCTTCTGGCAAAGGACGGCACCTCCCTCATGGATCCAGTGGAGATGCGTGGGAGGGCGAGAGCCTTCTGTGCAAGTCTTTTCTCCCCAGATCCGACCTATCCTAACACTTGCAGAGTGCTCTGGGATGGACTCCCGATGGTCAGCACGGGCGACCGAGACCTCATAGAGCTGCTTCTCACTCTTGCCGAGTTCTCGGAAGCCCTCCACCGCATGCCCACCAATAAATCTCCAGGCATGGACGGGCTGACCATGGAGTTCTACTGCGTATTCTGGGATGTCCTCGACCCGGACCTAATCACCCTCTGGGCCGAGTCCTTGAAGAGCGGGTTCCTCCCTCTCTCGTGCAGGCGAGCTGTGCTCACCTTATTGCAACTTACGGAATTGGCGTCCTGTCTCGCTCCTCAGCATGGACTACAAAGTGATAGCGAAGGCCATCTCACTGTGACTGGGGTCCATAGTCCACCCAGACCAGACCAACACCATCCCAGGCCGTACCATCTTTGATAACCTATATCTGGTCCGCGATCTCTTGGAGCTTGGGTGTAGGGATGGTCTGTCATTCACTGTCCTATCCCTGGATCAGGAGAAAGTGTTCGACAGGGTGGACCATGGATATCTCCTGGGCACTCTGCGAGCGTTAGGCTTTGGACCCCAGTTTGTGGGTTTTCTCCAAGTCCTGTACACCTCTGCAGAGTGTCTGGTCAGGCTCAACTGGACCCTGACCGAGCCGGTCAGCTTCAGGTGGGGGGTATGGAAGGAGTGCCCCCTCTCGGGCCAGCTATATGCTCTGGCGATTGAGCCCTTCCTTCGTCACCTCCATCGGAGCCTGACGGGGTTGGAGCTGCAGGAAGCAGAGCTGTGGCTGGTTCTGTCGGCGTAGACTGACGACGTGCTCCTTGTGGTCCAGGACCCGGGTGACTTGGTGTGGGTGGAGGCTTGTCTACTCAGCAGCCTCCTCTGCCCGGGTCAACTGGGTCAAGAGCTCTGGCCTGGTGGTCGGGGACGGCTGGCAGGCAAGCTCCCTCCCACCCGCGCTTCAGGCCATCCGGTGGAGCACGGGTCCGCTGCTTTATCTCGGCGTTTACGTTTCTGCCACGCATCCATTTCTGCCGGAGAACTGGTACGGTTTAGAGGGCAGGGTGACAGAGCGGCTCCGGAAATGGACAGGACTACTCTCGTGCCTCTCTCTTCAAGGGAGGGCACTGGTGCTCAATCAACTAGTCCTGTCCATGCTCTGGTACCGGCTCAACACCCTGGTCCTGGTCCTGGCCCTGGGTTTCCTGGCCAACCTCCGGATGGCGAGTCTGGAGTTCTTTTGGCCAGGAGTGCACTGGGTCTCTGCAGGGGTCCTCCACCTTCCCCGGAGGAGGGAGGGCAGGGCCTGAAGTGCCTACGCAGTCAGATTCATGTCTTCCACCTCCAGGCCCTGCAGAGGCTCCTTTATGGTGCAGGTAGTCCGGCGTGGAGAGTACTGGCGCAGGCATTCCTGCGCCATTTCCAAGGGTTCCTATATGACTGGCAGGTCCTTTATGTCGATCTGAGAGGTCTTCCGTGAGACCCCTCAGGGCTGCCAGTCTTCTACCAGGACCTCCTCCGGACCTGGAAACTGTTCTCAGCGACCAGGTCCGTGGCGGCCACCAAGGGGGGAGATCTCCTCGTGGAGCCCCTGCTACACAACCCCCAGCTCCGTGTACAGGTGGCAGAGTCCCACTCGGTGCGCCAGAGGTTGGTCCTGGCAGAAGTCACCAGAGTCGGAGACCTCCTGGACTACGACTGGGGAGACTGGCTGGATCCCCTGACGCTCTCTCAGCGCATGGGGCTCTCCAGACCTCATACTCTCCGTTACGTACTTCAGGAGGTGAGGGCCGCTTTACCACCTGCTGCTCGGGGCTACCTTGACCGGGTCCTGTGAGAGGGCACGCCCCGACCACCCTCCACCCCAGGCCCTCCGGACATTTTCATCTGGCCCTTGCCCCATGGACCCAACCGGCCCTCCGCCCCTTCACTGTGAGCCAGCTGCACAACTTGCAGCCGGTTCATTTCCAGACTGCACCAAGGAAACATCTATACATGCTCGTGCTCCACACCCCTCACTTGCTCATCCTCGCATCCCGCCCCGCCAGAAAGTGGCGGGACCTCCTGCCATCTCTAGAGGGTGAGGAGCCCCAGTGGGCCAGCCTATATTCCACCCTGGTCCCAAGGCCTGCTGGGGATATCAGTTGTTGGCTCCTTCACGGGGCCGTGAGCATGGGCGTGTACTTGGCGTGGTTCACCCCCCGTTCCGGACACCTGCCCCTTCTGCGGCATGAGGGAGACCCTGGTGCACATTTACCTGCAGTGTGCCAGGTTGCAGTCCCTATTCTGGCTCCTCTTAGACATCCTGCTATGTTTCTTGTTGTACTTTTCCCCTCACCTTCTTATCTATGCACTCCATGGCCCCACAAAGTCACGGGACCTCCTGGTCAACCTCCTCCTAGCCCTGGCTAAAATGGCCATCTATAAAACCAGGGAGAGAAGGTTGGCCAGTGGAATCTTCTGTGACTGTGAGGCCTATTTCCAATCCTCTGTCCGTTCATGCATCCAGGCAGAGTTCCTCTGGGCGGCATCCGCTGGCTCCCTTGATGCCTTCGAGGAGCAGTGGGCGCTGTCCGGGGTTCTCTGCTCGGTGTCCCTGTCAGATTCCCTTTGTTTGACCCTTTGACCTCACTCCTGTCCCTGTTATCTCATTAGTTGTTCCCCAGAATCATTTGGCTTCCAGGTCCTGTGGATCCTCCCTTTAGGCTGGTGGGAGGTCCTTTAGCAGTGGGCAGGTCTGAGAATAAATAAATATGCACTAAGAAAAGGAGTACTTGTGGCACCTTAGAGACTAACCAATTTATTTGAGCATGGGCTTTCATGAGCTACAGCTCACTTCACCGATGAAGTGAGCTGTAGCTCATGAAAGCTCATGCTCAAATAAATTGGTTAGTCTCTAAGGTGTCACAAGTACTCCTTTTCTTTTTGCGAATACAGACTAACATGGCTGTTACTCTGAAACTTGTAAATATGCACTGTGACAGACCCAGACCAGTGGGGTACAGGAGACTGGTCCTATTGGGATCCAGGAAGTTTGTCACAGTGCATATTTATTTATTTTTCCTAAGTTAATTAACTATTTTCAGAAAACTTGTCAGAGCAGCTACTAGCAAGAGTTGGTGGCTGCACTCTGAGGCTACCAAAAAATTTCTCATGAGAACCCCTAGTTCCTGGCACATATCTAGGCTCATGAACAAGGACTCCCAGACATGTCACTATAAGAAGTAGATCTAGTCTTCTTTGCTTTCATAACTCTCTGCAGTTAGACATCCAGTCGAGCCCTTTCCCATGTGATGAAGGTGCCTGGTCTCTGGAGTCTCCACACTCCCTGGATAAGGTGTCCTGGTTTCCATAGCCATGTCACCCAGCAGGCATGGGCAGGTTTAAAATGCCTGTGATGTGGTTTGCAGGTCAGAGTGCTCACACCACTTTTTGGCCAACTGAAAGCTGTGAGCTGTAGCTCACCTCCATTTCCTGTCTCTCTATTGTGGGGATTGTGATAAACATCGAATTTTTTGCACCTTTGGACTTCAGGTATTGTTGCTCTCTGTTCATGCGAGAAGAACCAGGGAAGTGGGAGAGTGAAGGAATAAGCTCTCTAACATCTTGGAAGGCTGACAGAGGAGGTGCTGTCATCATCATGAACAGATCGGAATATGAACAAGAGGCTTCTAGGCAGCTCTCCAACACCACATTCTACGAGCCATTACCCTCTGATCCCACTGAGGGTTACCAAAAGAAACTACACCATCTGCTCAAGAAACTCCCTGAAAAAGCACAAGAGAAAATCCACACAGACACACCCCTAGAACCCAGACCAGGGGTATTCTATCTGTTACCCAAGATCCATAAACCTGGAAATCATCTCAGGCACTGGCACCCTGACAGCAGGATTGTCTGGCTATGTAGACTCCCTCCTCAGGCCCTAGGCTACCAGCACTCCTAGCTATCTTCGAGACACCACTGACTTCTTGAGGAAACTACAATCCTTTGGTGATCTTCCTGAAAACACCATCCTAGCCACTATGGATGTAGAAGCCCTCTACACCAACATTCCACACAAAGATGGACTACAAACCGTCAGGAACACTATCCCCGATAATGTCACGGCAAACCTGGTGGCTGAACTTTGTGACTTTGTCCTCACCCATAACTATTTCACATTTGAGGACAATGTATACCTTCAAATCAGCGGCATTGCTATGGGTACCTGCATGGCTCCACAGTATGCAAACATTTTTATGGCTGACGTAGAACAACGCTTCCTCAGCTCTCATCCCCTAATACCCCTACTCTACTTGCGCTACACTGATGCCATCTTCATTATCTAGACCCATGGAAAAGAAGCCCTTGAGGAATTCCACCATGATTTCAACAATTTCCATCCCACCATCAACCTCAGCCTGGACCAGTCCACACAAGAGATCCACTTACTGGACACTACAGCACTAATAAGCGATGGTCACATAAACACCACCCTATACCGGAAACCTACTGACCGCTATACTTACCTACATGCCTCCATCTTTCATCCAGACCACACCACATGATCCATTGTCCACAGCCAAGATCTACGATACAACCGCATTTGCTCCAACCCCTCAGACAGAGACAAACACCTACAAGATCTCTATCAAGCGTTTTTAAAACTACAGTACCCACCTGCTGAAGTAAAGAAACAGATTGACAGAGCCAGAAGAATACCCAGAAGTCACCTACTACAGGACAGGCCCAACAAAGAAAGTAACAGAACAGCACTAGCTGTCACCTTCAGCCCCCAACTAAAACCTCTCCAGCGCATCATCAGGGATCTACAACCTATCCTGAAGGACGACCCATCACTCTCACAGATCTTGGGAGTCAGGCCAGTCCTTGCTTACAGACAGTCCCCCAAACTGAAGCAAATACTCACCAGCAACCACACACCACACATCAAAAACACTAACCCAGGAACCTATCCTTGCAACAAAGCCCTTGCCAACTGTGTCCACATATCTATTCAGGGGACTCCATCATAGGGCCTAATCATATCAGCCACGCTATCAGAGGCTTGTTCACCTGCACATCTACCAATGTGATATATGCCATCATGTGCCAGCAATGCCCCTCTGCCAAACCGGACAGTCTCTACGTAAAAGAATAAATGGACACAAATCAGACGTCAAGAATTACAACATTCAAAAACCAGTTGGAGAACACTTCAATCTCTCTGGTCACTCGGTTACAGACCTAAAAGTGGCAATTCGTCAACAAAAAACCTTTAGAAACAGACTCCAACTAGAGACTGCTGAATTTGAATTTATTTACAAACTGGACACTATTAAATTAGGCTTGAATAAAGACTGGGGGTGGATGGGTCATTACACAAAGTAAAACTATTTCCCCATGTTTATTTTTTCTCCCTACTGTTCCTCACACGTTCTTGTCAACTGCTGGAAATGGCCCATCTTGATTATCTCTACAAAAGGTTTTTTTTTCTCTCCTGCTGGTAATAGCTCACCTTAACTGATCACTCTCTTTATAGTGTGCTTGGTAACATCCATTGTTTCATGTTCTCTGTGTATATAGAATCATCCTACTGTATTTTCCACTGCATGCATCCGATGAAGTGGGCTGTAGCCCATGAAAGTTTATGCTCAAATAAATTTGTTAGTCTCTAAGGTGCCACAAGTACTCCTGTTCTTTTTGTAAATACAGACTAACACAGCTGCTACTCTGAAACCTGTCTTTTGGGATGGTGATCAAAATACTTTTCATACAAAAGAGGGAAAATTCAGTGTGGTCTCAGAAGCTGGAAAATTCTACAGTCCAAAAGAAAATGAGGTAGAATAAATAAAATAAATGCTCCAGATTTACATGGGCAAATATATAGATGTCCAGGATCTTTTCCATATTTCCCTTTAAGGACAAGCAGTGTCCATGGGGTGGAATCGTAACTGACTATATGCCTTTCATCAATGAAGATTTGATAACTCATTCAAATATGGTTCAAAAACATGAGCCTTCTTCAAAGTAGGAAACTTAGAATAATGAATCACAGCCAGCGCTTCTTGTTGAGTAATATCTGTCCCTCTCTGTTTCAGTAGTTGATAAAAAGATATTAACAATAAGTGAGTAATAGAAAAATCCAAACTAGCTATAATAAATTAAAGGGTCTTACACCATGGAATTAAGGAGGACACAGATTGTTCCTCCATCTCCTGAAGGCAAAATCTGGAAGAATACAGATCATAGACCAAAATTTAAGAAAAGCAATACAAGCTCTACTACTTACGAAAGGAACATCCACCTTGGCACATAAAAATGAGACCAGGGTAGATTCTGGGAGCATTAAAAGTCTCCGACAAAATTATTTTAAATGATCTCTAAGGCTGAAATTTGGCCCCTAACCCAAATTTCAACCCCATAGAACAACTGCGATATTATTTTAGCATAAAAAATTCTTAGTGCTGGGCAACGCTGTTCCCACTATATAAGCAGGTAAAACAGAGCACAGCAAAGGGCCTTTTGTTTTAAGTCTTTATGATAAGGGGACCTGTGGGCTGAGTGATGAAACTTTATCCCTAAATCAAGAAAAGCAGAGACTACTCCTATAGAGTGGCCATCTATCTTCTGCTCAACTTGTGGTAGGTTCTGCCCCAAAATTATACCCTTGAGCTTGTTATAGTTGAGAACCAGGTCTTGAAAGTTACAGTAAGAGGAAAAATGAGATGATACCTGGTGGAGGCCACTTGAAATTTGCAATAGAACAACCATATTATTGGCATATAACAACACTGTGATGGATCTACCCTTAATTTTTCTCTGCTTCAAATTATCTTCCTTTAAAGCACCCACCACATTGTTAATATATACATTAAAAGGAAGAGGTGCTAGAAGTTATCCCTGGTGTATGGCCCTAGAAATAGGGAAAATGTTAGTACATTCTCCATTGACTTTAGTTCTTACCCTAGCTAGTCATATTGCCCTGGTGTACAGCCTTCACAACAGGCAAAAGTCTTGAGACCCATCCTTCATTTCCCAAAGTTTGTCTCAGTTAATAGACTCAAGGGCATTTTTAGATATATGAAAGCAGCATACATTCTACTACCCTTAACCACAGCATATTTATAAATGGCCTATTCGAGCATTAAGATCTCCCAAAATATTTAGACAGGCCAGTGGGAATTGAAGACCTTCCATATCGGTTTGCTTGTCCAGGCATTCCCACAATGACTCAGAATAAAACCGGGAAGATATCGGGGGGGCGTGTGTGTGTGTGGGAGGGGCGGGAATAAATACTTCATATTAACATTTGGAGATGAGGAAAAAATAAATATAGCCTGAATGCCCTGACATGTTCATTCCAAAGGTAAAATCTGGGCTTCCAGGCATAAGGGTGGCAAGTCCTCCTGATATACAGCCCATTTTAGACAATCAACTTCCACCTTGAAGAAAGGCTTCTAAACCAGGAAACAGAATGATTTCTGACCCAGCAAAACATTTTTCTTGTAAAAACAAAACAAAAACAAAAATCAAAAGTTTCCAAACATTTTAAAATTCCATATCATGCATCTTATTTTTATACCCAGATAAATTCCAGGATAAAATATGTATTCTGGCAAAAGCTCTCCCTAGGCAGAAGGAAAGAATTCAGAGAATGTAGTTAAATATGATAAATGGCCCCAACAGCCTGACTGTAAAAATTTGCTTCAGCTCCAAATATCACATTATTCTGACAAGCAATCTGCATGAAAGATTGTAAACATAAGGGGAGGGAGCGATCTTCTTGGAATTCTATCTAAACACTCGCATAACAAATAGTGGGAGGGGGAATGGTAAAACTAGAGGGCTGAGAAGAAGAGACCTGAAGATCTAACTTAGATGACCCAGGTAAATCAATAGTGCACAAAGTTCTAGAATGTACCTGAGGAAGAGTCGCCGTAAAATCCTGAGATGCAGTCTCATAACATAAATGCTAAGTACTAGCCTCTTCCTGTAGATGCAAAGTATTATACTGTCTATTAGTTGGGAATGTCCCATAGAGTACGGATTTCACAAGAATGTTTGTACGTACATGCAAAAAGAGCTGTGGGTATGGTGGATACAAAAGGTGGGGCTGGGATGGAGCCTTGGTTCTAGTGCAGCCAAGCTGCTGGCAGAACTGTCCTCCTAGGACAGGGTGGGCAAACTACGGCCTGTGGGCCATGTCCAGGCTGTCAGATGTTTTAATCCTGGCCCTTGAGCTCCTGCTTGGGAACAGACTCTGGGGCTTGCCCCACTTCGGCGCGCCATCCGGGGAGCAGGGTCAGGGGCTTTCTCTGCTCCACACGTGCCGTGCCTCAGGGCAGCTCCCAGAAGTAGTGGCATGCCCCCCCTGTGGCTTCTATGCATAGGGGCAACCAGGGGACTCTGCACCCTTCCCTGCACCAAGTGCCACCCCCACAGCTCCCAATGGCTGGGAACTGTGGCCAAAGGGAGCTGCAGGGGCTGCACCTGCAAAAGGGGCAATGCGCAGAGCTGCCTGGCTGGTGCCACACCTCCATCTAGTAGCCAGAAGGGCGACATGTTGCTGCTTCCAGGAGCTGCGGGGGCGGCGCCTGTGTATAGGGCAGCATGCAGAGCCGCATGACCGCACATCTGCATAGGAGCCAGATGGGGGACATGCCGCAGCTTCCAGGAGCTGCTTGAGTTAAGCGCTGCCCAGATCCTGTGCCCCAACCTCTTCCCGTGCCACAACCCCCTGCCCCAGCCCTGATCCCCCTCCCGCCCTCCGAACCCCTCGGTACCAGCCCAGGCCAACCTCCTGCACCCCAACCCCTCATCCCCAGCTGGAGCCCTCACCCCCCTCCACACACCCCAGTCCCCTACCCCAGCCCGGAGCCCCCTCCCACACCCTGAACTCCTCATTTCTGGCCCCACCCCAAAGCCTGCTCCCCCAGGTGGAGCCCTCACCCCCTCCGGGAATGAAGCACCTATGGGGGAAAAATGGTGCACCCACCAGCAGCCCCACTAACAGCTCCCCCCAACCCCTGTCATAGCCTCCCACCCACCAGTGACCACATAGGTCAGCACATCCCCCCTCCCTCCACGCGCCTCCCAAAACAGCTGTTTTGCGGTATGCAGGGAGGCTGGGAGGGAGGGCGAAGAGCGGGGATACAGCGCACTTGGGGGAGGGGGCAGAACTGGGCGAGAAGAGGCAGGGCAGGAGTGGGACAGGAGCGGGAAGAGGCAGGGTGAGGGGTGGGGGCCTTGGGGAAGTGGAGGAGTGGGGGTGAGGCCTGGGGCAGAGCCGGGGGGTCGAGCACCCCCTGGCAGTTTGAAAAGTTGGCGCCTGTGAGGACTATGATAATTTTTGTACAACGTATGCCTTGTCAGGAATCCTTTGAAAACTCATGATTCACTGATCATTACTATCCTTGTAAAATATGTGTGGCAACATTGTTAATGTAAAGATATAAGATTCCACTGTGTGATATTATTAAGACATGTTCCAACATGTTCTGGAGGGCAGTCATAAAGCAGTTCCCCAGAGACAGAAGGCTGGCCAATGGCTCAGCCAGGTGTCAACGAGCTCAAATGGACCATCCCCTGATTACGTGGCCACTCTTATGCAGGAGAGAGGGTGTGGGCAAAAAATCTGCATCTTAATAACGACACAGCTTGAGGTTCCTGCCCACATAGACTTTCTGTCTCCTGAACATCAGCTGGAGATGATTCCTGCACAAGAGAAAGGGCTATAAGAGGAGAGAGCAGATCACCTTCCCCTCTCTCCACAAATCATCTCTCCCTTTCTTTCTACCTATGGCACCATCAACAATTAAAGAACAAAGGAAGCATCATTGGATTAGGGAAGAAATCCTGACTGAAAGAGGTTCAGCCCTTGTCTACAATGCAGTTTTGTTGACAAAAGTGATGTCGACACTCAAAATGCGCTAAAATAAAAATCAGTATTGCATGTTCACACTCACTCTCTCTGTCAGCAGAGTGCGTCCACACTTGGGGCCCTAGCATCAACAGTGTGAGCAGCGCGCATTGGGTACCTATCCCACAGTCCATCTCAACACCCTCTGTCGCTAGGTCTTGTGGGAAGGTGGAGCGGATCACGATGCATCTTGGGACCGGGCTCAGTGTCCTGTGGTGCATTGATTTCTGTCCCAGCATTCCACGGGTTCCAGATTTCTTTCGCGGCATTTTTCAATGGCCCTTCTTTGCTGTGCACCCTGGCATCTTTGTGAGAAGGGATAGGTCCCATACTGCTCTCCTATGGTCTGAAAACTGTCATGAAGAATCATGGATAGCAGTGCAGTTAATCACGAAGTTCCTAACTGAAGAAGACTCCCAGTTGCCTGACATGCTGTGTGATATGGACAGGAACAACTTTAGATTGCTTTTGACATTCACAGAACAGCTGCAGAGAGTAGATCATAGCTTCTGGGCTCGGGAAACAAGCACTGAATGGTGGGATCATATCGTCATGCAGGTGTGAGATGACAAGTAGTAGCTATAGAACTTTTGGATGCGGAAATCCACTTTCCTGGAACTGTATGCGGAGCTCACCCCAGCACTGTGGCACAAGGACACCAGAATGAGAGCTTCCCTATTGGTAGAGAAGTGTGTGGCAATTGCTGTGTAGAAGATGGCGACTCCAGACTGCTACCAGTCAGTCACAAATCAGTTTGGAGTCGGGAAGTCAACCGCTGGGGCTGCGTTAATGCAAGTGTGCAGGGCAATTAATCGCATCCTACTATGAAGGACAATGATTCTGGGAAATGTGCGTGAAATAGTGGACAGTTTTGCAGAAATGGGTTTCCCTAACTGCAGAGGGGCAATAGATAGCAGACATATTCCTATTTTGGCACCAGATCACCTTTCGAAGGAGTACATCAATACGAAGGAGTACTTCTCCATGGTGTTGCAGGCACTTGGGGATCACCAAGGGCGTTTCACTGACATCAGCGTGGGATGATCCAGAAAGGTGCATAATGGACGCATCTTCAGGATGGCCTGTATAGAGAGCTACAAGTGGAGACTTTCTTTCCAGATCAGAAGATTACACTGGAGGATGTTGAAAGGCCCATAGTGATCCTTGTAGATCTGGCATACCCCTTACAGCCATGGCTCATGAAACCTTACACGGGAAACCTGGACAGCAGTAAGGAATGGTTCAACAACAGGCTTAATAGGTGCTGGATGACAGCGTAATGTGCCTCTGGCAGATTAAAGGCGCGCTGGTGATGCCTTTATGGCAGGTTAGACCTTAATGAGGATAATATTCCCATGATCATAGCCACGTGCTGTACATTGCATAATCTTTGTGAAGCTAAGGGTGAAAGGTTTGCTCAGGGGTGGAGTGTTGAGGCAGACCACTTGGCTGCTGATTTTGAGCAGCCAGACACCAGGGCTATTAGAGGAGCCCAGATGGGGGCAATTTGAATCAGGGAGGCTTTGAGGCAACACTTTGAAAATGAGAACTAGTAATGTATATCTCTGTGATTGGTGCTGCAATGTTACATTGCATGTAGTTTTCCTAGGAAGTAATGGTAACATCTGGGGCCTTACATTCCAGTAAACAAATGATTAAACTGCCTATGTATGTATTGGTAGTGCCTGCTATCTCAATTTATAGGATACAAATAAAGACGATTTACCATTCAAAAACTTTGCTTTTATTGCACAAGAAACAACACTCTCACACACAAAGATGCTTGGTGGGAAAGCAGATACCAGGGAAGGGCAGACTTTCAGAGCTGTCTGTAAGTCCAGTTATCATTCTGAAAGTTGTCTGAGGGGGTGGAGTGAAGGGGAAACTGAGAAGTCCTGGAAAGTGGAAAGGACTGTGCGAGTGGAGTTTGGGAGCACATGAAAAAGAGTTGCTGTAAGGGAGGGGAGGCATGCATCTGCTCAGTCTGCAGCATTATTAAGGACTTCAGCACCCGCATTTGCTCCTCTATGACTTTAATCATCCACTCAGCAGCGTCCTTAACAAACTCCTGGTTTTCTTTTCTGTCCTGCCTTTCAGCTTCCCTGCACTCCTTGCATTCCCTTTTCTCTGCATTGGAGAAGTGCAGTACCTCCCTGAACATGTCTTCTTTGCTCCATCTTGGGCGCTTTCTTATCTGGCGGAGACGCTTGGCCAGTGTGTGTGGGGTGTTCCTGAAGGCCACATCTGCCAAAGCAGAAGGAACAATGGACAGAAGCATGATTGTTAAATTCACGCACAGCATTGAAACATTTTGATAAAATACACCTTTTGATAACAATCACTTTCTCATTAACCCTTGGCAAGCACACATCTCTGCGAACACCTAAAGCATGGTTAATGTTGGGTGGGGGTGGCTGGAAGGGAGAGTGCTCCACATGGGGAAAAGAGCACTCTGCAAGGGTTGTGGTACAGCTGACTAGGAAAAATTTTCTACAGGCAGGGGCATGGCGCCAACTCCATGGGTGCTCTGGGGCTGGAGCATCCAAGGGGAAAAATTAGCAGGTGCTCGGCACCAACACTCCCTGCCCCCGAGCGTGCCACATCCCCACTCCTCCCCCTCCCTCCCAGCGCTTCCCGCCCACCGCCTAACAGCTGTTTGGCAGCACTTAGGACTTTCCTGGAGGGAGGGGGAGGAGCGGGGAAATGGCACACTCAGTGGAGGAGGGGCGGGGACTTGAGGGAAGGGGTGGAATGGGGGTGGGGCGAGGGCGGTGGAGGAGCGGGAAGAGACGGGCCAAGAGTGGGGTGGAGGGTTGAGCACCCACCGGGTAGAAAGGAAGTCAGCGCCTATTGGCAGGGGTCATTGTAGCAGACATCTCACTGCTAAGGGTAAGCAGGGAAATGAGGGTACATCTACTACATACTTGTGGCTTCCACCCTGGTCCCTATACTGCTCGCCTATATGCCGCTTTGGTCCCTGCACAAATGATTGCCGAATGGTGCGGGAAAGTTTCCTACAATGGGGGAAGGAACAAAGCAGCTCTGCCAAGGAACCTTCAGCAGAGGATTATTGAGTACCTCCCGGAAACTTTCCTGGAGATCTCTCTTGAGGATTCCTGTGAGATCCTGGCGTGCATCAACACCCTGTTCTGACGTACTGATTAGCTACACAGGGAAATGTCCATCACATAGAAACATAGCCAGCCTCTACATTTCTATACCCTGAACCCACCTTTGCTCTACACAAACCACAGCCACTTACTAGGCATCTCCTCTCCTGCTTCTTGATCGCCGGAGAACAACTGCTGAGACTGGCTAGACACCTCCAGAGTGCTGAACAGTTCCTGGCTGCCTACCCCACCGGACACCCCTGCCAGGAGCTCCACATCATCATCATCTAACTCCACCTCTTCATCAATGACTTCGTTCTCTGGGTTAGGTCCTCTTTCCACCACCTCCGGGCCCTCCGAAGTATCCATGGGGCTCTTGGCAGTGGAGGTGGGGTTGCGTGTAGCTCCTTATAGAACTGGCAGGTCTTGAGTGCCGCACTGGAGCATTGGTTTGCCTCCCTCGCCTTATGGTACGCCTGCCTCAGATCCTTTATCTTCGCTCTGCACTGCAGCGTGTCCCAATCATAGCCCTTTTTGCACAAGCCTCGAGAAATCTGCCCATAGGTATCAAAATTCCTACAGCTCAAGCGCAGCTGGGACTGCACAACCTCCTCTCCCATATACTGAGCAGATCCAGCTGCTCTGCAGTGGTCCAAGCGGGAGAGCGTTTGCTGCAATAACCTGCCATGGTCACCTGGGAAGATGCGATGAGACCTCTCCATGCCAAGCCAGCAGGAAATGGAATTTCAAAAATTCCCAGGGCTTCTAAGGGGGAGGGTCAGATGGATGTTTACCTGGCTGCAAGGCAGTGGAGTTCAAACTGCTGATCATGATGGGACACTTCCTGGAGGCCAATTAAAGTGATAAAATTAAGTGTGGTGTCTAAACTAGCACTTTGTTGACAAAAATTTTGCACAAAAAGCTTTATGTCTATTGTTGGGGTGGTTTTATTTTGTCGCCAAAACAGGGCATTTTTGCTGCCAAAAGTCACATCAGCGTGTGTACCCATCCACTGTTTTGTTGACAAAAACTGCCTTTGTAGTGTAGACTGCAGGAACACCTGGTGAGAGAGACTTTTCTTTGAGTTCACTTAGCTTGTTAAGTTAGGTGTTAGTTGCATTTTACCTTTTATTTCCTTGTAGCCGGTTCTGATTTTTATGCCTCATTGCTTGTAATCACTTAAAATCTTTCCGTAGTTATTTAATTAGTTTTATTTTTTTTATCTAAACTGGTGTCTTTGAATTGAAGTGTTTGGGAAACTCCATTTGGGTAACAGGGTTTGTGCATATCATTTTCTATTAATAAATGATGGACTTTATATGAGCTTCTATTGTCCAGGAGGGTGCTCAGCAGTACAAGACACACATTTCTGGGGGAAAGTCTGGGATTGGGAGTTTGCTGGTGTTACTCTTGCAGTGTAATGCAAGAGTGGCTGGTTATAACACTAATACAGTATATTTGGGAGTGACTTACAGGCTAGAGGCTGTGTGTGAGCAGACCTGCAGTGGTGGCTCTCACAGTGGAGCAGTGTGAAAGGTTGGAGGGGACACAGCAGTTCATCAGTGCTGATTGTACCCTGATACACACAGTGACACAACAATCCACCATTTATTCTAGTTCAGCTCAGCAAGTGACCCTTCTCCCCAACAGCAGAGAAACACAAACAAAAAGTAATGACCACTGAAAGGAATCGTTTGAACTACTCATACACAGCACTGGGTTCTAGACTAATTGCAACCATGCAGGGCAGAGGCCTGGTGTCATTGTGATGACACAAAGAAAAGCGCTGCTCAATGTGCAGTGGTGGTCGGAAAAGGAAACAAAATGTATAAGGAATGAGATGGAAAATAATAGGAAGCTATTCTCATGCCACTGTGCAAATCAAGGGTACATTCTCCCCTGACCGCTGCCTGTGGTTCTGGCCAACAAAAAGGCATAGCACAAGGAGTGGGGTCAGAGATGGGCAACAAGCCTGACTAGCGTTGGTGAGGAAACACTTCCACACGGAGCTAGCAATGGTGGTCTGGTGGGGCTGAGAGCAGAAGGGAATCCAAGGGGGCAGGCCAGGACCATATGGAATAAGGAGCGGGGCTGAGAGAGGTGCTCCAGGGAGCTGAAACCAGTCCCGCCCCTTGCTGGCTGGCAGGATGCACTGGTGCTGCCCCCCAGCCCCAGCCAGGTTAAACCCCAGGCAGGGATTTCCCTACACCCCCCCACAGGGGGAGTGTACACTCCCCTGAATTTTCCCAACACCCCCTCCCCGCCCAGTGTTACACAGACAAAACTACACAGGATTGTTTCAGGGGACAAGACAAGATGTCACATTTATTATAATAACACAATTTGATTTAAGACCAATAACTGATATCTAATACCTATGTAAACACACACACACATACACACACATACACACATCAAATGTTCTGCAGCTGCTAGATAGTTACCAGTCCTGAATGTAGCTTGAGTTCGTGGCTTGGGTTCGTAGCTTGTGGCAGCTAACTGGCCAGGAAAGCCAGGCACAAGGAAGAACTGGGTCTCTGTTGGGCATGCACCTATGCCCTTCCATGTTGGCAGCAGAATGTTACCCTCCAAAGTCTTCCATCTCACCCATCGTTTTTGTAGGCTTTAGTCTGAATCCAGAGCCTACAGGTCTTGCTGTGTCACGCTGCCTCTGGGTTCGGTGTGATTGATCACCTGTCAATTGCAAACATGACTTTCAGCCTAGGACCTGGCTTTGATGTTTCTTCAATTGTACTTTTGTTCTTTTCTTTTTAGGGTGGACTCTTCTTGCTTTGTCAGGGCTGTTGTCTGCATCTTCAGCCGTTGGTGTTTACACTTTATTTCATCAGGACAGGCTGGGGCTGGAGGTTGATTCCATCATCCATGCATACCTCATTCACACATCTAAACTAAACTAATAAGATTACAGCAGGGTTTTGCAAAAATGAAGTGAGCATTTTAAAATGGAGTTTGGGAGAAGTTAAAATGGAGTTTGGGTTACAACATGGACGAGCGTAAGGAATGACAAACAGTGAGAAGAAGTTACAAGCAGTGCAAGCATGCAAGTTTCAGTGATTTAAGCAGCAATTGGACTGAAAGTGAAACTCAATTAACCAGTTATTGGGGTACCTGGCTTTATGAATGAATGTAGTTTCATTCATAAAACTTTACTTATGAAGTTATATTAATAAAGTGAACAATTAAAAACAATTTCATTGATCAGTTCTACACCAGTGGTCAACTAGTTACATGCAGTGTTGCCAATTTAGTCATTGGTTGGAAATTTGGATTGAAATTGAAACATTAGTACACACTTTAAAGGCATATACAGTATATGATAAAATATTTGTACCTGGAAAAGTATAATAGGTTTGAAAAGTATGAACAAAGACTAGTGTCTTCACACAGCTGTTGTTTTTTCTGACAATGTTGGCAGATTCGTTTCGGCCATGTTGGCCAACCTTATAATTTCAAATTATGATTTGTAAGCAAGGTCTGCATGAGGCTCTCTCCTGACAGCTAGTGATGAGCCAGGGAGGGTGAAGGTTTCAGGAGCAGACTGTATGTACATGAATTCACCTACTGCACCTAGGTATCCAGCAGACAGAGCTGTGTTGCCCAAGTGATCAGTTTTGGCTGCTGTTGGGTTACAAATCACATTAGTATTGAATGTGGGGGTCATGGAATGTTGTTACCCTTATTGTATGAGTAAAGGGCAGCAGAACTATACTTAGCCTGTCCTAATTGAGTGGGTCACCCTCAGTGCTTAATTTTTGCCAGGGCTGAGCACCAGCACCTCTAGGCTTGGCAGTTCATAGCCCCGGGACCCCTGGGCTTGCCATATCAGTTATGAAAGTAAAAAACTTTCTTGAGCCCTGGCACTTCTTTCATTACAAATTAAGCACTGGTCACCCTCAACTGAACTGCACTCACTAAGCAAGGGGTTTTGCTTGGTGGTGTGGGCTGTGCCTAAGAGTCACAGGCACTATTTGACTTGCCCGCTCCCCTATTTAAAGATAGAGCTTATTAGGCTCCATAGAGAGTCTTTTGTTTTGTTAAGCGACTACTAGAACTGAAATCACTAATAATCACGTCTAAGTGCTTAGACCTGCTGCAGGACAGCATTTCTGTGGAAGAGACCGTCCCGTCTGCACTCACTGTGAGGTTCCCCCACTGAGAGCTCAAATCACTGAGAGCTGGGTGTAATCTCAAGAGACTGACTCGCAGAGGTCACAATGGCAGGTGGCAGCAGAAGGTTACGGCACAGGGCCATCGGCAATGGAGTGATGGAGTGAATGGTGGTATGACAAACAGCAGCCAGAGTGAGTGGCCAGAGAAAGTGGCGAGCAGCTGGAGGAATGACCAAGGTGCCTTCACCTCTGTGCCCCCCGAGGGTGGGAGGTAAACTCATGTGAAAGCAGCTCTGAACTCTAGGTCTTCATCTTTAGGCCAAGATTTTTAAAATACATTATATGCCAAGGTCATTATCTCACATTGTTGCTATCTCAAGAGGTCATTATCTTGAGGAGTTTCTGGACTAAACATTTTTATTACATTATAATCAATTTTTACATCAGAACAGAAGAATGGCTATATTGGGTCAGACTAATGGTCCACCTAGCCCAGTACACTGTCTTCCGATAGTGGCCAATGCCAGGTGCTTCAAAGGTAATTAACAGAACAGGGCAATTATCGAGTGATCCATCCCATCGTCCACGCACAGCTTCTGACAAGCAGAGGCTCTTAGAGCATGGTGTTGCATCCCTGCCCATCCTGGCTAATAGCCATTGATGGACCTATCCTCCATGAACTTATCTAGTTCTTTTTTGAACCCTGTTATAGTTTTGGCTTTCACAACATCCCCTGGCAAAAAATTCCACTCGTTGACTGTGTGTTGTGTGAAGAAGTACATCCTTTTCACATAGTTTGTCAGCATTGACTTTGCTGATTGGTCCGGCAAACCAAGCTCCTCCACTTTTACTATATAAATCCATGGTATCATTATACTCACCTATAGAAGACTGCTGTGACGAAGTGGGGTTTTATTCATCTTGTTATGTTGCATGTGAGTCTTACTGTCCTATACTAATACTGTGTGTACCTCCGTTTCCCTGTGTACAGCACCAATATTTCAGTGGTGGGAATTGGGTGTGTGATTTTTGCTGAGGCCCTCGGGGCAGGTGAGGCTGCCCAGTGGTCTGCATGTAACCTGAGACCCAGGAGGGGTGTGTGACCAGGTCACTGCATATGTTTTTTTGATGTCAGTGGTAGGCCAGTAGATTAATTTCTAGATGTTCAGGTTATAGAAGACACATTGGCCGCATCTCTGACAACCCACATCTTAGAAGAGTTAAATCCTTGTAAATTGAACCCCAAAGAGATGGCTGCTTGTGCATTTAATGGAGCTGCAAACTTCTCTGGAAAACTTCTCTGCAAACTTCTCTGGAGTACAAGCTTTGCTCAGTGTAACTCTAAACTCTCTTATACACACTGCAGAGGCCATCTACTCCAACTAGCACTAGTACGAGCTGCAGAATCTTCAAAAGGCATTTAAAAAGCTATAAATTTTATGTCTTCATTTTACTCTTTTTTCAGCAAGAGTCCAAAAGGACTGAACATTTCAAAATATAGAATATACACTGGGAATGAAGTTCAAATTAGTTCAACCTGGGAAAACCCGCTGGCTTTCCCATGAGCGATCCTTGACTGTTGTCTTAAATTTACTGCAACCATTATTATTGGCTTTGGAAAGTATCAACCAAGATGGGACAGATCTAAGTAGTGAGGCTGGTAGATTACTTTTGCTACTAAGTTTAGAGAAGACAATCACCATTCTCTCTTGTAAGTCTACTGTTGAAACCATATGGGTCATTAAACAATGCCATCTAGGCATCTGTTACAACAGTAGTAGATCTCTGTCCAGCAATGGAAGCTACCCTTGGATCAATCAGAAAGATATCCATGGAAAATGTACTGGAAGAAGCAAAGACTTCAGTTCAGAAGTTGACTAATTAGGGCATTTATATTGACTCCTTAAATGAAGAGGACAAGAAGTGTTTGTTAAGCCATCTGAAAAAGTAAAGTACACAGACTTGATTCTTACATCTCTACAACAGCAACTTCTGGATTCTATCAACCTCTACATAGCTTTTACAGATGCCTGTCTTATAAAACACCGACAGTTGAGTAGAGTGAGGCACTACCTGCAATGGGGCTGCCATGTGCTCAAGACAGAATAGAGAATTTGAACACAGAGTGGAATATCATATGATGAATGAATGAAGATTTAACTTCAGCTTCTTCTTTATTATCACTAGTGGTTCAACCCAATTTTTGTGCTATGTTTCCTGGGATGAAAGAAGTAGAAATTCATCTCTTGCTACTCCTAGTCACAACAGCTACAGTTGAGCATTCTTTTTCCTCATTGTATAGAATTTTATGTTCTGAAAGAAGTCGCTTTCTGCATGATCATGAGCATATCATGAAGGACTGGAGGTACTGGACACATGAGATGCCACCAAAAATGAATGTACTGCATTTGAGAAATTCATTAACAGAACTGTGCAAAATTACAACAGTAAACCAAGAAGGATGTAGATATAGTATGATGTAGATATATGAGTTGATGGGTAGGGATAGCGATAGTTCAGTGGTTTGAGCATTGGTCTGCTAAACTCAGGATTGTGAGCTCAATCCTTGAGGGGGCCATTTAGGGATCTGGGGTAAAAATTGGGGATTGGTCCTGCTTTGAACAGGGGGGTTGGACTAGATGACCTCCTGAGGTCCCTTCCAACCCTGATATTCTTTCATACTAGGCTTGTGTAGTCAACTTTACTTTGTGTGGTGATTTAAAAACATGAGTTTAAGCTAATAAAACGGTAATGAAATTTTTTTCAGTTTTTACTACGGTGCCATACAGCCCACCTTCGCTCTCACGGTCTCACTCCCTCCCTCCCCCAAATTTCACTGCCTGGGGAAAACACTGGGACCCCAGGGCACAGCAAGACCAGCCGCGATCCGGCTGTAGCTCCACCCTCCGGGGAGCGGAGACGCCTGACCGGCTGGGCCCCTGCTGCTGGGGCTGAGCCGCGGGCGGGCCCTGCTGGGTCCCCGCCCCGGAACTCTCGCACCCGGGCGCTGTGCGTGCCCCTCTCGGGGGGGCCGGACCTGACCAGGCCCCGTCGCGGGGCGGGGCGGCCCAGCGGCTCCTTCCCGGGCGCGGCTCCCCACCCATACCTAGCGCGACCTCATGGCGGCTGGGCGGCTGGCGGGGCTGCAGGCGCGGCCGCTGGGCGCGGCGGAACCGCTGGCGCTGGGCTCGCTCCTGGGCCGCGTACTGCTGGTGAGCAACGTGGCGTCGCTCTGAGGCACCACGGCCCGGGACTTCGCCCAGCTCAGCGAGCTGCAGAGGCGCTACGGGCCCGGGCTGGCCGTGCTGGCCTTCCCCTGTAATCAGTTCGGCCACCAGGTACTGGCGCGGGCGGGCGGGAACAGGCCGGGCCGCTCTCTGCGTGGGGGCGGGAGGCGGCTGCTTGTAGAGCCCAGCTCGGGAGGCCCTACACCTGCTTCCTGTGCCACAGGGCTCCCGGCCGGCTGCTGCTGCCGCTTCGGCCTCCGAGCCCGGGCCCGGCTGCAGTCACTGACCGCTGCACAGAGGTCGTGGGATAGCTGTGCAGCTAGCATAGGGCGTGAGCTCTAGGGCGGTTTCAGGAGAAGGGAGTTAAATGTCTGAGCCGTCCCTCCACTGGCCCTGCTGCCTCCCCACGCCGGCGCAGTGCCCCGCAGGTCAGGTGCCCCCCAAAGGGATAAATCCCCATAACTCTTCAGAGCTGGTTCCTACATCTCAGCCTCCAGCACGTCTTCCTCCTGTCCGTTGGCCGGACTACATCCTCGCTGGCCTAGTGACTGCGATGCCGCGCTGTGTCAGTGGTGTAGAGATCCAGACCTGCCACGGCTGTGCCTACCTAGGCAGTATGATTGGAGCAGGCATAGACATGCCCGTGCTCGCTTTAGTCTAGCTAACCGGTAACAATAGTAGTGTAAACGTCGTGATGGGGCTAGCAACAAGCCTGCTGGGGATCCTGTTCTCTCTGTGTGTCTTGCTGCTAGTGTTTCCTGTGCTTGCCCGGCATTCCCATGTTCATGCACTATCACAGCAAGCCGTGGCTGAAGCTAAGTGGATTGGCTGGGGTGCTAGCTGGCATGGCGTTATCGCAGAATGTTCTTGCTTCCCGGCAATGCTGGTATCTGAGTAAAACAGCTTGGGGCTGGGGGCGGGGTAATAAAGGGTCTAAAGGGGAAGTGTTTTGACAAAGCAAACAGACCTGCAGTCTTTCTTTGTTCAGTGTTACTACTTCTTTTGGTAACACTTGCAAGTGTAACTAAGGTTCAGGGCCACAGCAGACTCTCCTTAATTGGCACTAGTTACCAGGCACTGTTGCAAAATAAACAACATTGTGAATTAGCAAATAAGATATCAAGGGCAATTTAAGTGTAAGAGAAATAAAAATTATGAAATGGGAGGTGAAAGAGACAGAGACTGTGTGTGTGTGTGCGTGCGCGCGCATGCTGGGGAAATTTCAGAAACAGTACACTGTCTCTTTAACCAAGGCACTCAGACATTCACCATTCAGACCCCTCTGCCCAGCTCTGCGGAGATGGGGTACAGAGGTGGGGGAAGGGGGACACCCTGACATCAGCACCCTCCTCCCATCCCATCCTACCTCACTCTGCACAGTCAGCAGGGTCCTGGGAGCAGCTGCAGAATGGAGCAACATGGGGCTGTGCAAGCTCTGCTATCAGCTAGGCAGCACTTAAATTTCTTCTGCAAGGTTGCCCAAGTGTAGGAACACAGGTGCTAGGAACTGAAGGCTTGTGTGGCTTTCAAATTTGTTTGCTCCAGCTCCTGCTGTTGGGTCTATGATGAAAAGTGGGTTGATCCCACTGAATTGTGGATCAGCAGTGTAAACTCTTCTTCAGTTGTATTTCCAGGGTTACTCTCTGGACTACCTCCTTCTTACTCCCTTCTCCCCAGCCCCAAAGAAATCTTCAAGCTGGAGACCCAAAGGTAACTTCCTCTGTCATTGTGCTGCAAATGGGGAACAGACTGACAGTGTCACGTCAGAGCAAGGCAGGGGTCGGCAACCTATGGCACATGTGTCGATTTTCAATGGCACGCTGCTGCCTGCCGAGTCCCAGCTGCTGGCCCCGCTCAGCCCGCTGCCAAACCCAGGCTGGGACCCCAGCAGGCAGCAGTGTGCCATTAAAAATCCTGCCCGCCCCTGCCTGCTCTTCTCCGCCCCCCCTCCCCCCCCCCCCCGGGGCAGGATGAAGAAGCTTGGTCCTGCCGGCTGCTGCTGTAGAGCAGGCAAGCTCCCCTGTTCCCCGCCTCTTCCCTCAGCATGCTGTGTTCCTGCCCCTCCTCCTCTTCCTCCCTGCCGCCGATCAGCTGATGGCCCTTGCGAGGGAGGGGGAGAAGCAGAGCCCCACGCTCACTGCTCCGGGGAGGAGACGGAGAAGAGGTGGGAACGGGGCCTTGGGGAAGGCGGGCGGAATCAGGGCATATCCCCTCCAGCCCCCTGCCATGAGCCTCTCTGGATAGGGGGCTGGGAGCACCCCCATGACCCCGCCGCATACCCCCAGCTCTCTGCCCTGACCCCTGCACCCCCCCAACACACCCAAGCCTCCTGCCCTGACCCCTGCACCCCTCCATGACCCCAGCCCTGACTCTTGCACCCCCCACACATACTCAGCCCCCCCATGCCCTGACTCCTGCACCCCCGACATTCCCACCCCCACCCCAAGCACCAAACGGGAGCTCCTGCACCCCCCCACATTCCCACCTGCACCCCTTGCACCAAATGGGAGCTGCCCAGGTAAGCACTCCACACCCAAGCCCCTCCCTCATTCTAGCTCCTGGCCAGACCCTACACCCCAACCCCCAGCTGGCTCCTTCATCCCCAGCCCTGTGCTCAGTGCACTCCCACCCTCAGCTCAGTGCAGAGAGAGAGGAAGAGAATGGGCTAGAACAAGGGAGAAGGTAGGTACCCACTCTGTGTGAGCAGGGCCGGGATCCCAGACCGGCAGCGGGCTGAGCGGGGCCGGCAGCTGGAACCCTGGCTGGCAGGAGCCGGCGGACTGAACCCGATACCGGCAGCGGGCTGAGCCCCTCAGCCCACTGCCAGTCTGGGGTCCTCCGCCGGCCCTGCTCAGCCCGCTGCCGGTCTGGGGTTCTGCCTGCCAGCCCCTTGCCAGCCAGGGTCCCGGCCACAGGCCCTGCTCAGCCTGCTGCCGGGCTAGGTGAATGAAACCGCAGGCTGGCAGCGGGCGGAGGGGGCCAGCAGCGTAAGATCAGCATTTTAATTTAATTTTAAATGAAGTTTCTTAAACATTTTGAAAACCTTGTTTACTTTACACACGACAATAGTTTACGTATATAATATATAGACTTATAGAGAGAGACCTTCTAAAAAACGTTAAAATGTATTACTGGCATGCAAAACCTTAAATTAAAGTGAATAAATGAAGACTCGGCATACCACTTCTGAAGGGTTGCTGACCCCTGGAGTAAGGTTTTCTTTTTGGTGGTGTACCTGATTCATGAACATGGTTTCATGTACTGTGCTGCAGTGTGGCAGACCCAGGCCTTGCTGATATTAGCACCACAGGAAGTCATGTTAACTAAAAGCATCCTGGCCTGACTGCCCATCTTTAGATAAGACGTGTTGCCTTTTAACTTGATGATTAGTTAGAACAGGTTTCAGAGTAGCAGCCGTGTTAGTCTGTATAAGCAAAAAGAAAAGGAGTACTTGTGGCACCTTAGAGACTAACCAATTTATTTGAGCATAAGCTTTCGTGAGCTACAGCTCTCTTCATCGGATGTTAGAACAGGACTCCTGCAAAATGGCTGCCTAGTTCTAGAAGATGGCATTCACATGAGAGACTAGTATGAGGATCAGTTTCTGACAACAGGACAAATCTTGACTAACTCCCCATTGCCAGAAGCCCCCCTGAAAGCTCATGCCCTGTGCAGCTGGCCTCCTTGCTGTTGGCTCCTAATACAGCTGTTGGGAGGAGAACTGAGAGTTTGAAGGTGGGCAGAGATAGCTAGGGGCTCCCGTGTTCTGTGCCAGAGGCATGCTTGTTTGATTCCCGTAATGGAGATGGAAGTTCTGTCTGAATACATTCCAATTGTTGATGTTTATCCTTGCACTAGATCACACTTCCTTTCTCACCTAATAGGAGAACGCTACCAATGAGGAGATTCTACTTTCGTTAAAGCATGTCCGCCCTGGCAATGGTTATGAGCCCAACTTCACCATGTTTGAGAAGTGTGATGTGAACGGGGCAAATGCTCACCCACTCTTCACTTTCCTGAAAGAGGCACTGCCTTTCCCACATGATGATCCAATGTCACTGATGACCAACCCGCAGTACATCATCTGGTCTCCAGTGTGCAGGAATGACATCTCCTGGAACTTCGAGAAATTCCTCATTGGGCGTGATGGCGTGCCTTTCAAGCGCTACAGCAGGCACTTCGAAACGATCAAGATCCAAGATGATATTGAAAAGCTCCTTCAGCATGGTCCCGTAGGAATGCTCTCAACCAAGCGAAAGTCCATGCTGAAACTTTTCTCTCTCTTCAGCTCTGCAAGTAAAATGCTATTATCCATGGAAGTTTTATTCATGAAGGTGCTTCTTCCAAATTCTTCAGGAGGAGCACTTGATGTATTCTGTAAAAATTGCATGTGAATTTTTAGCAAACTATCGCAGGGGAAGCAGCCCTGAACCTGGGTAGCTTATTGTGAGCCTTTGTGTTACCAATAAAATTACTTAAGACCAGATGTCTGTCTTTTTCTGTGTAAGGTTACTGCCTGGTTAGCCATGGGGAGTTTGGTATTTGTGTCTTATGGCTTCTTTAGTTTTGAAGGGCCATGCAGAATGGGCTGCTACATTGCACTGTCATTATTTTAAAGATTTTAATGGTCCCTTCTGGCCTTTGATCACCTTGTCTGACCTGCTTTATATTACTGGCCATTATATTCCACCCAGTAACCCCTGTACAGAGCCCAATAACGTGGGTTAGACTAAAGCATTTCAGTCCCCAGGAAACTAAACTATTGTGTGCCACAGACAGAGAACAGGTGAGGCTGAGGTGCCACCAATGCCTAAGGGCCCTGCAATGGCAGAGAAATAATATAGGGAGACATGCCCAGCCTAGCAGTACACACCCCATGCATCAGAGGAAGGCAGCCACTCCACCACCCCTCCAAGTCTCAGCCAATTGGACGTGGTAGAAAATTCCTTCCTGACCCCAATCAGATGATCAGTTTAACCTTGAGCTTGTGAGCATCCTTTGTAAAGTGATCTGCTAGCTCACTGGTGTACTGGACCCTGATTCAGAAGCTCTGCAAACACAGTGCCTGATATCAGGTTGTTTGTGCTACAGTTCAGGGCAACTGCACCTGTATTTCCCTCTGTGGCCCAGCAAGGGCACTCGCTCCAGGCTCCTCAGGAAGGTTCCTCCTTGGGAAGAGACGTCTCTCTCTGCCTCCTGACCCAGGTGTTTCCAGCCTGCACAGCTCCCTGCCTGGACTGACCTCCCCAGCAACCCTGGCTGCCTAAATCAGCCTGCTATACTTTTCTCCTCAGAGACAGTAACCACTGTAAGTACCACAGTTAGAGTACCCCACGGCTCTTTCTATGCAAGGACATTTATTTCTAAGGCAGAGGTGGGCCTTAGAACTACGGCCTGCGAGCCACTTCCAGCCTGTGGGACCATCCTGCGTGGACCTTGAAGCTCCCAGCTGGAGGCTAGCCTCTGGTCACTCCTCCGCAGCCTCACTCACCCTGCCACCAGCACTCTGGTGACAGGGCTGTGAGGTCCTGCCGGGCTGCGCGAGCTACTGGTGTAGTGTATTAAATTGCTCCCTGTAGGAATGTGCTACTTAGGAAGCACCAGGACTGGCAGCAGTAAGTAATACACCATAAGTAGCACATTCCTATGGGGAGCAATTTAATACACTACACGTGGGTAAGGAAGGCTGTGCCTCCCCAAACAACCTGGCCCTCGCCCCAATCCACTTCCCGCTCCCTGACTGCCCCCCCTCAGAATCGCCCAGCCATCCAATCCCCTCCTGTTCCTTGTCTCCTGACTGCCCCCTCCTGGGACCCCCTGCCCCTAACTGCCCCCTGGGACCCAACTCCCAGGTCCCCTGGCTGCCCCAACCCCTATCCACACCCCCCACCCCCGACAGGCCCCCCGGGACTCCCACGCCTATCCAACTGCTCCCTGTCCCCTGACCACCACCCCACAGAACCTCTGCTTCATCCAACTGTCCCCTGACCCCCCCCACCTCAGAATCTCTGCCCCATCCAACTGCACCCTGTTCCCTGTCTGCCCCTGGGACCCTCTGCCCCTTATCCAACCTCCCTGCCCCCTTACCATGCCACTCAGAGCACCAGGACTGGCAGCCGTAAGTAGCACCCCGTAAATAGCACATTCCTACTCGGAGCAATTTAATACATTATACCGGCCCGCCATACGGTTTTGGAACCCCAATGTGGCCCTCAGGCCAAAAAGTTTGCCCACCCCTGTCTGAAGGTAACAGCATTACAGAGAAAACATTCTATTAAAAAAAAAAACAAAAAAAAAACCCCTAAATGCCTACTAATCAGTGAACAGTCCTTCAAACCCCACCTAGAAATTCTCCTGTGGTTCCTCGTGCTCGGTACAAGAACCCTTATGAGTAAGTCAGTTACTCCTTTATACAGCCGGTGTCTGAACTGTTCTCCTGTAACAGGCGAGCAACAGACAAGAGGTCCCGTACCACCCTAAGGACGAAGCTTCAAAGGCTGAGCCCCTCCTGGGAATTTGCAGTCTGCCTCAGGATTCCACTTCACATGTATTGTCACCAAAGATCAGTTGTCTGCTGTGTTATTCAGCATCGGCTTCCGAAGCTCACAGTACTTTCCAGGGATAGCATTAATTCTGTTTTCCTCCCAGAGAATTTCCAGTTAATCCCACAATAACACAAACACTTTCATTTTTAATACAATGAACTCCTAAAATACTGAAAATTTTAATTGAATATGGTTTGTGCAGGATGTGCAAGAAATTGTAACATCCTGCCTCCTGTCTATGCCCTAGACAGGAGGCAGAGAACAATAAACAAAATTGAATGGGGGGCACTCTGCATCTTAAACTGGAGATCAGGGTCATATACAGCATCAAGTAGATCAACATTGTTATGTTTTGTGCACAAGGGACTTGTTAGACCACAACTTGTGGGAGAAATGGCATGGAGGAAATAACAGATAAGTACCATATCTGGTCTCTCCAACTTGGGGCTTGTGCACATGGGAAAGTTTTACTAGTAAAAGATAAGGTGTGAATTTAAACTGATATAGTTATATGGGTGTAACTCCAGTGTGGGCACTCATGCTGGTATAAGAATGGCTTTTTTCATGTTAGTGTATGTCACTTGGGAAGGGTTTTACTCTCTCATACCAGAATAAGTGTCTGTGGAGGGTATGTGAGAGTTAATCTGTTTAACTCTATTGGTAAAATTTTGGTGGGTAGACAAGTAGCTGAGTTATGTTTGTGGCTTTTTGGGGGGTTGGCTGTCACAAAAGATTTTTCTCTAAGGAAACAAACTAATGCAGGATTGGGTAATCAAGGCACAACTGACTAGGCCCATTTTTCATGGGCAATAGCATCCTGTTCCCTCTGAAGAGGGACACCATTCTTAGTCACAGTACTTTACTATTATTCCTAATCCTTGCACAAAGCTGCCCACAATGAGCTTGTTGCAAAGCCCTTGGGGTTGGGGAGGGGAGTATCCTCTCTATTGCATGCTAGCTGAGGTGTGCCAAACACAAACCAGTAGCTGTTGGCTTGGGGAAGGGAGGAGGTGGTGTACTTAAAAAAATAACACTAATTCAATTGCTACATTTCTAAATGGTTCTGCTTTCTTCAGGGAGCTTCTCTGTACTAATAAAAACTGGTTCCTTCCTCCTACATGTGGCCCAACTCTTCTATGGCACTAATAAGGTGGCGGCAGATGTGAGCGCCAATGTTCCGCTTGCATGTAGGTCTGAGTAACGGTACTTGGAGCTGAGGGTTGCAGAGCGTTTACCACACTATTACTCAAGCTTCACTCCACCCGAGGGAAAAACAGGATGTCTGTTTCACTTCTGTATGTGTAAGGGTTTCAGAGCTAGTGTATGGTTAAAAAGTTGCCTAACTTTGGTAGCGTCTTCCTCTTTCACTTAAGTCTGCCTCTTATTATAACTGATAGGAGCTGTTGGAAAGAGACATTAACTGTATTTTTGGGCTATAGGCAGCATAGAACATTTTCAAGTATAGCTTGAATAATGTGCGGGGGGAGTGTGTGTGTAAAACAATCATGTCCTGGCTTCTGCCGAATTCAGCAGCAAGAAGTGGCCGTAGTTTAGTGATAATAACAATGAAGATGAAGGCAACATAACAAGGATGTCAGTATAGATTTCCTGGCCTATTTTAAAGCCTTTCAATCAAGGGCATTTTTAAAGAGCAGGATGGTAGGAATCTGGACTGCCTGATACTAAACTCTGGGTCAAGAAATACCAACTACCAGCACCTGGGGTGCTGTACAAGTTTCAATTGTGCTCTTTTAGGAACATAATTGCTACAGTGGATCAGACCAGCGTCCATCTACTGCAGGATCCTCTTACATCAGCCAGATACTTCAGAGAAAAATCCAAAAATCCCTGTAGTGAATGTTTATGGAATAACAGGTTCATAAGGGAAATGTCTGAAACTTAAGCTATCATCAACTTCACAGGCAAAAGCATTTTCATTTGCAAAATTAAACTGGTAGTGATGGCACAAACCTGTCTCCAGACAGATGTCTGGTGCCAATAGCTTTCTGTAATTGGCAAAATAGATGAGCAAAATCTTGCTAACTTTCACAGCTGCCAAAAAAGGTTATTGTGTTAAATATTGGGGAGCCCACTGTGATTAATATGGCTTCTGGATCTGTGACTTTTCTGTGCCATCTAATGGAAGAGAAATTTTACTGCAGGGGTCTGTCTTGGTAGCAGAGCTGAGGGCAAGAGCCAGGAGGCCTTTTCTAACAGTTGCTCAAGTGTCGCCCTTAACTCCAGTCCTGTCCTTACAAAATTCCTTAACTCAAGTGTGTTGGTGCTTTTACCTCAAGAGCCTGGCCTGTCAGGGGGGATAGGCTAAAGCTTGAATCAGCACAGGTCATCAGCTGCTAACACAACCTGTAGTGTGGATGCAGGCTAGCCCCACTCAAGTCCCTTTAACCCTCCAGTGCATTCCCACAATTCCCCCGTGTGCCCAGAGAGGGCAGGCACATTCTCCTACCATTCACTGGGAAATAATTCATTCACTGGGAAAGAATTATAGGATGAATGGCGTCTGGCTAGAGACGACTGTGTAGGCGCCAAAGCAGTTCAGGTATTAGGTCTCGTGCTAGAGCTAATCCCCAGAAGCCTTAGTACACGTGGGTGCAGACCCAGTGTGGGCACAGGAGTTCAAGTGTTATCTCACAGCATGGCCATGCTAATTGAGCTCAGCCTATTCAAGAGGAGGAATGTGTGTAGATAACTCGGTTAACGTCTTGCAGCCAGACCCTGAGAGTCACACTTAGAAAACAGGAACCTCTGAGCTGGTTAGGAGAGCAAAAGTTGGTTCAGTTCTGTTCCTGCAATGTAAGAGGAAACCCTAAGTTAGATTATAGGGACGCATACAATTAGGTAAGACTAGGGGGAGCCTACTGTCTTGCGTTTCATAGCACACCCCAGGGGCTTCTTGCACCCTTCCACAGCCCCCCCCCCCCCCCCAAGCTCCCTGTGGGCCACCGTCCCATCCCCCTCTGGTGCAGGGTCTCTGTGCAACTCCCAGTCCTCCTTCATGACAGGGTTGCTGTGTGTTCTCCATTCCCTACATTTCCCCCCCATTCTAGGGGCTCTGTGTCCCTCTCATCCCCCTTCCTGATACCATTATCCCCCTGCTCAGAGCTAGCTCTGCATGCCCTAGTCCTGGGTCTCCCGTTCTCCCACCCACCAGGGTCTTTTGTGCCCCCTATTCCACCTTCCCCCATACCAGGGATCCCCATTCTCCCTTCCACTACTTGGCAGGGACTCCGCTCTCTTCTCCAATTACCATTCTTATTTATTCTCTCACCTTTGTCATCCTCTGGTCCAGGGGTAGCAATTCTGATAGATGGGGTATACCTGTGTCCACCCCACACAGCACTGGAAGAGGTTAAGATGGCCAGGTGGGTCAAATAACTCCACAGGCTGCACCTGGAAAAGGAAAGCCAGGGAGCACTAATGCCTAATTGGCTGATGAAGCCCAGCTGGGGGAGGAGCTGGGCCAGCTTTATAAAGCCAGGAAGCTGGTAACAGAAGCAGCCGGGCCCTCGAGGACCATCGGGCCCGAGGTGCCTTTGTTCGATCCCGCATCCGCCTCCTTCGGGAGATGGATCGCGGCTCCCGTTTCTTCTACGCCCTGCAGAAAACGAGGGGAGCCAAGAAACACGTCACCTGCCTTCTAGCAGAAGACGGCGCCCCCCTCACAGATCCGGTGGAGATGTGTGGGAGGGCCCGTGACTTCTACACAAGCCTTTTCTCCCTGGATCTGACCAATCCTGGCGCTTGCAGGATGCTCTGGGAGGAACTCCCCACGGTCAGCGTGGGCGACCGAGACCGACTAGAGCTGCCTCTCACCCTGGCCGAGTTCTCGGAAGCCCTCCGTCGCATGCCCACCAATAAATCTCCGGGCATGGACGGGCTGACCGTGGAGTTCTACCGCATGTTCTGGGACATTCTTGGCCCAGACCTAGCCACTGTCTGGGCTGAGTCTTTGCAGGGCAGGGTCCTCCCTCTTTCGTGCAGGCGAGCGGTGCTCGCCTTTTGCCGAAGAAGAGGGACCTCCGCAATTTACGAAATTGGCGTCCCGTCTCGCTCCTTAGCACGGATTACAAAATCCTAGCGAAAGCAATCTCGTTGCGGCTAGGGTCCGTGATGGCAGACGTGATCCATCCAGACCAGACCTATACTGTCCCGGGTCGCAGCATTTTTGACAACCTATTTCTAGTCCGAGATCTTTTGGAACTCGGGCGTAGACACGGTCTGTCGTTCACCCTCCTGTCTCTTGATCAGGAGAAGGTGTTCGATAGAGTGGACCATGGGTACCTCCTGGGCACTCTGCAGGCGTTTGGATTCGGACCTCAGTTTGTGAGTTTTCTCCAGGTGCTGTACGCTTCCGCGGAGTGTCTGGTTAGGCTCAACTGGACCCTGACCGAACCGGTCAGCTTCGGGCAAGGAGTACGGCAGGGGTGCCCCCTCTCGGGCCAGCTGTACGCTCTGGTGATTGAGCCCTTCCTCTGTCTCCTCCGCAGGAGGTTGACGGGGTTGGTGCTGCGGGAGCCGGAGCTGCGGCTGGTCCTGTAGGCTTACGCCGATGACGTGCTCCTTGTGGTCCAGGACCCGGGGGACTTGGCGCGGGTGGAGGCTTGCCAGGCCATCTGTTCGGCAGCCTCCTCCGCCCGAGTCAACTGGGTCAAGAGCTCTGGCTTGGCGGTGGGGGACTGGTGGCAGGTGAGCTCCCTCCCACCCGCGCTTCAGACCATCCGGTGGAGCGTGGGCCCACTGCTCTACCTAGGCATTTACCTTTCTGCCACGCACCCTTCTCCGCCGGAGAACTGGCAAAATTTAGAAGGCGGGGTGATAGAGCGGCTCCGGAAATGGACGGGGCTACGCCGATGTCTCTCCCTCCGAGGGAGAGCACTGGTGCTTAACCAACTAGTCCTGTCCATGCTCTGGTACCGGCTCAACACCCTGGTCCCGGCCCCTGGTTTCCTGACTGACCTCCAGACATCGATTCTAGAGTTCTTTTGGTCAGGAATGCACTGGGCCCCTGTTGGGGTTCTTCATCTATCCCTGAAGGAAGGAGGGCAGGGCCTGAAGTGTCTGCACACTCAGGTCCGTGTCTTCCGCCTCCAGGCCCTGCAGAGGCTCCTTTATAGTGCAGGTAGTTCGACGTGGAGCATATTGGCGCACGCCTTCCTGTGCCGTTTCCAAGGGCTCCGATACGACTGGCAGCTCTTTTATCTTTGTCCGAGAGGTTCTCCGCGAGACCTCTCCGGGCTGCTGGTCTTCTACCAGGAGCTCCTCCGGACCTGGAAACTGTTTTCAATGGCCAGGTCTGTGGTGGCCACCGTGGGAGCAGATCTCCTCACGGAGCCCCTGCTACACAACCCCCAGCTCCGTGTGCAGGCGGCGGAGTCCCGCTCGGTGTGCCAGAGTTTGGTCCTGGCGGAAGTCACGAGAGTCGGAGACCTCCTGGACTACGACCGGGGAGACTGGCTGGATCCCACGACGCTTGCTCGGCGCATGGGGCTTTCCAGACCTCGTACCCCCCGGCGCGTACTTCAGGAGGTGAAGGCCGCCTTGACGCCCGCTGCTCGGGCTTATCTCAACCGAGCCCTGCGCGAGGGTGCACCCCGCCCACCCTCTAAAAACCCAGGCCCACTGGACCTTTCAATTGGGCCCCTACCCCGCAGATCCCAACAAACCCCTCACCCTTTCACTGTGAGCCGGCTGCATGAACTGCAGCCGGTCAGCTTCCAAATCGCGCCACGGAAATATCTATACACACTCATGCTTCACACCCTTCACGCCCACACCCTGGTGTCCCGCCCCGATACAAAGTGGCGGGACCTCCTGCCACCTTTAGAGGGTGAGCAACCCTGGTGGGCCAGCCCGTATTCCACCTTGGTCCCGAGGCCCGTCGGGGACATTAGTTGGCGGCTCCTTCACGGAGCTGTGAGCACGGGCGTGTTCTTGAAACGGTTCACCCCCCCATCCCGGATACTTGCCCTTTTTGCAATGTGAGGGAAACCCTGGCACACGAATATTTGGAGTGTGCCAGGCTGCAGCCCCTTTTCCGGCTCCTTACAAATATTTTATTACGCTTTTGGCTACACTTTTCCCCTCACCTTTTTATCTACACACTCCCCATCCGTGGCCCCACAAAATCGCGAGATCTCCTGGTTAACCTCCTCCTAGCTAAAACAGCCATTTATAAAACCAGAGAGAGGAGGTTGGCTAATGAAGCGTCCTGCGATTGTAGGGCCGTTTTCTGATCCTTAGTACATTCACGTATCCGGGCGGAGTTCCTCTGGGCGGCGTCCACCGACTCCCTTGACACCTTCGAGGAGCGGTGGGTGCTGTCCGAGGTTCTCTGCTCGGTGACCCCGTCCGGTTCCCTCCGTCTGACCCTTTGATTCAGGGGAAGAGCGGGAGACCCCAGCCCCAGCCGTTGCCGCTGTGGATACCATCATTACTGTCACTTAGGAGGGGTCCTATCACACGTGGTGTACATCCCCCCTCATCCCCAAACCGCCCACCCCGCAGCCGTGCCCATCTTGTGGGGCACTCTCAGGAGAGGAATAATCGGTGACACTGGGTGTGGCACTAGGTAACTTGAGGGGGTGGAAGACCATGAGTGTCGAGGAAGCCCCCCCGCTCTGGGACCAGGCTAGCCTGAACACTTCTCCCTCCTGAAGGCTGCTGTGTTATACCTTGTGTTTGCTTTTGTTGCATAGTTTTACTTTATCCTTTTTGGTGATTCCTTGTAAGTGTTACACAAATAAAATTCTTTTCTGCTTCAAAAAAAAAAAAACCAAAACAAAAAACAGAAGCAGCCACAGGGAACTAGGTTGTAGTCTCTCCCTAAGTGTGGGTGGGTAGGACAGTGCAGGCCTTGGCTGCTGGCCAGAAGATCCCTGAGCTGGCACCTGGAGTAGAGGGCAGGCCTGGGTGAAAAGGTTAAAAAGACTGAGGAGTTTTAACTAATGTGCAGATTGGGGCACTAGAGTGCTGGACAGATGGAGGAACTAGAGGGAAAAAACTGATGGGGGTATAAAGAGCTTATGGCATGGTACATTCTCTTTGCCTTTACTAGTAGAATATTTTCACCCTAAAATTACCTTTTGATGGATTTGTTGGTGTTTTCATCCAACCCATTGATTTGTGGGTGGTATGGGCTGGTGATACTATGTTTTATTCCAATTTTTTTTTTTTTACAAAGGATCAGGTTAAACTGAAAGAAAAAATTACGCCATAAACTTTCCTTTGGAAAAGTCTACATGTCTATTGTTTTCCCTCTTTTGTGTGCAAATACTGTGGTTTACTATCCCACCGATTTAGTATTACTATATGGAAAAAATATATATGGGGGGAGGGGTGTTAGTGGGTAAGGAGACAGAATTTTTTTTTTATTGCAATCCCTCATGGGATGAGCCACCTCCAGTGTTTGCAAAAATAGGGTGGGTGGGCTGAAAAACTTGTCAGCAACAATTCAGATTAAAGAAACTCATGAGGATAATGAAGCCCGTATTCACCATCAGCTATCTAGGACCTGATAATGTGACTGTTTTTTACTATTTCTTCAACCTCAAAAATAAGTCTTTTTACCTCATTATTGAATTCAGAACCATGATATGCTAACAGTGGTGGCTCTATGTTGATGTAATTTGAGTCGACATAAGTTTGTAGTGGCCTTAAGTATATGAATTGTTTGTGAGAGGTAACAACAACAGTATGAGGTTAGGCCAAGATTCACTAAGGTGTTTAGGCTTTGTGGATCTGGGCCTACTGCACACTAAAGGCTCAGGACCAAAAAGGCACATAAATATTGGGTTTTTTGTTGTTGTTTTTATGCATCATGACTTGTGGGTGAGTAACTCAGGATTTTTCAGTTATGGTGGTTAAGTAATCTTGGGATTCTAGATGGGTTCAATAAAAATCACATTAGATATTTGCCTTTCAAGAGGATTTAATATGACCTATTATACTGCCCTTAGTTAATATTTGGAAACCAAGTTCTCCACAGCCGCAGTGACATGCAAAAAAGCGCCAAGGGCTGGATTGAGAAGCGTAACATCAGGCAATCCCCATTGGTGGGTCAAATGAAAATGAAGTTTTGAACCAGACCAGGAAATCAGTCAAAATGGAAGTCACATGATCCATCAGAATAAACTTCTATTATAAAAATAAGAAAAATTTAAAATGAAAAATTCCAAATTAAAAACCACAGTAAAAACATAGGTTTCAGAGTAACAGCAGTGTTAGTCTGTATTCGCAAAAAGAAAAGGAGGACTTGTGGCACCTTAGAGACTAACCAATTTATTTGAGCATAAGCTTTCGTGAAGTGAGCTGTAGCTCACGAAAGCTTATGCTCAAATAAATTGGTTAGTCTCTAAGGTACCACAAGTCCTCCTTTTCTTTTTTAGTAAAAACATAGGAAGTAAAAAGAAAAGGAGTACTTGTGGCACCTTAGAGACTAACAAATTTATTTGAGCATAAGCTTCCGTGAGCTACAGCTCAATCCGATGAAGTGAGCTGTAGCTCATGAAAGCTTATGCTCAAATAAATTTGTTAGTCTTTAAGGTGCCACAAGTACTCCTTTTCTTTTTGCGAATACAGACTAACACGGCTGCTACTCTGAAACATAGGAAGTGTTACACTAGAAACACAGCTGTCATTGCTAAAACTACTAGCAATCTAAGGTGACCGTATTTTGTAAATCAAATGTGGGGACACATGGGATGAAAGCACAGCAAAGTAGCCAAGACTGAAAATGTAAGTTGCGGAGCATAGCAAAGCAAAATATTTTTAGCAGTTATATATGTAACTCTTAAAATATACACTATAAATATGCATATAATCACAGCGAAGCTGACACCACGCTAAAGAAGTGCATTCAGACATCAGTTACAAACAATACAAAAACACTGTTCAAGAACATCAGTTTTCTGTACCCGTTGTCCGTAGTATGGCCTATTTAAAGAATCTTTTTCTTCACATCACTGCCAACACCATTTATTTTTCACAGATTTATCCACATTTCAAGAAAACCGGCATGACTACTTTGTTGCTTCTGCTAGTGGAATCTGCCTGGAGCTAAACCTCTACCATACAACCATGCAGTCAACTATAATGTGGATATAAAGAATGTAACAATTTTAAATGAGAATGAACAGAAGTGACTTCTCACCATGTAGTGGAGCATTATAAAACTACAAACAAAATGGTTTTATAGAGTTTATATGTATAATAATACAAAAAAGCTCCCTCAATTTTTCACAGTTCCCCCAAAATGTCTAGGACAGTGACTCTCAATCTTTCCAGACTACTGTACCCTTTTCAGGAGTCTGATTTGTCTTGCGTACCTCCATGTTTCACCTCACTTAAAAATTACTTGCTTACAAAATCAGACGTAAAAAGCCAAAAGTGTCACAGCACACTATTACTGAATAATTGCTTACTTTCTCCTTTTTACCATATAATTATAAAATAATTCAATTGGAATATAAATATTATACTTACATTTCAGTGTATAGTATATAGAGCAGTATAAACACGTCATTCTATGAAGTTTTAGTTTGTACTGACTTTGCTCGTGATTTTTATGCAGCCTGTTGTAAAACCAGGCAAATATCTAGATGAACTGACATACTCCCTGGAAGACCACTGCATACCTCTCCAATGGTCTAAGAGACGGAAATCGTCTGTAGATGGACAACTCCCACCCCTGGATGCATATAAGGAATTGTGCTGCCAGCATCAGCAATACTGGTGAGTATTAGAGAAGCTTGCTGGATTAATAGCTGTATTTCTGATGAGTTGAGTATATCTGTCTTAGAATTGTAATGTTCTTGCTCAGTTTGCTGAACTCAAGACAAGGCAAAGTGAAGTTTGTTTTGACAATCACAGAATCATAGAAGATTAGGGTTAGAAGAGACCTCGGGATGTAATGTAGTCCAACCCCCTGCTCAAAGCAGGACCAACACCAACTAAATCATCCCAGCCAGGGCTTTGTCAAACAGTGCCTTAAAAACCTCTAAGGAGGGAGATTCCACCACCTCTGAAGGTAATCCACTCCAGTGCTTCACCACCCTCCTAGTGAAATAGTGTTTCCTAATATCCAACCTAGACCTCCCCCACTGCAACTTGAGACCATTGCTCCTTGTTCTGTCATCTGCCACCACTGAGAAAAGCCAAGCTCCATCCTCTTTGGAAGCCCCCTTCAGGCTGCTATCAAATCCCCCCTCACTCTTCTGCAGACTAAACAAGCCCAGTTCCCTCAGCCTCTCCTCATAAGTCATGTGCCACAGCCCCCTAATCATTTTCATTGCCCTCTGCTGGACTCTCTCCAGTTTGTCCACATCCCTTCTGTAGTGGGGGGATCAAAACCGGACATAATAATCGCTTCCCTCAATCTGCTGGCAATGCTCCTACTAATGCAGCCCAACATGGCGTTAGCCTTCCTGGCAACAAGGGCACACTTTTGACTCATATCCAGCTTCTCGTCCACTGTAATCCCCAGGTCCTTTTCTGCAGAACTGCTGCTTAGCCAATGACAATGGCTTTCACAGTTTCAGCCTTGTATCTGGATTTTTCTGCTGTGCACAGGTCATTCATGACAGAAAACATTCTTGAGTGAAGCATCAGTTCTGCCATTTTTAAAAATATTTGCATATCGTACTGAGGGTTCTCTAAAATGCTTGATTACTTCATCCCATCTGCCACATACTGTGAAAACTGTAGTTGTCATTCCATTCTCACAGTTTTCCTGTCATAAATTTATTGAACAGAGTTACTTCATCAAACAGTACATCCTTGTTATTGTCACATTCGGGCATTTCTTCTGCAGTAACTTGACTACTGTTTCAATCTTGGATCTTAAAGAAACTTTATTTAAAAGCAGAAACTTCAAATCTCTCAAGTCATCTGTATGCTTTCCCCAGGCATATATTTATTTTATGGCTGTATCAAAGAAAGATCTCGACGCATTAAGATAGCACTGATGTGTCACAACCCCCACTTCTTCTAGATCTCTAAGTAGTTTTCTCAGTAAAACAGGCACAAAGTCTTCTTCATACCTTGTAACCAGCTTCTTTTCGAGATTGTTTAAGATATCCTCCCACTGTACTGCATAGTGATCATCTCCCTCAAGCATTTGGATTGTCAGGAAAAGTGTCATTTTTGCATACTGTGACAGGGTCTACAGTGTGATGGCTATAGGAGAGTGGTTTTGTTTTGTTTTTTCAAAATCTGAGGGTTTTTTTATTAACACAGATACATTTACTTGTCTTCTGGTTTGTTGAAGCAGTATGTCAGGCAGCACTTGCCACAGTAATGTCTGTCAAAGTGACTGGCCATGAAGACTCCAGCCCCGCATTCCTCAGAGGGGCACTCTCGGCGCAGGCGACTGATTTAGAAGGCAGATATATTAGTCCCAGATTAAAAGCAGGTCCATTTTTCCTGGGTAAGGTAACAGAGGCACTTCCAGAACAAGAAGGAACTTGCTGGAGGAAATTCAGGCAGGCAGGCTAATTAGGACACCTGAAGCCAATTAAGAAGTTGCTAGAATTAATTAGGACAGGCTGGCTAATCAGGGCACCTGAGTTTAAAAAGGACCTCCCTTCAGTTTGTGGTGTGTGTGCATAAGGAGCTGGGAGTGAGAGGATGTGCTGCTGGAGGACTGAGGAGTTACAAGGATTATCAGACACCAGGAGGAAGATCCTGTGGAGAGGATAAAGAAGGTGTTGGGAGGAGGCCATGGGGAAGTAGCTCAGGGAGTTGTAGCTGTTGTGCAGCTGTTCCAGGAGGCACTCTAGACAGCTGCAGTCCACAGGGCCCTGGGCTGGAACCTGGAGTACAAGGCAGGCCTGGGTTCCCCCCAAACCTCCCAACTTCTGATCAGACACAGGAGGAGTTGACCTGCACTGTGGGTTCCACCAGAGGGGAAGGTCTCTGGGCTGTTCCCCAACTCACATGGTGGATCAGCAGAGACTGCGGGGATTGTTCTTCTTCCTTTTTCCCATGCTGGCCAGTGATGAGGTTAGCTGAGTGAACGGCAGGTTTGAGCCACTAGCAAAAGTGGCCAAACTGAGGGCTGCCGTGAATCTCTGAGGCAAGCGAATCCGCCAATAAGCGCAGGACCCACCAAGGCAGAGGAGGAACTTTGTCACAACAGATAAAAGCAAGCCAGAGTTTGGTACATGGGTGTTCAAATATTTTGTGAGGAACTACTGGGCACTTTTTAATGACTCAAAGTTGAAGGATCCTCTCTAAAGCAGGTAACATCAACAGCCATTTGACACTACTGCCTCCCACTATATTCTGATATACTTGTCCCATGTATTCGCAAAAACTTTTCTGTCTTTCTATGTGAACAGCAAATATATGAAAATATCCAAAAATCTTAATTACAACTAAGTGCAGTAGATGTTGAGAGCATTCTATCCCTTGCAGTTCAGGCACAGTTGTGCATGACATGAGCAGGGCATCCAAGGCCTATGCTCATCTTACTTTGGCATGAAAATGTTCTCTTCCATGTCTGTAGAGGCTGCTGAAGTTCGTGTTTGTATTATCTACTGAGAATGGCACAACCTTATTATTTCAGCTGCAATGAGTTCTGAGGTCTCGCCTTTTAAGTTTGACAAAATCCACAAATTTAGTGTGCCCACACACACTGCCTTCATAAGCCTTGAAATAGCAAACCAAGCCAGGAACCAATTTCACAGGTCTGTGATTTGATGCATCAACACACAGTGACAAATATTCAACATCTTTCAGATAGTTCATTAATTAATCATTTGCCCATGGAGCAAAAACATTTGCAGCTATCACTTCACGCTGTGTCTGTGCACATGAGAACTTTGGTTTGCTGATTTTTTTTTATTTCAATTGGAAGTCCAGGCCATTGACAGGAAACTGTGATGATGTTTAATGGTGGGATATGCAGATAGTTTTTTGGGGATGTGTGTAAAATGTTTCACTGACTCAAGGCTCCTTTAGCAGCTCCATACATCACACCAGCTAGGGTAGACTGCCTCGTGTAGGCACTGGGTTGCACAAACTCCAGCCCTGGGAGAAAGATGCTGAGCGGGACAGCCCTGTGACAGGGGCTACAACCCGCCTGTTTTGCAAACACTGCAGGTGGCTCGCTGCCCTGGGGGAAACTGTTACCCCCTCTGCCCCTCCCCATGCGGGGTTTCCCCTCTGCCCCCTCAGACAGTGCCTCAAACCTGGCTCCTACCCTCCCTCCCTCCCTGATTTTACCCCTCAGTCCCTCTCCTGCCCCTGCCTACATCTGTCTGTCATTTCCCCCTGCACAGACTGTGCCCATCCCCCCTGCTTGCCCCTTTAGCCCCTGGCACCAGAGGGAGCTTATTGTGGATGCCTATGAGCCAAGATAGCAGGACCCGTGATACCTTCACAAGCAGGCCAGTGTGCCATACCATATTGTACGCTGCTGTTAGATTGATGAAAACAGTGCCTGTTTTGAAGTTTATCTGGAAGCCATTTTCAACAAATGTGGTCAGCACGAGTACTTGTTCGCATGTGCTATGGCCTTAGCGAAAACCGGCTTGGTCAGGGCTCAAAATTCTCTCCACATCGGGTAATATGTGCTGTAGGACCAAGTGCTCCAGTGTCTTGAAGCACATCGACAATAATGATATGGGACGATAGCTTGATGCTTGATTTGGGTTCTTTCCAGGCTTTAGGAGGCCAATGACTTTTGCAGTGCACCATATCTTTGGTAGCCTATCTTCACTGATGACCCTGGTGAAGAATTTCACAAGCCAAAACCAAGCATGGGGGCCAAGGTTTTTCTGGAATTCTGGAGATATGTTGTCATAGCCCGTAGCTGTTCCACACTTGATGCTACCCAGTGTCTGTTCCAGCTCCGTTACAGTGAATGGTTCTGGGCAGCTTCTGATCTGGTGTAGACGTTTAAACACATGCCATTCGTTCCTCATTTGTCTTCGCACCTGTTTCTCCAAAGGTGCTCTGGCCACTTTAAGTAGGTGTCCGGCTACTTGGTTGGGTGTCACTGAGGCTTGGCAGCCTGCAGGTGACTGCTGCGCTGCTCCAAGGCGTCAGAGCAGACTCCAACACTTGCGGCTGGAGCGGGTAAAGCCCATCCTCTTGGTTGTCTCCTCCCATCCATATGGCAGAGAAGACGCATGCTTGGAGAAGGCAGAGCAATGGGTTACGCCAGGGCTCTGTGCTTTCTCCAGCCTTTACATCAGTGACCTGCCAACAACAGAATCATGCAAGTTCATTTACGCAGACGACATATGTTGTGGTACCCAGGCCCAGACGTTTCACGAGCTTGGTGCCACCTTGAACCGGGACATGATAAAGTTAGCTGACTACTGTAAGACTTGGCCTCCAGCCAAGTGTTATAAAAACAGTCTCCAGTTTGTTCCATCTTCATCACGCCAGCGCAACCCAAGAATTGAATGTTTATCTGAATGGTCAGAAGGTGAAGCATGAAGTAGAACTGGTCTATCTAGGTGTGACCTTAGACCGCACACTGAGTTATCATACCCACCTGAAGAAGACAGCAGCTAAAATTAAGATGCGCAACAATCTTCTTAACAAACTGGCAGGTTCGTCATGGAGCGCTCGTGCTCCAATTTTGCGGACATCAGCTCTGGCCACCTCGTATTCAGCGGCGGAGTACTGGAATTGATCGTCACACACCAAACTGGTGGATATGCAGTTACATGCCATCATGCGTACCACCTCTGGCACCCTGCGTCTGACTCCAATCCGATGGCTTCCAGTTCTGAGCAATATTGCTCCTCATATCAGACGAGAGGTTGACATTGGCAGGTTACTGGAGAAAGTACAGACCGACTCAAGCTTGCTGCTGCACAATGACCTTTTTAAACTACCAGCTGCACGTTTTCTGTCACGTTACCCATTATGGTCTCATCCGCCATGCCAGGATATTAGGGCAGAAACATTCTGTGAGAGGAATGGATATCTGTTATAATCCCCAACTAGTTCCTCGTCGCTGACCCCACAATCTGCCCGCCTGGTTTTGACCTGCCCCGTTGCCAATGGTCCCTGTTGAACAAGTTCCGGACCAGGCAAGGTCTTTGTGCAGCCAACCAGTATCGCTGGGGCCTTCGTGACAGCCCTTTGTGCAGCTGCGGTGCAACACAGAGGATGCCACACATTGGCAGTGAATGCCTGCTGACTAGGTTCAGCAGTGGCCTAGAAGAACTGCTTCACGCCACTGAAGATGCCATCGCTTCGCTAGACGACTATGCACAAGCTAAATAAATATCACAGGGAGCAGATTTAATGCCCACCGAGGCTAGCGGTCTCAGCGGACGTTACTGCGTATGTTCAGTGCCAGCCAAGCCGCAAGCTCTGTCAGGCAGCCAGGCCCGCAGGGTTCCTAGCAGAGCGTGGGACCCTCCTCCCGCACTGGGGCTGCGCTGCAAGGGGCGCGTGGGGCCCCGGCGGTTAGCGGGGGCAGGGAGGAAGGCAGTGCGCCTGCGCACGTTGGCCGGTGCGGCCAGGCCGGATATCCGCTGCAAGGCCGGGGCGCCGGGTGCACGGACATGGCGGCGGAGTTAGATGGTGGCCCGAGACCGGACGTCGGGGCCCAGCGGGCAGAGCTGGGGCCGCTGCTGGGGATAGCTCTGAGGCCGGGCGAGTCCTGGTGAGAGGAGGGCTGCCCCCGGCGGTGACGGGTGGGGCCGGGGAGCGGAGCTGGGGGGAAGGGAACTAGGTGTGCCTGAGAGGGGGGAGCGGAGCCGGGTCGGGTCGTGGGGTGGGGGTGGGGAGCGGAGCTGGAGGCGCTTTCAGGCCTCTTGCCCTGGTGTCTGGGTCTCCGTTCCCTGCTGTAACAGTGGAGCCGGTGGCTCAGTAAGGCGAGTCTCGGCTCCTGGGAGGCATCACGTGCGTGTGGGCCCTTGCTCTGCCTGCTGAAAGTGGCTGAGTCACCAGTGGCGGAGCAACAGAAACATGGGTCCTAGTGCAGGTTTCCTATGTGGGTCCCCTCATTAAACGTGTAACACTTAAATCTGCTCATTCAACTTTTCAGGACTTCATAACACTCAGAGTTTGTTTATCCTTAAAATGCTACGGCCTCACACCTGCCCTGCTGCAGTGCTTCAGTGTAGATGCTATCCCCTGCTTTTGGGTGGGATTCTTTGTGCAGAGGGCCATTGCTCACTACTGGCTCTAGCTGTGATTCTGTGGTTCTGTCAGCCCAGTTCTTAGTGATTTAACTGGGAGCCTCTCTGCTGCTGCCTGTTTGTGCTGTCTTTTCATGGCAATACTGTCTCCACACCAGTCTAAGACCAGCTTCCCTTAGATCAACATATCAGTGATTTCAGCTCAATTAATTACTGAGCAGAAACAAGCACTCTAAATTGAGTCTGATCAGCTCTGTCTTTAAACACTGGAGGGGATGGTCAAATGGTAAATGTCTTGTTAAACAGAGTCCATGCCACCAAGTAGGAACATTTGTCTGCACTCCCTCTGCCTTTTTACTTGGGTGTGGAATCATTATCCCATGCTTAGCAAGTTGACTTGATATTAGGATGACCCCCTCAATTAGGGCATGCCATGTATAGCTATGCTGCCCTTTGTTCATACAATAATATGTCATTACTTCTGCATTCAATAGTAAAGTGAATCGTAACCCAAAACAGAAATGCCAAAGGGACCAAAGCAGGTCTGTCTGCAGGTTACCTAGGCAGAGTATGTGTGTTTGTGCAAATATGGCCTGCTCCTTGGTCTCACCCCCCTCCCCTCCCCGTTCACCACTAGATTTCAGGGGTGAGTTCAGACCCTGCTTACAGATACTTGCTCCATTGTGGGGAGTGATGTCACTGGTAGGTTAAACAAAAAACCAAAAACCCAAAAACATTTAAAATAAAATCACACCATTAGAAAAACTTGAAATATAAACCTGGTATGTAAATCATTGTGGAAACTTTGTTCTACTGAGCGAGGAAAAAAAGGAAAAATGAGAAACTCATAGGAGATACAACATGCAAATGCCAATTATTTCCCTTCCAAAAGGGAATACGTAGTCTAAATGAGAAATTTCTGTTGCTATCCTTCCATATGGGAAGTTCAAATGTGTCTTTAATACTTTGCTGTCTTTGTTTTTATCTCTCTGCCAGTTTTTACATCTTCAGTTTTTAAAAAAGAATTTATCTACTTTGTTTCCATAGCAATACATTTTCATCTTATTTATTTACTGTATATAGTACTGAAAGCATGGGAAGCACTTTTCAGACAAATATGAGATCTGATCTGAAAAGCTTGTCCCATGCCCCTTGCTTTTACATTTGAGGCCTGCCATTGATATTAGTGGGAGTTTGGCGTGATCCAGAGCACTGAAGATGAAACTACAGTTGCTTGCCAAGCTTGTAGCACTCAAAGCCTGTGGTGGTGTCCAACAATAAAAATCAGTAGTTTCTCATTAATCTACCTGTCAAGTTTATGCAGATATTAATGAAGAGAAGGAACCATAACTAACACTACATGAATTAAAGATGATCTATTTACAAGGTACTATATGAAATAGCACCTTTTATCGGTGATTCTTGAAGTGATTATAATAGGAGGGAGGTATTACTATCAAAATTTTACAAACTGAGAAACTGAGGCAAAAAGCGGTTGAGACCTGAATATTCAAAAATGTCTACTCATCAAGAGTGCCTTGATTTTTGGGTGGCCTACTTACTGGGGGCTGGGCATCAGAAACTCCTGCTGAAGTCAGTTGGAGTTATGAGTCTTCAGCACTTCCAAAAACCTGACAATAGGTGACTCAAGATGACAAACAAAAAATGGAGGCCCTCCCAGGTTAGTGGACATTTTGGACATATTTGCCTCAATGGTTTTCCCAAGATTGCACAGTGAGTCAAGGCTGGGAACAGGGCTCTGTTGACCCAACTACTTAGCTAGTCGTCTAGTTTGATCACAAGGTCATACTGCTGCTCATTTGTTAAAATACTCAAGTGTGTATTCATTTTTATTTTTACTATACTATCCTCCCCCCTCCAGCCCTCCGCTCACAGAGCTCCTGCCTCCCAGCCTGTCCTTTTCCTTCCCTGCTGGCAAGCCCTTGGACTTAGGGTGTTGCGTCTGTTGTGTCCTGGATCTAGCCAGTCCCTGCCACTGAGAGGGCTCTGAGACAAGCTGCTCTTGTGGTTTCAGTAGCCAGTGATAGGTAAGGGTTGGGTACAAGGCAGAGTGGGACCTGGCTGGCATGCAGCACTACGCAGAGCAGGACAAGAGGCCTGGCCAGCATTAGGGTCTGTTCTGCGTTGTTGATAGGCCTCCCATCCATGAACATAATCTGCTACCCTATGCAGCGGTGTTGCCTTAGCCAAGAGTGGCCTCTGCTCCCAGGGCTTTCTTAGCTGCAAGGGTTCCTATGCACTTGCACCAGCTATTCCTCCTCCAGCGAGAGTGACGTTGTAGTGTGTGCTTTGGCTGGTACAAGCTGAAAGCTGCTCCTGATATCTTGCTGTTCAAACTGTGTTCCAGGTATTTGATTGACAGTCGATGGTTCAAACAGTGGAAGAAGTATGTGGGTTTTGACAGCTGGGACATGTACAACGTGGGTGAGCCTAACCTGTTTCCTGGACCCATCGATAACTCTGGACTCTTTGCAGGTAAAGTGCATGCAGTTAAGGTGCACTGAATAGCTGGGCAGCTATTTGTGTCTAGCAGAGAAGGAGAATCCAGGTGCTGTTAGCAGTTTTTGAAAGTGTATCCTTTAACTCTTATACCATCTGACTGAAAAAGTCTGCAATTTAGCTTCTCTTCTCATTCCCTGCCTTCTCAAAAACAAAACCCACTAACCTTTCTGAGGGGCACAGCGTATAGTCCAGAGGGAGCATGAAATAATGGAATATCAATAATGGGTTTGCCCAGACTGGGCTCTGATTGTGATGTGCCGGAACAGCATTTCAGGTTGAGCACAGATGAGTGAAGTTAAGGCTGAATAATTTCTGTTTTCTGAGAAGGCTGGAAACATTTATAATCTTCTTCTACCTTTTCTCCACACCCTATCTTGCAGTTACTTCCTTCCCTCCCACACACTGTCATGAAATTCTGTCAATGTCTGGAGACAGTCAATTTTACTGTAAATAGAAACTGAAATAGAAAACTTTCAGAAGTTGCACCTGGAAGCAGAAACATATGTCCAATTTGAGTTTTGAAAGTTGGATCAGTCTGAATGATCTCCTAGCCTGATACAGAACTCTGATAACTCTAGGAAACTTTCTTTTCAGACTTAATGTTCTGAAAAATGAACAAAATATTGTGCTGTAAAGTTCTCTTTGTGTTCCCTAGTACCAGATCTAGGCTAGTGTGTCTGGTGCAGGGGATAAGGGGCTTTTGAATTCTGGCTGATCTTCTGTCAGGTGGTATAATGCACTCTTTATGCTCTTGCTCCTGTGATGCTACTTTGAGTGCCTGACACCATAGTATGTAACATAGAATGTGCAGTCTACTTTGGAGCCACTGTTAGTGCTGCTTTGTCAATTGACTGGCATGGAGATTGCTGTGGCAGGCACCCTACCAGGTCATTAGCAAGATATATCTGGACTCCCTAGCCCTAGGAAAGAGACTCCTGGTTTTCCTGTGCATCAAACCTTTATGGAACAGCAATGAGGCTGTCTTTTCCACTGAGGGACTGCGAGTTTGGAATTCTCTCCCCCCTTAAAGTCGATCCTTCTGGGTGAAGCTCAATTCTAAACTTCTGAGAGAGTTAGTTTGTGATGGTTTTATGTGCTGAGTTTGATCTGACTCACAAACCAGTTCTCCTGGATCTGTGTTTGGAACGTAGTTAACTTCTTGCAGTGCCTTGATAAGTGTTTGGGAAAATGAACATACAAAAAATTAATTAGAAAATACGGTCAGTGGCTGAGTGGAAACCAGTGGTAACACTGCTTCTGTTCTGCAATGCCTGCTTGGTTGTCTATAGATGCAGCTGATGATTGTCTGTAGATGTAGTGTGTGAATAATTTTTGTGGTGGTGCAAATTGTATAATTTTTCTGCCCTACTGTTACATAAACTTTTTTGCCATAAAAACTTGGTTAATGTTTCTGCAGCACACAGGTACTGCCTTCTCCTTCCAAAACATGGGTCCTCAAAATGCAAAACCCAAGTATTGTAAGGGAGGGGGAGAACCAGGAAATGCTCAGTTTAGGTCTCCCTGCAGTTTAGTGTTCTTTTGGAACATCATAGTACTTTATTACCCTTCCCTCAGTCTTCTAGCACAATGTGATCTCATCCAAACCACAACAAGTATTTGACAAATCAGTGGTATTATACAGAGCATGTTAAAGGTTTGTTGGGACGTGTGAATAGGAATCCTGAATTGGAGGGCTCCCCAAAAAAGTCGTTCTTGTTAAGGCTGGGAAAGGTACTGTAATGTTTCCAGTTCCTCTTGGCATCCCTGTAGGGAAAGATCTGATTGTGCATGTGAGTTTTAGAGCATGTTGAAAATTCAGCTTTAAACAGCAATGTCACAACCTTAATTATGGTCCAACTAGCAGCTGCTCCATAATAAATCTGCAAATAACCATTTTCCAACTCCTCAGCTTGTCTACTTACATTTCTATGATTCCAAGAAATTGGTAGGTCTGTAAGAGACTTCCACAGGTCAGGACCCTGTCCTGAGGCCGGCCCAAGTAAACCTAGATCATCCCTGTTAGCTGTTTGTCCAACCTGTGCTTAAAAGCCTCCAATGATGGGGATCTCACAAACTTCCTTGGACATCTATTTCAGAACTTAACTAACACCTAAATCTCACTTGCTGTAGATTCAGCCCATTACTTTGTCCTACCTTCAGTGGACATGGAGAACAATTGATCACCATCCTCTTTATAACAGCCCTTCACATATTTGAAGATTGAGGTCCCTAATCTCTCTTCTCCCTCCCCCCCCCCCCCGACTAAACATACCACCCCCCCCTTTTTTTTTTAAACCTTTCATCATAGGTCAGGTTTTCTTTTATCATTTTTGTTGCTCTCCTCTGGATTCTCTCTAAGTTATGCCCATCTTTCTTAAAGTGTGTGCTCAGAATTGGACACAGTACTCTAGCTGAGGCTCACTAGTGCCACATAGAGTAGGACAGTTACCTCCTGTGTCTTACATACAACTCTCCTGTTAATACACCCCAGAATATTAGCCTTTTTCACAGCTGTATCACATTGTCTCATATTCAATTTATGATCCACTACATCAGCCAGTTCTTTTCAGCACCTTTTTGGCTACCATCTAGCCAGTTATAACCCATTTTTTAATTGTGCATTTGACTTTTCCTTTCTAAGTGTAGTACTTCACACTTTATAGAATGTCATCTTGTTGATTTCAGTCCCATTCTTTAATTTGTCAAGGTCGTTTTGAATTCTAATCCTGGCCTCCAAAGTGCTGCCAACCCCTCCCAGTTTGGTACCATCCACAAATTTTATAAGCACAATCTCCACTCAATTACTCATGTCATTAATGAAAACACTGGATAGTACCGGATGCAGGACTGATCGCTGCAGGACTCCACTAGATACACCCTCCTAGTTTGACAGCAAACCATTGATTACTACTCTTTTTTGAGTATGGTCTTTTATACTGTTAAGAATCCACCTTATAGTAATTTCATCTAGACCACATTTCCCTAGTTTGCTTATGATGTTGTCATTTGGGACTGTGTCAGAAGCCTTACTAAAATCAAGATATATCATGCATGTCCTGTGCTGTAAGAGGAATTACCCTGTGTGTCTTGGGAGCCTCATAGCAAACCCCTTTCCATGCTATGTGGAGCTCCCAAGAATCTTACGTCCCATCCCAAATTCTTCCAAGATAGTGCTTCAGCCCTTTTTATTGTTTGGTTTTCTTGGCTTCTACTTTCTCAGCTGGCCACATAATACAAAGGCTCCCATCCTGTCATGGCTATTAAGCTTCACAAGAGAACTATCCTCTGTAGCGCAGATGAATAATATAGGCTAGTTCTGTGTTCATTCTGCATTGCATTTTTGGAATTATTTTAATAACAATGAAAGTTAACTATGTCATCTTATGGTTGATAACGCCATAGAAATATCATTTTCTTCAGAATTTGGTTCAGCACTGTCACAGACTGGCAGGGGGAGATTGTTCAGCATTTAGATCTCATGTGGCACTTAAGGTCTCTGAGGTGGCTGTTGTGGCAGTTAAGATTATCTGGGATCCTGTTGCCTCTGTTTTTGTAATGACATTTCCCAGGGCTTGCATAACTTATTTTCTTCCTTTAATTGACAACCAGATCCTAAGACACAATGCCAAGCTGGGACAGTTTGATTTAATCAGAGCAATTTAAATCACCCAGTGGAAAACCTCCATTTAAATAATGGATTTTAATTAACTTTTCCATTTATACTTCAGTTATTTTCTGAGTCTGTCAGAGTAAGGAGGACTCTTGGGAGAGGACCACGTCTTGTTCAGCAGTAAACACACTGCTGACATTTAATGAATTAATACAGAATTTGTCCCGAGATTCTACCTTTCATAGCTCCCAGTATGAAACTTCACCATGTTAGCCAACATCCAAAGGGTTAAGAACATTTTGATTTGCATGTCTTGAAGATCTTACATTTTATAGAATGTCTGGAACACCTTCAAACATGAAGAACTTCTAGTTTGTCCCACTTCTCAAATCTCACTTTTTTTTTTTCTCTCTTCCTTTTTAGATCCAGAAATACAGACCTTAAAAGAACATCTCATTGATGAGCTGGATTATGTGTTGGTTCCCACTGAAGCCTGGAATAAGCTAGTGAACTGGTATGGTTGTGTAGAGGGGCAGCAACCTATAGTAAGAAAAGTAAGTGTGCATGAGTCTGAGACTCTTGTTTCATAATCTGCTGGGCAGTTTAGCCACCTTCATTATCTGAAACACCATCTAAATTTGTCAGATTTGTGGTGCTAGTGTGAGTTAAATCAGGCACAAGAAGTTACTCTGCAGAAGTAGCTGGTTTAACTGTAACCCAAAATGTGGACGTATGTGGGCCTGCCCACTGGTTTGGCAGGTAGTGATCCCACTGTCACAAGTGGGATGATAAGTTGGAAAGATGGGTATTGTAAGTTCCTCAAGTAGTGGCTTCTGTTGTGGAGAGTGAAGAGGTTCATCCTGGATAACGTTCTTTACCTTAGTGATTGGTAGGAGAATAGCATATTTGGCTCCATGTGAGGATGAATGCATTGTTTGCCCACGTTGTACAGAGCTAAAAATGGGGGTTGGGAGTAGTGGTGGTGTTAAATTTCCTTCATAACAGAAGAGTGTGAACGTTTTATTTGGGCTACCCTAAATCCCAGCCTGTTGCCTCTGAGTTGAGGATCTTCTTGGGCAGAAGGAGATACCAGACAAAGATGCTTTGCCATTAAAATAGGAGATTCAGGGACTTGCCACAAGGTTTGATGAAATTCTATCCCCTACATTATTCTGTTTTTATTTAAACATGAGGAAGGGCATAAATGCCATACAGGCTTATTTGCTGCTTTAGTGAAAGTTCTAAAAGATTGTCGACTTTTGAACTTTCCTGAATGAACATTGGGCACAGGTAACTAGTACAAGAAAACATTTCAGAGCACAGTGCCTTGTGAAGCAAATGGCTCTGTTGAGCTTCACTTTAAAAAAGAAAAAAAAAAAAGAAAAGAAAAAAAAAGCTTTGAGTTATGGGAGTCACTGATTTTAATGAGCAGCATTGATGTTTTAAAAAAAAAAAAAAAAGAATCAACCTCCAATACCTTAAACCTAGAGGCTACAACAAAGGTTGCATTGAAAACAAAGAATGGTTTTAGAATTAACACTCTCAAGTGTCAGGTTTTTTTTTAAAACACTGAAGTAAAAATCTTGCACCAATATTCAGTGTATATATTCAAAAGCCAGGAAAAGGTGGATGGGAAAGCAAGGTTCCTTTATTAAAAGGTCCTCCGTATTGATGAGTGGCACTTACACCTTTGTAGGGCAACCTAGAAATTTTGCCTACTGGGAAATTCACAAGTGCTTCAGAGAGCATCAAAGTTCCCAGCTCCTTAAACTACCCAGGATTCTCTCCTTTCTTTGAACGCTGGTGGATTCCATACTTAGTTTCTTTATTTCTACTTGCAGTGTAAAAGTGAGAGGTTTGTGGTTTCAGTAGTGTCTTGTAATGGAAAAATTATTTCAGCATCATAATTATTGGACAGGGGAAATTTATATATAGTATGCATTTCTCCCAACTGCAAGACTATTATGGTCCAAATTTAGCAAGAATAGATTTTTATAGGTCCTAGCTTGCAGTTAGATCAAGTTCTTGTTGTCCACTTATACTACCCTGGTAATGAAAGAGGATCTTGACAAAATAGAAACTATTGAAATAGTTCGATCAACACGACCAGCGTGCACAATCCCAAACATTGCTCTGAAGCCTAGAATATCTGAGTCAGAGTGAAGTGATGGAAAGAGCTACACATGTGGTTGAGATCTCTTTTTTTGTTTAGAATATCACCAGGTTCAGTCATCACTCAGATTTGTGGTCAGTTATTGTCCAATTTTTACGTTCTCATTTATTTTTGGCTCTTTTACACATGTGACTTTATGAATTACGTGTGTGTGACAGCATGGGCTTTCAGCTACTAGTAAAACTAAATATGTGGCTTCATCTGTTTGCATATAGACTGGTCAGATGTCATCTGGAACTCATTTCCACAAGATACCATTGAGACTTAAGAGCTTATTTGGACTCAAGGATTAGACATTTGTGGATAATACAGTATAGCATAAAAAACAGGCTATAAATCATGCTTCAGGTTATATATGTAGCTGATTAGCTGTTACGAAGAAATCTTCCCTTCATGCAGCTTAGTTTCCATAATTTTCCAAATTAGGTTTTCTTGCACAATCCTTTGAGGGATCCAGTATTTGGCTGTGGTCATAGATGGGCATAATGACTAAATGAAGGATTGATCTGATCTGGACATAATGGACTAGATGATGGTATGGTCATTCTTACGATATTTGAAATCAGGCTTTGGGGCTTCCTGTTAAAAGTTAAAGTGTTAGACTAGTGAAGAGGTTTTATATGTCAACATCCTCCATTGTATTTCACACTTGGAAAATATGCACATCAGCACAGTTTAAGGCTATACTTTATTCTCACTAAAGTGATGTATGTTGTCTTTAGGTTCTGATCCAACAGCACAAGCCAAGTTTCTTTCTACCAAAATCTTTACTGGAAATGAGTTTGGAGTTTACTACATAACTGCTTCTATCTGGTATCTTTAAACTGTTACATTACGGAGACTAGCTTTATTTGGTGTCTACTGTAATAAGAATCCATGACTTGAACTAAAACTTTTTTTAAAAGTTCCATCTCTGAGCACGACCTCTTTTTCCTTCTGCTTAATTAAAAACATCAGAACTATAGAAGTCAGAGACTAGATCAGTAAATAGATCTTTCCTATTTCCCATACAGTCAAAAAAGCAACTGAACACTTGTGGCAAGTGCCTTTTTATTCTTAAGAAAACAAAACAAAATATCTTTCTAGTATGTTTGACCGGTTCATTATTTTCATAAGGATTTTTAATTTCTGTTCTTGCTTTATCAATAAAATGTTACAGAAAAGTCTTTTCAGGTGTCTTCACTTGTTTGTTTTTCTCTTTAAAGCAAGTAACTTATGGATTTAATATCACATTTCTTGGCTTCTGTGAGGTTGAATGGAGACTACCAAGATCACTTAAAGTCTATTAGTTCTAGCAGCTTTCTTAATTTGGGAGAAGCTCAGTTAGTTTAATGCTACACAGGCTTTTTAATCTTAGCAAGTTGCAAGTACAGTGTCGTGCCCTAAGCAGACAAGCGGTTTCATTTTGCAGTGTTATGTATAGTTCTGTATACATAGAACCCTACGTAAACAAAAACCCTACATATAGGCTACAAAGTATCAATAAATGCCAGTGTTAATGTTGCTCATGCAGCCTTGTACGCACATCCTACTTCCTTCAATGCAAAATTGTTGAAAGGGAGAATTCTTCTCTGGGTACTTACCTGTGCACAACGTCAATAAGCTAAGAGACTTTTCTTCTACCGGTCAGCTCAGCGTCCAGCTTTGACTTTCTTTGCTAGCGTGACCAAGATCCATTAGCCACAGCATTTTTACTGTCCTCCCACAGTGGTCCCAACAGCACTCAAACGTATGACACCGTTCTTCTCTACCATCTTTCAAAGGATTGCACTCTGTCTGTGGCAGAAAAATTGCTCTTGCTGCTACATATACAATCTCTTTAAAACTTGATGGAACTTTCCAGAGTGTTTCAGGACCTCCCCCATCCCTATTGTACTATGATGATGCCCCTCTCACTCTGTAGCAAGAGAGGCAGTTATCATTTAGATACCTTAACAAATCGAAGGAAATCAAGAGCCTAGGATAGACATCCACTCCCACCATCTCCCCCTCCCTTCTCCTTCCCACCAGCTTTACCTTCTCTGATTGCCCTACTTACCCCACCCCTCTGACCCACATAGTATATATCACTGCCAACCATTACTTCATCGTCTATTGCTCTCTGGCTCCTGGTCCTCACCAAGACCAGGACCTCATCTGACACTGCTACTGCATCCACTCTGTCATATGATGGCTTCTCTCACTTTGAGTCATCTTCTGAAGTCTGTTGGCAGGTTTGTTGGGCTTCTTCTCTCTCAATCCTGCCATTTCCAGCCCCTCTTTCCCTCTTTCTTTGAGCTTTGAGTCTGATTACCAAGCAGTGGCTCACCCCCAGCCTCTGCTTGTAGCCTTCTTGTTCTCTTGCTGTGGAGTCTCTGGAAGTCTTGTGATTGTGCTGACCTTGTCTGCTATAACTGCACTCTTTCTGCTGTGTGTTTATTCACAGATCTACTTTACCTCCCTTATTGAATCCTACATTGCCACTTCATCACCCCTTCCACACTTCTTGCCTGTGTCTCTCAAAGAAAATATCTGTAAGACTTGGCTTGACCTCCTCCCAGCCCAATGGGTTCCAAATTTCAGTTGGGACCTCTGGGTGCTACTCTAATATGAATAGTCACTACTAAGATTTATAGGCTGCCCTGTGTACTGGTGAAGCTAACATTGGCTCCACACACTGCTATTTTCCACCTCTATAGCTCTGCTCCTTAATCGGAAGTAACATGGCATGTGGTACATAGCTGCACAGTTAAGTCCCTATGCACTATACCTTTTTATGAGTGCGGATGATAGCTGAATGGAAAGGGTTACTGCACATGTGCAGTTTCACATCTGGAAGTTTTGAACCCTTCATTGTGAAACCAATTTTTGTTAAGTTTACCAAATCAAACAGGATTACTTATGTTCCAGTACATACTTGACATTTCAGCCACTTTTGTGCCATCGTTGATTGATTTTTTTGTTTGAGTGGGGGCGGGAATGTAGTCATGAACTCATACTGTGTTGGAAAATGGTTTGTTTCTTCCTTCTTGTAACTCAGGATATCAGGTGGTATTTTGTTCCAATGTTCTGGGGGTGGGAAATTGCCTTTGGGCAGAGACCAGGCACAAAAGGTAAATGCTTTAGAATTCTCTGCATGAAACCTAGGAGTTGCAATAGAAATTGTTTTTTGCAACCTTAACTAGTTGGTGCTGCTACTCAGCTGCTATAATTAAGTTTCAGAACTTTCCCATGGGAGAAAAAAGGAGTAGTCTGTGTGTTACAGATGGGAAAATGGTGATAGAGAAGTTGAATGTCTTGATCTAGGTCACACAACAAGTCAGGGGCAGAGCTGGGATTAAACTCATGAATTCCCAGCTCCCAGTTTTGGAGTCAGACCACTCCTTCCCCCACTCAATTTAAAACTGTAAATCGCTGTTTAGGCAGCCAGTCCAGGTTGTGGAGGGCCCTTTAAGAATGATTGTCATCTCACTTATGTGGGGGTGGTCAGTATCATGCCTGCTTCAGGGGCAGCCTTTTGTTTATAGGTGGTGGAGTACGGTCTGTTTGTGAAGCACTGTAAAGTAGAAGTTTATCTCCTCGAACTGAAGCTGTGTGAAAATAGTGATCCTACCAATGTGTTGACCTGCCATTTCAGCAAAGCAGACACCATCGGTAAGTAGCTATGTGATACTTGCAGCTTTGAACTGACTGGAATGTTTAAAAACACCTAATTTAATAGCAGTAAATGGGGGTAGAGCCCTTCAGCCTGTTGCTACATGACTACAAGATTTGGGTTTGGGTTGGGTTGCCTCTGATCACCTTCTCCTGCCTTTCTTGTCAGCTGCATGCCCTACTCCTCACTTTGCTTTGTATGCTCTACAGAGTGTGCTGCAGATCCTCAGTGCCTCTTGCTCTGAGCACACATACAGTGCAGAAGGGGTGTCAGGAACTGGGTATGCAGCCACCACCACGTACCAACTTTATGGGCTGTGTTAGGTTGGGTTGGAAAACTGCTTGACCCTTTGAGGGCTTAAAAGTTAGGCCTCAGCAGACCTGTAAATGCGGGGGTGGGGATGAGGTTAAAGGGTAATCAGAGCTTATCATTGTCTTCTGTCCACTTCCATAGCAAATGGCCGTGCTGTTGTTTGAAACAGTTCTGTGTCTAAATGTTTCCAGTACTTCTATTGTACATTCTGTCACTGATGTGACTCTTTGGGCTTTATCTGCTGGAATATTTTAGTCATACTTCCTCCAGTTTCCCCTGCTTGTTCATTTTACCTGAAAATTGGTCCTATACCCTACATTACTGCATGATCGTATGCGGGGCCCCCCACGCCTTTTAAGATGCTGCATGTAGACTATAATGTGATCCATAGATGTGCTTGGCTGATAGTTGCCAGTAGTGGGATCTTATAGTAATATCTGAGCACACTTCCTTTTTAAATTCCAATTTTCAGGTGCTTCTAGCATTTCAGAAAAGATACTTGTTGGGCAAACTTCTCAAGCTTGCTCGCAGCCCAGCCAAAAAGGAACATTTCTGACAGACGAATGTGTATGAAAATAAAGGTTTTAATAAGTAGACATATTCAGCTCTAATTACGTTCACACTACTGGATTATGAGAACCTATCTTTTTACCACTGGCGCATTGATAAAGTAGGGACATATGCCTTTAATGTATCTCTGGTTGGTCAGTTCTTTCTAGAAATATTTAAGCATTTCAGAAGTTTATTATATTATTTTCTCCCCTAAACAGCTACTGTTGAGAAAGAAATGCGACAGCTGTTTAATATCCTCAGTGAGAAGGAAACTAGGTTATGGAGCAGGTATATGAGTAATGCCTATGAGCAGGTCAGCAACCTGGACAGCACTGTACAAGATGCAGGGCTCTATCACGGTCAGGTAAGATGCTCAGAATTCTCTAATAATCATGGTATTGAAATGCCCGCTAAGCTCACACATGGTTTTTCTTGGGCAAGTAGCTTGTCTATGAAAATATTTTGCTGTACTATGCACAAGAAGAGAATCTATCAGTAAAGAGACCCTGCAATGGAAGTATTATATACATTTAATAGAAAACAAAAGATGTTAAACAATATTTCAGAGAACATCATTTAAGAGATGTCTAAGTCATTTTATAGAACGTAAAATAAGTTTGTTTTTGCCTTGCCCTACTGTCTGCATTCCCTCTTCAGGTGCTGTTAATAGAAGTGAAGAATGAAGATGGTACATGGCCCAGGCAGTCTCTTCCTGCAAAGTAAGCATCCTGTCCATTCTTGTCTTCTCACTTTTGTTTCACTGTCTTGCTCAACTCTCTAATTCCAGTGACCGGTTGCCTCATAGAGAAGCCCTGTTAAAGGCTATTATTCTCTTAATTTCTTTAAAGAGAAGAGGTTAGCATGTCCTGATCAATTGAATGTGGGATTAAAGCAAGAACATTAGCATTCTCTAGTTCTAGCCTTGGCCCTATCACTGACTCTCTGTGGTCTTCGGGCCCTAAAAAGGGGATAGGCAACAAAGTGTCGATCTCAATAGGTGACATGAGGATTAATTAGCTCATATCTGTACCATGGTTAGAAAGATGCTAAGTACTATCTGTGCTAAGCATTATTATTTTAAGTTTTAAAACATGCCTGGTGCTTCTTTAGTTGCATTTACAGTTTTTAAAAGATGCAAAGACTGATGGCCTGTCTACCGCTTAACACATTGCATCGACACAACTGCACCGCTCTAGCACTTTAATGAAGATTCTCTATGCTGATTGGCGAGAGCTCTCCTGGTGGCGTTGATATGCCTCTCTGAGAGGCGACAGTATCTCTCCTGCTGACATAGCACTGTCTATACCGAGGATTACGTTGGTATAACTATGTCGATTTTTTTTGCAGTGTGAACTACATAATGAAAATATTTGTGCATGTGGTGATAAAAAAAACAAACAAGGTGTCATGGTTTATTAACAGATACTAATATTGAGTATTTATTCCGTTCTGTGTTCAATTCTAGTCATCTTCCATCAAAAAGGATATAATAGAAATGGGAACAGCTCCAGAGAAGAGCGGACAGCAATGATTGGAAGCCTGGGAAGGCTTTGCATAAAGAGAGACTACAAGATTAGAATTTTTTACTTAGAGAGGAGGTGAATAAGAAGGGCCTTGATATAAATATATAGAATAAATTAATGCTATAGAATGAAATTGAAATTTAAAATGTATGTGCGCTGTTTTTTTCTTGTAGTGCAAGAACAAGGTGACTTCCAGTAAAATAGAAAGGCAGCAAACCTTAATGGTGACAAAGGGAAATGCTTTTCTAACAAAACACACGGTTAACATGGAACTCGCTGCCATGAGATTTTATTGAGGCTAACAGCTTAGTAAGATTAAAAAGACTAAGGGCTTCAATTTTCAAAAGCTGATTTATAATGGGATCTGTACTTTTAAGTGACTTATTCTTTTGAAAAAATGTCCCTAGATATTTATATGGATCATGACAACATCCACATTTGCAGTTCATAAGATTAAAATTGTATAAGTAGTATAAATCGTGCTTCAAATTGTGTAGATAGTATAAACCATCATGCTTCATAGCAAAAGTCAACCACTAACTTTCACTGAATAGGATGAAACATGATCTATGAGGAGGTTAGCCCAGGATTGTTCATTCTAGAAGTTTTACACTTTCCCCTGAAGCTTGTTACTGTCCACTGGGAAACAATACAAGATGTAGGGGACCAACCGCTGGTCTGATTTGGTAGGAGAATTCCTGTGTTTGTACAAGAGGAGTTCATTGATCACATAGTCCTCTATGACTGAAAGGAGTCAAGGAGATTCAGAGGATTCCATGGAAAATCAGAGCTATGTGACTTTAACTTTCTTTGACAGTTGATCTAAAAAGAGAAGGTTCAACCATTTGGCCAATGATAGGTTTGTCTTAAGTGCTGGATACTTGGGCAAGTATCAAATATTCTAAAAATTTACAAGGAATTCTATATAATTCCCAAGTATCATACTTTTTCTCCTTCGGTAGCTAGACTTAGAAACAGACTAAGTGAAAATGCTTACCAGGGTGCAAGGTACTATCTCCCAATTACAGTAAAAGCTGTGTTATCTGGCCCTGTACCAATTGGAAAGCTCTAAAATTTGGCATTTCTAATCTTCATAGAAAGTCCAGTTTATTGCCCAGTTGGCACGGGGCCGGCAGGCTCCCTACCTGGCTCCATGTGGCTCCTGGGAAGCGGCGACATGTCCCTGCTGCTCCTAGGCAAAGGGTCATGAGGGGTTTGGAGTGTGGGAGGGGGCGTGGGGCTGTGGGTTGGGGCACGGGAGGGGTTTTGGGATGCTAGATCCAGGGGATGCTCACCTCAGGCTGCTCCCTGCAAGCAGCGACCTGTCCCTGCTGTTCTTAGGTGGAAGCATGGGTAGGTGGCTCTGCTCACTGCCTCTGCCCACAGGTGCTGCCCCTGCAGCTCCCAAACTCCCTCCTAGAACTTGCGCCCACGCACACCCTTCCTCTGCGCCCCAGCCCCACACCCCAAACTCCCTCCCTCTTAGTTAACTGGAATTTTTCACTTACCCCCCATTTCCCCACATGCCGGATAAAAAAAGCTTTTACTGTAAGATGGAAACCTAGGATTTTGGATTAATAATGTAGATTTATAAAATATTAGTGTGTTTTATTGAAGAGCTACAAACGGTGTTGAGAACACGTAGTAGAAGCATATATCTGTTGGGATTATCTATGTCTTCTGTTCAATCTAAGTCAGTATTTCATTTCCTCTTCACTGGGAATGGAGTCAGGAAGTTATGTTAAACTGATGTCCACAATTCAATAAGAAAGAAAGTGATGTTGATAGCATTTTCTTGCGGGGGCGCCTGTTTATCTTCCCCTGTTTCCTTAAATTCCATTATATAATCTGTCCTGTTTAAAAAACCCATTTGGGATTCATGGTGATCAGATACCAATCTGCCAGACTGGGGTCTTTCTGGGTATTGAATGTTTCAAGGACAAAAGGTTTCTTTTCTGATAAAACAATGTACATTAATGTGTAAAAACTCAGGGCTGTGTTAGTCAGACTTAGGCAGGTCAGCACTGGTAGACTAGTTTAACAAGCAGGGTGCTATTTTGCTCTGAAAGTTGTCCATTCCTCAGGGAAGTCCATTCCCCTAGCAAACAGATTGAACTACAGTATAATCTTCCTTACCTCAGTATTCAGGAAGTGGGGAGAAGGAAGCTCAGAAATTTATTCTTCGTAATCGTATCATGTTTGCAGTAGGTAGCAGATGATTAGGTTAAATCAATCATTTCAGAAGGCCCTTGATAAATCCTTAGTGTTGCTTATTGCTTGTGGGTCTTCTTTAGTGATGTTTGTTCTGCTAACACGTTTCATTATATTAGATTTATGGCACAATTATTGGTAGGATTACACTTTTTTCCTTTTTGCAGGATTGTTATCACACTTGCTTTTCTCCCATCTTTTGGTGTTTCCCCTGTTGCCCATGATTTTTCAAAAATGTCAGTGGATCAGGCTGTTATCTGGACTGGCTGATAAATACATGTTCATATTTCCCAGCATTCTCTTTCCTGCTTGTTCTCAAGAGTCATTTCACAAGGTCGGTCTTCCTTATTTTGTTCGGTATCTATCTTGTTGAATACATGCTTAAAACGGAGTCATTTAATTTCAGCATTCTCATTTATTAGTGGACCAAATATCTTCCTACTATTACTTTGGCCATTGATGAATTGGTAGTATTAGTTCATTTATATTTGTGCTGCCTATATCTTTCTTCCAGAGCTATAACTGCTTCAGATGTTTTTTGTTTGATTGCCTCACCACCGCCCCTTTTTAAACTGATTTTTTTGAGCATTCCTTTACGCAACCAAGTTAGCTGATTCTTATTTCTTGGTGTCTTCTTTTTTAGGTGGCTTGTAGACAGCCACCTTCTATGCTGCTAGATGAGGCCTCCTCTCAAACATTCCCCTCTAGATTCCTCAATTTCTCCAGATGTGCTTTCCTGAAATCTAACACCTCTGTAGGGCTGCATTCAGTGAACAACATCTCTAAATCCTCATTCCCGCGCGTCATGTGGGAGACTTAGCTTGGTTCCTCCCACTTTTTTTCAGAGCAGCTGCTGCAAAGTGGTTGTTACAGAAGTATTCTGCAATTTCAACAACATTAACCTTTATTTCTGGAACCCTAAAGTCTTTGGCTAGGAGGTGCATCAAATGAGCACTGCAATTGTATGTTAGCTTGGGACTCTCTCTTCTAAATTTCTTCTCATCTTGGATACATTTGCAGCATTGTCCATGACGAAGCTGCGTACTAGGCATTTGAATTTTTCCCCAGTTTTGTTATAGGCTTTTACTGCTACTTCTTGTAAGTATTCTGCTGTGTGTGCATTTCCTGATGTATCAGTTTGTTTCTGTAAGGAAGACATTCCCTTCTTCTGTTCTCACAGAAGCACATACAACAGGATCATTGTGGACAGTGCTCCACTCATCAAGACCTCAGGTTAACAGTTTCATCACCCTCTAGACCTTTGCACACTGCTCAATTTCTCTTTCATACACTTTATCCAGCAATTTGCCTGCGACATCTGCTCTGTTGGGTGGAACTGTATCCTGGTCTTAATGACTGAACCATGTTAATGAAGTGTGGGTTCTCAATCACATGAAAGGAGAGTTTGTTGCATAAAGAAACCAGGCAATTTTTTCATCAATTACCTTCTTTTTGTAATCTGCTGGTTCTGATGACAAACTTATCTATGGTTGTTTCTGGATGATGGAGATTTTTTTTTCCCTTTTGCTACAGTTGATATACTGTGGCTCTGTGACATACTTGATGTGATTGAAACACTATCATTGGCAGATAACTCTGAAACTATAGAAAATGACGGTGATCTTGCAGGCGGATAGTCTTCAGAATCCTGTATGTTGAGGATGGATTCTCCTAAACAAAATAAGTCAATGCAATTGTTTAATTATTATTACCATACTGCTCATTTAGTATTACTCATTGCATTCACTGACACTCAGTACTACTCAGTACTACTTTCAAGGTGAAATTGTAAATGGAAGATCTGCCTATTTCAGCTATTTATTTTTATCACCACTGCATCTAAAAATGATAGTACCAGAGAGTAACAACTATATTTTTTGCTCAAACAATGAGAATTCAAGAATAGTCCAGAAGGAAGACAGGGCAGTCCTTAAGAAAGAAGTATGAAATAAAAAAGTTTACCAACCTGAAGATCCTGCATGTTCAGACATGTTCCTTTCATCATCTTCAGCGGAGCTTCCTCCTGAGAAAGAACACTTCTCATGATGTTGTTTCATTCGGGCAAACAGCCCTTGCATTTCTTTGTTGCACTCTTTGCATTTTGCACGCATGCCTGTCTTACTCACAGGTAGAGGAACTTCATTAAAATATTCCCAAACTGGGTCTCTTTTACGGCCTGCTGCCATTACAGGTTTTCCCTTCTAGTGAGAGAATGGTATGGTAGATCTCAAATCAATGAAGGCTACACTCAGACATCAAGACTTCTGGAATATGCTGCTCAAACAGTTTCACTTTTGTTTCTACTTCCTGTCCTCCTTCCACACTTATCTCAGACTTCTTCTCCTTGTCCAGATCTATTCCGCCCCCAGCAATCTTCTATTCATTGAACTTTTGAAACGTTGCATTTTAGAGAGAGGTAAGGATTGACTTGGTGTGCACAAATTTTCAGAGGGACAATAGGGTTGAGGTCTGTTATTTCTCATCTCTATAGTTATTTATTTAAAAACATTTTTGCTGTTAACAAGCATGTATCTCTGGAAACACAAATCCACAGTTTGAGACTGCAAAAATAAGCATCTCTGATGGTATCTTCTAGACTGAACTATTGGAATTCTTTACAAAACTTTCTTAAACGTTACATTGAATATATTGTCCATACTATAAGAATTAGAATTTATAATCCTATTCCATGATGAGATATCTTGGAGGTATAATGTATGTTAATTAAAAACTATCTGTGATTTTTTTGAGGAAAAAACCTGATTAATAAAATCTGATTTTTGGTATTTTTTAAAAAAATATTTGAATTTTATCCACCGTGGTAATCAATTATTTTTTTGTCAAGGTCCAAATTTCTTGGTCAAGGGATTGTCAAGGTCCAGACTCTGAGAAAATAATACAAAAACAATAACAATAATAATGATAGTAATAAGTAAATAAAAAGATGTCTCGGTCTGTTCAGAAGCATCTGGCGGTCACAAATTTGGTCTACGGTACCGCCTAATTGACTACCCCATATAAGCGGTTCTGTCTCTCTCTGCTCCTCCAGTTCACCCACTCTGACCTCAAGATGGTGCACCTGGGCTCTCAGTGCTACAAGCTGCTTGTGCTGTACTTAGCCACAAAGCATGTATTTTACATGCTGTACTTTGCCCAATAAGTTAGGTAGCACCCACCCTACTTAGTCTGCTCTTGGTTTCTTACCTGCATAGTTTAGAGTGGGTTTTAAAGAGAGGTCTTTTGTTTTGGTACTCTGTTGATTATTTAGAGAAAAGGTTTTATTATTTTTAGAGGGTTTAATTTCTTAGTGCACCAGGCTGTTTAGAGCCTGCTTTCCACTCAGTCCAAACTTCCTTATGCTTATGCCATCTGGGGCCTCTTCTTGCTCATGATTGGCTTATTGTTTCTGCCTTTCACTTGTGATGCCCTAGATTGACTCAGACTAGTGTTTTTGGAAATGCAGATACTAACAAGTTAGATTGTAAATTCTCAATCAGACGTGATCTTTATTTTAAGAGTGCCAGAGTCTGGGGTTTGCAAAAACTGGTGGCGTTGTTTCTGCTTCTTCCCTTTCTCCCAGATCAAGCACTGCAAGTAGCAGGAAATTTTACTACTTCAGCAATCATCAGTTAAATTCTTATTCCTCAATGTCTGTCTCTGCTGCCCATTTGCAAATGGTGATAGCAATAACTCCTATGGACTGACCAGCTTCCAGCCTTGGCAGGGGGTAAGAGCAGGAATGCTTTTCTTTCCCCTCTCCTTCCTCTGACTAGCTTTGTGTCCTCGTGGTGCCCCTGGCTACTTGTATTTTCAGGTTGTTGTTGAAGTTACACTTGCCCCACTCTAGCCCAACTGCATGGAAAACTAGCACTTACTCCATGCTTATTCTCCATTTCAGATGGTTTTGTGTCCATTCTTTGGCTGCAATAGCCACTTCACCAGGCAGAGACCATAAAACTTTCATCAGCTGTTGCAAAGTAGTAGCTCACCTGCATATGTCCGTATAACGTGATAAAAGGATCGTAGGCACCATACACTTGAGGGAAAATGTGTCATAAAGTACTAGAGGTAAATGGTCAAAGAAAAACAGCCTGAATATAGAAGATACATTGTTTCAGTATACATCAGATCTGCTAGTAATCAGAGTTAAATGAGATGTCAAAACTAACACATATGGAGGAGCAGACATATATGAAAAAGCACCAGTAAGAAGGAATAGGCATTTGATGCAAGTCATAAACTTTACTGTGATGGGTGAAATGTGGACTGGTGTGGTCTAGATAAAAAAAAGTTGTTTTCTTCTTCCAGAGTCTCTGGCTTCTCCTACAACTCCTACAGCTGCAGGGAGTCCCTTCCCAGTCACAGCCCGGCATCTGTGGGCTCAGTAACCTGGGAAACACCTGCTTCATGAACTCTGCATTACAGGTAAAGGGCTGAAAAAAATCGACATCATGCTTTATCCATGGATTCATTGCACACCTGTCAAGTGCTCTCATATAGCATCCCAAAGTGTGTTGGGCACTTTATAGGCCTGTTAGAAGGCCATTAGCTGTCCTGAAGAGCATCTAACCTAAATAGTGCATACAGGTAAGAGGTGACGGGGCAAAGATTCAAGATAATACTTTTTGTTTTTAAATCCGGTCAATTTTCTTTTTTGACACTATTTCCATCTCATTGTCGGGTAAAACGTACACGTGACTTCCCCATGTTCAGCAATTGCACTCACTCTCTGTACCTGGAGACTCTGCCACAGGCACATGTAGAGGGCAGAGTCAAGGACAGCAGGAGGGTAGCTTCCTAAAAGCCTCCCTACCCTGCTCAGTGCTGATTCCTAGAGTCACTGGGTCACAGAAAGTATCTCAGCACCAGGGAGGAGGAGCATCAGCAGCTAGGAGGACGGAAGACCAACTGTACATGGGTAATCTTAAGATTCATTGTGTGGGGCAGGCCCAGGGGTTGGTACAAACTCCTTCCCTCCATGTTGGTTTGCAGGGGCCACAGCATCACTGTATTGCTCCCACCTCTGGTGCTTTACACAAGTTTCCCCATTAGTGTAGGTTAGAGATGTTCTACTGTGTTACAGGAGTCGGCTGCCCATGTAGGGGGGAGGGATAGCTCAGTGGTTTGAGCATTGGCCTGCTAAACCCAGGGTTGTGAATTCAATCCTTGAGGGGGCCATTTAGGGATCAGGGGTAAAAATTGGTGATTGGTCCTGCTTTGAGCAGGGGGTTGGACTAGATGACCTCCTGAGGTCCCTTCCAACCCTGATATTCTATGACTCTATGCATCTTTAGACTCAGCACAAATGAGGAAAATTGCTATAGATACTAATAGGTGGAGTGGGGAGAAAGGTGTCACGTGGGATAGAGTGCCCCATTTTCATATTTTCCACTCCACTGTGTACAGTTACCATTATATAGAATCTTTTAGGCCTCATTTCAGGCTGCGGGAGTTCAGTGGGGTGGAAAACCTCTAACAGACACACTCCTGAAAACAGCTAGGTGTGCTGTCTAAGCAGAGGCTAGCTTTGCTACTGCTGTTAGGCACGCCGAGTGCTATGTGTTAGTGATGAGATTGGAGACAAGGTGGAGAAATTGTAGATCAGAAAGTAACTCTTGATTAAACTGTAAGTGACATGAACTAAAGCTGTGCATTAAAGGGCCATCTCTACTTCAGCAATAGCCTTAGCAAAGTGCTGCTGTTTACACTTTTTACCCTTGGAAGAGAAGTCTGAATATTGTGAACCCTTTTATATGGCCTTTGTCTGAGTTGCATTGCTCACATTGTATCTCAATAAGATACAATTCTGTTTTACTAAATTGTGAGAGAACTGTAGTCTCAGAACTTTCATTGTTCCTTTTAAATATTTTGTTCTGTCTACTTTCACGAGCTTTTAAAAAGGTTGTGTCATTTCACATATGTACTGATATGAAAGTTGGATTGTTGCATTACTTCCTTCTCATAGAAGTTGGATGTCCTAGACGTGACATGAGCTTTGTAAATGTTATTTTTATTTCAGTGTTTGAGTAACACCCCACCTCTGACTGAGTATTTCCTGGAAGATAAATATGAGGCTGAAATAAATCATGACAATCCTCTGGGGATGAGAGGAGAAATTGCAGAAGCATATGCAGAGCTTATTAAGCAGATGTGGTCTGGGAGACACTCTCACGTGGCGCCACGTATGTTCAAAGTAAGTAGACACTTTTATTCAGAGAAGATGGTAGTGAAAGCAGGGTTAGAATGAAAGTTGTAATGTCTTTCCACAGCTTTTGCTGTCACGAAAGCTATAATGAAAAACATCTTAAATCTGGTGTTTTTCCATTTAGAAGGAGGGGTGGGGATCCAGATTCCTGCCTTGTGCCAAAGCTATAAAAGGGGGTAGAAGAGAACAAAGGGGGCTGCCAGTCATGAGAAATCCCCTAGTTACCACCTGAACTGGAACTAACAAGGACTGTACTAGGGAAAAGGATTGGGCCTAGACTAGGAAGGAGTCTAGTCTGTGAAAGAAGCTTATTGGAACATCTCTGAGGGTGAGATTTACCTGATTTCAGTTTCTTAATGTATTAGGCTTAGACTTGCTTGTTTTGTTTTGTTGTGCTTGGTAACTTACTTTGTTCTGTCTATTACTTGAAATCTCTTAAATCCTACTTTTTATACTGAATAAAATCACTTTTGTTTATTAATTAACCCAGAGTAAGTGATTAATGCCTTGAGGAGCAAACAGCTGTGCATCTCTCTCTATCAGTGTTATAGAGGGTGGACAACTTATGAGTTTACCCAGTCTAAGCTTTATACAGAGTAAAACTGATTTATTTGGGGTTTGGATCCCATGGGGAGCTGGGTATCTGGGTGCTGGAGATTGGAAACCTCCTGAGCAGTTTTTGGTTAAAGTCTGCAACTTTGGGGCGTGGACCAGATCTGGGTCTGTGTTGCAGCATACTAGCATATCTGGCTCAACAAGGCAGGGTTCTGGAATCCCAAGCTGGCAGGGAAAACGGGCTCAGAAGTAATTTCAGCACATCAGGTGACGGTCCCAAGGGGGTATCTGTGACCGAACCCGTCACAATAGTGTTTTCTAATAGCCAACCTAGACCTCCCCCACTGCAACTTGAGACCATTGCTCCTTGTTCAGTCATCTGCCACCACTGAGAACAGCCGAGCTCCATCCTCTTTGGAACCCCCTTTCAGGTAGTTGAGGGCTGCTATCAAATCCCCCCTCGCTCTTCTCTTCTGCAGACTAAACAAGCCCAGGTCCCTCAGCCTCTCCTTGTAAGTCATGTGCCCCAGCCCCCTGATAATTTTCCTTGCCCTCCACTGGACTCTCCAATTTGTCCACATCCTTTCTGTAGTGGGGGCCCAAAACTGGACTCAATACTTCAGCTGTGGCCTCACCAGGGCGGAATAGAGGGATAATAATATATTACCTCACCCTCCTTGTCTGTCTCATATCCTGGGACCAACACTGCTCCACCAACGCTGCAAACAACATTAGAAGAAGGTTGCAGTTACCCCAAAAACAAGCATTATAAACCCAGTTAAGGTTAAGCATAAAAATAAATCCACCGAAGTCAAAGTAGGGAAATACACTTAAGGCACCCAAACAACCTGAGTAATGTTAAGGTAGAATAAATTCTCAAATGTATGGAATGAGTCACTTCCAACTTAGCCAATCTGTTGAAACACAAATGTCAGAAGTTGCTATAAAGGCTTTGCCTTAGAGTATGAACTTGAATTTGGGGTGAGTTGCTTTTGGGGTGTGTTGCTGTTGAAGGTGGAAATGTAAGCCTTATGGAATGGTGGGGTCTGTTATTGACAGTGTTGTGAATGATGTGAAAGTAGCAAGGAATGCAGAAAACTTTCCCCTTAACTTCAGAGATTTTGGCTTAGTGTGAGACATATCCTGAAGCAACCTTAACTGTCCCCAAATGAAGTCTTTGTGTGTTTAGTTTTTGAAAGTGTTAAATTTTTACGTTAAGGAGTGATGTGGATTACAGACCTAAAAGTGGCAATTCTTCAACAAAAAAACTTCAAAAACAGACTCCAAGGAGAGACTGCTGAATTGGAATTAATTTGCAAACTGGATACAATTAACTTAGGCTTGAATAAAAACTGGGAGTGGATGTGTCATTACACAAAGTAAAACTATTTCACCTTGTTTATTTCCCCTCCCACTGTTCTTGTAAAAAGTTGATTTTTTTTAATACAGGCTTTTTTATAACTGAAATAGATCACTTTTCAAATTTATGATAGTTACTTAGCAATAACAACTATAAGTCAGTCACTGTTAAGTAGCAATGTTAACTTGTTCTGAGAAAATTTCTCTCCCTCGTGAGCTCTGCTGGAGCCCTCTGGTTTGTTTTCCTGTAAGTGGGGCTCTGATGCCCTGCTGGCCACCTCGTGATTGGCTCCTTCTAGTTTGTGAAAAAAAATCAGTGGGATAACCTGCTCATGGTACCAGAATGATCGCGCTTTCAGAGTAATTGTGGATCTTCATACTGTGATCCTTTCTTATGTCTTGGTAAGCAGGAAAATTATTAATGGTGACAATCTTGGTGTCTTTACATTATGAGGTAGCACCCAGTCTATTGAATAGAGCAGTTCACACCTCAGAGCGATTGTTTCAAAGTCTGCGCAAGTTCAGGCTGTTGTTACCTTTGGTTATACACTCGTCAGTTTTCAAAGTTTGTTTGAAATTAGAACAGCTAGAGACTTAGAGTAGAATCCTGGCTCCATTGAAGTCATTGGGAGTTGTGCCACTGACTTCAATGGGGCCAGAATTTCACTCTTAATAATTTTTAGTGAAAGCTGAGGCTGGAGAACATTTGAGGCCTATCTGCTCTGCACAACCCAGCTAATCCTGCATGTCATGTGGGAGGAAGGGCACCCGCCACACTTCGGGAAACACTGCTCTAACTGATGAGTTAGGGAGCCATTTTCTTTATGGACATGTTCTTGTTCCATAAATATCCACTACAGGGATTTGTGGATTTTTCTCTGAAGTATCTGGCTGATGTAAGAGGATCCTGGACTAGATGGATTGTGGGGAGAGATAATTTAGTGGTTTGAGCATTGGCCTGCTAAACCCAGGGTTTTGAGTTCAGTCCTTGAGGGGGCCATTTAGGGATCTGGGGCAAAAATTGGGGACTGGTCCTGCTTTGAGCAGGGGGTTGAGGTCCCTTCCAATCCTGATATTCTGTGATTCTATGACACTGGTCTGATCTACTGTAGCAATTATGTTCCTAAAAGAACACAGTTGAAATTTGTACAGCACCCCAGGTGCTGGTAGTTGGTATTTCTTGACCCAGAGCTTAGTATCAGGCAGTCCAGATTCCCACCATCCTGGTCTTTAAAAATGCCCTTGATTGAAAGGCTTTAAAATAGGCCAGGAAATCTGTACTGACATCCTTGTTATGTTGCCTTCAGCTTCATTATAGTTAGCAATAAACTACAGCAGCTTCTTGCTGCTGAATTCTGAAGAAACCAGGATATGATTTTCTTTTCATTTTTACAAATACACTCATGATGCTGCTCTGACCAGATTGTCCTATTCTGTTTTAATTTTAGACCCAGGTTGGCCGTTTTGCCCCTCAGTTCTCAGGGTACCAGCAGCAAGATTCTCAGGAGCTCTTGGCATTCCTCCTGGATGGCTTGCATGAGGATCTGAACCGAGTGAAGAAGAAGCCCTACTTGGAGCTCAAGGATGCCAATGGCAGGCCTGATTCGGTACAGTGCTTAGATAAAACTACACCCTATGCTCAATTGGAGGCCCTGAACTACATTTAAATAGCATGAATAGTCAGCATTAAACTGCTGTCCAAAGCCAGGAAGATGATAGTTAAAGCTGCAAATGCACTTAAGTTATTGTTTGCACCTTGGGATTGCAGTGGTCTTGCTATATCCCCAGCATTGCTCTGAAACTTGGAATGCTAGAAGTCTCAATAGAGGTAGATTAGTGAGCAGAATGCAGCTAATAAAATCAAACGTGAATGGTAAACTGCATTATCCCATACTACTGCAATTTATCACTTGACTATCATTCCATATGCAGGGTTGGAGCACAGAATTTAATAAATTATATTTGTGTTCTATGTGCATATGGTGCAGCGAATGCGATAATGTGCAACACAAATGATGGCATAATTTATCTTTTCTCTAAGAGGTCACATCAATCTGTTTGTTGTGTATATAAGGAATTGCCTAGAATCCTGTTAAGGAGAGGGGGGCCTTGGACCCAGCCTGCGTTTGCGTTTTATCCAAGCACTTCCATTTTTCCTCTAACTTAAGGAGATGCTCTGAGCTTCCAATCCACAGGCTCAAGCAAATACCCAGTAAATAGAAATCCTCAAACTTGGAAAAGAATTTCAAGAAAGCCAATTCAGATAGCTTTGTGATTACTGCCTGCAGATTTCCTTTAGTTCAGCCCCCTTACTCTTCACTGGGAAAAAGCCAAGTGATGTAGATGTATCAGAGGATGATGATGATTGATAAAATACTTTCCATTCCGAGAGTATCTAAGGAAGATATTTAATAGCAGCTGCTAAAACTAGACATTTTTAAATTGGCAGGTTCAAATAACTTGCAACAAAGAGTTTTAAAAGAGTTGACAGAGGAGCTCTCTGGACCATTAATGTTGATTTTTAATGTGTCTTGGAATACTGGGGAAGAAAGCTAAAGTGTTAATATTTAAAAAGAATAAATGGGATGAGCAGAGTAATTCTAGGCCCATCAGTCTGATGTCTATTCTGGGCAAGATAACGTAATAGCTGGTATGGGAACTGTAAAGGACCGGACTCACCCATGCGGTGCCTCCTGCTGGTCAGGAATTAGCTCACCAGGCTCTGGAGCACCCTCTGCAGGCCGGTGATCAGTACCGCTCTGGCCCCCGTGTCCCTCACAGACCCCGGTGCCCCTTTCTCTGGGGTTCTGCCCCCTGGCAGTACCCCCACACTCTGCCTCTGGGTCTCCCCTTCCTGGGGAACCCCCAACCCCCTATCCCCACCTTGCCTCAGTCTGGGCTACTGCCAGTCATCACCAAGCCCCCACTCCCTGGGGCAGACTGCAGTGTAAAGGCCACTCATCATAGGCAAGGGGGTTCGGACCTGTTGCCTTCCTCTGCCTCCCAGTACCTCTATCGGCCTTGGACTAGGCCCTACAGCCTGGGGAGTTGGCAGCCTGGAGCACCCCCACTCAGCCTGCTCCTTCCCCAGCACTGCACCACCCTCAGTACCCTGTCAGGCAGGCAGCCAGGCCCTGCTCTCTCCCAGCCTCGAGAGAGACTCCTTGAGCCTCTAGCTCACAGCCTTTTTATACAGGCCAGCTGGGGCCTGATTGGGGCGTGGCTCAGCTGCGGTTGCTTCCCCAGTTAGCCCTCTCCAGGGCTGCTTTTAACCCCTTCTATTTTAGGAGCAAGGTAGCCACCCTGCTACAGGAACTCAATTAATAAAGAATTAAAGGAGGGTGCTATAATTGCCAACCATCATGGGTTTAGGGAAAACAGATCTTGTCAAACTAACTTTTTTTTTGATGTTACAAGTTTGATTGATGAAGATAATAGTGTTAATGTAATATACTTAGACTTCTTAAAAGCATTTTACTTGGTACCACATGACATTTGATTAAGAAACTAGAGCAGTACAAAATTAACATGACACACATGAAATGCATTAAAAACTGGCTAATCGTTAGGTCACAAAATGTAACTAAATGGGGAATCAGCATGGAGTGGGTGTGTTTCTAGTGGAGTCCTGCAGGGAGGGGTTCTTGGCTCACTGCTATTTAACATTTTTATCAATGCCCTGGAAGAGAATGTAAAATCATCACTGATCAAGTTTGCAGCTGACACAAAGATTGTTAAATGATGAAGAGGACAGGTCACTCATACAGACAGTTCTGGATTTCTTGGTAATCTGGGTGAAAGCTTGGAAATCTGGGTAATATGTATTTTAATACAGCCACATATTAAGTCACACATCAGGAAACAAAGAATGTAGGCCATATTTAAAGGATGGGGGGACTTTATGTTGGGAAGCAGTGACTGTGGAAAAAGACTTAAGAATCATGGTAAATTAGCTGTGAACGTGAGCACCTGGTGCAAAGCTGTGGACAAAAAGACTTATGCAATTCTTGGATGCATAAATGGGAATATTGAGTAGGAGTAGAGAGATTATATTACCTCTGTATTTGGCTCTCTTGCAACTACTACTGGAAATATCATGTCCAGTTCTGGTGTCCACATTTCAGGAAGGATGTTGATAAATCGGAGAGGATTCAGAGACAGAGCCATGATAGTGATTAAAGCAGTGGTTCTCAAACTTTTTTTTTGCGGACCACTTGAAAATTGCTGCGGGTCTCAGTGGACCACTTAATGATCTTTCCAAATATTGTTTGTACCGTTAGCTAAGTATTGTAATGAGCTTTTGATAAAAGTGCTATATAAAAAAAACCTTAATAATAATTAATGTTTTTTCTACAAATAAAAGCACACAACTCATATTTTAATATTGGTAGTCTTACCTTTCTAATGCGATGGATGTACCCTCTCTCCCCAGTTGCAGCCGTCCCTGAACTGGGGCTGGAAGGAAGGGGGTCTCCCCCTCTCTCCCCCGCCGCGGCAGCCACTGAGCCGGGCTGGGAAGGAGGGGGATCTCTCCCCTGCCGCGGCAGCCCTGCACGTCCCAAATTCCCCCTCCCCCGGTCACCACCTCACCTTACATGTGCATCTTCTCCAGGGTCCAGGCATCTAATTAGTGGAGCCACGCCTGTGCAGCTCCACTAATTAGGTGGGTGGCCCTTCATTCTCTTGTGTGCAGCCACCCAGGCACGCACCTCAGAGGGAACTATCCACGGACCATCTGAATGGAGCTCGCGAACAACTGGTGGTCCGCAGACCACAGTTTGAGAACCTCTGGATTAAAGGATTAGAAAAATGTGTTTTATAGTGATGCTTGAGGAGCTCAATCTGTGTAGTTTAACAAAGAGACAGTTAATGGGTTACAGTACCTACATGGGAAATGCATTTGATATTACAGGGCTTATGCAAAGTCCAATGGCTGGAAGTTGAAGCTAGTTGACGATTTCAGATTAGAAATAAGGCACACGTTTTTAATATTGAGAATCATTAACAATTGGTACAATTTACCAAAGGTTGAGGTGGGTTCTCCATCACTGGAAAATTTTAAACCGAGATTGGATTTTTTCTAAAAGATTGTTCTCATTCAAACAGGAATTAATTCAGGGAAGTCTATGGCCTTTGTTACACAAGAGGTCAGACTAGATGATCACAGTGGTCCCTTCTGGCCTTGTCTATGAATCATCATCTTCTATCTTCAGGGTCTGGGCCGCAGTTTTCTACACTTCCAGAGAAAACTCTGCATAACATTTATAAACTGAGAGCTTTTGCAAGCTGGAGACCACAACCTGTCCCTTCTGGGTCAGGATAGAAAGCAAATGACCTTCTATTGATGAGGACTAAATGAAGCCTTGCACACCCTACTATGGGCAGGAAATACATTCTGTATCCGTTTCCATATACAGCCTAGAGATGAACTTTAGCTGCATCCAGTAAATGGGGCCTGATCCAAAGTCCTTGATGTCAACGGGAAGACTCCCATTGATTGCAGTGGCATTTGGATCTGGCTCATTGACTTCAAGCAACTTGCTCCCTCCACTGTCTCCTCTCTCTCTCCAACCGTCACCTCCAACACTGAGGCAATCTGTAGCAATACAGGCCTGACATCTCCCTGTAACCTAACACAGACTGGTAGAATTAGGTGTCCGTTATTTCCTTTTGCAGCAGGGAAGACTTGCAGACCTGGGGCCTGGTTAGTGAGAGAGAATGGTAGGCGGTTAAGGGGAACAGAGTTCAGGGAACCTTGATAGTGTTTCCAGCTTGCTTAGATGTATATATATTTTTAAAATATCAGAATTATGCTGAGTTCCTTTCGTCTCATGTCTCTGTATTTACATTTCTAGTGAAGTGTATGAATTAATTTTATTTCCTTTCTACAGGTGGTGGCGAAAGAAGCCTGGGAGAACCACAGGTTAAGAAATGACTCTATTATCGTGGATATTTTCCATGGCCTTTTCAAATCCACCCTGGTCTGTCCAAAATGCTCTAAAGTTTCTGTGACTTTTGACCCTTTCTGCTATTTAACTCTTCCACTGCCCCTGAAGAAAGATCGTTCCATGGACGTTTCTTTGGTTTTTGCAGGCCTGCATCATAGACCTACCCAGGTAAAAAAAGATATTTGTAGGTGTGAATTATCCCCAAAGACAGTCGCTGCAAACCAGTTCAGAAAAATCTGATCTATTTGACTATTAAGGCTGAGATTTTCAAAGTCACCCAAAGGACTTGGATGCCAAATTCTCATTTAAAAATTATTGGGAATTGAGCACCCAAAATTGAAAGTGGTTTGGAAAATATCTCCGTCTAAGTGACTGGGATGATGGGGCAGCAGGAATCTTATTTGCCCTGGTGGCAACAAGACTACATATGATAATATTGGAGAGCATAAGCAATAACACATTTAATTGTCACATCCAACCCTGCCTGCCTCTGGTGCCATGGGAAGTGCTAGGCTGAAACTTCTCTAGAGCATATAGGGCTCTGAGGGGACCTTTTGATCCTGAACAGAAATTAGAAAATATCCTATGTTTGCAGAAATTCAGGAACAACGTGACCCTTTTATGTACCCGCTGTATGACCAGGTGGGTTTATCTGTGATCTGGAAATGGGAGTGGATAATCAGGTAGCAAAAATTGCAGATGGCACAAAATTACTTAGGTTGATGAAGACTTAGAAAAGACCAAGAAGCTTCAGAAAGATCAAATAAAGCTAAAAGAATGGGCAACATAATGTCAGATGAAAGGCAGTGCTGACAAATACAAAACAATGTGCATTGGAGGCCATAATTTGAACTACTCATATAGTTTGCTGTATTTTTAAATGAAGAAGACTGAAGCATTATTGTAGACTCATCAGTGAAAACCTGCTCACTGTACGGTGTCCGTCAAAAAAGCAAACATAAGTTGAGATTTATACAGAAAGGGAAGGAAAATAATTCTGAAGATATTAAATCATTATGAACCAGTGAGAGACCTTTATCTGGAATACTGGGTTCATTTCTGTTCACCCTATCTCAAAAAGGAAATAGTAGAATCAGAAGGGATTCAGAGAGAGGCAATAAAATTGTTAACGGCCTAGGAACGGTTTTTTGTGAGTGACTATTGAAATGACACACTGTTTAGTTTAGAGAGGAGGCTAATAGGAGCAGACCTGATAGAGGTATATAAAATAATAAATGGCATAGATAGTGTTTATAAGCTTTTCCATAAAACAAGAACGAAGTGGACCTTCAATGAAAAAAGATAACACATTTAAAACTGATAAAAGCAAGTACTTTGTGACACCTAATTAACCTGTGGAATTCATTGCGACTGGATAACATTAAGGCCAAAAGCTTAACAGGATTTAAGAAAGGATTAGAAAATTTTATGGATAATTGGAACAATGCACAGATGAGGTAAAAATAAAAATAGAGGATTTAAATGAACAAGGCAGCCTCTGGGGTCATGTGGAATCTTACTGTAGGGACATGTTAAGTAATTAACCGGTGCAAGGATTCTTGCACCTTTCTCTGAAGCATCTGGTATTGGCCTCTGTCTGAATCAGGATATTGGATTAGACAATCCACTGGTGGCAGTTCCTGTCTTCAAGAACTTCCAGGCATCCCCACTTGTGGGATAGCTCCCTCTGTTGACAAGCTCACAGAGCCCTCTTCAAAGCAGTGTTGTGTACATGTTCTGAGGTTTTCAAACATTAAGCACATTCAGCACCCAGGTTATAGAAGAGAGTGCACTTCTCAGCTGTCTCAGTTCCTTCTGCTGTGTCTGATTACTGCTGTGGTGGTAAGCTTAGTGTCCTGTTCTGTAGTTGAGGTAGGGGTTTAGTTTTTAGTGTAGTTAGGGCTTAAGGAATATGTCCCTAAATTTAGCTGAGTTCTCAAGATTCCCTCCAGTGCTGAAGCTGTGCTCAGACTGGAAACGTGCAAGGGGTTGAAAAACTGTTTCCATGTTGCTGCTGATTCCAGAATCAGATGCCCGAGTGAGGTTTTTGATGTGTTTGGGGGATTTCCCCCTCTTCGACCCAGTATGCTGCCTGCAAGGCATTCACACCCCACGCTTTCCAGGACTGCCAACTGCAGCCCCAGCTGCACCTTATGGAAGTGGCCCTAAAGGCTCTTGAGTTTCTAGAAGACTGTGTTTCTGTGCACCGCCCAGACCGACCTTCACGTGCATCACTGCCCACACCAGCTGTATGGGCAATCCTATCTTCTGAAAGACTCTTGTTTAGTCTAACCAAAAGAACACTGAGGGGAGATATGATCCCTCTCTATAAATATATCAGAGGGATAAATACCAGGGTGGGAGAGGAATTATTTAAGATCAGTACCAATGTGGACACAAAAACAAATGGATATAAACTGGCCATCAGGAAGTTTAGACGTGAAATTAGATGAACGTTTCTAACCATCAGAAGAGTGAAGTTCCGGAATAGCCTTCCAAGGGGAGCAGTGGAAGCAAAAGACGTATCTGGCTTCAAGACTAAGCTTGATAAGTTTACGGAGGCGATGATATGATGGGGTAGCCTAATTTTGGCAATTAATTGATCTTTGACGATTAGACAAAAGCCTGTGATGGGACGCTAGATAGGGTGGGATCCGAGTTACTACGGAGAATTCTTTCCTGGGTTTCTGGCTGGTGAGTCTTGCCCACATGCTCAGGGTTTAGCTGATCACCATATTTGGGGTCGGGAAGGAATTTTCCTCCAGGGCAGATTGGCAGAGGCCCTGGGGGTTTTTCCCCTTCCTCTGCAGCGTGGGGCATGGGTCACTTGCTGAAGGATTCTCTGCATCTTGAAGTCTTTAAACCATGATTTGAGGACTTCAATAGCTCAGACGTAGGTCAGGGGTTTGTTATAGGAATTGAGGTCTGCTGTGATGACTGCGCAGAGCTGGGGCCACGCATGCACCCCAAACATCTAACCACGGGCAGGAGACAGCTGTTGCATTAGCTGAATAACTTTATTTTTTTTGTTTTTGTTCAGAAAAGTTCATTTCATGTGGTGACATGGGAGTGGGGCACTCAGTGTTGGAAGGCCATGGTGGGCTGCAGGTGCCTGATGCTAGTAGGCTCTGGTAGTGTTGATTGGCTCCCAAGGGTTAGTGCATGCTTGGAGAACCTACCATTCCAGGGATGAGGAGGATGGAGACTGGTGGAAGGCCTTGAGCAGAAGTGAGGGGAGAGCTTGACTCCTGGCATTAGTCTCAACTTGTCTCTTCTTCTAGTGTCTGCAAAGTATTCCCAGTGGCCACAGGAAATCGCTGGTTTTAGCCAGTCCCTACATGATATCCTTATGGGAGGTAGATAGTTCTGAGTAATGATTTGCAGGAAGACACATTGGTTAACTCCAATTTACATGAGGTATAGTAGAAATCCAGCCAAACTGATCATGGCTTCCTCCTTTCCCCGTGCTTGCTTTAGATCAGGGGTGGGCAAACTGCAGGCTGGATCCAGCCGACCAGCCGTTTTAAGCTGGTCCTCGAGGTCCTGCTGTGGAGTGGGGCTTACCCTGCTCCAGCTGGGGAGCAGGGTCGGGGGCCGCTCCACACAGCTTGTGGAAGCCGCCGCATGGCCCCGCTCTGGCACTCCAGCCAGGGAACAGGGTCGGGCACAGCTCCCGGAAGTCATGGCATGGCCTTCCTCTGCCTCCTATGCGCTCCAATGGCCCCCTCTGGCGCTCCAATGGGAGCTTCAGGGGCAGTGCCTGCAGATAGGGCAGCATGCAGAGACACCTGGCCGCGCCTCCACATAGGAGCCAGAGAAGGAAGATGCAGCTGCTTCCAGGAGCCGCTTGAGGTAAGCGCTGCCCGGAGCCTGTACCCCTGAGCCTTCCCCTGCTCCCCAGCCCTGATCCCCCTCCTGCCCTCCGAACCCCTCGATTCAAGCCCAGAGCACCCTCCTGCACCCCAAACACCTCATCCCCAGCCCCACGCCAGAGCCTGCATCCCTTCCTGCACCCCTGCCCCAGTCCAGAGCACCTTCCTATACCCCAAACTCCCCAGCCCCACCCCAGAGCCTGCATCCCCAGCCTGTGCCCTCACCCCCACCCGCACATCCCACTCCCCCAGCCCAGAGCCCCCTCCCACACCCTGAACTCCTCATTTCTGGCCCCACCCTGAACCAAAGCCCTCACCCCTCCTGCACCCTAACCCCAATTTTGTGAGAATTCATGGCCTGCCATACAATTTCTATGCCCAGATGTGGCCATTGAGCCAAAAAATTTGCCCACCCCTGCTTTTGATCCATAAAGTCAAAACCTTCTGGGAAACTTTCTCTAGGATGGTTCCTTTTGCAGTGTTAATTGCAATATCCAGTGGCTGGAAATGGAAGCAATTGAGAGAGCAAATAAGGCATGGATTTTTCAACAGTAAGGGTATTTAACCATTGGAACAGCTTTTGGGGGCAGTGTGGTGGATTGTTCCATCACTTGAAATCAAGATTGGATGTCTTTCTAAAAGATCTAGTGCCACCCCAAGTTGTTGGGCTAGACAGAGGAATTGCTGGGTGAAATTCTGTGATCTGTGCTGTGGCTGTCTGGGCTTCAAATCTTTAAATCTGAGCCTGAGACACTGAAGACAGCCAAGTGTGACTGGAAACCATACTTGCCATAGGATTCTCTGCTTTTAAGATGTCAGGACTAATGAATTGCTCAACTCCCATTTGCCAACTTTCTGCTCCATGCTTGGATTTATTTTGCCTCGTGTAAGTTTAACGTTCTCTTTGTTTCCAGTATCGGGTAGTTGTGCCAATGATGGGGGCTGTATCAGACCTGTGTGAAGCTCTTTCCAAGCTCTCCAAGATCCCTGCAGAAAATGTAAGACCAAGCACACACAATAATTTTGCTAATAAATGTGTTCTTTCGTTTTAAAGCATTTTATTATTGGAAAAAGTTTGAAATGGACAATAAGCAAAGAGGAGCAAAATAGTAACTAAGCATTAACTAATTGGACTGATACATAACTCCTTGCTTGCCTGAATTCTAAAAAGAAAGCCAGGACACAGGCACACCCTGTTCACTTTGACACCTCCATTATAGTAATGACAGTAATAATGGTTTTAAAAAGGGGGGTGAGGGAAGAGACAGAAAAATGACTGCCACTACCATTGCAACTCCTCTTAGCCCTGGTCTACACTGGGGGCGGGGAGATCAATCTAAGTTACGCAACAGCTACGTGAATAACGTAGCTGAAGTCGATGTACTTAGATCAACTTACTGTGGTGTCTCCACCGTGGTGAGTCGACTGCTGCCGCTCCCTCATCGACTCTGCTTGCGCCTCTCATGGTGCTGGAGTATAGGAATCGACAGGAGAGCGCTCAGGGATCGATTTATCACGTCTAGACTAGACGCGATAAATTGATCCCCGCTGGGTCAATCACTGCCTGCTGATCCAGCAGGTAGTGAAGACATACCCTTAGTTTATCCTTTTTGCCCCTCATATTATTACTTTGTGGGTATCTACTCCCTAGAAACTTCCTTAGTAGCAACAGGAAATGGGATGTGCTTTCACTTTCTTAAGAAGTGAATGATTTTATTGCCCATTAAAATGTCAGGCTTGAAACCTGTGGTTTGTGGGAAGTTGTCTGGATTCCCATAACTTGTTACCTCATGCCAGTTCAGAGGATCAGTTCAGTTCCTTTTGTAGTTAAGTGTTCAGTTATCTCTGGCTGACATCCCAGCCTGTTGGGCCTTGATGCACTGGGATGTATGATATCCTCTTCACAGGACAGTGGCCACTGGGCTTGACCTGAAGCCACTGGGGAGCTGCAGGTCCTCAGTGTCTCAGAAAAATCAGGCCCAATTGTTGTTGTTCTACCTCATTGGTCTGATTAGGTTCAGTTAATAGTATGTCGAATCAGCCATAAGGTGTCACTATAGAGCCTCCATAAACACTTTGGTGATGTGAACATTAAAAATGTCTGAGAAAGAAAAATGAATTGTGAATTATTTTAGTTTGTCTAACCGTCTCTAACTTCACTCTTTTAGATGGTGGTAACAGATGTTTATAATCACCGATTCCACAAAATTTTCCAAATGGATGAAGGGTTAAGTCATATCATGCCAAAAGACAACATCTTTGTGTGAGTAACCATCTCTTCGGAAAGAGCAGTGTTGAGAAGAATGTGCTAGGAAATGAGATTTGGGGCTTCTGTATATAAAAGCTGAAATGTTTTTTCCAACCCCCAGCCTGCCTGTAGGTTGTCCTTCATGTAGTGCCTGCTCTTTGGCCCTATGCCTTTAACGAGGAGCTAGCTGGGGGCACTGTTCTCATGCATGTCCCCTCAGTGGATATGCTTTATTTCACAGTGTGTTAAGTGCTTTCCTAACATAAGGAAAGTCAACGTCTCTACTCTGAGGAGCTGTTAAGTCTGAGTGATTATTTTCTAGTCACTTTGTGCTTATGTTCTAAAACTTATAGGGAGGCTGCCAACTTATTTTGATCTTCTGTTATTTATCTTGCTGTAGTGCCTTTGAGGCTTCAACAGAGTTTGTGGCTCCCTTGTGCTGGGTGCTGTACATATACGAAGTAAGAGACAGTCCCTGCCCCGAGGAGGTTACAGTCTAAATAGACAAAGGGTGGGAGAAAGGAAGTAGTATTACCCCCATTTTGCAGATGAAGAATTGAGGCAGAGAGAGAAAACGACTTACCCAAGGTCACATAGGAAGTGAGAGACAGACTTGGGAATTGAACCTGGAGTCCTTAAGGCAGTTCCTTAACCGCAAGACCATTCTTCCTCTCTATCTAAAAAAACGTGTTTTAGTCTGAGGCTTTGTTTTAGAAAGCTGTTTTGTTGCCTTTGCTGGTGTAAAGTCAGGTGTTCGTTTCCTGTGAAGCAGCTGATATATCATTCAAGGATGATTGCTGCATGACATTGCAGTCTTGTGCTGTCCTGTCACTCTCTAGTTGTTGTGGCATTGTCATTGAGTAGTAGTACCAGAGTACTAAAAAGCTCTCAGTATGTTATTTCCTGCAGCTGTAATTGTGAACTTGGTGATTGTGGGACAAGTTACAATAATTTGGAAGAGCATTTGGATTCTGTGTAGTCTGTTCCCTGTGATTGATGTGTTGTGGGGCAGAAAGGGGTGTCTTGTAAGTTGTTGAGTGCCAAGTTATATAATCACCCAAATTACTAAAATGTATAGTCTAGAAAAACAGAAAATAGTAGGCCAAATCTGAATAATTATGTCTCTTAATACCAACTCAGGGATATCACTCCCACTGGTTTAGTCACACATGGTCCTTTTTATGCCTCTGGACAGTGGTTCTCAACCAGGGGTTCGTGGACTATGTTTGAGGTCCGCGAAAGACTTAGACTGAAAACTCACTGAACAGAATTCAACTCCTGTATATACAGACAATAGATTTCCAAGGGGGTCTGCACCTCCATTTGAAATTTCCAGAGGGGGCTGCAAATGAAAAAAGGTTGAAAACCACAATCTTAAGGGACACCAGGAATGAAGACGAGCAAAACAATCGCAGTCATTAACTATGATTATGTCCTTATTAAAGAAAGGAAAATAAAAACAAAACACAAACAACATGCAATCGTTACTTCAGTTACAGTTGCTTCTCTGTGGACAGCTTTTAATAGAGATTACACTTTAGAGAAGGGGTCTGCACTTGGATGGGACACTTTTATCTAAGTAAACTACAGCGAAGGTTTATTAGTCCCGAAATCAATACTCAGTCTTCTCTGTGTATCATAAATAACTGAAAAAGTTTATACATGGCAAAGGACTTTTGTCTAAGGGTAGGTAAGCCTGGTTTATTATGGATAAGCTAAATAATTTACAAATGGAAAAAGTGAGTAATCTTAATTGTTGTATGCGGTGCTGTTGTAGCTATGTCAGTCACAGGATATTAGACAGACTGTGAGTGAGGTAAGAGCTTTTATTGAACTAACTTCAATAACTAGTGCTATCTGTTTGACCTTGTATTTAGCCGTGACATCTGAGTACCTTTCCCAGACCTGAGGAAGAGCTTTGTGTATCTCGAAAGCTTGACTCTCTCACCAACTGAAGCTGGTTCAATAAAAGATATTACCTCACTCACCTTGTCTCTCTCTAATCTTAACTAAGTCCGATGGGTGGGGGGGAGAGTATTTAAATCAGTTACTTAAAAGAAGCAATTCTAAGAGTGGTCTTGGGACAAGTCGTTAAAGAATATTAGGACTCTTAAATGCTCTCCAAATCTCACAATTTCTGTTATCAACTTTAGCTGTTGCTTCGAGTAGTGTCCCTTTGGGTGCTCCACTGCAGGTGTACATGTGCCTCTTGAGCCTTTGACTGGAGATTTTCTGTTAGCAGTGTTTGTTTAGCCTGCACATGCATCCTCTGTATCCTGGTACCACACACCAAGACTATACAGGGATGCGTGGGTGGACTGCCTTCAGTTACTTCTCAACTGCTTTGGCCTGAGATGGAGCCTTAGCGTGTCTGCCTTGAGTGTGCCTCAGCTATTCTCTTATGCAGTTTACCTATAGTTTTTGGTTTAGGATTAGGTAGTGTATTTACTAACAACTAAAACATAACAACTAGATAGTTTATAGTTAGTTAGCTATAAGTAATGAGAGGATTTACTTGTTTTGTCTCCTTCCTGTTCCTCCGGGAGCCTTATTCTCCTGGCAGGCCATGTCTGGCTTCCAGGGTTTCAAATGTTGCCTTTATTCTTGAGAGGCTATGTCAGTAAGTGGTGGCCACTCCAAGTGTGTTGTTGCTTCGGGGAGTCCCGAGGTCTCCCAGAAGTGCAACTACTGCCTGGCCTTCAAATCTGGGGCAAGGAAGAACAGGGAAATTAAACTGAGGCTGCTGATGAGGGCATGTTCCCTTCAACCCACATCTGAGTCAGGTCAGGAGACCTCCACTGTAACCCTGTCTCTGGACAAATCCAGCACCCCTTCAATGGCGGTTGCAGGTTTCCCCTAAAAAGGGGAAGGCTATGGAAGCCTCTGAGAAACCATTAAAGAATAGGGGCTTGGACTGTCATCATACAGAACTAGATCTTGTCCCTTGCTAAATCCACGGTCTCGGAAGCCTCGACCTCTTGGCTTGGTACCATCGAGATGAAAAACTCCTCCTCTGGTACTGGTGGGGCCGGCAAGTCCCGGAGCTCTAAAGAGAAACACAGCTCAGCGAGGACCCTGGTACTATCTATGAGAGACAAGGAGGGCAAGGATAAGCTCTCCAGAGTGGAATAGTCAGTCACAGCCCGCCACTGGTACCTGCCTACAAGGCACCCCTGATGCTGGGCAAACCACAGCTCCAGGCACCAGTGGCCCCTGGGATGTTACGCTCCCAATCAGTGGTACCATCTACTTCGGCCATGTTGGTACTGATCCACTGCTCAGTACCGCAAGAATTAATGTACTCTAAGGGCTTGTCTGAGATAGATGAACCAGAGTCCCCACTGCTCATGGGTACCAAGTGTCTCTTGGTACTGAGACCTCGATCTGCAGATTACCATCATCCTCTGGTACCATAGGACTCTCCACCCTGCTGGTGCCTCTTCCCCATCATTGGGGGGATATTGAGGAGAATAAAGGAGACCTCCATTCAGTCTCTGTCTGTACAGGGTTCTCGTATGTATCTGTGTAGGAACCTGTTTTTTTGACATTCACAGAGAAGATCCTTGTGCATGACAACAAGGGTGGTGGGATCTCTGGACAGTACATTGCCAGCCATTTGCCAGACCACAAACAGCTAGACATTGTACAGTCCAACTCCCACCATTAATGAGGCGCACCTGGACTCAGCTAAGACTGTGTGGCAAACACCCACTACCATTGTAAAGGGACAAATAAGAAATATCATGTTCCCCCTCAGAATTTTTGTTCTCCAGCCCTCCACTTCACTCCCTAGTAGTGCGTGCAGTAAATGAGCAGCATAAGCAACACTACTCCAGATCTACCCTGTAAGGACCAAAAGAGGCTAGACCTTTTTGGATGGAAGTCTTATTCATCCATGATCCTGCAATTTCAGATCACAAATTATCAGGCGATCATTACTAAATATAATTTTACAAGGTATAATAAATGTAGTGAAATTTCTTCCACAGGGAAACATAGGGAACAATTTCAGTCCATCTTCTCACTTCTTTTCAAGTGTCCTTGGATGCCACAGACACCACTACCAGGTCCATCTTTGCAGCAGTTGTTATACGCAGGATGGTGACTCTGGAAGCTATAATCCCTTCAGTAGAGGCAGGTGATTGGTTTTCAACTTATGACCTACAAGACAGCTATTTCCATATAGCAAGACACCCATCACACAGGAAACACCTACATTTTACTATAGGCCAGGATAATTTTCAGTACTGAGTACTTCCTTTTGGCCTCTCTGTGGCTCCACGGCTGTTCTCAAAGGTCCTGGTAGTAGTGGCTGCTTACATCTGATGAGCAGCGATTTTAGTCTTCCTGTACCCTGACAAATCACTGCTCAAAGGCTGATCTTGTGAAGCAGTGCTGTCTTCTGCTTTCTCTTTTTTTCAGGAATTGGGTCTGCATCTAAATGCAAGAAAATCCACAATTAGCCCATGTACAGAAAATACAGTTGATAGGAGCATACTTGGATTCATTGGTAGCCAGGTTCATAACTTTTTCAGGTCTGGTCAGGACAGTTCAAGAAACTGTCTACAGCTCCTGGGACACATGGCAGTTTGCACCTTCGTGACCAACTGGGCAAAGCTATGCCTCTGCTGCTTTTATGGCTGGCTCAGAATGACTTATTCACAGGCCAGAGACTCTTTGGAGAGGCAGGTCAAAGTTCCCCTACAGGTGAGGAACTCCCTAGACTAGTGGAAAAGAATCAGCCCAGCGTTTGTGCAAGCATCTCTTTCATTCACCTAGCTCCAACAAGAACCATGACAACAGATGCATCACTGTTGGGATAGGGTCACCTCAGTGCCCTCACAACTCAGGGCAGATGGCCACCTCAGGAAACCAGTCTCCATGTCAGCCTGCTAGAACTCAGGGCAGTCAGGAACACTTGCTTTCATTTCCTACCCCTCATTGGGGCAAATCAATCAGGATCATGACAGACAATGTGACCTGCATGTTCTATATCAACAAACAGGGAGGACCAAGATCCCCTTCCCTGTGTGCCAGAACTATGAAGCTGTGGAACTGGTGTATAACCCATCAGATCCAATTTTTCAGCTGTCTGTCTCCCAGGCATTCAGAACACCACAGCGGACGTTCTCAGTAGGCGCATCTCCTAAGACTACGAATGGGAGTTGGACTTCCAGAGTTTCCAGTGTGTTTCAAAGGTGGGGATTTGCACAGGTGGATTTCTTTTCCATGTCCAAGAACAAGAAGTGTCCTCTATCGTGCTCAAGAGGACGTCTAGCCACCACCCTTGGATGAAGGGTCTGCTCAATGAATTTCCTCCAACACAGCTAATACTAAGGGTGATGAACAAGATCAGACAAGACAAAGCTATGAATATCCTTACAGTACCGAGCTGGCCGAGGATATGCTTGGCACTCTTACTTACTCCACCTATGCATCCAATTGCCATTCAAACTTCTGACCTTTTCCCATCTCCTCTCACAGGGTACAGATCATGTGTTTCACCCCATCGTAGGAGTTCTCTGCCTCAGAGCATGGTTTCTCACTGGTTCACAGGGTTAGAATCTTCCTGCTCTTCAGAAGTGCAGCAGGTGTTACTGAACAGTAAAAAGGAGTCAACCGAAATAACTTACCTGCAGAGACTTGATGCATTGGTGTCATTGTCATCGACTTGTGCCTGAATCCGTATTGCTATGTCATCCTGGATTACCTGTTGGATCTAAAGAAATCAGGGTTGTCATCTTGACTAAGGTTCAGTTGGCTGCAGTATCAGCATTTGATCCTCCAGTACAAAGGGTATACATATTTACTCATCCTATGTCATTAAGGTTTATTAAGGGTTTTGGGAATCTCTACTCCCCAGATTAGGACCCCACTCCAACTTGGGACCTCAGCGTGGTACTTAAATATCTCTCAAGACATCTATTTGAACCAGTGGCAACGCGCATAACTCATCTATGAATATGGCGTTTTTAGTAGTTATCACGTTGGCCCATAGGGTTGGAGAAATTGGGGCCTTGATGGCAGGTCCCCCTTTACAGTGTTCTTCAAGGACAAGGTCTCTATGCCCACCCCCTGAATTCTTACCTACGGTACAATTGGAATTTCATCTTAACCAGTCCATTTGTCTACCAATGTTTTTGTCCAAAACTGCATAAGTCTCAACAGGCTTTGACCTGGTCTTGAGGTTTTCCCACTCTTCGGAATACCTCACAAGACCGGACATAGGTAGAAACATCCTTGCCCATTCCCTCCCAGTGGAAGGACTTCCCCAAACGGTCTTTGGTTTTGTTCACCCCAGCATGGCCACTAGGATGATCATGGGCTAAGCTTAATAGTTTTACCCGGTACTTAGTTGGAACTACCAACTGTCTCTGAGGATGCCAGTCTTCCTGGCGCCCACTAGAAAGAGTTTCCTTGTATAAAAGTCCTCTTTCTACAACAAACCGGGATCAATTAGAAGAGCTGAGAGGTGGTCGGTTGCTCCATGCCACGGTCCAAGCTCCCTGGAGGCTTTCATCTGCTTCCTGTTCGGCCTGAAACTGTTCCCTTGATGCTGGAGGCATCAGTTCCTCACTGGATTGTGGACCTGGGCTTGGTCCCTTTGGAAGCGATGCAGGTGATGGAACGGGTTCCGTTGACAGTGAACCGCTCTCCGAGGGTGCACTATGTGGTATTTCAGGCTCTGACTGAGTCTCTTGTGTAGGGTTATCTGCTGCTGCTGCCAGTGCAGGCTCGGTGGTGCCCTTTGGTGTTGAAGTTGTAGACGGATTTGCAAGTGCTGGACTCAGTGCTGGCAATGGTTCTGGTGCTGGTTGCTTTGCCAGTTCTGGTTCTGGGACTGGCTTTGGCTGGGCCTCTGGGAATGGATCCACTACAGCTGTTGCAGTTGTTGGCAGGGTTCTAGTTCCCAAACCCGATGGGGAAATACATTTTTGCGTGGACTACCATAAGCCAAATTCTGTAACTCACCCAGACAACTATCCAATGCCACGCACAGATGAACTATTGGAGAAACTGGGACATGCCCAGTTCATCTCTACCTTAGACCTAACCAAGGGGTACTGGCAAGTACCACTGGATGAATCCGCCAAGGAAAAGTCAGCCCTCATCATCCATGTAGGGCTGTATGAATTTAATGTGCTCCTTTTCGGGCTGCGAAATGCACCCACCACCTTCCAAAAACTTGTAGATGGTCTACTAGCGGGATTGGGAGAATATGCCATCGCCTACCTTGACAATGTGGCCATTTTTTCTGATTCATGGGCAGAACACCTGGAACATCTAAAAAAAAAAGTCTTGGAGCGCATAAGGGAGGCAGGACTAACTGTTAAGGCTAAGAAGTGTCAAATAGGCCTAAACAGAGTGACTTACCTTGGACACCAGGTGGGTCAAGGAACTATCAACCTACTACAGGCCAAAGTGGATGCTATCCAGAAGTGGCCTGTCCCGAAGTCAAAGAAACAGGTCCAATCCTTCTTAGGCTTGGCCAGATATTACAGGTGATTTGTACCGCACTACTGCCAAATCGCCGCCCCACTGACAGACGTAACCAAAAAGAAACAGCCAAATGCAGTTTGGTGGACTGAAGAGTGTCAGAAGGTCTTTAATCAGCTTAAAGGGACACTCATTTCTGACCCTGTGCTAAGGGCCCCAGACTTTGACAAACCGTTCCTAGTAACCACAGATGCGTCCGAGCGTGGTGTGGGAGCAGTTTTAATGCAGGAAGGACCAGATCAAGAATTCCATCCTGTCGTGTTTCTCAGCAAGAAACTGTCTGAGAGGGAAAGTCCCGGCTCAATCAGCAAAAAGGAATGTTACGCCATTGTGTATGCTCTGGAAAAGCTACACCCATACGTCTGGGGACGGCGTTTCCACCTGCAAACAGACCATGCTGTGCTGAAGTGGCTTCATACCGTCAAGGACAATAACAAAAAACTTCTTTGGTGGAGTTTAGCTCTCCAAGATTTTGAAGTACAACACATTTCAGGAGCTTCTAACAAAGTGGCTGATGCACTCTCCCATGAAAGTTTCCCAGCATCAACTGATTAAAATCGTTCTTGAAATGTGGAACATATTGTTAGTTTTTATATAATCAGTAGTATCTCTAGAGGTGCATGTGTCTTATTAACTCTGTTTTCTCCTAGCGCTCCAGGAAGAAATCCAGTGTGGTACAGGCTGTCCAGCACCGTCTGTGATTTGGGGGGCATGTCATAACCATACAGCTGATGGTAGCCTAGAATTCCTCCTTACCTGTAGGGGGTTAAGAAGCTCAAATAACCTGACCAAAGGGACCAATGGGGAAAGAAGATACTTTCAAAACTTGGTGGGGGGAGAAAGGCTTTGTTGGTGTGTTCTCTGGGGAAAACAGAGAAGCATCAGGTCAGAAAAAACTCCTTCTCCTATAAACCATCCTGTACAAGTCTCTGATATTACAAAAAGTGTAAGTAAATAAGGCAAGGTGCGTTAGATTACCTTTTGTTTTCAACTTGTGAATTTTCCCTTTGCTAGAGGGAGGTTTATCCAGGTTTTTTTGTAACTCTAAAGTTTTGCCCAGAGGGGAATCCTCTGTTTTGAATCTGATTATCCTGTAAAGTATTTACCATCCTGATTTTACAGAGGTGATTCTTTTACCTTTTCTTTAAATAAAATCCTTCTTTTAAGAACCTGACTGATTTTTTCCATTGTTCCAAGACCCAGGGGTTTGGGTCTTTGATCATTTTGTAACCAATTGGTTGGGATATTATTCTCAAGCCTCCCCAGGAAAGGGGGTGTAAGGGCTTGGGGGGATTGCTGGGGGAAGAGGAACTCCAAGTGGTCCTCTTCCCTGGTTGTTTGTTAAATCACTTGGTGGTGGCAGCGTTACTTAAACCCAAGGTACAAGGGAGAATTTGTGCCTGGGGAGCTTTAGAATCATAGAATATCAGGGTTGGAAGGGACCCCAGAAGGTCATCTAGTCCAACCCCCTGCTCGAAGCAGGACCAATTCCCAGTTAAATCATCCCAGCCAGGGCTTTGTCAAGCCTGACCTTAAAAACCTCTAAGGAAGGAGATTCTACCACCTCCCTAGGTAACGCATTCCAGTGTTTCACCACCCTCTTAGTGAAAAAGTTTTTCCTAATATCCAATCTAAACCTCCCCCATTGCAACTTGAGACCATTACTCCTCGTTCTGTCATCTGCTACCATTGAGAACAGTCTAGAGCCATCCTCTTTGGAACCCCCTTTCAGGTAGTTGAAAGCAGCTATCAAATCCCCCCTCATTCTTCTCTTCTGCAGACTAAACAATCCCAGCTCCCTCAGCCTCTCCTCATAAGTCATGTGCTCTAGACCCCTAATCATTTTTGTTGCCCTTCGCTGGACTCTCTCCAATTTATCCACATCCTTCTTGTAGTGTGGGGCCCAAAACTGGACACAGTACTCCAGATGAGGCCTCACCAGTGTCGAATAGAGGGGAACGATCACGTCCCTCGATCTGCTCGCTATGCCCCTACTTATACATCCCAAAATGCCATTGGCCTTCTTGGCAACAAGGGCACACTGCTGACTCATATCCAGCTTCTCGTCCACTGTCACCCCTAGGTCCTTTTCCGCAGAACTGCTGCCTAGCCATTCGGTCCCTAGTCTGTAGCTGTGCATTGGATTCTTCCATCCTAAGTGCAGGACCCTGCACTTATCCTTATTGAACTTCATCAGATTTCTTTTGGCCCAATCCTCCAATTTGTCTAGGTCCTTCTGTATCCTATCCCTCCCCTCCAGCGTATCTACCACTCCTCCCAGTTTAGTATCATCCGCAAATTTGCTGAGAGTGCAATCCTTTTAACCTAAGCTGGTAGAAATAAGCTCAGGGGGTCTTTCATGCGGGTCCCCACGTCTGTACCCTAAAGTTCAGAGTGGGGAGGGAACCCTGACACACATGCACACCAGAAGTGGTGCACCCATAGGGACACAACTCGAAGAACTGCAGTTACTGCACAAGGTGAGTAGTAACCCCTTTGTATGTATCCTCTCCAGGAATACATAGTGTAACCAGTCTTGTGGTTAACAGGAGAAGTAGTTAAAACCTTAATTTACAATAGCATTTCAATGTCCCATTATAATCATGACAAGAAAAATTTAAGTCCAATTCCTTAACAGTGCTTTTGCACTACAAGAATATAGGCATAAGGATAGATCTCTGTCCAGATCTGCCTCTACGAGAAACAACCCCTCCCCATCTCAGTCAAAGTCAGGTGAGTCCTTGTGTGTGGGTCCTTAAGAATTAGGTCTACATAAACCTTCTGTCCAAGAAGGATTGGCCAAAGGAAGAAGGATGTGATGGTACTGGCTCCAGCTCCATTCCACAAATCTAATGAGCAGTACCTAGTGGTTCCATCTGGGAGATCAATGCTGGGACACCATCCGACAGCTCCGTTGTGGGATCCCCTGAACACTAGACCCTTGAATGACTAGCATCTGCCAGTACCCTCCTCAGGGGCTCCCCAAACCAAAAGGAAGACTGAAGCCTTTACCTCACTGGAGGATATATTTGCTCTGTCATACCCACAGTCTCCCCTTCTATCAGGCTGGCCTCTTCATAAAGACATCCCTATGTCTAGGAAAACCACCCTGAGGTGAAGAGTATCCTCAATGACTATGTCCGCAACCATCCTCCCATCAGTACTGTCAGTACCACCAGCATAAGAGGAGCCGATCATTTCATCAAGTGAATCTGACACTCCAGAGGAGGCTTCCCACCCGCAGGGGAAACCAGCCTGGTTGGAGACCAAAGAAGGTATTGGAACCATCCATCTCCTTCTGAATATGGCTACCCAGGGGACTGCTGGTACCTGATGCCTTGGCCCACTCCTTCTCTGGTTGATCCTTACTGGTTGCCCTGGGGCCTTTGGGATCTTTACAGTAAGCACCCTGGATCTGTGCAGGAATCTCACTGATCTCCTCTCCCAGCTAATACCAGCTGGCTTTGTCAGAATGCATGGTGGATGAGGTCGAGCCGATTGAACCAGTTCCAACAGGTATGTCATCATCCTCGTCAGATGAGGCAGTTGCTTCATCATCTCCTTTTCTACTTGATGACCACAAGCCGTTATCAGGAGTTGTTGCAGAGAGTGGCAACTGAGCTGCAGATATCTGTTAGAGAGGTCCAGGATATGCAACAGGACCTATTGGACATCCTCTGGCCCCTTGAGAGTGGCCCTTCCAGTTAGCCAAACCATTTTGCGCCCTGCTAGATCAGTGTGGCATACCCCTGCCTCTTGTGCCCCTACCCCAAGGAGAGCTGAGAAATGATATTTCATGCCAGCTAAAGGGGCAGAGGTTTTTTTTTTTTTTTCCCCACTCATCAGCCACACTCCTTAGCAGTGCAAGTGGCTAGAGAAAGGTCTAGGGTGTAGTACTCCAAGACTCCCCAAACTGACAAGGGCGCTAAACACCTCGACCTCTTGGGTAGGAAATCATTCTTATTGGCTAATCTCCAGTTCAGAGTTAAGTACCAGGAGGAGTTAGTAAAATATGATTTCCTGAATTATGTCAAATTTGCAGATGGTGGATTTGATTTAAATCATGATTTAAATTACTAGTCAGGAAGACTCAATTTAATCATGGATTTCTACATAAAAGTGCATTCTTGTTGGTTGTTATAACCGTAATACATATTCTTCACAATTCAGATAGATATAGGTTTCATTTTTAGAAGGTACACACTATACATTTTTAAAGTGATTTTATTTTGAAAACTTTTCAGATTAGTTTTACAGCTATATCAGAAAATGAATGATTGGTTATTTCATTTACCAAAGGTAATTGAAGCAGATATTTATGAAGTCATTGGGAGGTGAACTATCTCCAATTCAACAGGTTTATCATTAATATTTGGAGGATTTTCTTGCCATGCTGTATTAGGAGGAGAACATCACCAGACAGACATGTAAATTGTTTTATTTAACTAAAACAACATTATGTATTCTGGATTTTTTTCTTCAACAGCAAACATATTATATTTTAACAAAACAAGCATATGAATTTTTAAATTTAGTTAAACATTCAAGTTTTTTAAAATCAGGTTTGTTTTTATTAAAATTGTTTTAAACTAAAGTAGATGAAATTAAAAAAAAAAACCCACCAAAAATTAAATAGACTATGTCAGGTAAGTCAACATGAGAAACTTAAAATATTGGCTTCTGCACCTAACTCAGTCGTCTTCACCTTCATTTTCCTGTTTATTCATAATCTGGAAAAGAAAAACAAGCTTTCCTGCTTTTTCAGGTCCCAAACGATTTCTCAATTTGGAATGAATTAGTCCAAAGGAAGAAAATATTCTTTCTACACCGGCAGAAGAAGCTACTGCTGTTAAAAGTGAGATTACCACTTCAACAGTCTCTGAATCCAAGTGCTTAAGTGACTTCCACCAGTTCACTGGTGTGACTTTCTTTAAAACTTCATCATCAAACATATATTTCTTGAACGGTTCACCCTTAGCTTTGAAGTTTATTATAGTTGGCATTATGGAGGGTTGATTGCTGGATGTCCATGTCATAGCCAGCTCCTCTTCTTCAGCAGTTAAGGTTTGACCCTGGTAGCGAATATTGAGAATATTTGCAAGAAAATGAGCTGGAGGTGGTGCTTGTCCTATTTGTTTTTTTTAATGCTTGTAATTTAACTCTGTCATTGCATATTTCTCTCTTTAAGATCTCACTCAGTTCCTTCCAAATTTCAACAGCGTCAGCAATAAAACAGCTATTTCCCTGCATTTTGTTCAAGGCTACAGGAATAGGCTTCAGGGTACTCAGCATGTGTTCAACATTTCTCTTAAGCCCAATACTGAGAACTTTGGCTGTGACAGTGCCATCTATTTTTTTCACGATTTTGTTCACAAACTGTCATCAGATTAGGCCATTTCTTGATATAGTGCTCAAAACAGTCCACTACTGAATTCCATCGCACATCTTGTGGGAGAGTTAGCTTGGTTCCTCCCACTTTTTTCAGAGTAGTTCCTGCAAAGTGGTTGTTATGGAAGTATTTTGCAATTTCAACAACATTAGCCTTTATTTCTGGAACACTGAAGTCTTTGGCTAGGAGGTGCAGCAAATGAGCACTGCAACTGTATGTTATTAGCTCGATACTCTCTTCTAAATAATTTCTTCTCATTTTGGATACATTTGCAGCATAGTCTGTGACCAAGCTGCATACTAGACATTTGAATTTTTTTTCAGTTTGTTATAGCTTTTACTGCTACTACTTGTAAGTATTCTGCTGTGTGTGCATTTCCTGGTGTATCAGTTGTTTCTGTAAGGAAGACCATTCCCTTCATCTGTTATCACACAAGCACATACAACAGGATCGTTGTGGACATTGCTCCACCCATCGAGACTCAGGTTAACAGTTTTACTCTCTAGACCTTTTGCACACTGCTCAATTTCTCTTTCATATACTGTATCCAGCAATTTGCCTGTGACATCTGCTCTGTTGGGTGGGCTGTGTCCTGGTCTTAATGATGGAACCATGTTATTGAAGTGTGGGTTCTCAATCAGACAGAAAGGAGAGTTCATTGCATAAAGAAACCAGGCAATTTTTTCATCAATTACCTCTTTTTGTAATCTGCTGGTTCTGATCACAAACTTATCTATGGTTGTTTCTGGATGATGGAGATTTTTTTTTTTCCTTTTTGCTACAGGTCTGTGACATACATAATGTAACTGAAACACTATCATTGGCAGATAACCATGAAACTATAGAAAATGATGGTGATCTTGCAGGCTGATAGTCTTCAGAATCCTCTATGCTGAGGATGGATTCTCCTAAACAAAATAAGTCAATGAAGTTATTTAATTATTATTACCATACTGCTCATTTAGTAACTACTATATTTTTTGTTCAAACATGAGAATTCAAGAGTAGTCCAGAAGGAAGACAGGCAGTCCTTAAGAAAGAAGTATGAAATAAAAAAGTTTACCAACCTGGAGAATCTGCATGTTTAGAGATGTTCCTTTCATCATCTTCAACGCAGCTTCCTCCTGAGAAAGAACACTTCTCATGATGTTTTTTCATTCAGGCAAGCAGCCCTTGCATTTCTTCGTTGCACTGTTTGCATTTTGCATGCATGCCTGTCTTACCCACAGGTAGAGGAACTTCATTAAAATATTCATTAAAAGATTTAGTTGGGGATTGGTCCTACTTTGAGCAGGGGTTTGACTAGATGACCTCCTGAGGTCCCTTCCAACCCTGATATTCTATGATTCCCAAACTGGGTCTCTTTTATGGCCTGCTGCCATTATAGGTTTTTCCTTCTAGTGAGAGAATGGTATGATAGTTCTCAAATCAATGAAGGCTACACTCAGAAAGACCTCCAAGACTTTTGGAATATGCTGCTCAAACAGTTTCACTTTTGTTGCTACTGCCTGTCCCTCCCTTCTCACATTTATCTCCAGACTTCTTTTCCTTGTCCATATCTATTCCGCCCCTAACAATCTTCTATTCATTGAACTTTTTGAAACTTTGCACTTTTAGAGAGAGGTAAGGGATTGACTCTGTGTACACAAATTTGCAGAGGGACAGCAGGGTTGAGGTCTGTTATTTCTCACCTCTAGATATTTATTTTAAAACATTTTTGCTGTTAACAAACATATTATCTCTGGAGACGCAAATCCACAGTTTGAGAACTGCAAAACTAAGCATCTCTGATGGTATCTTCTAGACTGAACACTGAGTCCGATTGAGTAGATAGAAAGGTTAACCTAAATAATCTATACAGAAGCCCCTGGAATCCCATAAAATTAGGTCCCTAATCCATGAACTATTGGAACTCATTTACAAAACTTTTCTTAAACATTACATGAATATATTGTCCCATACCATAGAATTAGAATTTATAATTCCTATTCCATGATCAGATATCTTTGAGCTATAATGTATTTTAATTAAAACTATCTTTAGATAGGTTTTTCCTCAAAAAGTGTTTTATCAAAAAGACTGATTTTTATTTATTTATTTATTTTTTTAAAAAAATCATTGATTTTTATCCATCGTGTTCGCAGACTTTAAAACAGACTTCCCCAGGAAAACAAGGCCCAGTTCCAAACCCTTATTGATGAAGGCAGGCTGCTGGCCAAGACATCACTTCAAGTGGTAGTAAACACAACTGATACTGCCCGCAGAGCCGTCACTAGAGCTGTAGTCAAAAGGCATGAGTCATGGTTGCATGGTTCCCTAAAATGGTCCAGAATACCATCAAGGACCTTCCCTTTCATGAGTCTTACTTGCTTAATGAGAAGACTGATTGTTTCTTGACACATTCAAAAAGACTTTAGAACAGCCTTCTGCTCCCTGGGCATTTATGCCCTGACCTTAAAGAGGAAACATCACAAGCAACCCTACAGGCCCAGACCACAATCTCCTCAGGTGTTCTATCATCAATGCCCATATGACCTCACATGTAAGAAGCAAAGGGCTTAAAGATAGATGGCGTCTTCTACCACCACAACTTCACCCACCGTCCAAGCGGTTCTTCTGATGGTATGTTGCGTACCGACATTGATGGCATACCTCGTTGTCCCTCATGCCTTTGGAAGCTGCCTTACCCTCTTTGCTGTCATCTTGGCAAAAGTAACTACAGACATGTGGGACTAGATGTCATCCACTAAGGCTACATTATTGAGTTTAATCTCACCTACCTGCCACAAACCCTCTTCCTGGCCCCTTTTCAGGGACCACTTTATCACAAGGAGATTCTTCTTCAAGAGGTAAATTCTCTTCTCCAGAAAAAGGTCATAGAACCAATGCCCCCTCAATATCAAGGGAAGGGGTTCTATTCCCCATATTTCTTGGTCCTCAAGAAATCCAATGGATGGACACCGATTCTTGATCTTCACCAACAATGTATTCAACCAAAAATTAAAATTCCACATTGGCATCAATAATCACCCCTCTGAAAGGGGGCACTTGATTCATGGCCCTTGACATTAAAGACGCGTACTTTCATATCGACATTCACCCATCCCACAGAAGGTTCCTCAGATTCCTCTTTGGAAGGACTGCTTCCAGTTCAGACTCTTTCCATCTGGGCTAGCTTTGCATAACATACTTCTAGATACCTAGAATTGTGAGCTACTCTGTTACCTCTTTGCCTCAGCAAGAGTGAACTTTGCTGGAGATTAGATTTTGTGTTAGCTCCCAGCCACACCAATCTGTCTTCCTCGCCAGCAAACTCCTCAAGGCTCTCCCTGCCTAAACCTTGCCTAGCAGGTAAGAATCAGTGAACTCCAGCCATTGCAGAGCCTTTATCACTGTATACTTATGGAAGATATAAAGTTTGCTGCTCTTTCAAAGAGTCAGTACATTACAGTTTATTAACTTAAGTGGGGTAAACATACCCTTCTCTTCAAACACAGCAGTGAATTGTTTTATAGTAAAAGTAAAACAAATTTATTAAAGAAATCATAGGTTAAGTGATACCAGGTATATAAGGAGTAAAGATAAAGGGTTACAAACAAACAAAAGATAAAAATATGCTTTCTAAAGGCTAAGACCTAACTAAAGATATACTCTTTGTTCAAGACAGTTTCCTCACCATTCTTTTTTCCAGCAGTAGTTGACTAGCTTTTAGCCAGGATCCAGAGTCTAAGGTGCTGGTTTTCCTTTTCTGCACAGGTGAAGGATAATCACAAGTCTTCATGTGTTCTTATATTGCAAAGTCTGCCTTGGTTTCAAGGGTCAATTGATTCCCTGAGGTTCAGTCTCCTGTTTCCTCCGGGCTGACTTCATTTTGATTAAAGTATTCCCCCAGTGTGTTCCATTGTGATACTTCCTGCCGCAGTTTTACAGGGTAAATGGTCTCTTCCTGCCATCTTTAACATCTGGTCTTAGTTTCTAAAAGATACCTGATAAGGCATATTTGTACAAATATAATTGCAGTAGTGTGTAGGGTGTGAATATAGGGGTGCCTAGGGTCACACTACCACACCCAGGGTCTTCACAAAAGTCCTTTCAGAATTGGCAGCTTGGATAAGATTAAATAATTTCACAGTCTTTCCATATCTCAGTGACTGGTTCCTGACTGGCAGATCCAGTAGGAAAGTCTGCTCGGTGACAGCGTTCCTACTTGGTCTGTCTTTCCACAGAAAGTCTACTTTGAACCCCGTGATGTCCATAGACTTCATAAGAGCAACCCTGGACTCGACTACAGCAATAGCCTGTCTTCCCACAGAGAGATTCCACATCTTAAGTGATCTAATAAAACAGGTCACCCTCAGTCAAGTCTTAACTTTTCCTCCATGACCACATGGCCTTGTTAGAGGGCTTATTCCTTCACCCTCTTACTTCCCTGGTCCTTCTCGCATGAACAGAGAGCAACAATACCTGAAGTCCAAAGGTGCAAACAATTTGATGTTTATTGGGGTGAACTTCCAGCAAGCAATGATTCCAGTGTCCTTCCTCAGTGTTCCCCTTCCCAGCTCTGACACCACAGAGCCTGACCTGTGTCCCTGTTCCCATTCCCGTTCCCCTTTCCCCCCCCCCCCCCGAGCAAAACATGATTCCAATTCCCCCCCCCCTTACTTCCTGATTGACTGCAGACTATATAGTAAAATTTGAGTTCTGCTTAGCTATATCTTAACCACTCATTTTACTGAAATTTAACTAACCAATCCTAACATATTGTAATATGATTAACAAATTAGATCCCACCACCTTAATTGGTTTACACCCAACAAAATTAATTATAGAGCAGACAGAAACAGTCACAGAACCAGACAGAGATTATACAGACAAATAATAGGGAAGTGGAGACTACAGTGATAGAACAACACAGAAATGAGGATTTCACACCCCAGCTATTGATAAGTAAGTTCTTGCCAGACAGGATGCTATCAAACAAAGTTTTCTTTAACTATCTTTATCTGGTGGTGATAGGAATACAATCCTGTCCTGATAATGCCTAACAGCCCAATAGCACCTTATTTCAATGTGACTGGTGAGGACATGACCGTACGCTTCCCAATTTATCGCTGCCTCTGCTGCTTAGCCAAAGGCCTTAGCCTAAGAACAAGGCCTTAGACTATCATAGTAAGAGAAGGTCTATAAACAGGCAGACTGTGATTTTGATTCTTGTTTTGTACCTCTGTAACTAACTAAATGATAAATATATACCTAAATTTTTAAAGTATAGGCCTTTACAGACAGGCCTGAATATCTATATCGCATCAGGCCTCGTGCACCCTTGTTATACCATTTGTCAGGCTCCATCTGCACTGCCTACAAACCTGGCTTCAGTCTGTCTTCTCACCAGAAAAACTAATCATCAGTGCTAAAGTAACAATTCCAACCAAGGTTTTGGCTTCGCTCAAGTCAGAGAAAGTTTGGGTGGGAATTCTCTTCCTCACACCCATACCCAAGGTGACTATAATCACAGATGCTGCTTTATTAGATTGGGGAGCTCATATAAACAGTCGCAACACACAAGGCACCTGGACCCCTCAGGAGGCCAGGACATACATCAACGTAGTAGAATTAAGAGCAGTCTGTTGGGCGTGCAATGAATTCTTCCCACTGATCTGATCCTGACATATCCAAGTAATGTTGGACAAAATGACAACTCTCTTCTACATAAACAAGCAGGGGGGAACAAGTTCCCTCCTTCTGTGTGTGTAGAGACAGTCAACCTCTGGAACTGGAGTATCGGATACCACATAACCCTACTGGCAGTATGTGACGGGTTCGATCACAGAACCCCCCTGGGGGCTGCCAAATGATGTGCCAAGACTACTTCTGCCCCTGCTTTCTTGCCCTGGCAGCTTGGGACTTCAGTGCCCTGCCTGGTTTGAGCCAGACCTGCTAGCCTGGTGCAAACCTAGACCCAGGTCTGAACCATGTCCCCTAACAGCTGTAGGCTTAAACTGAAAGCAGCTTACAAAGTGTTCCTGACTTTAACACTTAGATGCTCAACTCTGTGGGCTCCAAACCCCAAATAAATACGTTTTACCTTGTATAAAGTTTATACAGGGTAAACTCATAAGTTGTTCGCCCTCTATAACACTGATAGAGAGGTATGCACAGCTGTTTGTCCCTCCCTCCCCCCAGGTATTAATACATACTTTGGGTTAATTAGTAAGTAAAAAGTGATTTTATTAAATACAGAAAGTAGGATTTAAGTGGTTCCAAGTAATAGCAGACAGAACAAAGTGAATTACCAAGCAAAATAAAATAGAACACACAAGTCTGTCTAATACAGTAAGAAAACTGAATACAGATAAAACCTCACCCTCAGAGGAGTTCCAGTAAGCTTCCTTTTACAGACTAGTCTCGGTCCAGCAATCACTCTCACCCCCTGTAGTTGGTGTCCTTTGTTCCAGTTTCTTTCAGGTATCCTTGGGGGTGGAGAGGCTATCTCTTGAGCCAGCTGAATACAAAATGGAGGGGTCTCTCACGTGCTTAAATAGATTTTCTCTTGTGGGTGGATACCTCTCCTCGCCCTGTGTAGAAGTCATAGAATCATAGAATATCAGGGTTGGAAGGGACCTCAGGAGGTCATCTAATCCAACCCCCTGCTCAAAGCAGGACCAATCCCCAATTAAATCATCCCAGCCAGAGCTTTGTCAAGCCTGACCTTAAAAACTTCCAAGGAAGGAGATTCTACCACCTCCCTAGGTAAGGCATTCCAGTGTTTCACCACCCTCCTAGAGAAAAAGTTTTTCCTAATATCCAACCTAAACCTCCCCTACTGCAACTTGAGACCATTACTTCTTGTCCTGTCCTCTTCTACCACTAAGAATAGTCTAGAACCATCCTCTTTGGAACCACCTCTCAGGTAGTTGAAAGCAGCTATCAAATCCCCCCTCATTCTTCTCTTCTGCAGATTAAACAATCCCAGTTCCCTCAGCCTCTCCTCATAAGTCATGTGTTCCAGACCCCTAATCATTTTTGTTGCCCTTCGCTGTACTCTCTCCAATTTATCCACATCCTTCTTGTAGTGTGGGGCCCAAAACTGGACACAGTACTCCAGATGAGGCCTCACCATTGTCGAATAGAGGGGAACGATCACGTCCCTCGATCTGCTGGCTATGCCCCTACTTATACATCCCAGAATGCCATTGGCCTTCTTGGCAACAAGGGCACACTGTTGACTTATATCCAGCTTCTCGTCCACTGTCACCCCTAGGTCCTTTTCCGCAGAACTGCTGCCTAGCCATTCGGTCCCTAGTCTGTAGCGGTGCATTGGATTCTTCCATCCTAAGTGCAGGACCCTGCACTTACCCTTGTTGAACCTCATCAGATTTCTTTTGGCCCAATCCTCCAATTTGTCTAGGTCCCTCTGTATCCTAGCCCTATCTGCCACCGTATCTACCACTCCTCCTAGTTTAGTATCATCCGCAAGTTTGCTGAGAGTGCAATCCACACCATCCTCCAGATCATTTATGAAGATATTGAACAAAACCGGCCCCAGGACCGACCCTTGGGGCACTCCACTTGATACCGGCTGCCAACTAGACATGAAGCCATTGATCACTACCCATTGAGCCCGACAATCTAGCCAACTTTCTATCCACCTTATAGTGCATTCATCCAGCCCATACTTCTTTAACTTGCTGACAAGAATACTGTGGGAGACCGTGTCAAAAGCTTTGCTAAAGTCAAGAAACAATACATCCACTGCTTTCCCTTCATCCACAGAACCAGTAATCTCATCACAGAAGGCGATTAGATTAGTCAGGCATGACCTTCCCTTGGTGAATCCATGCTGACTGTTCCTGATCACTTTCCTCTCGTGTAAGTGCTTCAGGATAGATTCCTTGAGGACCTGCTCCATGATTTTTCCAGGGACTGAGGTGAGGCTGACTGGCCTGTAGTTCCCAGGATCCTCCTTCTTCCCTTTTTTAAAGATTGGCACTACATTAGCCTTTTTCCAGTCATCTGGGACTTCCCCCGTTCGCCACGAGTTTTCAAAGATAATGGCCAATGGCTCTGCAATCACAGCCGCCAATTCCTTTAGCACTCTCGGATGCAGCACATCTGGCCCCATGGACTTGTGCATGTCCAGCTTTTCTAAATAGTCCCTAACCACCTCTTTCTCCACAGAGCGCTGGCCATCTACTCCCCATGCTGTGTTGCCCAGCGCAGCAGTCTGGGAGCTGACCTTGTTCGTGAAGACAGAGGCAAAGAAAGCATTGAGTACATTAGCTTTTTCCACATCCTCTGTCACTAGGTTGCCTCCCTCATTCAGTAAGGGGCCCACACTTTCCTTGGCTTTCTTCTTGTTGCCAACATACCTGAAGAAATGCTTCTTGTTACTCTTAACATCTCTTGCTAGCTGCAGCTCCAGGTGTGATTTGGCCCTCCTGATTTCATTCCTACATGCCCGAGCAATATTTTTATACTCTTCCCTGGTCATCTGTCCAATCTTCCACTTCTTGTAAGCTTCTTTTTTATGTTTAAGATCCGCAAGGATTTCAGCTTGGCTTAACAGTGGTCTCCTGCCATATTTACTATTCTTTCGACACATCGGGATGGTTTGTCCCTGTAACCTCAATAGGGATTCCTTGAAATACAGCCAGCTCTCCTGGACTCCTTTCCCCCTCAAGTCCAGCTACAAGATGGAGTTTTGGAGTCACATGGGCAAGTCACCTGTCCATGAATGACTCAGAACTTACAGGTAACAGCCATGGTTCACATGCTACCTTTAATGTCCTCATGTAGACTTCTTACGTGGATTGGAGCCTTCCAAGATCCATTGTCCATTAAGTGCTTCTTGACTTGGCACTTAAATTCCCTTCTAAAGAAGCTGACCAAATGCCTTACTAAGGTTATTTAAAATCAAACAAGTATACAGCCAATATTCATAACTTTGAATACAACAATGACACATGCATACAAAGAGGATGAATATGTTCAGTAGATCATAACCTTTACATAGATATGTTTCATGGCATATGTAGCATAAAACATATTCCAGTTATGTCATATACACATTCATAAGCATATTTCCATAAAGCCTTATGGGGTGCACCATCACACAGTATACTAGCCAGGCATGCACAAGTCCCTAGTAGACACACTCAGCAGACATTTTTCAACAGACCACGAATGGGAGAGTCATGATTCCATTCTCAACAATCTCTTCAACCAAGGGGGAACATCATCCTGTAATCTCCTTGACTCACCAGGGAACAGAAAACTCACTCTGTACCGCTCCAGAGCGGCTCTGGGCTGAGACTTGAAGGGGACACCCTTCTGTTACCCTGGATATATCACCTCACGTATGCCTTCCCTTCCATCCCACTGATACCACAAGTCCTGTGAAAGATCCATCATGACAGGGCTCAAGTAATCCTCATTGAGCCCAACTTGGCCCAAGGCAGTTCTGGTTCTTGGACCTCATGAAGATTTCAACGTGTCTGCCCATCAACATCTGACCATTTCTGGATTTGCTGGTGCAACACAACAGCACAATCAGGCATCCCAACCCAGCACCACTACAACTCAAGGCCTGGTAATTGGATGGACATCAGATGTAGAGCACACATGTTCAGTAGTGGTTCAATCCATCCTCAACCATAGCAGGAAGTATTCTGCCAGGATTCAGCCAAATGGAAGCATTTCTCTTCTTGATTACGATAACGCCAGTCATCTCCAGAGTCTGCTGGGATCCAGCTATCCTTGATTACCTACTCACCATTAAGACATTGGATTTTTCTGTCAGTTCCCTACAGGTCCATTGGGCAGCAATCAGCACTTTTCATCCTATCAAGGACCACGCTATCTTCACTCATCCTACGACGACTAGATTCTTGAACGGGCTTCTCAGATCTTTTCCACTGGGGGAGTAGCCAACACCTCCCTGGGACCTCAACCTCGCTCTTTCGCTTCTCATCAAACGTCCTTTCAAACCATTAGCCATCTGCTCTATGTTTGATCTCTGAATGAACGTTGCCTTTCTAGTTGCTATCAAATCAGCCAGAAGGCTGAATGAGCTGGGAGTGTTCACAGCAGATCAGCCGTTTACCATTTTTCATAAAGAGAATGTCTTTCTTTGCTTCCATCCAAAATTCACTCCTAAAGTAATTTGGGAGTTTCATATGAATCAAACTGTCCACTTACTAGTATTTTTTCCAAAGCTGCATATCCCTGATGAGAGAGGAGACTTCACTCCCTAGATGTCTAGTGGACACAGGCCATTTATCTACTGAGAACAAAAGTAATTAGAAAGAAACTTAGACTTTTTATTTCCATAGCAGAGATTGAGAGATCAATCTCTATCTGTGCAAAGATTCTAAATGGATCTCGGGCTGCATCATCCTTTGTTAGCAACGAACCCATATCCCCACCTTGCCCAGAGGCAATGAAAGCCCACTTCACCAGAGTGCAAGCAACCTCTATGGCATCTTTGCGAGACATACCTTTACTAGATGTACGGAGGGCAGCTAGCTGGAGCTCCTTACGCAACTTCACAAGACACTACGCTTTGGTCCAGTCTTCTAATACAGATACAGCTGTGGGGACGACGGTATTACAGACAGCCATAACATTTGCATCCTCATACGCACTTCCTGTTGACTGCTGCTTACTAATCTCTCATGTCTGGAATACACATAGGGATCATGATTCAAAGAAGAAATGGTGGTTATTTACCTGTAACTGGAAATTCTTCGAGATGTGTGGTCCCAATCTGTATTCCTCTACGTGTCCTCTGCTGTGGATCATAGCCAGATTCATAGTAAGGAAAGGAACTGGAGAGGTGTCAGTCCATACTGGCTTTTATATTTTTTGTTTGGAGCACGAGGAGAACAATTGCACACGTACAGACCTTTGGACACTGCTTTCTAAAAATTTCCAGACTCAGGTGCATGGTGTGCATAGAATACAGATAGGGACCACACATCTTGGAGAACCTCCATTTCTAAAAGTGCATTTCGTAGTCTGTAATTGGGCCTGGAGGTGAGCAAGAAAGAGGGATTCTCCTTGCAGCTTTTTGTGCCTATCACTTACTGGAAGAAAGTTTTTTTAGGAATTTGTTTAATTAGTATCAACACTTCATTTAATAAAACAGACAATCAAAGACCTAAATACATAAGCTGTTGATCTCCAAGCATTTGTATATGGAAAAGAATTGTAAATATCTCCTAAAATTCAGTAAAGGCAAAGGGGGGTTTGCAATAACCTAAAATTATAGGTTTCAGAGTAGCAGCCGTGTTAGTCTGTATTCGCAAAAAGAGAAGGAGTACTTGTGGCACCTTAGAGACTAACAAATTTATTTGAGCATAAGCTTTCGTGAGCTACAGCTCACTTCATTGGATGCATTCAGTGGAAAATACAGTGGGGAGATTTATATACATAGAGAACATGAAACAATGGATGTTACCATACATACTGTAATGAGAGTGATCACTTAAGGTGAGCTATTACCAGCAGGAGAGCCGGGGTGGGGGGGGGGGGAACCTTTTGTAGTGATAATCAAGGTGAGCCATTGTTAATAACCTTTTTTGCACCAAGATTGAGGTCTGTGATTTAGTGTGCAGAGCTGGGAGTGGAGCAAGCAAAGTTTCACTGTGCGAGTTTCATCTGATAAGTTGAGAGGGGGGGAAAAGGGACAGAGGAAGGAGGTTTTTGGTATCTGTGACATCTTTGCCGGGTGGATTTTGGGTTGTCTCAAATTAATCCGGAAGCTTTACTGGTGGTTTAATGGACTCCAGAATAGAATTTTTGAGATTTTCAGTGTATGAAATGCAGCCTGCAACATGGCTCTGTTTTTAGGTTAAAGGGGAAATAATTTCTGATGTTAAAAAGATTCTCTGATGTTTAATTACAAAGATTAGTAAATCACTAAAAATCTTTTTTAGAGCATCTGAAATGTACCATAAAGTTTGGCTAATTGACATTTTGCTAGTCTGTGCATTTCATAAGTCACTCTTGCACACCAATGGTCTGACCTTACTTTCCACCAAAAATTCAGTGACAAACGTCATTGTGTGCAAAACATACTTCATAGTACTCACTAGTATATTCTGAAGAAGTGGAAGTTAAACTACATTTGTTGAATAAACAAAGTACATTTTGAATTGTACTATACTTGCTTTGTTTGCTTACTCACTCGCTTGCAGCCGATCTCCCAGGCATTTTTGAGAATTAATCAGTCCAAGATTTTCAAAAATGGGTGCCCTAAATATAGGGCCCCAAATCCATATTTAAAACCCTAAATAAATGGCCTGACTTTCAAAAGTGCCAGCCGCCCAGCAGTTCCCATTGAATTCACTGGTTGGGTGGTGTAATTCTCGAAGAGTCTGGAGTCCTTCAGGCTCCATTCGTCTGTAAATTCTGTTGGCGTGGAGAGAGTGGCTTTAATCTGAGCCTGAAGGAGGTATAAATTTCCTACAGCTCTGTCTCTAGTTTCACTCCACAGATTAAATCTGTTATTTAGATTGTGAGCCCTTCCAGAAGGGACAATCCTTTCATAGCATCTGGAAATTGCCTAATGCATTGTGGGCACTGCCAGAAACAAAAGATATTTAATGTTACTAAATGTGCCTGTGAATATGGTTGATATCTGAGAACACCAGGAATAATCATAGGGCTGTTGTGGTGGATATGAGACCCTGGGCAACCCTGTGAGAATTATCCTCCTGAACACTGAAATCAAAGACCACATGTATGCATTTGTTTTATGTAATCCAAAGTTCGTTGCTCAAGTGGTATTGAGTTCTAGGGTCCTTAGAAAACCTGGCCTGGCAGTTTTTTCTTTTCTTCTTATCCCAGTACTGCTTCATGAAGTGGATCCAAAAAAGGAACATTTTCCCTCCTAAATGGTCAATTCTTTGTAACATCCATCCAGCATTGTTTTGATGAGAGAATCAATAAAGCAAGTTAAGTTAGGTCTGCAGATAGAACAGAATCACTCTTGGTGGGCTTGAGTTTTATGATTCTTGAGTTTTGAATTCAATAAATTTTGTTAATTAGCACCCAGTGTTCATTTTGCAGATGGAAGGAGGGATCTATAGAAAACGTAGAACAGTCTCCTTTGACACCCTGTACCCAAGTAACACCCTGTAACCTCATATTCACCCCTTTTATATGATATTTAGTACAAAGCATGCCTCGTGAGTCATCATTTGAAAAGTCATAATTTGCTGAACATCATTGTCCTATAAAAATTTCTGCATTAATGTTGTATATGGAGTTACGAGATTTTGCTATATGTTTGTTACTGAAACATATTGAAAGTCCTGGAAAATGCCCACAGACTAGCTCCTTAAAGATAAGAGGACTGTAGACCGAGGCCTTACATGTCGTTCTCCAAACAGCACATACACAGAAGGTATAAGCAAGAAATTTGCAATTCACTGGAGGTACACTTCACAACTCACATATACCACAGACTGAATGTCTTGCACCCCAGCAGGAGGGTATTCCTTCAGGAGACTAGGAGGGTATAAAATAAGAGACAATGGCTTTTTCATTACCTCTCCTTCCCCATCTCTCCTCACGGCAGCAATAGCATTTAAAAGACAAAAGGGGAGCATCATTGAGCTGGGAGGGGTGGTCCCAGGCTGGAAGGACAGCCTGTTGAATATCCTTGGTTATGTTTAGGAATTAGATTGCAACATTATTTTAGTTCCTTTTGTAACCAATTCTGACTTTTATGCCTTTACCAGTTATAATCACTCAAAATCTATCTTTCTATAGTTAATAAACTTGTTTTAATATTTTATTTAAACCAGTGTGCTTTGACGGAAGTATTTGGGGAATCTCTACTCAGGTTAACAAAGGCTGGTGCATATCCATTACCCTTTGGTGGAGTGGTGGACTAGTTAATCGGAGTATCTTCCTGTATAGAGTTCACGAGTGGCTGGGAGAGCATTCATGTAACTTTCCTGGATGTGCCTTTATATGCTGATGGCTGTGTGAGAGAAAAGCCTGGAGGGACTGCTTTTCACTCGCAAAGCAGCTTAAGAGGTGTCCCGAGCTAGAGAGTTCCGAGCTAGTGATTCCACAGTTCAGATTGTATCCTGGGGATGTGTCACCTCCCTTCAGTGAAGCGCAGAGTGTGACAGTACAATTACGACTTTCATTCTGTTGCTTTTGTCAGCAGGATCCCTTTAGTGTCAGATGAGGGTTTTGACCAGCAAGCATTGGAACAGGTCTCGCTGTACACAGGGCAATGTACAGTTACATTGCCAAACAGGCACTTTGGCAGGGAGAGCATTCGGAGGCTCATGGAGGTAGAGGATAGAGGACACTACGCTTTTTTCCACATAACTGTTTAACAAAGGATGTCTTGTGTTAGTGCCGACGTTTTAATCCCAATTGTACTTCTCAAAACCGCTGGTGTGTGGAAGATAAAATGCTTGGTTTTGAAAGATACACTGGAAAGTATTTTTAAAATCCTGGATATGAGGCTTTTTTTTTTTTTCCCCTTGGTCCCTTTATTATGGCTAAGCAAAACTTGAAAAGCTTTGTTTTGTGTTGGGTTTTTGGGGGCAGGTGATTATTTCTGTTTTTTACCTTAAAAATATCTGGAATATCAACTCTGGTATTTCATGGATTTCCTGGAAGACTTCTGGGACATCTCAAGACATGTACATTGTGAATTCTCAAAGCTTAATTGAACTTTTGGGGATGTTAAATCTTTAACAAAAGCATCTTTTCTCCCAAAACTTCATTTGGAGTTTAAATTAAATAGGCCTTAACAAAAAACAAACTAGAATTTTGGGCAGATGAACTAAAAGCCTTTTTCCTCTTGGTTGTTCAGCTTCCAGTTTCTTGGTTCTTATGATGTCATTGTTTCGCTACTTCTCTAGTAACAATAGAGCCTTCCAGGACAGGAAAGACCTAAATATCTTACGTTTTTAAAAAAGAAACTTTTAGCTTAAAACAAAACCAAATGCAACCTTAGTCTTCTGTATCCACCTTAAAGTGGAAAGAAGGTACGAGTGCCTTGTTTTCCTTTGCAGGTCAATTTTGTGAGGAAAGGGAGAGAGTGGCACTGGAATTCTCTGAAAGTAGCTTCTTTCATAGGTCTCCTTACTCATACGCTCTCCCCCTTATGACAGTAGGTTTCAATGTATAATTGAGACAGTTCCATACAAACCAATGGTATAGTAACTGACAATTGGAGCATATAAACTGTAGAGGGGGAGATGCTTTTTGAAGCAAGGAGTGTGGGTTTAAATAAAACAGAACTTCTCTTAAGGCCCTTGGAAATGCACACAAGGGCCTTGTGTCCAAAGTGTTGCTCTGTGGGAGTATTTCCACTTCCCACAGCACTGTAAATTGTTCTCTGGAGGAATGTTATTCCTGCTGAAAGAATAGTGAGATCTCTGTGGCATGTGATCAGAATGTGACTATGTAAAGGTGGTCTGCAAATCAATCTGACAAAATGCCATCAGGTGTTTGTGCTGAATGCCCTCATTCTCCAGGCTAAACAGAAGAGGGCATTCAGTACATAACCAGAACACTTACTATCTTTTTTTCTTAGGTCCCATGATGTCCAGCCCCACTAGGGCTTCCGGCTCCCGCTCCGATGTAACGCCCCAGCATGTACCATGCTGGTGATGTCACATCACCCAGGGATCCTGCTGGAGCATGGAGCCGGCCTACAAGGGGTCAGGTAAGTGACTTTTTAAAAAGTACATTGCACAGTTTTGCAAAGTCTTATTGTTTTTGGTTTGGTGTTTTTTGTTTAATTTAAATTTCTTCTTAGGTCATGGGACCTAAAACGAAAGCTTTTCAAGTGATTAATATTCTGAATACCCCCATTCTTGTAGCCTGGCTAATGGGGGCATTCAGTATATTTTATTGTTAAAGTTGATGCAACTTTGCCGAGTTGATTTGCAGGTCACCTTTAACTTACACTTTAACTTACGTGCACATTTTTATAAAATGTGTGTTTGCCATATCATGAACCGCTTTATTCGGCTTTCTCTGTCTTACCACATGCTGTGATTTTTATTCCAAAAAGTTCCTGGTTTCTAAAAACATTGATTTGGGTGCAGAAGCTTCTGACCTAGTGCCATGATAAAGACATAGCAATTTTGTCAGTCTGGATCAGACCAGTCAGTGATCCAGCTAGTCCAGTGTCTTTTCTCTAGCAGTAGCTAATACCAGATGTTTCTAAGCAAGGTGTGAGAAACTCTGCAGTAGGCAGTTCTGGCAAGTTTTTCCTAACCTTCTCAATTAGCAAATGACTCATGTCCTGAAATGAGGTTTTAGTTCCTTTCCAAAACTAATCGGTATGTTTAATATTTGCTATAACAACTTTGGATATTCTCGTTACCGTAATAAACGTCTAATCTTTTTTAATTTTGTCAAGCTCTTGGCCTCCGTAATATCCTGTTATGATCAGTTCTACAGGTTAATTGTCCATTGCGCTTCTTGTGATTAGTTTTGAATTTGCCACTTTTCAGTTTCACTGGCTGTCCCCTTGCTCAGGTATCATGAGAGAGGGTGAATAAAAGCTCCCAACCTTCCTCTCTAGATCACGCATTGTTTTGTTTACTTTTATTGTACCCTCCTGTAGGGTAACAATCCTGGTCTTTGCAATCTCTTCATCGGAGACTTTATTCAGGCCCCTGGTCAGTCTCATTACTCTTCTCTGCCCCCTCTAAATTCTGCAGAATCCTTTGTAAGATACAATAATGCTATTTTCCTTATTATTCTTTATTCCATTACATAAAACACTGGGGTTTTTTAGCCACTGCTGCACATTGAGCTGTCTACAGTGATACCCAGTCCCTTTGCTGGGTTGATGTAGTTAATTTAGAACCTTTTAAGATGTATGAACAATTCATATTATTCTCTCCAATGTGTGTGTATTGTATTTGTCAAAACTGAGTATGTACTGACATCATTTTGTCCATTCACGTAACTATGCTGGGTACCTCTAAAGGTCCTAATGCTCCTTTGTTTTTGACTAGACTAAATAATTTTGTCATGTGCAAATTTTGCCACTTTGATGCTTGCCCCTTTTTTCCAGATAGTTAACTAATAAGTATATTAAACATTGGTATGCTACCTTGTGGCACCAGTGTTAACCTTTGTCAAGATGTAAACCAGACATTAATTCTTATTCTGTTTTCCTTTTCTTAGACAGTTTTTGACCCATAAACGATATTTTGCCTTTTTCATCATGACCATTTAGTTTCTTTAGTAGCTTTTTTTGAGGGACTTTGTGAAAGGCTTTTTGAAAGTCTCAATTAATTGTTTGCCTCTCTCCACTTGTTTGTTGACTGATAGATTAGTGAGACTTGATTTTCCTTTGCAAAAACTTTGCTGATTATACCCTGTCATAGTGTGCTCTTCCTAGTGTCGTATTCTATTTTTAAATGATCATTTAGACCAAATTACTAGGTACCAGAAGGAAGATGTTCTGGCATATAATTCCCTACATGATCCTTAGTGCCTCTTTAAAATATAGGCACAACACTTGCTACTGTCCAGTACGTGGAATTCTTGAGTTTTTGCAGTGATGGTTCCTTCTAAAGAAGTGGCAAATGCTGATTCTTAAAGATCTATCAGCTGCCTTTAACACCATGGGATATAAGTCTTGCTGACACGTCTGTGGTTCCTAGTAGGAGCAGGTAGAGCTCCTCCTGAGTGGCTCTACTCGTTTATTCTGATGGGTAGTTTTGGGCAGTTGCTTTTAAGGCTGTTTACTGCAAAGTACTGTAAAGTTACAGCTTGTTGCCCCTCTGGTATAGAAGTGTGCTGGGATGGTTATTGAAGTGATATGGGTTGCAGTGCTTTAGTTTGAATATGATGCTTAGCTCTGTGTCCCCATTACTTCTGAACCTACTTGTGCAGTGGAACAAAGGACCCAAGGTCTGTATGAGATTGAAGCGTGGAAGAGGGCTGGCCTTCTGAGGCTCAGTTTGGATAAGGCTGAGGTAAATGTTGATTTCGTGTGTGGGCGAGGGGGGGGAGCCAGAAGAATTTGGCAAGGAATATATGCTGTGTGTTATGCGGGTACATGAAGGAGATGGTGTGGTTAACTTTTTTCAAAAGGGACAAAACGTTTATCACACTAGAGACAGTTACCAATATGTATTTTCCTAATGGTGCTTTTTAACATAAACAATATCTGTAATCACCACAGCAATGTTCTGCAGGAGGCGAGGGAGACAGCAGGGGCCTGGGCAAAGGGCAGGGGTAGTGGTCTGCACAATCCTCAGTGCCTGGGAGGGGACCATGAGAGAATCTCTCTGTTAAGATGTGGTCCATAACATGCCAAAAGTTTGAGAACCCTTCTTGTCCTTCCCAAGTGTGAATCTTTTGCAGAACCCTTGCTAGAGTTAATTAGTATTGCTTCTGTCTGCCCACTGTGCTTTAGGGGTAGAACTCACCCATTTCTTTCTTTCAAACAGATATGAAGTTTGCAAGTCAAGCGAGGATGGTGCTGAGTGCATCACTCTTTCTGTATACTTCAGAGAAAAAAGAATAAGACAGTCCAGCACTTCTTCAGGGACTGTTCTTTGTGGGCAGCCACTGCTAATCTCTGTGCCCAAACACAAGCTCACTCTGGATCACTTGTACAAGGTTGTCTTGGAGCAGATTGGGTAAGTACAGGCATGGTAGTGGGGATGTTCATACAAAATTCTAGTATTAGCTCATGCGGTTATACTGTAGTGGGTCTGTCTCAACCCCTCTGAGGTCAGGAAGCTGCCCAGTTTCTGGCCCAGAGCTCCACAGCTTTTCCCTGTGACCATGCTCCCTTTGATTTGCATGATTTCTGCAGTGGTTATTTCTTAATAACTAAGTTGTATGTAAACCCTTGTTCTCTGGCTGACAGGCCACCATTAGCCATTCAGAGTGAAGGGACTTGCATAATCGTTTTATGATAATTAAGGCAACTGTCTACTCCAGTTGACTGCTATAATCCCTCTGCTCTGATTGGCTCCTCTGCTTGAATTTTCTAGTTGTTCTCTTTCAACAAAGATTTTTGCCACAGTGTCTGCCTCCTTCAGCTGAAGCCAAAAAACTTCATGAAAGAGAAGTGTAAAAAAAACAAAAATCAAAAGAAATGGGGCAGAGACTGAAAGACCTACCCCTACCTTCCTTCTTCCACACATTCCCCCAGAGGAAAGAAAGGAAGGAAAATAACTGCGTGCGTGCGTGCGTGTGTGTGTGTGTGTATGTATACATGCAGAGGCCCCCCATTAAAATGTTCAGATATACTGGCAATCAGCATATGTAATAATGACATTCCCTTTACTGTCATTCAATTGCAGAGATAAAACTGTAAAGGCTTTTGGGTGGGATTTTCAAAAACACTGTGTAAGCCTGAGTTTTCTCCTGTTGAAGCCAGGGCTGCTGTACATGGTGGTTTGTTTTGATTTGGTTCTGTGGACACTCAGGCTTGTTGTTCATTGTCTTTAATAGATGTACAGCAGTGGCTCTCAACCTTTCCAGATGACTGTACCCCTTTCAGGAGTCTGATTTGTCTTGTGTACTCCCAAGTTACACCTCACTTAAAAACTACTTGTTCATAAAATCAGACATAAAAATACAAAAGTATCACAGCACACTAGTACTGAAACATTGCTTACGTTCTCATTTTTACCATATAATTATCAAATAAATCAATTGGAATATAAATACTGTACTTACATTTCAGTGTCTAGTATATAGAGCATTGTATACAAGTCGTTGTCTGTGTGAAATCTTGGTTTGTACTGACTTTGCTGCTGCTTTTTATGTAGCCTGTTGTAAAACTAGGCAAATATATAGATGAGTTGATGTACTCCCTGGAAGACTTCTGCGTACCCCCGGGGGTACACATACCCTTGGTTGAGAACCATTGATGTCGGGGACCCACGCATTCTGGCATTGGGCACCAACATGAATGTCCTAACAAGAATACATTTTTTTTGTTTAGCCACTACATTAAATTCCCTCTGACAAAAGAATATTCTAGTGTATGCCTGGACAGTGGGATCTGCAATGGCTCCAGTGGTGGCTGTGAAGGTAAAATTTAATCATTTGGATTGGAGAAGCTTTGCTAGAAGGTCATTCAGACCTACCTCTATCTGCTTTTAATTTTCTGCTTTATTGCATTATTGTTGTGGATTGTGGACTTTAATGGAATGTTTGGTTCTACACTGTGATTAAATCACATTATTGGAGAGGGCTTCTGATCTGCATGTGTGATAACAATGGCCCACAAAATCTCAAACTCCTCTGGTTACACAGTGCAGTATGTCAAGTTTGTGTATTTGAAGAACCAGGTGTAGTGCATTAGTCTTCTGCTACACTAGTGGTCTCTTGTCCCTGATCTCTATCAGACGTTCTAATGGCTCATTAGAGCAGGTGGCTGAGCAGCAGGAGGGAAAGGAAGGGGTCCTGTGAGGGCACTGTGGTGTAATCAAGTGAGAGAGTGCCCAGAGCCCAGCAGTCTAAAGCTACAGGGGCTCACGCCTGGGCAGAGCCCTACAGCCTATTGGACATTTACACTTCTGTGGACACGCTGCCACCAGAGGATCCTGCTGTGCTGCCATGAGAGTAATTGTGGGAACAGGGGATAGGGAAGAACTTAAAACAAGAGACATGCTGCCTTGCTGTAGAAAAGGGGAGCTACCTCCCTTGGACCTACCTGTCTTCCTCTGCTGAAAGGACAGACCCCACTGAACCCCTGCCGCTCCTCTGTTGGGACACTGCTGGAGCATACTGTCAGCTATGCTAACTGGCATGACTTGTAGCCCAGTGTCCACCTGGTGGTCTTCACAGGAACAAAATACCTGTTTTGTCCTTACCTTCAGGACCCTTCACAAATTAGCCCCTCTGTCCTCTTCAGTGCACTAATGATGCCGCTCTTGATCATAGAATCATAGAATATCAGGGTTGGAAGGGACCCCAGAAGGTCATCTAGTCCAACCCCCTGCTCGAAGCAGGACCAATTCCCAGTTAAATCATCCCAGCCAGGGCTTTGTCAAGCCTGACCTTAAAAACCTCTAAGGAAGGAGATTCTACCACCTCCCTAGGTAACGCATTCCAGTGTTTCACCACCCTCTTAGTGAAAAAGTTTTTCCTAATATCCAATCTAAACCTCCCCCATTGCAACTTGAGACCATTACTCCTCGTTCTGTCATCTGCTACCATTGAGAACAGTCTAGAGCCATCCTCTTTGGAACCCCCTTTCAGGTAGTTGAAAGCAGCTATCAAATCCCCCCTCACTCTTCTCTTCTGCAGGCTAAACAATCCCAGCTCCCTCAGCCTCTCCTCATAAGTCATGTGCTCTAGACCCCTAATCATTTTTGTTGCCCTTCGCTGGACTCTCTCCAATTTATCCGCATCCTTCTTGTAGTGTGGGGCCCAAAACTGGACACAGTACTCCAGATGAGGCCTCACCATTGTCGAATAGAGGGGAACGATCACGTCCCTCGATCTGCTCGCTATGCCCCTACTTATACATCCCAAAATGCCATTGGCCTTCTTGGCAACAAGGGCACACTGCTGACTCATATCCAGCTTCTCGTCCACTGTCACCCCTAGGTCCTTTTCCGCAGAACTGCTGCCTAGCCATTCGGTCCCTAGTCTGTAGCGGTGCATTGGATTCTTCCATCCTAAGTGCAGGACCCTGCACTTCTCCTTATTGAACCTCATCAGATTTCTTTTGGCCCAGTCCTCCAATTTGTCTAGGTCCCTCTGTATCCTATCCCTCCCCGCCAGCGTATCTACCACTCCTCCCAGTTTAGTGTCATCCGCAAATTTGCTGAGAGTGCAATCCACACCATCCTCCAGATCATTTATGAAGATATTGAACAAAACCGGCCCCAGGACCGACCCCTGGGGCACTCCACTTGACACCGGCTGCCAACTAGACATGGAGCCATTGATCACTACCCGTTGAGCCCGACAATCTAGCCAGCTTTCTACCCACCTTATAGTGCATTCATCCAGCCCATACTTCCTTAACTTGCTGACAAGAATACTGTGGGAGACCGTGTCAAAAGCTTTGCTAAAGTCAAGAAACAATACATCCACTGCTTTCCCTTCATCCACAGAACCAGTAATCTCATCATAAAAGACGATTAGATTAGTCAGGCATGACCTTCCCTTGGTGAATCCATGCTGACTGTTCCTGATCACTTTCCTCTCATGTAAGTGCTTCAGGATTGATTCTTTGAGGACCTGCTCCATGATTTTTCCAGGGACTGAGGTGAGGCTGACTGGCCTGTAGTTCCCAGGATCCTCCTTCTTCCCTTTTTTAAGGATTGGCACTACATTAGCCTTTTTCCAGTCATCCGGGACTTCCCCCGTTCGCCACGAGTTTTCAAAGATAATGGCCAAGGGCTCTGCAATCACAGCCGCCAATTCCTTCAGCACTCTCGGATGCAACTCGTCCGGCCCCATGGACTTGTGCACGTCCAGCTTTTCTAAATAGTCCCTAACCACCTCTAACTCCACAGAGGGCTGGCCATCTCTTCCCCATTTTGTGATGCCCAGCGCAGCAGTCTGGGAGCTGACCTTGTTAGTGAAAACAGAGGCAAAAAAAGCATTGAGTACATTAGCTTTTTCCACATCCTCTGTCACTAGGTTGCCTCCCTCATTCAGTAAGGGGCCCACACTTTCCTTGGCTTTCTTCTTGTTGCCAACATACCTGAAGAAACCCTTCTTGTTACTCTTGACATCTCTTGCTACCTGCAGCTCCAGGTGCGATTTGGCCCTCCTGATATCTTTCCTACATGCCCGAGCAATATTTTTATACTCTTCCCTGGTCATATGTCCAACCTTCCACTTCTTGTAAGCTTCTTTTTTATGTTTAAGATTCGCTAGGATTTCACCATTAAGCCAAGCTGGTCGCCTGCCATATTTACTATTCTTTCGACTCATCGGGATGGTTTGTCCCTGTAACCTCAACAGGGATTCCTTGAAATACAGCCAGCTCTCCTAGACTCCCTTCCCCTTCATGTTAGTCCCCCAGGGGATCCTGGCCATCTGTTCCCTGAGGGAGTCGAAGTCTGCTTTCCTGAAGTCCAGGGTCCGGACTTTCCCTCTTCTCCCACCATTCTTCTTTCTTCCATGCAGCTTCTCCCCAAAGAGCGGACTCATGGGGACTGTTGTGGTCTGAATTTTGTGTCAGGCGGAGAATTAGCCCCAGCATTTTGAATGGATTGGATTTGAAAGGGGACGGGGCTGTGGAGGTTGCAATGACCCACCTGTGAGATTTTCAATTACTGGCAACTTTCAAATCTAGATTGGATGTTTTTCTAAAGATCTGCTCTAGTTCAAACAGGAATTAATTCAGGGAAGTCCCTGTGCCTGTGTAATATAGGAGGTAAGATTATGTGATCACAATGGTCCCCTTTAGAGTCTAGGAATCTGAGGTGGTAAAACCCAGGTTGTATTACCTAGATCCCTCAATAGGAAAAAAATGCCTTTGAGGTGCAACTGATTAGCAAATGTAAATTTCTTCTTTAAAGTGTGAATCTACTGTTTTTAGTTGGTTTGTTGTAAAGCAGCTTCTGCCACATCTTCATTGGCATTTGTGTGTCATGTAAGCAGAGTGTGCCTCTCCTAACGAGCTCACACAGCATGGTTCTCGGTGCGGTAATTGTGTCTCTATAAAGGCTACAGAGCATGTAATATTGTGCTTGTTGTTTTTAATTTTCACCAGTTGAAGAGATGGAACATCAGGATGGAGATGAGGAGGGCAGGGAAAAAGCCTCAGAAACAGATTCCTGCCAGTCAGAGGGTTGTGCACATGATTTGTTGGGGAAGGAAGGGCAGCATCACAAGAAGCATCTGTTCACCTTTAGCCTTGTGAATTCCTATGGGACCTCTGAGATAAACTCAATTACGACGGAGGGGAAACTTCTAAAACTGAATTGTAGGTATCCTCTGTAACTCTTAGCTCTCCCTTCAGTAGTATGCTGACAGCAACCCTGACTCATTGTTCTGTCCTGCAGCCTATGCTACCCTTGCTATTGACTTGGATCCAGACACCCGGAAGCTGCTGTTTGATGAACAAGAGTCACAGGTCAGTAGTTTGCTTCTTCAAAGGTTAATGATGTGATCTCTAGCTGGAGTTAAGCAAATGCAGAGATGCTGATACAGAATGCAAGAGCAGCCCCCTCCTAGGAATCAGAGTCCAGTATGGAAGAGGAAAATTTATCCATTTGCCTGAAAACTTCTAATAATAAGGTCTACAGATCCATTCCAGTGGGCCTTCAGCCTACTTCCTCAGGAGGCAGAACCAGAGCTGTCAGTCCCTGGCAGTGGGATTTGCCCCTGCCCTGAAAACCTAGCCAGTTTGAGAACTTGCACAGCAAAGGATAGTTTGTCTGGTCAGGTTTCAGAGTAACAGCCGTGTTAGTCTGTATTCGCAAAAAGAAAAGGAGTACTTATGGCACCTTAGAGACTAACCAATTTATTTGAGCATGAGCTTTCGTGAGCTACAGCTCACTTCATCGGATGCATACTGTGGAAACTGCAGAAGACATTATATACACAGAGACCATGAAACAATACCTCCTCCCACCCCACTCTCCTGCTGGTAATAGCTTATCTAAAGTGATCATCAAGTTGGGCCATTTCCAGCACAAATCCAGGTTTTTTCACCCTCCGCCCCCCCGGAGGGTGAGAAAACCTGGATTTGTGCTGGAAATGGCCCAACTTGATGATCACTTTAGATAAGCTATTACCAGCAGGAGAGTGGGGTGGGAGGAGGTATTGTTTCATGGTCTCTGTGTATATAATGTCGTCTGCAGTTTCCACAGTATGCATCCGATGAAGTGAGCTGTAGCTCACGAAAGCTCATGCTCAAATAAATTGGTTAGTCTCTAAGGTGCCACAAGTACTCCTTTTCTTTTTCTCTGGTCAGTAGACTAGTTCAGAATTCACTTCCGGAACAGTTGAAAGATATTACAGTTATGTTCTGCAGAGCTTAACAGGAACTTGAACATTTCTTATTGACTTAAATCCTGAATTGGGGTCCCAGTTTGTAACTGAGAATGATCTGCTCTGTGTCTGGTCTGGATCTGTGGACCTTACTGCTGAGAGAAAGGAAACTTTCAGGTAAGCATGGAGAAATGTTTCTAGTTTCTCATGCTAGGGTCTGCAGACTTCTTAAAGTGAGATTTTGATTGCAGTGTGCATGTCGGGAGGGAGAAAACTGACACAAACCTACCCTCATTTACAACCGACAGGCATGTACGTATGCAGTCACATGCTGCTGTTGCAGATTAACCACATTTAGGATCCAAGAGTATCCTGGGAGGCAATAGAGGTAAACTCCAGTTCTTCAAGTGATTGCAAATACCCATTCCACAGTAGGTGTTTGTGCGCTCCAGTGTATAGGTGTAGGAGAGTTTCAGCTGTTAGTGTTACCCGTTGGGGCGGCCTGAGCACCCACACCACGCAGGCATAAAGGGATGAGCTGCCCCAACCCCCTTCAGTTCCTTCCTACCCCCTGTGACAGTTTTTGGAGCTCCCTGGCCTTGCTTCTGCAAGTCTCTACTCCATACTTGTGAATAGTACCTGTCTATAGTCAGTACAGAAAATAATTGTTTTTGTTACTTTGTGTGGTTATGGCACCCAGTTTGGGTACTGGCCCCACTACTGAAGATATGCCTTGCTCTTTGGGTTTCAAGCCCTGACACTCTAGCAGCAAGGCAATGCCTAATAATGACTCTCACCCCAGCTGCCTTAAGTTCGTGGGGGAGGCTCATGTGAGTGATAGGTGTGGCATTTGTAAGGCCATTAAGCCACATTCTAAAAAAAGATAGGGCAGCCAGATTAAAATATCTCCTGATGGAACTGGCATTGTGTCCTCCATCTGAGCGATCTGCCTCAGTCCAGGTACTGAGTACCTTGGTGTCGGTCAAGAGCAGCTCACCACTGGGCAACCGGTACCAAGAGATGGATCAGCATAGTTAGTAACAGAGGCATCAGAAATTGGAGTTGATACTAGGTGTGTCGACAGACGTAAAGAAGATGAGTTCTTCTGAAGACTCGGGAGGGCATTCCAAGAGGAAGCACTCATCAGAGCATACCTCTAAACAGGGGATTTTGTTGACTTCAAAGCCCAGCGCAGGCCTGTTGAGACTGACTCCCGAAGCACTTTAGTCGGCATCTCCTTGCACCACAGTGTGTCTTCCTGTTACTGTCTACCCCTAAGGCATTTGAGGCTACGAGAGGGTTGTTAAACCTCTGTGTTGCCGTCACCAGCAGTTCAAAAGCCTCTCCCTGCCCTCAAGATACTGCTTCCAGTGCCTTCACCCCTGCACCAAGCAGCTCCATCGGATTGTGCCATCAGGGTACCAGTTAGGGCTGGACCATCCAAGGAAAAGCCGCAGATGGTCTCCCCAGCTCCCCTTTCTTCAGATTCTGAGCCTTCTTCATTGCTACCAATGGGTATGGCTGTGACCACAAGAAGAGGAGGTTTCTTCCTCATCAGACTCTGAAGTGGGATCCTATGTATGCTAGCTGGTCCCATTAGGAGGGATGTGTTGCTGCCCAGCGTGGTTTCTGCCTCAGTACCAGCAGGATGCTTATAGGAGAGACCTCAGGACTAAGCATAGTTGGGAACTGGGTCCTTACCGGTGGACCTTTTGGAACCTGTGGGGCTTCCTGCCCAATCAGTAGCATCCCTGCGGCCACCTCAGCTGGCTTCATCTACTGGCATCAGGAGCATCAATACCCCTGTGGCATATTGGGGTGCAATCCAGACCAGGGAGTGGCTGTGTCACCCCTGCTCTGTAACCTGGGGTGCCTTTGCAATGCCTTGCTGTAGCCTCCAACATGGACTGCTTTCAAACAGCCACCAGTCTGTTGGTCACTATCAGATGCTTGTGTGAACTGCAGCCTGCCAGCCTCTCTCAGCATCTTTGATTATTACTGCAGGGGAACCCCAACACACTCCCAATCCCAAACTTTCCCCCAGAAATGTATATTCCGCAGTGTCCAGCCCTCTCCCACACAGTCCAGAAATACTGTTTGTTATTCCCTTAAGGCTATAACGTACACCAGCTTATCTGATAAATGAAGTTACCCAGACACTTTACATTGTGCATTAGATGAAACAATAAAACAAATTTATTAACAGAGAGATTTTAAGTGAGTACAAGTAATGAGGCATAAAAGTCAGAAATGGTTACAAAAAAAATAAAGATAAGAACACTTTCTAGTGCTTACTTAAACTCTATTAGATTCTAAGCAAAGTTTCTCATCACATGGTTCCAGCTGCATTACTGACCAAACTCTTTAGGTCAGGCTCCCTTCCCTCAATGTCCAGTGGCTGTTTTCCTTTGTCTTCAGTGCAATGCCAGAGACAGATGGGGAGAAAGAGAGGTGTCTTGGGTTTGCCCCATATATTTCCTCTTTGAAAAGTACAGTATTTCCAGCTGAGAACCAGGAGACTGGCAGTCTGCTGGAGGAAGGGACACCAGGCTTTCTCTTTGCTAAGATGCAAATCTTTTTCCCTGCCCTGCTTTCTGGCCAAAGAATGACCACTTTGTAGTTAATGGCCCATCCTCTTAGTTGACAACTGGCTGGAGTGTCAGCTTGCCCTTGGTCTTTGAGACACTGGTTTAACTACTCTCCTGACCTACCTGGTAAACATACTTCAATCATGATTTCAGCTTATGTTCATAACTTAACCTCTAATGTTGCTATATGCACTTTACCATGATATTTTATGGTATCACACTTTCTTTACTAAGTGTGGTATACCAAGTATGGTATCACACTTTAGCAAGCTGGCTGTATTTTACAACTTTACCAAGCTGGCTTTATCTTAAAGAAGCCTTATTGAGGGCGCAGGAACAAACCATCTTGATGTGCAGAAAAAATAGCAAATATGGCAGGCGGCCAGCTTGGCTTAACAGTGAAATCTTCGGTGAGCTTAAACACAAAAAGGAAGCTTACAAGAAGTGGAAGCTTGGACAGATGACTAGGGAGGAGTATAAAAATATTGCTCGAGCATGCAGGGGTGTCATCAGGAAAGCCAAAACACAACTGGAGTTGCAACTAGCAAGGGATGTGAAGGGTAACAAGAAGGGTTTCTACAGGTATTGTTAGCAACACGAAAAAGGTCAGGAAAAGTGTGGGACTCTTAATGAATGGGGGAAGGCAACATAGTGACAGGTGATGTGGAAAAAGCTGAAGTAGTCATTGCTTTTTTTGCCCCGATCTTCACAGACAAGGTCAGCTCCCACACTGCTGTCCTGGGCAAAACAGCATGGGGAGGAGGTGCGAGTAGCCCTCAGTGGTGAAAGAACAGGTTAAGGACTATTTAGAAAAGCTGGACCTGCACAAGTCCATGGGTCCAGGTCTAATGCATCCGAAGTGCTGAGGGAATTGGCTGATGTGATTGTAGAGCCATTGACCATTATCTTTGAAAACTCATGGCAATTGGGGGAAGTCCCGGACGATGGGAAAAAAGCAAATATAGTGCCCATCTTTTTAAAAAAGGGAAGAAGGAGAACCCAGGGAACTTCAGACTGGTCAGCCTCACCTTAGTCCCCAGCAAAATCATGGAGCAGGTCCTCAAGGAAACCATTTTGAAGCACTTGGAGGAGAGGAAGGTGATGAGGAACAGTCAGCATAGATTCACCGAGGGCAATCATGCCTGACCAACCTGATTGCCTTCTATGGTGAGATAACTGGCTCTGTGGATATGGGGAAAGCAGTGGACATGATATAACTTGACTTTAGCAAAGCTTTTGATACAGTCTCCCACAGTATTCTTGCCAGTAAGTTAAAAAAGTATGGATTGGATGAATGGACTATAAGATGGAAAGAAAGCTGGCTAGATTCTCGGGCTCAACAGGTAATGATAGACGGCTTGATGTCTAGTTGGCAGCCGGTATCAAGCAGAGTACCCCTGGGGCTGGTTTTGTTCAACATCTTTATTAATGATCTGGATGATGGGATGGATTACACCCTCAGCAAGTTCGCAGATGACACTAAGCTGGGGGGAGAGGTAGATATGCTGGAGGGTAGGGATAGGGTCCAGAGTGACCTAGACAAATTGGAGGATTGGGCCAAAAGAAATCTGATGAGGTTCAACAAGGACAAGTGAGAGTCGTGCACTTAGGATGGAAGAATCCCATGCACCGCTACAGACTGGGGACCGACTGGCTAAACAGCAGTTCTGCAGAAAAGGACCTGGGGATTACAGTGGCTGAGAAGCTGGATATGAGTCAGCAGTGTGCCCTTGTTGCCAAGAAGGCTAACGGCATATTGGGTTGCATTAGTAGGAGCATTGCCAGCAGATTGAGGGAAGTGATTACTCACCTCTATTCGGCACTGGTGAGGCACATCTGGAGTATTGTGTCCAGTTTTGGGCCGCCCACTACAGAAAGGATGTGGACAAATTGGAGAGAGTCCAGCAGAGGGCAGCGAAAATGATCAGGGGGCTGGGGCACATGACTTATGAGGAGAGGCTGAGGGAACTGGGCTTGTTTAGTCTGCAGAAGAGAAGAGTGAGGGGGGATTTGATAGCAGCCTTCAACTACCTGAAGGGGGGTTCCAAAGAGTCTGGAGCTCGGCTGTTCTAAGTGGTGGCAGATGACAGAACAAGGAGCAATGGTCTCAAGTTGCAGTGGGGGCGATCTAGGTTGGATATTAGGAAACACTATTTCACTAGGAGGGTGGTGAAGCACTGGAATGGGTTACCTGGGGGGAGGGGTGGGGTGGAATCTCCATCCTTCAAGGTTTTTAAGGCCCAGCTTGACAAAGCCCTGTCTGGGATGATTTAGTTGGTGTTGGTCCTGCTTTGAGCAGGGGGTTGGATTAGATGACCTCCTGAGGCCTCTTCCAACCCTAATCTTCCATGATTCTGTGATATTGATCAGCAAGTTATGAGTTTTCAAATGATGAACTTACTTTGTACAAAGATTATTACAGGAGGGTGTGAACACAGGGGTGTATTCTATCACACCAATCAATAGCTTCCCTGTAGCCACCTCAGCTGGCTCCATCTACTGGGCATCAAGAACTTTGAACATTGATTGAATAGATTTCCAAAAGAGTCCGCATCTCCATTTGAAAATTTTTAGGGGTCCACAAATGAAGACTATTGAAAACCATTGCTCTGGCAGACCTTGGCTTCCCTGCTCTGACTGCAAAGAGAGTGGAGTACCATGTCCCCTCCCAGGGGTTCAAGGATCTAAATAACCATGCCCCTCAAGGCTCCCTTTTGTGGTACCAGCCACTGAAAAAGAAAGATGGGGCGCCAGGCACCAACCCTAAAAAGGAGAGGACAAGAAGCTGGACTTATTTGCATGGAAGCTTTATTCCATAGGTGGATTATAGATTTGTATTGCAAACCAGAAAGCTTTGCTGGGGTGTTAAAATTTCAACCTTTGGGACACGGTTTTGAAGCTCAGTGACAAGCTACCAGATGAGAGGAAACCGGAGTTCCAGTCCTTAGTAAAGGAGGGCAAGTTGGTCACCAGAACGGCTCTGCTGGCGGGTGTTGATACAGCAGATTCTGCAGCTTGGCCTCTATCACGATGAGGCGCTTGTCCTGATTACACTCTTCTGGCCTCTCCCCAGGAGTGCAACAGATAGTTCAGGAAAGACAGACGAAACTCTCCATAGTCTCAAATACACTAAAGCAGCCCTGAAATCTCTGGGCATTTACACCCCAGCTCTGAAGCGGAATGTATTCTGCCCTCATCAGTCTCAGTGTTTTCAGTGGTTTGCTCCTCAAACCCAAGACCTGCCAAGGAGAAGGAGCAGAGGTTACAAACAACGACCATTGCTGCCCTCTGCTTCTGCAGCTGCTTGTTCATTAAAGGAGGCAGCATCTTCCAAGAGCTTTTTGACTGGAAGGTCGAGAGCAGAATATCCGTTCTGAGTGTCATCTTTTTCAGTTTTTGCAAACGGCCTGTCCAGTTCCTTCTTGCTTGGCCCCACATCACAACAGATCAGTGGGTTCTAAGCATGGTGGAACTGGGATACATGATCCATTTTATTTCTACCCCTCTGACAAGACAGTATTACTGCAAGAGATACAATCACCTCTCTCCTTGTAGTAGCTATAGTGGAGGTCCTTCCTTTATTCAGGAGAAAGGGGTTTTACTCCCAATACTTCCTGAGCCTGTAAGCAAAAGGGGATCTCCAGGCCTATTTTAGATGTAAGGCGGTTAAACAAATTCCTGAAAAAGGCAAAATTCCAGACGGTCATTCTAACATACACTCTTCCTCCACTGGAGCTGGGGGACTGATTTGCTGCTCTTGACTTAAAGGATGCCCAATTTCCAATGGAAATTCATCGGAGCCACAGAAAGTTTCTGAGATACACTGTCAGTGGCTGCCATTATCAGTTCACAGTTCTCTCCTTCGATCTCTTGGCTGCCCCATGTGTTCTTACAAAGTGCTTGAGGCAGTAGCAGCATTCCTCCAGAAGGTAGTCGTGCAGGTAAGGGAATACATGGGGCCCTGGCAGATAAGAGGTCGAGCCAGGTCACAGGTGGTGCCCATCATTTGCATAATCCAATGCACCTTCAACACACTAGGCCTCCTGATCAACTCAGACAAGTCAGTCCTGTCTCCAGTCCAGAAAGTAGAATTTATTGGAGAGGTCCTGGCTTTACCACCACAGGCAAGGCTTCTTACAATGTGAAGCCTCATTCTAGACTGAAGGCTTATCCCTTTACCATGGGGAGAAGTTGTTTAAGGCTTCTGGGGCATGTGGCAGCGTGCACTTACATAATGCAGTACACCAGACTGTTTCTCAGATGCCCTCAGGGCTGGGTAGCAGAGATGTACATAAGAATGGCCATACTGGGTCAGACCAAAGGTCCATCCAGCCCAGTATCCTGTCTGCCGACAGTAGCCAATGCCAGGTGCCCCAGAGGGAGTGAACATAACAGATAATGATGAAGTGATCTCTCTCCTGCCATCCATCTCCACCCTCTGACAAACAGAGGCTAGGGACACCATTCCTTACTCTTCCTGGCTAATAGCCATTAATGGACTTAACCTCCATGAATTTATCTAGTTCTCTTTTAAATCCCGTTATAGTCCTAGCCTTCACAACCTCCTCAGGCAAGGAGTTCCACAGGTCTCCCCTATTCTTGCTTCTATTCAGCATGTGCTGGACTATCTTTTGTAAATGAAACATCAATGATAGGCAGTTTGCCAGGTGTACCCTGTTCAATTTCCTATATTGGCTTTTCACCCCTGAGGCCATACGATTTTTAGAGGATTTAGACAGATTGTTTCTAGATGTACAGCGTCCTATTTCACCATGGCGCCTGAATTCAGTCTTAAAAAAGCTGATGGGTCCCTCCTTCAAACCGCTAGTGATTTGCCCCCTGTTGTACTTTTCATTTTTAGTAGCCATACATTGGCCAGGAGAGTAGGGGAGCTGAGGGCGTTAATATCAGATCCTTCCTATATTTTTTTTATGTGGCTAATGTCTGCCTTTGTCCCCATCCAAATTTTCTTATGAAAGTGGTCTCCACTTTTCATATTAACCAAGCAATTTTCTTGCTGACTTTCCCAAAGCCTCACAATAATAAGGGAGAGGAGAGACTGCACATTCTAGACGTTAGAAGAGCATTAGCATTTTATCTGGAATGGGCTAAATCTTTCAGGTATTCATTTCAATTGTTTGTTGCATTTGTGGACAGAATGAAGGGCAGTCAGGTTTCCACGCAAAGGGTTTTGTCATGGATACCAATTGTATTCACCTGCGTTACCAGTTGGCTAATATGAAGCCACCAGAGAGAGTACTGGGTCATTCAACTAGATCCCAAGCATCCTCTGTGGCATTTTTGGCTCACATGCCCATATTAGACATTTGCAAAGCAGCAACCTGACCGTCATGTCACTTGTTTGCCTCTCACTGTGCAATCTGTCAACACTCTAGAGATGTTACATTTGGACAAGTTGTCCTCCAATCCCTGTTTAAATAGACTCAACACCCACCTCCAGATGGGACTGCTTGTGAGTCACCAGCAGTGGAATGGACATGTGCAATCACTTGAAAAAGAAAAAAACAGTTACTAAACTTACCGTAGTTGTGGTAATTTTCGCGACAGCATTGCACTGGCATTCATGTTTGAATTATCTGTGATGATCCTTTAATGCTTTTCAGTCACTGCTTTCCAGAATACAGTCTCCCATGGTCTGTGTGACGGGTTCAGTCAGAGACCCCCTTGGGACTGTCACCTGATGTGCTGGAATTACCTCTGAGCCCGTTTTCCCTGCCAGCTTGGGACTCCAGAACCCTGCCTTGTTGAGCCAGACATGCTAGCCTGCTGCAACACAGACCCAGGTCTGGTCCACGCCCCCAAAGTTGCAGACTTTAACCAAAAACTACTCAGCAGGTTTCCGATCTCCAGCACCCAGCTCCCAATGGGATCCAAACCCCAAATAAATCCGTTTTACTCTGTATAAAGCTTAGACAGGGTAAACGCATAATCTAGAACACTGATAGAGAGATATGCACAGCTGTTTGCTCCCCCAGGTATTAATCACTTATTCTGGGTTAATTAATAAACAAAAGTGATTTTATTGAGAATAAAAAGTAGAATTTAAGTGGTTTCAAGTAATAACAGACAGAGTAAAGCAAAAACATGCAAGTCTAAGACTAATACATTAAGAAAGTGAATACAGGTAAAATCTCACCCTCAGAGATGTTCCAATAAGCTTCTTTCACAGACTAGACTCCTTCCTAGTCTGGGCCCAATCCATTCCCCTGGTACAATCCTTGTTAGTTCCAGCAGACATCTTAGGTAGAAACTAGGGGTGTTCTTAAGACTGGTAGCCCCCTTTATTCTGTTCCACGCCCTTTTATGTCTTTGGCACAAGGCAGGAATCTTTTGTGTCTCTGGGTCCCCACCCCTCCTTCTAAATGGAAAAGCACCAGGTTTAAGATGGATTCCAGTATCAGGTGATATGTTCACATGTCCTGTGAAACCCCAGCCTCCATTCTTCCAGGGCTGGCCCGCATGAACCCAGGAAGGTGTGCAAGTAAACAGATCATTTACAACCAATTGTCCTAGTAAATGGGAGCCATCAAGCTTCCAAATCACCGTTAATGGCCCACACTTCGCATAATTACAATAGGACTTCAGAGTTATACTTCATATTTCTATCTTCAGATATATATGATACATGCATACAAATAGGAGGAATATATTCAGTAGATTATAAGCTTTGTAATGATATCTTAAAAGAGACCTTTTGCATAAAGCATATTCCAGTTACATCATATTCACACTTATAAGCATATGGAGTGCAACGTCACACTTGGTGTGTGGTCTGTGTAGCCTTATCTATAGCTGTGGGTTACTTTAACCAATTACCCACCCAAAGTGAGGTTTACACCTACTTTAATATGTGAGAATTCAGCCCCCAAGGTCAACTACAGGAGCAATAGAAGTGGGACTTTATGGTGTAGAGCAGAGACTACATAGTGCTCTGTCTATACTAATCAACCAAACAACAATACGTGCTGCAGTCTGGTGAAGGAGAGAGAGACCAACACAGAACTCACAGTATTTGCATTATTCACACCATTCCTTGTGGGAAAACCCAAAGTGTTAGTCATCATTCTCATCATCATCCTTACCACCAGTGGTCATCATCCTGGTGTCTCCCCCTGCAAGGCATGCAGACTGGGATACAGCTTGGATAATGGGTTAACGGCGACACCCACTGAAATTCATATTTATTTAAGGTTTTAACTCCTTTTCCCTATTTGAACTTCCACAGCCCTCTACTTTTCAGGTGCCTTGTTTTTCATAGGCTAACTTGTTAGTGAGTGTAAGGGGAACTCACATTTACCTCACCTTATCAAGATAGTAACGGGCAGTTATCTGAAGGAAGTCTCTAATATTTCGCCCTGCCTCCCAAACATAGACGTAGGCTCAGCAGGTTTTATTATGAAGTATCTTATGCTAACTTACTTATGCTAACTTACTTATCTTTATAGTGTAGTTAACTTATCCTGAGGTCTAAAATAAGCTGTAGGACTAAGCTTTGCCAAGGCCTAGGACTAAATGTCTTAAAGGCCTGAGGCCTGTAGGCCCTACGTTACAACATTAACATTCACCTCTATAGCCTAAATACACCTGATACCTTTTTTACTTGGCTATACCTGTCTTTGTTCCTAAACATGTGCCTTTGCGTTCGGCTGTATTAAAGCGTGTATTGTTGGATTCCACCTGACTCACCAGGAGTTCTGAACACTTTATATGCAACTTCTCCTCATGGTTTACCACTCCACCAATTTTTGTATCATGTGCATACTTTATCAGCAGTGATTTTACTCTCACTCTTGATAAAAATACTAAATAACACTGAGTCAAGAACCAATCTCTGCATAACCGTACCAGAAACACCCCCAGTAATTAATTCCTTATTAACAGCACACTTTGAGATCTGTCAGACAGATTGTAATCCATTTAACACAGGCCATATTGATTTTGTATAACTTTAGTTTTTTATTCTGAATGTCATGCAATGTACGTTGAACTCCTTACAAAGTTTGAGCATACTAGGTCAGCACAGTTACCTTTTTCAACCAGACTTGGAATCTTGTCAAAGAGCAATATCAAGTTTAATAATACCTGTTGTCCAGGAGATCATGTTGATTGGTATTCATTTATATTTCTGTTCTTTAACTCAGGATCAGGATCAGTGTCAGGTTAACTGACCTAGAGTTACCCACATCATTTCAGCTACCCTTTTTAAATACTGGCAAAATACTGGGTTTCTTCTAACCCTCTGGAACTTCCTCAGGTTTCCAAAATTTGTTAAACATTAATAACCAAGCTCCTCTCTCAACTCCTTTACAATTTTTCTGTACAAGTTATCCAGAGAAAATGTTTAACTTTAATAGTAGATATGTTTAGCATTCTCCTTAGCAACTGTCATATGATATTGATATATTGTTCAGACTGGATCCAAATACAGAACAGAAATATTTATTAAACTCATCTTTTTCTGCTTCATTGACAATATCACCCTCTAATAATGGACCTAGAGTGCTAGACCATTGCTAGAATTGCTTTTGTTCCTGATACATTAATAAATGCCTTAACCATACTGGCTATAGATATTTTGTTGATATACCTTTTGGTTCAGTTATTAATTGATTGTATTTCTTAACTTCTTATTTATATAATTGCTATTCAGCTCCTTTTCCCCATCTATGTAATGATTTTTAGTTTTAGTTTTATTGCTGCTTTCATGTTACTGTTAACCAAGATAAGGCAGGTGAGGTACTATCTTTTATTGGACTAATATTATCTCACCCTCCTTGTCTCTCTAATATCTTGGGATCAACAAGCCTACAACAACAGTCTTAACCAAGATTACTTGTTAATCAAACAGCCTTTTCTCTGATAAGGAATTGTAACTTTTTGGGAAGCAAGTGAAATGTTCTTAAACTCCAACTTTCATTCATGATTCTCTATTTAAATTTTTCCTCCCAGTCAATTTAGCAAATTAATTTTGGCTTTGAGAAATTCGCCACTGGAAAGCTGCATATATGTATGTAACTAGTTGAGTGTATTCTGTTTGCTCAACACAAATGTAACCAACTCTCAATCACTTATGCGTGGACAGCCACTACTTTTTAGGTCAGTGATCAAATTCTTTCTGTCAGAATGAGATTTCCTATAGAGTCACACTCTGGGAGCCATAATTCCTGTGTTACAAATGTTAGAAACTCCAAAGATGGTTCACCAGTGTATGTCCCCTGCTGTAATGCAGTATTTTTTTCCTACAGTTAATAAATGCACATCCTTTTCTCTGGACTTATCTGAGGGTCTGTAATAGACTGCCACCAGTAACCAGTCTGGTTAATAGATTTTAAGATCCGAGTGGACAATTATGATAATCCAATATGACGTGCATTACACAAGCTATAAAATTGTACTTATTTGTTTCCCCCTTTTTTGTCTCTTGTTGTACAATAAGATTGTTAGCTGTTTGGAGCAGGGACTGTCTTTTCCTTCTCTGTCTATGAACATCTGACAAAATTCCTTTTGCTTTAAGCCTAACTTCAGCAGTAACCACCCTTGTGCAAGAAACTGCCTTTATTTATTGCCGCTGTAGAATGCTCTGCACAGCTGTGAGCAATAGAAATTGTGCGTGTTGATGTAGGTGTTGTGGGTGGAAAGAAAGAGGCTGACTGCCTACATCCAGGAAAGGATGGCTCATCAAACAGTCATCACTGGAGCAAGAGAGGAACGGGGTGGGTTCATTTTGAAGATAAGAAAGAAATGGCAGGGAACTGTGTAGAAATGGGACACAGATAACCTGTATGAGGGCATGGGAAGGTGGTTCCAGATGCCTAGGATGAGCATATTCATTTTCAGGATACAGAGGGTTAACATACGTCTTTTTTGGTAGGCATTTGAAAAGGATGCAAGTATGTTGCAGTCACAGAAGAAGAAAACTACTGTAGCTCTTAAAGACTGTATAGAACTCTTTACTACAATGGAAACGCTTGGTGAACATGACCCTTGGTAAGTTTACCACCCAGCTGCTTGGCAGCCATCTTACTTGGACTGTCTTTATATATACTATAAAATAACAATATTGTTTGGGTAAAGATTTCCCCCCACTGCTCTTTCTGTGCACCTTAGTTTCCTACCCCTGTTCTCACAGCCACAGCTTTGCCACTGCACCTCCGTCCTCAGCAGCAAGAGAGGGAATGTTACCTTAACAAAAAAAAAAAAAAAAAAAAACCCAATTACTCTATTGCCTTTAGAAAGCTGCTGTAGTTATTATCCTTAGGCTCTGTGTAGTTCTGCCACCTCAAACTTGACCTTCAGCACCTCATGCTGTTGTAGTCCTAACACCGAACCCTGTATGGTTCTCTCACTCTACCTCATTTCTTACCAGGTGGAAGCAGGCTGGACTGGTGCTCTCTAACACAATACTACCTTTGTTCTAGGGCTCCAGTAAAATTGACAAAATGTCTTACCTTCAGAAACTCGGAAATGTAGTCACTTTCACTCTGCCACTTGGGCAGGATAGAGCAGAGGGAAGAGAGGAGCAGAGGGGAGGATTGGAAAGGAAGCTAAAAAGGACAGAAGACAAGACAGGAAGAGGAGAGTGGGGAAAGACGTCCTGAAAATACAGTGCTCCAGGAGTTTTTCTTACAGCTCATCCCCCAGAAGAGGAGACAGCTTCTGAGCAATGGCATTTGGGTAGCCGTAGGTGGGGACATGGTGAATGCGTGAAGGCAGTGGAGAGCATGTACTGGGGGAAGAAGAGATTGCATATGTGAAGGGAAAAATCAGAGTAATGTTCTCAAAGCCTATTTATAAAAAAAAAAAAAAGACAAAGGTGACTGCAGCCTAGGATAGGGATAGGCATTTTATATGTTAATCAAAAAATACTGTTTGTAAAGGGGTTTGAGACCCTTGGCTAGAAGGCAGATATCGAAGGTGTTTCATGCCTATTTATGCTCCTTTCTCAGGTACTGCCCTAACTGCAAGAAGCATCAGCAGGCCACAAAGAAGTTTGATCTATGGTCTTTGCCCAGGATTTTGGTGGTGCATTTAAAACGTTTCTCATACAACAGATACTGGAGGGATAAACTTGACACTGTGGTTGAATTCCCCATCAGGTAGGGTTTTTTACCAGCAAGTCACAACTGGGCAGAGCAAGAAACTCCACTTTTGATGTAGCGATTGTATGGGCTCCTCACTGGAGACATAGCTCAGGATAGGATTCTGCCTCCAGAGACACAAGCCAGTAGACCTTAGTGAAGCTCTAGTAACTGTCTCTGGAAAGGGGGTGCTACCGGGACCTGTGATACCTGGAGCTATGACGGTGCAGAGCTACTGAGCTTAGCAGGGATGGGCCTGGCCACTACTTGGTTAGGATGCTGCTAAGAAAATCCAGTGATTCCACGTCTTTACAATTCCCTCGGAGTCCGTTTTGAACCTGTGTCCCAGCAGACCCTGAACACTTTTGTCCTTTAAAGATCCTATGATAATTTTCATGAGAGTCATGGAGGAGAGTGTTGGCAACAGCATGTCCAGGCCAAGTTCTACGCCAGAGATTTCTATGCTGCCTAACCTTCCCCTGCAGCTTCATTGAATATTCTTTCCTTCCCTTCCAAAGTACCAGCTGTGTAGATCTGCTAGGATTTCCAGTTCAGTGTTACCTCTACTTAAACAGTAGTGTGAAGTACTTGGAAAGAAAGATGCTATGTACGAATGAGGTATGAAAGTTGTTCATCGGCAAAGCATAGCAGGAGTCCTCTTTGTGTAACAGTATCTGTGTCCTGAAAGCAGGTACAGTACATGCGGTAATACCTGGAGATCCTTCTTGGAAGTCAGGTATCAGTGTTGTTTCTGATCTTTGTGTCCAAATATAACACAATGCTCCTGGAATGGGTCGCTGGCAGGCGTTGAACCTGACACCTCTGGGTCTAAAAGCATGAGCCTCTTACTGTAGTGGACTCTCTATGTAGATTGTCCTTTAGAGGGGGATGGAGCCACGCTCTTAGTGTGGATTACATGTATATTGCATGACCACCAGCTTCATCCCTCTGCATCCTCTACCAAGAGAAGGCCTTGCATTCATCCATCCATCTCAGACGCTACCACCCCACTGCAGGACATAGGCCTACCCAGTGTTGCTCCAATCCATCATATGGAAGAGTTTGACTTCTTCATGCTTGTTTTACATTGATTGCTGTTGGCATGGCACTTAGCCATCCTCTCTCACTAACCACACAAGAACACTTGTGTTTGCCAGTAACCGTCATTCCTGATGGCAAACAAACTGGCTGATGCCATCCATATTACAGCCGCCTAGGGGGCGACATCACTGGCTTGTGGGTCAAATGTGTCATTAATAATTAAAAAGGAAAAACAGCATTGACTGGGACAGGTTAGCCCTTGGCCCGGTGCTGGCTGTTCACAATGATTCATTATTACTAGGCCTTTCCCTTATTATGTGTACAATGACAATGTATTCTTACTTTTTTCTCAGGGATTTGAGCATGTCTGAGTTTGTCTGTGACCCAACAGCTGATCCGTATGTGTATGACCTCATTGCAGTGTCCAATCATTATGGAGCCATGGGAGTAGGCCACTGTGAGTAACTACCTGTCTCTTCTTTATCGGCAGGGAGACAGGAGGGCTGTATTTGTATGGGAAAATCGCTGTCAGGAGAGCAGTGACTCTTTCTCTCTGGGGGGTGGGGAGTCATGATGGATGGGCACTAGTGGGTGGGGATGTTGGGGCTGCAAGTTGCTCAACCCATCCCTATGTTTCGCAGCTGTAGTTCTGCCCGAAAAGCCAAGGGAGCAAATTCAATCAGAGTTTACAGCGCCCACCCCCTTAACCCCTTGGTGGTCCATGGATTGATGTACTGGGCTCCCTGTAAGGAGGCAGGCAGTAAAGGATGTGCTCCACCCCATTTAAACCTCATCAGCAACAGGAAGCAGCTAGCCATTTTATGAGCTGGGCTGCTGCATCCACACCCGGATCTGGCCATTGTGGAGGGCAGGGACTTGGCTAATGAAGAAGAAATTAAGACAGTTGGTAGGACTGATCGGAAAGCTGTTTGGGCAGCATTAAATTTCAGTGCTGAGATCACAACAAATGTAATGTTCAGCTATTGTTTCCTGTGCGCCTTCTGTGTTTTATGGGACCCGTTCTGGCAAACAGTAGAGCCATTAAAATAGGAATAAGAATATACTGTGCAATGAAACTGGTTAGTAAAGCTGCTTCTAGAATCTGAACTTCCGCTGTTCCTCACTCTGGTGCGTACTGTGCTATGTGATGCAGTGTTTAATTTTTTGCATTTTTATTATCCTTGTTTCAAAAACAAAAAGAGAAATGATATGGAAGGACTTGTCTTGTGCCGTGCAGGGACATGGCTGGCTTTTCCAGTGGAGGCTGTACGTTCTGTTCATCAGCAAATGCTCACATCTGTGTGCAGCACCTGTAGACTTAAGAAAGCTCTCTTGCACATGGTCAGCGCCCCGTGAGGCTGAGAGCAGGATGGAATTCACAGGATTCAAAAGAAGATTGGCCTTCTGTATGTACAACAAGGAAAACCACAGTTAGCATTAGATTAGGATTATTTTAAAACATAAATTTGGAGTGGGTATAAACCCTCTTCTCGAGGGCAAAAGCCAACCACTGACTGAAGGATCAAAGAGAAATTTAAGTTTCTTACTCCCTCCTCTGAAGCATTTAGGATAGGCCACTGTTCAGAACAGGTCTGTGGACTAGATGGACCTAGCCTCTGATCCACTGTGTTCCCGTGTTACTGATATCGCTTCTGAGCAATGAAACCCAAGCTCTTTCTCTTCCCCCGCACGCTTACTTTGTACCTCTTATAGATGGAGTTATCAGAATTGAGTGTCATCGGGGTATTACAGTTACACTAGTGAGCCCCGTGCCTTACTGCTGAATGTAGATAGCCACTCTGTTTGTGTGACAGATACTGCATATGCAAAGAACAAAGTGAATGGCAAATGGTACTACTTTGATGACAGCAGTGTATCAATGGCTTCTGAAGATCAAATAGTGGTGAGTACTTGGACTCAGACTAATTCAAGATGGGGGAAATCCCCAGATATACAACCCAGGAACATGCTGGGATGGACCCAGATGTTTTCTGCCTCTATTAATCAAATCATCATAAATGCAGGCTAGAATCTGCTGTGGATTGAGGTCAGATTCAAGCTGACGATGCTGTGAAGGAGCAGCAGACTTTGTGCTGCTGAGGTTGCTCTGTGTGTTTTGGAGTGAGTCGAACGTCCCTTCCTGCATGAAAAGCCATTGGAGGGGATTTTCTTTTGTTACAAGGACATCTCTGCAAAGATTCCCTGGCTGAGGTTCCTGGTAAAACACCTTTGGGTGGAGGGGCTGGCTTCTCAGAGCAAAGCCTGAATGGCTTGCCCCTGAGCCTGATAAGCTACAGCCTTCCCAGGATCTGTGGGGTGGGTACCAGGGCTGTCCAGCTCTGCACAGACAGTGGGGAAGAGAGGGCAGTAAGGTGATATGAAAGCATTTCCTGGATTGTTTCTCTTGTTATAGATATTGAAGCTCCATAAATCTCTACATACAGCTATATTACAAGCCATGCTTCCCTCTAGGCCTCCAGCCTCCACATGAGGCAGAGAAGTACTGAGCTGCCCCATTGGGAGTCTGCGATAGGTTATCTCCTGCATCATCAGCTTTCCAGAACTGTGCTTCGTGGATGGTTTCTTTTCCTCAAATTGGTTTTCTTTCCTTGTTTGGCAGACGAAAGCTGCATATGTGCTATTCTATCAGCGGCGGGAGAGCAAGAAGCACGTAGCCCCATCTCTTCCTGCAGAAAGTAAGCTGGCATTGGAAGAGTGTGATGGCATGGATACCAACTGAGCCCAGCCTGCTGCGCTCAGACTGCTCGGTAGAGTTCTCTGTTTGACGCCATGTCTGGAGCATCTGACAGTTGCCGTTCTGCCTTCCGTAGGACTCTCAAGCAGGAAATCTAGTGTTGGGGGCTTAGTGCCCGGTGTTGTAAGATAGCACTGGGGACCCAAGAATGAGCTGACGTGGGGTATTTAGAGGCCAAAAATTATATATATCAAAGCTTCAATAAAATTTTTGTAAATCTGTCTGGATTGTGTGGCTGGGAGCTGGGGAAGGAGAGGCTTGGGCTGGGCTGAGTTGTGGGGCTGGAGCTGGGGCCTGGGGCGGAGAGGGTGGCTGCAGGGTGTTGCAGAGATGACAGAGAGGTGTCATTTGGGCATGAATGCTATTCCTGTGGCGTGCCTGTTGCCAGCTCTGTGTGTAACTGTCAGGCCCAGTCCAGATTTTCTCTGTCTAATCTCATCAGCCTTAGTGTCCGGAATTCCTGCTATGGCTCCAGCAGTGCCTCTTCCACACTCCCCAGTCCATGTGGCCACAGCTCCTGGTGTCTGTCTTTTTCTTTCTGCCTTTGCACCTTTTTTCCTGTGCTGAGCAGCTGGGTGCATTTGCTCTGGTCCCTAGCTGCTGGTGACATCTTTGACTATTCTGGGCAGCTGAGCCATAGGCCTTTCCCACATTCAGACATATCATTTTGGTCCCAAAAAAGTAGAAAATTCATTGGAAATGAAATGCAGCACCCCTGGCCACGTGGAGAGAGCTGTACTCTGATTGCAAAATATACACACTCCTGTGTGTACGGTAGGATTTCAGCTCTGGCTCCCACTCTTAGCACAATCACAGGGTGAGGTCTTGGCCTTTGAGACCTAAATTCAGCCAGGTCTTGTACTATTAATTCATATTTCAGAGTCCTTTGTGCCAGTTCCCATGGAAACCTGCTGATGATCCCTAGACTGACAACCCCCCGATTGAGTTTGTCCCACCCCCGACACCCCTGTGAAACCTTGGGGGTTCTGTGCACCAGTGATCACAGCTTCCATGTGATCTCCACCTGCTGCTGTGTAGACGGCCTTACATATCACCCTCCCAGATGCTAATCCTTCCCAGGAGCTGGCCCAGTCAGAAAGTGGCCTCACTCCAGTCCAGCCCTCCCCGGTGCTAACTCTTCCCTCTCCCCATTGCTGTCCACACTGGTTCCATGCCAGTGCCACCCCATACAGGCACTGCCAGCTGCCCCGGCCTCCCATTTGTTTATTTCCTAGAAGTTAAAAGGGAGGGAGGAAAGGCCCCGTGTGGGAACGCAGTACAGGATTAAAGCTGCATTCGCTAGGTTTGCTGTAAAGGAGAAGGGAGCTGCTGTATGCCCATCCCTCTGGTTAGCATTGCGCTGCTGCTCGGCAGAGCGGTTCTTTTAAAGCACTGAGGTTTGAGTTGTTTAGCTCATAATTGCTGATGCTTCTGCTGTTTTGGTTCTTGGTTTGTTTGGCTTAAGTGGATATTATGTTTCTTTTCTTTCCCCCTCACTGGGGGCTAAGTTTGAACTGTAGCACTGCACTGGTTTTTTTGTTTAGCATCTTTGATTGTGGGTTTTCCACCCCTTTCAAGTAAAAAATTTTGGGAGACAGTGGGGAAAAAAAGTAAGAGAAGATCCTGTTAAAAATGAAGAACAATATAATGTAACAAATGTGCTTCCCTTTCTATATCGACACAAGAAACCTTGCCACTTTCCTTTGTATGGTCAGACTGAAAAGGCATCCATCGGGCTGAAGGCTGATTCTTGGATGCTGAATTGAAATCTCTTCTAATATACTGCAGTAAAAAGGGTGACAGGAATCTGGCCTTCTTCTCTGCCTGCCAGCTGATTGGGTTCTGATTGGTGTGTACATTCTGTATAATGTCAAATCTGTTTTTAGACTGGCACTTTGTAAGTGACTGACTTTATTGTACAAAGAGGAAATAAAGAAGAGTGGTTTGCACTGCATTGGAGCTTTCTAGTGTCCTCAACCTTGCTTCTGTGAATTCGGATCAGAATGAATAGGTCACTGCTCTAAGACACAGGCTAGTTCGCAGGGGACTGCCCCTGGGAAGAGGCTGAAAGGCAGGAGGGGAATGCTGGTACCACAAGGAGTTCCAGCTTATCTCCTACTTACTGATCCCCCAAGCACAGGTGGCCCACATGAAGTCCACACACTGCTACCATAAGAATGACCATATGGGATCAGACCAAAGGTCCATCTAGCCCAGTGTCCTGTCTTCCAACAGTGCCAATGCCAGGTGCCCCAGAGGGAACGAACAGAACAGGTAATCATCAAGTGATCCATCCCTTGTCAGCCAGCTGGACCAGTTCAGGATCTGTGTACTTCTGTGCAGCTGATCTGCACCAGATCGCCAGGAACAATTCTTATATGCTGTCAGGTTTCATTCCTATGTTTGGATTTTTGTCACTTTTGGAACAATGAAGGTTTAAATCTCCTATCAAAATGAGGATTTTGCAACAGCCTTCTTATGGCATCACTACTGCTCCACTGTTGTGAGAGGGTGATTGCGATATTCTGGGCTACCATGAAAAAATGTCATTAACTCCCTCAGTAACCATGTTTCTACTCAAAAACCAGTGATTAGCCCAAACTCATAAGCTCTTAGCACTGCCTTCAAAGAGGTCTGGGTCTGAGTGCAGAGAGGGATTTGGCTGACTGTTTCTCCATCAATTTAATGTGTGATGGTGGATTTTGGTTTCTGTGGCAGTACAGACTATGGCTGCTTCTCATCTCCTTAGCCAAATTAACCAAGGCTTGCCTGTCATATTGGACTGTTCATGGCCTTTGGGGCAGTGTACCCTCTATTTTTTTTCTACGCATATGCAGAATGAATTTTGTTATGTGCACCAATATGGAGGTGATGTGTGACGCATCACCTCCATATTGGTGCACATAACAAAATTCATGTGGCGGGGGTGGTGCTGAGGAGTTCAGAGTGTGGGAGGGGGCTGAGGGGAAGGGGGAGGGCTCCAGCTGGGGGTGCGGGCTCTGGGGTGGAGCTGGGGATGAGGGGTTCAGAGCTGGAGCAGAGGGGTTAGGGTGTGTGGGGGTGCATGAGGGCTCTGGCTGGGGATGAGGGCTCTCGGGTGTGGCTGAAGGGTTCAGGGTGCAGGAGGGGGCTCAGGGCTGGGCAGAGGGTTGGGATGTGTGCGGGGGTGAGGACTCCAGCTAGGGCTGCGGGATCTTGGGTGGGGCCGGGGATGAGGGGTTTAGGGTGCAGGGTGCCCTGGGGCTACAATGGGGGGGAGAGAGGACTCCCTCCAGCTCTCTCTCCCTGCAGCAGCACCTGGGCTGCGGGGGGGATAGGTGCCTCTCCCCACCACAGGAGCTCTGAGGCTGGGGTTGTGGGAGAGGCACCTCTTCCCCAGCAGTGGCAGGTCCGAGGCTGGGGGAGAGGCATCTCTCCCCGTCGCACCACTGAGCGCCTGCACAGCTTAGAGGGAATTTAGCTATGGGGTTTTCTGTAAGGTCTTCTCTACACACAGATTTGCACTGATTATACTTAAACCAAAGTCAGTACCCACACAGAAGTTTGCATGGGATTAGCTAACCTGCTTTAAGAATGGCTTATTTTGGTTTAGACCCAGGCTATGTCTACACTGGCAACTGAATGACAAAACTTTTGTCTTTCAGAGGTGTTTAGCACCGCACCCCACCCCCACCCCACAAAGACACAAGTTTTCCACGATAAGCACCCATGTGAACAGCACGTTGTCATCCTGCTGACGATGCAAACGCTGCTTGTTGGGGATGGAAGTTTTTTGTCAGCAGGAGAACCAACGAACGGTGGCTACACTGCATGATTTTTAGCGGCGTGGCTGTAAGCTGTGCAGTGTAGACATAGCCTAAACCTGTTCCCGATGAACTTCAGCTAAGCCACGCTCAGCCTGCTTTAAACTGAACTCGGAGCATGCACACGGGTTTGGGACACTACAGCATGCTGCCTTTCGGTACACTGATATGACCCAGTATATACACAAGCCCTTGGTTCCTCAGTTTGATTCCTGCTTGCATAGCCCAGAGGTGGGAGAGGTGCCAGCTGCCAGCCTGTCTCTGCTTTGAGCATGGGAGTTGCACTCTGTCATCCCACTGGGAGAGGCTGGCACAGGCTCCAGCCCACTCCCCACAGCCAGAGGGAGTGCTGCCCACCCACAGGGTCTCCCAAGGGGCAGCATGGAGTCTGTGATGGAAGAAGCAACCTCCAGCTGCAGAATAGTCTGAATAGGCAGCAGTCCTGGCCTGGATTAATCAGCCCAGTTTAGGAGCCTAGAGCCAAGTCAACCCTATGACCCAGAAGATTCTGAAGAAGCCTCACATGTCGGGGCTGTCCCGGGCATCCTCATGTTTCTGCTATCTAGTCTCCAGGGCCTGCTTGCTGCTGCCACTGAAGTGGCACAGACCAAAGGTTTGACCAGACGCACTAATGATGTCTTTTGCTCTCCCCAGACACCCCCTTCAGGGAAGGGAGAAGTCTCCTGCTAAGAGGCAGGGGCTGTCTGCCTGAAGCAGCCATGAGAGTCTCTGAGGAGGATTGCATTAGGCATGTGTTCTCTGCTTTGGCCACCTCCCCTATAAGAGGAGTGACACCAAAGGCTTGCCCCTGTTTCTGGGGGAGCAAGGCCAGGAGAAAATGCTCCCAGTGCATCCTTTGGCACAAAAGATCCTTGAACTGGAGCTTGTCCTGCAGTAGATGGAGAACAATGGCACGTAGAGAGAGGCTGTGGGGGAGCGGTCATGGCCTGAGACTGCAGAAGAGCATCATGCAGAGCTCCCTTCTGAGACAACCTCAGGCAGGCAGTACTGTGCTTTTGTGTGCAGGTGAACTAGCTTCATAATAAATGCCTTAAACATGACACAGGGGAGAGGAGCCTGGTCAGGAAGCCACAGACGGAGTGATGGCAAAGGACAGACACCACGTTTGATTATGTGATGGGGTTGCCTGTGATAGCAGGAGATGGACGTGATGACCCAGGGGCTCCCTTCCAGGCCTGTCCCCATTATGTGTGTTCCCATAGTACCTAGAGGCCCCAGCCAAGATACGGTCTCTGCCCTAAAACCCTTTTCTATTTAGAGAGAGGTAGTGACTGGGCCAAGGTCATGCAGCAGGGCAGAGCTGCGGCCAGAACCCAGGTTTCCTGTGTTCCAGTCCAGTGCACTGGTCATTGAACTTTGCTGCCTCTTGTGACACTAACGTTGGGTGCTGGAAGGATAGTGGGGTGAGAGGGATGGGGGAGGATGGTCTGGAAGGATAGTGTAAGAAGGGAGGCCATGGGATGAGCCCTGAGATGGCAGTGAGGAGAAGGGTGGGACAGTTGAATTCCCCAGGAATGCTGGAGAAGCAGTTGGAGAGATCAGAGAATCACAGAAAGGATGCGGAGCAGTGAATATGATGGGGACAGTTACTGACCTGCAACAGAACAACCTGCAATCATAGTAAGCTGGGCTCACTGCAGCAACATACACTTCAATACAGCCAAGTAAAAGGTCACACATCTAGGAACAAAGCATGTAGGTTCCACTTACAGGATATAGTCCCCCATCCTGTATAGGAATGACTCTGAAAAGGACTTGGGAGTCACAGTGGAAACCAGCGAAATATGAGCTCCCAGTGGAATATGGTGGCTGAAGGTGCTGTTCAGGTGCATAAACAGAAGAATCTCACGTGGGAGGTGATATTCCCTCTGCATACAGCCATTGGTGAGGCCATTGTAATATTATGTCCTGTCCAGTCCACACTTCAAAAAGGTATGAAAGGAAATTGAAAAGGGATCAGAAAAGAGCTACAGGAATGATTTGAGGTCTGGAAAACCTGCCTCACAAGTGAGATGCTTGAGCTCAATCTATTTAGTTACTCCAAGAGAAGATTAAGAGGTGATCTGATCACAGTGTATATTTGTGTGTACCTATATGGGGAGATATTTGGGAGTACAGAGCTTTTGATAAACTTTGGTCTTTAAAATTAACATACATGAACTGAGAAAATACTGTAACCCCTTTGGGGAGGTAGTTGCTCTGTGTGGATTTGCAGCGAGAGGCAGAAGAGGGCACCTGAGAGGTTTGTTGGAGAAAGTTCACTGGTGCCAGAGATGACCAGGAGCACATAAGACTTGCCGCTGGACTGGAACTCTGCCAGGATTCCTGAACTCTCGTGCAAATGTAGTGCTCAGCGTCCATCCTTTTATGTTGTGATAGCACTGGGCCATTGGGGACTCTTGTTGGATGTAAGCCTGCTCCACCACTCCCTCATCTTCTCCCTCTGTTGCTTTTTCTCCATTCATCCCTCTCTACATCAGTATTTCTTCTTTGAGTGCTGTCCCTGTGGGTGCTCCATTCCAAGTGACGGTGCGTCCCGGTGCTGTTGATTGGAGATCTTCGATAGCAGTGCCTGGCTGGGCTGTGCGTGCGCAGCTGCTGTCTCGCGGAACTGAGGGGGTCAGGCTGTGCACGCGCTGAACAGACTCAAACAATGCCGTGAGACAGCAGCTTGCACACATGTGGCCTGACCAGGCACTGCTTCCGAAATTCTCCCATCAGTGGCGCCAAGACACACCGTCACCTGGAGTGGAGCACCCACAGGGGGACACATCTTGAAGAATCTCAGTTACTGCACAAGGTGAGTAACCTTCTCTTTATATTAATTGTACTATTGATGGGGGAGGGGGCTTACCTCTGGGGGTTTAGAACAGTTTCCCCTGGGATGGAAGGAGTTTCTCTGCTGCATTCCTCCACACGCCTTCTCTTGGCCACAGCCACCCGCAGAGCATACTCCGTCTTGGCCATGAGGGTGCTAAAGTTACAATCTAATCATATAAATTATGTGGATGTTTATTCTTATTCATGTTAATCAAATAAACTCACATTTCCAGTCAACTATAATAAATTTTGCCCATAGCTATAAAATAACTTCCAAGAATCTCACCTACTAGTTTTAGTTTATTTTCCCTGCAAAGCATCAAGAGGGGCTCAAGGCCACTAGGCGTTAACATAAATACCAGCTGAGAAGAGTTAATCAATAGTTTGCAGTGCATAGTCACTCTTGTCTTGTGATGCTTCCTCACCATTATACCTGACCTTCCACAAGTTATATTTGATGTTCTAAAGGTTTTCCCAGTCTTGTATTAATTTATTCAGTTATTTATGCGAAGTAAAACAGCTTCAGTAAGAGAGATTGAGCATCCCCTGCCCCGGAATCCCCTATAACCTGCTGGCTAGGGCACTTACTGGAGATGCACGTTCCACCCCTCCTCCAAATCTGGCTGAGCAGGGATTCACACAGAAGTCCTGACATGCTCAGCCCTGCCTCTCTTTGTGAATTAGGCATGCACAGAGCATGCCTACTGGATGGAGCCTGGCAAGTGAGAGAGGCAGTGCAGCATCTCACCTGAGAATCCCACTGAGAGGTGTCAGCTAGCTCTCTGAGCAGCTCATAGAATCATAGAATATCAGGGTTGGAAGGGACCTCAGGAGGTCATCTAGTCCAACCCCCTGCTCAAAGCAGGACCAATCCCCAATCAAATCATCCCAGCCAAGGCTTTGTCAAGCCTGACCTTAAAAACTTCCAAGGAAGGAGATTCTACCACCTCCCTAGGTAACGCATTCCAGTGTTTCACCACCCTCCTAGTGAAAAAGTTTTTCCTAATGTCCAACCTAAACCTCCCCCACTGCAACTTGAGACCATTACTCCTTGTCCTGTCCTCTTCTACCATTGAGAATAGTCTAGAACCATCCTCTCTGGAACCACCTCTCAGGTAGTTGAAAGCAGCTATCAAATCCCCCCTCATTCTTCTCTTCCGTAGACTAAACAATCCCAGTTCCCTCAGCCTCTCCTCATAAGTCATGTGTTCCAGACCCCTAATCATTTTTGTTGCCCTTCGCTGGACTCTCTCCAATTTATCCATGTCCTTCTTGTAGTGTGGGGCCTAAAACTGGACATAGTACTCCAGATGAGGCCTCACCAATGTCGAATAGAGGGGAACGATCACATCCCTCGATCTGCTCGCTATGCCCCTACTTATACATCCCAAAATGCCATTGGCCTTCTTGGCAACAAGGGCACACTGCTGACTCATATCCAGCTTCTCGTCCACTGTAACCCCTAGGTCCTTTTCCGCAGAACTGCTGCCTAGCCATTCGGTCCCTAGTCTGTAGCTGTGCATTGGGTTCTTCCGTCCTAAGTGCAGGACCCTGCACTTATCCTTATTGAACCGCATCAGGTTTCTTTTGGCCCAATCCTCCAATTTGTCTAGGTCCCTCTGTATCCTATCCCTGCCCTCCAGCGTATCTACCACTCCTCCCAGTTTAGTATCATCTGCAAATTTGCTGAGAGTGCAATCCACACCATCCTCCAGATCATTTATGAAGATATTGAACAAAACCGGCCCCAGGACCGACCCCTGGGGCACTCCACTTGACACCGGCTGCCAACTAGACATGGAGCCATTGATCACTACCCGTTGAGCCCGACAATCTAGCCAACTTTCTATCCACCTTATAGTGCATTCATCCAGCCCATACTTCTTTAACTTGTTGACAAGAATACTGTGGGAGACCGTGTCAAAAGCTTTGCTAAAGTCAAGAAACAATACATCCACTGCTTTCCCTTCATCCACAGAATCAGTAATCTCATCATAGAAGGCTATTAGATCAGTCAGGCATGACCTACCCTTGGTGAATCCATGCTGACTGTTCCTGATCACTTTCCTCTCGTGTAAGTGCTTCAGGATTGATTCCTTGAGGACCTGCTCCATGATTTTTCCGGGGACTGAGGTGAGGCTGACTGGCCTGTAGTTCCCAGGATCCTCCTCCTTCCCTTTTTTAAAGATTGGCACTACATTAGCCTTTTTCCAGTCATCTGGGACTTCCCCCGTTCGCCACGAGTTTTCAAAGATAATGGCCAATGGCTCTGCAATCACAGCCGCCAATTCCTTTAACACTCTCGGATGCAACTCGTCCGGCCCCCATGGACTTGTGCACGTCCAGCTTTTCTAAATAGTCCCTAACCACCTCTTTCTCCACAGAGGGCTGGCCATCTACTCCCCATGTTGTGATGCCCAGTGCAGCAGTCTGGGAGCTGTCCTTGTTAGTGAAGACAGAGGCAAAAAAAGCATTGAGTACATTAGCTTTTTCCACATCCTCTGTCACTAGGTTGCCTCCCTCATTCAGTAAGGGGCCCACGCTTTCCTTGGCTTTCTTCTTGTTGCCAACATACCTGAAGAAACCCTTCTTGTTACTCTTGACATCTCTTGCTACCTGCAGCTCCAGGTGCGATTTGGCCCTCCTGATATCTTTCCTACATGCCCGAGCAATATTTTTATACTCTTCCCTGGTCATATGTCCAACCTTCCACTTCTTGTAAGCTTCTTTTTTATGTTTAAGATCCGCTAGGATTTCACCGTTAAGCCAAGCTGGTCGCCTGCCATATTTACTATTCTTTCGACTCATTGGGATGGTTTGTCCCTGTAACCTCAACAGGGATTCCTTGAAATATAGCCAGCTCTCCTGGACTCCTTTCCCCTTCATATTAGTCCCCCAGGGGATCCTACCCATCCGCTCCCTGAGGGAGTCGAAGTCTGCTTTCCTGAAGTCCAGGGTCCGTATCCTGCTGCTTACCTTTCTTCCCTGCGTCAGGATCCTGAACTCAACCAACTCATGGTCACTGCCTCCCAGATTCCCGTCCACTTTTGCTTCCCCCACTAATTCTTCCCTGTTTGTGAGCAGCAGGTCAAGAAAAGCTCCCCCCCTAGTTGGCTCGTCTAGCACTTGCACCAGGAAATTGTCCCCTACGCTTTCCAAAAACTTCCTGGATTATCTATGCACCGCTGTATTGCTCTCCCAGCAAATATCAGGAAAATTAAAGTCACCCATGAGAACCAGGGCGTGCGATCTAGTAGCTTCTACGAGTTGCTGGAAGAAAGCCTCATCCACCTCATCCCCCTGGTCCGGTGGTCTATAGCAGACTCCCACCACTACATCACTCTTGTTGCTCACACTTCTAAACTTAATCCATAGACACTCAGGTTTTTCTGCAGTTTCGTACCGGAGCTCTGAGCAGTCATACTGCTCCCTTACATACAGTGCTACTCCCCCACCTTTTCTGCCCTGCCTGTCCTTCCTGAACAGTTTATAACCATCCATGACAGTACTCCAGTCATGTGAGTTATCCCACCAAGTCTCTGTTATTCCAATCACGTCATAATTCCTTGACATCACCAGGACCTCCAGTTCTCCCTGCTTGTTTCCAAGGCTTTGTGCATTTGTATATAAGCGCTTGAGATAACCTGCTGATCGCCCCTCCTTCTCAGTGTGAGGCGGGAGCCCGCCCCTCACAGACATTCCTGCCTGTGTTTCCTCCCGGTATCCCGCTTTCCCACTTACCTCAGGGCTTTGGTCTCCTTCCCCCGGTGAACCTAGTTTAAAGCCCTCCTCACTAGGTTAGCCAGCCTGCTCGCAAAGATGCTCTTCCCTCTCTTCGTAAGATGGAGCCCGTCTCTGCCCAGCACTCCTCCTTCATGGAACACCATCCCATGGTCAAAGAATCCAAAGCCTTCTCTCCGACACCACCTGCGTAGCCATTCGTTGACTTCCACGATCCGACGGTCCCTGCCCCGTCCTTTTCCTTCCACGGGGAGGATGGACGAGAACACCACTTGCGCCTCAAACTCCTTTATCCTTCTTCCCAGAGCAACGTAGTCCGCAGTGATCCGCTCAAGGTCATTCTTGGCAGTATCATTGGTGCCCACGTGGAGAAGCAGGAAGGGGTAGCGATCCGAGGGCTTGATGAGTCTCGGCAGTCTCTCCGTCACATCACGAATCTTAGCCCCTGGCAAGCAGCAGACTTCTCGGTTTTCCCGGTCAGGGCGGCAGATAGATGACTCAGTCCCCCGGAGGAGAGAGTCCCCGACCACCACCACCCGCCTCCTTCTCTTGGGAGTGGTGGTCGTGGAACCCCCCATCTCAGGACAGTGCATCTCATGCCTTCCAACCAGCGGAGTCTCCTTCTGCTCCCTTCCCTCAGACGTATCATCTGGTCCACTCTCCGCATTAGTACCTGTGGAGAGAACATGAAAGCGGTTAGTTACCTGTGTCTGCGTTGCTGAAACCCGGACATCCCCCCTTCTTCTTCTGGAGGTCACATGTTGCCAAGCCTCTTCACTGGCCTCTTGGCTCCGCTGTGCAACCTGCTCTAAATTTTTAGAGCTTTGTGCCCGTAGAAGCATATCCTGACTTTTGTCCAGAAAATCCTCAGTTTCTCATATGCAACACAGGGTCATGAGCTGTGGTAAGGTGATGTCAGGAGTTAGGCCACTTGGCACATGCCCACTGGCAAAAATTTAGGCACCTGTGAGGATTTTGGCCCCTCTAGGGTCAGGTGGCAGCTAAGTAGGGGTCAGTGGCACCTGCATGTTAGATTTAGGTCTCTTAAGTGGCAATTAGGCACCTCTGTCCCTGTGTGAATCTTGCCCTAGATTATCAGAAGGGTTTCTTCTGCCCTTCACATCTATGATTATGGGGCATATGAACGAATGGAATGGTCATTCCTGTCAAAACCAGCAGATGTGCTCTATTGAGAGCAGGAAGTGTGGGGGGCGGAGGGGATGTGGGGTATGGGAAGGTGAAGAAGAGAAAGCTGAGAGGTGGAGCAGAGGATCCCAGGGCCAGGTAACACGGGGTGGGGCACCAGCAGAGAATTCCTGGTGGATGGTGTCCAATTGCCATAGGTTACTCTGGTGAGGTCTGGGGCAGAAGAGGACGTTAGTAGCTGTTTCCCTCCTGACAGTTTGAGAGCCTGTGAATGTCATGAGGACGCCTGCAGGAGAAGGGAATGGTAAGTGCGGCCACATGGGCAGCCCTGGTCAGGGGCAGGGGGCGGGAAGGTTCCGTGGCAGTTAGGGCAGGAAGGACCTGGCTGTTGGGAGCCCGCAGGACAGACTGATATGGCAGCAGTTCTGGCTATCAGCCCTGAGGAAGGAGGCTGGTGTAATTACTAACTTGGATTTTGCTTGTCCTGTTGCTGTTACTCCCCAGAAGGACCGAGACCAGGCTAGGCCTGCCCTGAAGGGCCCAGCCACATCTGGTCTTGCCAGTCCAGTAACTCGGCTCTACAGGAGATGGTGAGTGTGGTGGGGAGGGGGGATGATGATGCCATCCACAAAAAAGGAAAATTAATACGCATTGTTCATCTTCTCTGCCAGAAGAGCAAACACTGACTGGGGGCGGCAGAGTGAGGAAGTGCTGCTTCGGTTATGAGAAATCAGGGACAACATGGTCCAGAGAGTTCACAGGGAGCAGTGATTGCCCTCACAATGCCTCATTTACCCACTTCAGTAGAGAGACCAGTTACTGCCTGCTCTAAGTACAGACTTGGACAACACTGTCACTTAGTGAAAGTGACCTTTTCAATGATGATCATAACTAAGCACAATTCCCCTGACAATAAAACATGCTCGCAATGACACTGGCACGATTTAAAAACCCTGGGCTGGATTCACAAAGGGACTTAAGTGCCTCTCTGCTTCTTTAGGCACCTAAGTCCACCATTTAGGTGGATCACCGCTCAAGATCACCACTCAGCTGCTGCCTAACCCGGTAGGTGCCTAAATTCCTGGCAAGTAGGCATGTGCATAGCCTCCTAAGTCCTGACACCACCCCACAGCAAATGAGCAGCTCTGTACTCTCATGTGAGCGAAAGCCCCTGTGGCCCTGAAGTGGGATTCTGAAACACAGTCCCCTGCCTATCTCACCAATCGGGCCTCAGAGCACATCTTCAGGTATGCGTGGCTTGTGCTCATAATAACCTGGTGGTCCGGGCACTCACTAGGGATATACGGGACCTGGATTCAAGGCCCTGCTCCAAATCAGGCAGCTCATGGATTTGAGTGTCCTAATCCTGGATTACTGGCTATAAAGGAGGAGTGGGAAGATGTGCATGGATCTGGGCCGGGGGGGGGGGGGGGGGGGGGTTGTGGGTTTTTTTGTGAGAAAGAGAGGACTGGGCTCAGGTGGCTAGCTCCTGGAGAAGGGTTACAGTCCCTAAGTTTTGCTGGTGGGTATGCACATAACTGCTGAATTCCTGAGGCCACCAAGCTGTTTGGTGCCTAGTGCACATGGAGATTCACAAATTAGGTGTTCCCCTGTCTGTCTCGTCTCCAGGGCCTGATCCAGTAGGTGTGATCATGCCTTGCACAAAAAGCAACTGGACACAAGCAGAGCGGGAATTTTTGTGGCTGGCTGGTGGGGACATGTGTGCCATTATACCCAATAGCTACAGCATGCACTGGGGATGTGGGAGACCCAGGTTTGAAACTAGCTCTGCCTGATTTGAAGCAAGCAATTAAACCCAGAGCTCCCACAGCTATTGGGTGTTCTGGGAGAAGTCACATTACAATCCCTTCCCCAAATCAGGCAGAGTCAGGATCCAAATGTGGATCTCCCACATCCCAGGAAGGGCCCCAACCACTGAACTTATAGAGTCTGTATCTCCCTCCATCTGGCCCTACATACAACAGACTCCCCCCTTCCCCGCCCCCAACCCTGCACTTCATAGCAAGAACAGGTTAGGGTTGCCAGGCATTTGGTGCAGCTCCTGTCAGCACTGCCGCCTGGGTCATTAAAATTCTGGTTGGCAGTGCTGCGGATCTAAGGCAGACTAGTCCCTACCTGTCCTGGCTCTGCACTGTGGCCCGGAAGTGGCCAGCAGCTCTGGCTCCTAGGTGGGGGACACAGGCCTCCATGCACTGCCCCTGCCCTGAGAACTGGCTCTGCACTCCCATTGGCTGGGAACCGTGGCCAATGGGAGCTGGGGGGGAGGGGGGGCGATGCCTGTGGGTGAGAACAGCACATGGAGCCTCCTGGTCCCCCTGTCTAGGAGCCAGAGCAGGGCAAGCAGGGAGCTGACCGAGGGAAGCACGCACCCCAACCCTGAGCCCCAGCCCTGAGCACCCTCCTACACTTTGAACCCCCCATCCCTGGCCCCACCTCAGAACCCACACCCCCAGCCCAGAGCCCGTACCCCATCCTGCACCTCAACCGGCAGGCCCCTCCGGCACTCTGAATCCCTTGGCCCCAGCCTGGAGCCCCCTCCTGGACCCCAATCCCCTCATCCCTGGCCACAGCCGGGAGCTCGTACCCTCTCCGGCACCTCAACCCACAGCTCCCTATCACACGCCAAATCCCTTGACCCCAGCCTGGAGCCCCCTCCCACACCCTGAACTCCTCACCCCAACCCCCTGCCCCAGCCCAGTGAAAGTGAGTGAGGGTGCAGGAGAGTGAGCCACCAAGGGAGGGGAAATTAAAATCTCTAGAGAATTTAGCAGCCAAACACTAACAAATCAATCCTGAGTATGTGCAAACTGAGATTTCTAGAGGTCAAATTTGGGTGAATTTTCCCAGTCACCTTGACTCCAGTGTGAGCTGCTTGCCACATTTCAAGTCCGTGCTCCAAAGCACAGAAGCCCTAGAGCTTCTCAGCAAAACAGATGTAAGATTTTTTCTTCATATGGTGATGTTCTTGGAAGTGGCTATATCATTATCACTGAAACTTTCCAAAAACATTCAGCCTGAGGCAGACATCTGGTATGGAAAATTTAAACCCAAATGGTTAAAATTTGGCAAAATTATAAGCAACTAAAAATAGGGTCTTATGGTGGTATACATCGGCAACTGTACGATAGGTGGTTCTACCTGCACTGCCTATAATAAAAACAATGGGCCTGCTGGTAACAATTGAACCAAATAGCTAACTTAGCTTAACTTCAGTATCTGGAAAGATAATGGAGCAAATAATTAAGCAATCAATTTACAAACACCTAGAAGGTGAGAAGTAAGTCAGCATGGATTTGCCAAGAACAAATTGTATCTCAGCAACCTAATAGCTTTCTTTGACAGAGTAACAAGCCTTATGGATGGGGGGAAGTGGTGTGGTATATCTTGACCTTAGTAAGGCTTTTGATACTGTCTCACATGACCGTCTCATAAACAAACTAGGGAAATACAACCTAGATGGAGCTACTATAAAACGGGTGCAAAACTGGTTGGAAAACCATTCCCAGACAGGTTTCAGAGTAACAGCCGTGTTAGTCTGTATTCGCAAAAAGAAAAGGAGTACTTGTGGCACCTTAGAGACTAACCAATTTATTTGAGCATGAGCTTTCGTGAGCTACAGCTCACTTCATCGGATGCATACTGTGGAAACTGCAGAAGACATTATATGCACAGAGACCATGAAACAATACCTCCTCCCACCCCACTCTCCTGCTGGTAATAGCTTAGTTCTCAGTGGTTCACAGTCAAGCTGGAAGGACATATTGAGTCAGTTCTGGGCCCAGTTCTGTTCAATATCTTCATCAATGATTTAAATAATGGCAAAGAGAGTACATTTATAAAGTTTGTGGACAATACCAAGCTGGGAGGGGTTGCAAATGCTTTGGAGGATAGGATTAAAATTCAAAATGATCTGAACACACTGGAGAAATGGTCTGAAGTAAACAGGATGAAATTAAATAAGGACAAATGCAAAGTGCTCCATTTAGGAAGGAACAATCAGCTGCACACATATAAAATGGGAAATGAGTGCATAGGTAGGAGTACTGTGGAAAGGGATCTGGGGGTGATAGTGGATCACAAGCTAAATATAACTCAACAATGTAACACTTGGAAAAAAAGCAAACATCATTCTGGGATGTATTAGCAGGAGTGTTGTAAGTAAGACAGAAGTAATTCTTCTGCTCTACTCAGCGCTGATTAGGCCTCAGCTGGAGTATTGGGTCCAGTTCTGGGAGCTACATTTCAGGAAAGATGTGGATAAATTGGAGAAATCTGGACAAAAATTATTAAAGATATAGAAAACATGACCTATGAGGGGAGACTGAAAATCTTGGGTTTGTTTAGTCTGGAGAAGAGAAGACTGAGGGGATGTGAGAACAGTTTTCAAGTTCATAAAACAGTGGTTTTCAACCTGTGGTCCGCAAACTGTCTAAGATTTCCAAAGGGGTCTGCACCTCTATTTGAATTTTTTTATGGGTCTGCAGATGAAAAAAGGCTGAAAATCACTGACATAAAAGGTCGTTACAAGTAAGAGGGTGAAAAATTGTTCTCAACCTCTGAGGATAGAACAAGAAGCAATGGGCTTAAATTGCAGCAAGGGTTTAGGTTGGACATTAGGAAAAACTTCCTAACTGTCAGGGTTACAAATTGCCTAGGGAGGTTGTGGAATCTCTGTCATTGGAGGTTTTTAAGAACAGGTTAGACAAACACCTGTCAGGAATGGTCTAGTTATTATGTAATCCTGCTTTGAGTGCAGGGGACTGGACTAGATCACCCACTGAGGTCCCTTCCAATCCTATGATTCTATGAAAAGTAATTCTAAAGTTAGAAACTCCGAAACTTAAACAATCACTCCATTTCTGCAATGGCAATTCTGTTCAATAGTGCCTTCCCACGCAATGCTAATCTAAAGCCATGCCATTTCCTTCTACTCAGTAACAGCTGTCCTAACCTCTCTCTCGCCAGGCCGTGGCTATGCCTTCATTTCGTGGCTGCTCGACTGTCTCCCAGCAGCTGGTTGGTCAGTTTAATTTGTAAAGTCATGGATCAGTTTGGGTAGAAGGCTAATCCTCCCCTTCCAGGTAACCCAAAGTCAAGACACACAGTAAAAGTTTTCACCAAACAAGCCTTTTGCCCTCCTTGGTTATCATGCCCAGCACTGCATGAAACGACAGAATCCTCTGATGTTGCTGCCTCAGCTCCCCTGGCACTGCTGGCTCCATGTATGGTGGAGCTGGGGCAGCAGCACCTTGGGCTTATTTGAAGCACTGATGCCCAAGCTAGCATGGGACCTTTACCATGCTGACAGTTGAGTTGAGCAATGCACAAGCGAGAGCTCTTGCCATGTTAATTCAGCTTCCCTCAGACCTCTGAGTTGTTATAATTCCTTCATAGAATTATTGTATGCAAATTAGCTGCAGAGGAAGAGTTAAATTACATCTGATGTCACAATGGCTGGCTGTACTTGGAGTTACCTGTTCTGATCCTGTCTGTAGCCTATATGGTCATACCAATTAGACACAACACTCATTAACTTAATTACTACTTGATTTCTTCAATATAGCCTATGCACAAGACTTAAAAGAATTTTGACTATATGGAACATTTGAAGAGTCCATCTTATTCTGTTATTAAGATCACTTGGGACAAAGAAGAGAGACTACATTTCTTAAAAGACCCTTTTAAAATTAATTTTTAATTAATCTGTAAATTCTTACAAAATTCATTCTATGCTCAAAGAGTAGATGCTATGCAATCGAGGAGGATGCGCTGTATTTTTAATACAGCTATTGAAGGTACTGAGTGCCTTCCAAGCCCTAATGTGTTTCTCCTCCCAGTCCCTGTGAGGTAGGGCAGTGCTATTCTCCCGATGGTACAGAGAGGGCCCTGAGGAACTCACGCCAACCCAGGTGAAAGGAGATCTGTGTATATAGTCTGCTGATTTTTACCCTGCAGAACCAGGGGGCAGATAGATTTTCTAACTCACAGTGGTTTGTCTCTCACAACAGGGCGAAGTGTCTTTCAGTTGAAGGCCGTTACATGTGTGCAGCCCTCACTCCACATGTAAGCAGCAGAGCTGTGAAATCTGGCCCTGCCTCCAGAGCCCTGGCTGGCTGGGGATGGGCAGTGACTCAGGGAGCAGCCCTCTTCCCCCCCAGAGCCCTGGCTGGCTACAGTGCTGGCAGGAAATCCTGCCCCTACCTTCTGCTTCCAGCTCTCCTCCCAGTGAAGGAGGGGAATGCCACTCAAGGAGGGGTGGCATAGCCAGTGTCATGTGCTGCTGCAAGAGTCACAGCAGGCCCAGTGGATCCTGGGCTCAGGGCTGGGAGACAGGCTCAAGGAGCTACCTCGGTGCATGGTCCATATACGTCTGTATCACAAGCAAAGAACAAGGCACTGCCCAAAGGGAAAGAAGATGATTTAGTTGGTGTTGGTCCTGCTTTGAGTAGGGGATTGGACTAGATGACCTCCTGAGGTCTCTACCAACCCTAATATTCTATGATTCTATGCTTCTAAGGGCAGGTCTTCATTACCCACCGGATCGGCGGGTAGTGATCGATCTATCGGGGATCGATTTATTGTGTCTCGTCTAGACGTGATAAATCGATCCCTGAATGCGCTCCCTATCGACTCTGGAACTTCAGATCATGAGAGGCAGAAGTGGAGTCGATGGGGGAGTGGCAGCGGTTGACTCGCCGCCGTCCTCACAGCCAGGTAAGTCGACCTAAGATACACTGACTTCAGCTATGCTATTTGCGTAGCTGAAGTTGCGTATCTTAAGTCGACCCCGCCCAGTGTAGACCAGGGCTAAGAGCCTTGATATGGGAGTAAGGGACTGTCAAGATTGTTCCTGGCAGTGTCAAAGACCCTTCAAAAAGTGCCTTGGATTCACATCGTACTCCCATTAATCAATCCTGCCAATGGCACCAGGGTGCTATCCATGCTAATAAAGCTGTTGGCGTTGAACTGCGTCCTGGAGAAATTCCTGGGAGAATGTCTGCAGCTCCATGGGGTGCAACAGTTTAGCTCACTCTGGCAGAGAGGAGAGCCCCCAGCATACACATCCTCATTATTATTGGTCAGAGCCATGTTGCACTGTCCTGGGAGTTATGTTCACTTATTCTAAGCTGAGCTGAGCTACCCATGTTATTTTCAAAGCTGTCTCAAGTCCTCTCTTTTCTTGCACTGCGATTTCACTACATTTACTATATTTGGTTCTGCATAGATCTGCTACAGTTCCCTATTAAATCTTCTTTTCCACCTATCATCCCCCCAGTTGGTCCAACAATCCATCTCAACACTTTACTTTGAAGATATTTAGCTGTCTTTCTTCCACCTTAGTAAGGTCTCACATCTATATAAAGCAATAGGCCATATAATGGTCTTGTAGCTTGGTCTTCTCAGCTGTTCGAAACTAAAAAATCTCTGCAGAGAAAAGCAACAGGTGTTCCCACTCTGTAACCCTGCCTTAATTTCCTCCTTCCCCAAATTGTCATTGGTAATTAAAGCTCCTCAGTATTTAGTGTCTGACTTGTTGATATCTATGGTTATTGATTGCTAGTAGGGCTGTCGATTATTCACAGTTAACTCACGCGATTAACTCAAAAACATTAATTGCGATGAATCGCAGTTTTAATTGCACTATTAAACAATAGTACACCAATTGAAATTTATTAAATATTTTGGATGTTTTTCTACATTTTCATACATATTGTATTGTGCTGTAATTGAAATCAAAGTGTATATTATTTTTGATTACAAATATTTGCACTGTAAAAGTGATAAACAAAAGAAATAGTATTTTTCAATTCACCTCATACAAGTACTGTAGTGCAATCTCTTTGTCGTTAAAGTGCAATTTATATATGCTGGAGGATAAGGCAGTCCAGGACTTTGAAGATGACAGATTGTAGAGAGATTTATCAGCAGTTTCCTGCCCTGTACAGGTTCTTTCTGGATTTTAGAAGGGCCATCACTTTTGACATTCTCCAGATCCTTGACAGGTTACCCTCATTGACAATCTGCATCAGAAATTTAGATAACCATTGGCTGGTGTTGGTTCCAAGGTGTTTCGGGAACTCTGGCAAAATGTTGTATCCTGCCACCATTCCGGGTTTGATGTTGCTCAGTACAGTGTCTAGTTCATGGCATCATGATATGTTCTGTCTTATTATCTATCCCTTTCCTAATGGCTCCTAACATTCAGTTCGCTTTTTTGACTACCCCTGCACATTGAGCAGATGTTTTCAGAGAATGACTCCAAGAACTTTTTCTAGAGTGGTAACAGCTGAGTTAGATTCCATCTTTTTGTATTTGTAATTAGGATTATTTTTTCCAGTGTGCATTGTTTTGCAAGTATCAAAATTAAATTTCATCTGCCATCTTTGTTGCCCAGTCAACCAGTGTTATGCGATACCTTTGTAACTCTTCGCAGTCTGCTTTGGACTTAACTATCTTGAGTAATGTAGTATCATCTTCAAATTTTGCCAGCTCACGGCATATCCCCTTTTCCAGATCATTAATGAATATGCTGAACAGCACAGGTCCCAGGACAGATCCTTGGGCGTCCCTGCTATTTATCTCTTGCCACTGTGAAAACTGGCCATTTATTCCTACCCTTTGTTTCCTATCTTTTAACCAGCAACTAATCCATGAGACACTGTCCCTCCTACCCCATGACTACTTACTTGGTTTAAGAGACTTTGATGAGGGACCCTGTCAAAGGCTTTCTGAAAGTCCAAGTACACTATATCCACTGGATCACCCATGTTGAGGCATGATGACAAAAGGTGTGTTGACTCCTCCCCAATATATCATGTTCATCTGTGTATCTGATAATTCTGTTCATTACTATAGTTTCAACCAAGTTGCCTGTACCAAAGTTAGGATTACTAGCCTGTAATTGCCAGAATTGCCTCTGGAGTCTCTTCAGCATGGAAGAAGAGTTCTATGTAAGCTCAATAGCTTGTCTCTCACCAATAAAAGATACTATCTCACCCATCTTACTTCTCTAATATCCTGGGACCAAAACAGCTACAGCAACACTGCATAGCTCACTCTGAGACTGGTCCTCAGATTTGTTATCTAAAAAGAATGGCTCAGGTGTGGGAGTCTCCCTCACATCCTCTGCAGTGAAGACCAATTAAAGAATTCATTTAGATTCTCTGCAATGGCCTTGTCTTCCTTGAATGCTCCTTTAGCACTTTGGTCGTCCAGTGGCTGCACTGGTTGTTTGGCCGGCTTCCTGATTCTGATATACTTAAAAACTTTTTTTTTTTGGTGTTGATTTTTGTGTCTTTTGCTAGTTGCTTTTCAAATTCTTTTTTGGCCTACCTAATTACACTTGACTTGCCAGAGTATATGCTCTTTTCTATCTTCCTCAGCAGGATTTGCCTTCCATTTTTTAAAGGGCACCTTTTTGCCTGTGTGATGGGGCACCTGCCTTACACTGGGCACTAAGGGGTTAATAGAGCCCTAGGGAGGCTGCGTAGGAGGCAGCCAATCAGAGAAGGGCTGAGAGAGCAGCCAATCAGGGCCTGGCAGGCCCATATAAGAAGAGCTGAGGGGCAGATAAACTTCAGTAGCTGCTTGGAGCTTGAGAAGGGAAGATCAGGGGGAAGGTTGCTAGCACCCTGGACAGAATAGTGCTGCCAGCATTGATTGGGGAGCTGCAGCGATTCGCAGGCTGAGGCCCTGAGACAGGGATGAAGAGGTTTCTGGGGGGCCATGGGGAGGTGGCCCAAGGAAAGGAACTGAGGAGTTGGAGGGAACGCAGCAAATGGCAGCTATCTGTGGGGTCCCTGTGTCGGGAGCCACAGTAGTGGGCGGGCCTGGGTTCCCCCACCCCCAACACCATTGAGGAAGTGGCCAGACAACTGGTGGCAGTTGCCACTGAGGGAAGTGGCTGGACAGAAACCTGCAGTTTCCCCGGAAGGGGGGAGAACAGAATATGTCATGGCTGGAGGGCTCTGTCCTGAAGAGGATGCCGTGGTCCTTGGAACGACGAGTCCAGGAACAGAAGTGACGGCGGGTGAGACAGCACCAGAAGAGGGCACACTGGCTAGCAGAGCTAATCCCCAGGAAGCCAGCAGGAGGTGCTGCAGTGGTGAGTTGCATCCTGTTACAACCTCTAACTGCCTCTTTGACTCTGCTGTTTAGCCATAGTGGCATTTTCTGATCCTTTTACTGTTTCTTTTTTTTTTATTTGGGGCATACATTTAGTTCAAGCCTCTATTGTGGTGTTATAAAATAGTTTCCATGCAGCTTACAGGCATTTCACCCTTGCGACTGTTCCTTTTAATTTCTGTTTAACTAGCTTTTTCATTTTTGTGTACTTCCCCATTTTGAAGTTAAATACTCCTGTGGTAGGTTTCTTTATTTTCCCCCCCCCCCCCCCACACTAGGATATTAAATTTAATTACATGATGGTTGCTATTATTGAGTGGTGCAACTATATTAATCCCTAGGCCCAGATCCTGTGCTCCACTTAAGACTAAATCAAGGATTGCCTCTCCCCTTGTGGGTTCTAGGCCTAGCTGCTCGAAGAAGCAGTCATTAACGGTGTCCAGATACTCTCTGCATCCCATCCTGAAGCGACATTTACCCAGTCAATATGGGGAGAGTTGCAATCCCCCATTATTATTGGGTTTTCTGGAGCAGACTAATTCATCCCACCTTTTTGAATGGACACCAGTTGCTGTGTCCAGGAAAGACCTCTTTAATGACTGTCTGATGGATTCAGAACCTAGAGAGTTGTCTGTTGTAGAATCTATTTCCTAGTTCAAGATACTCAAATTAGGCATCCATCTAATTTTTGAAATCTGGATGGCTTCTAAAGTAGCAGGGTTTAGTTCTGTGTGTTCAAATTTACACTCTTGTTAGAAAACAAGGCACATATGATGTCTTCAAATTTCCACATAGCAATGGCTTATACAGTCATGCTTTTATGAATGGCCAGCACACAGTCATACATCTATCAGAAGGGGGTGAAAGGCATGAGGCAAAACCCAAGTATAATGAACTGAACCCTAGGATGGTACTTGGATGCATTGGGGATTAGTGCCATTTAAATTCTACAGCTAGATAGCAAGGTGGGTAGATGAACAGATAGGTATTTTAATGTGGTGATTTTGGAATACTGAATTTACATATTGTGACCTTGCACTCCATATTTTTATAAAAATATGTTTATAAGTGTAGATATGATATAACTGGAGTATGCTTTATGCAAAAAGTCTCTTGTAAAGTATCATTGCAAAGCTTATAATCTGAGTGTGGTCATGCTATTTGTATGAATGTATCATTCTTGTATCTGAAACTAGGAATATGAAATATAACCCTGAGGTCCTATTAATGGTGGTTTGGACTCTTGATGGCTCCCATTAATCAGGACAATTGGTTGTAAATGGCTCTCTTTACTTGTAAGACTTCCTGTGTGCCAGCAAGTGGGTAATGAAGACTCGCAGGACATGTGATCATGTCACCTGAACTGGAATCCATCATTAACCTGGTGCTCCTCCATTTAGAAGGAGGGGTGGGAACCCAGAGAGAGACAAAGGATTCCCGCCTTGTGCCAAAGCTATTAAAGGGGATGGAACAGAACAAAGGGGCTGCAGTCATGAGAAATCCCCTTTGTTACCACCTGAGCTGGAACTAACAAGAACTGTACCAGGGGAAAGGATTGCGCCCAGACAAGGAAGGAGTCTAGTCTGTGAAAGAAGCTTATTGGAACATCTCTGAGGGTGAGATTTTACCTGTATTCAGTTGCCTAATCTATTAGGCTTAGACTTGCATGTGTTTTAGTTTGCTTGGTAACCTACTTTGTTCTGTCTGTTACTTGAAACCACTTAAATCCTACTTCTTATGCTTAATTTAAAAAAAGGTTATTTTATTAACCCAGAGTAAGTGATTAATACCTGGGGGAGCAAACAGCTGTGCGTATCTCTATCAGTGTTATAGAGGGCGGACAATTTATGAGTTTACCCTGTATAACCTTTATTCAGAGTAAAATGGATTTATTGGGGTTTGGATCCCATTGGGAGCTGGGTGTCTGGGTCCTGGAGACAAAAATACCTGCTGAGTGGCTTTCAGTTAAAGCCTGCAGCTTTGGAGGCGTGGTTCAGATCTGGGTCTGTGTTGCAGCAGACTGGTGTGTCTGGCTCACCAAGTCAGGGTTCTGAAGTCCCATGCCTTTAGGGAAAACGGGCTCAGAGGTAGTTTCAGCATGTCAGGTGACAGTCCCAAGGGGGTCTGTGTGACCGAACCAGTCACACACATAATGGAAATACTTTTGCATGAGAATGTTTCTATTGCAAAGTAACAGCTCTGCAGTCAGGGAATATCTGGATGTATTGGAGATCTGGTGATGACCTCTCTTGGTCTCCAGCACCCTCAACTGGAATTACATCCTCATTTTACTCCATTGCTTATTTTAGGGCTTGTATTCACTGCAAGAAAAGTGGCATTTTTTTACCTCAAAGTAACTAATGTGCATGAGCTATCCTGAGGTAAAAAAACAGTAAAGAGCAGGCACTTTACTTTTACAAGATAAACTAGAGGAGGTCAGCCTTGTACTCCTGCCTGAAGGTGACCTGGTCTAGTTTACCTTGCGGTCCTACTCTTCACTGTTTTTGCCTTGAGATAGCTCACTCACATAGGTACCATAAGATAAAATATTGAATTTTTCTAACAGTGAAAACAAGCCCTTAGTTATAGAATCAGAGGACTGGAAGGGACCTCAAGTCTTCTAGTCCAGTCCCCTGCACTCATGGGAGGACTAAGTATTATCTAGACATCCTTGACAGGTGTTTGTCTAACCTGCTCTTAACCTCCAATGACACAGATTCCACAACCTCCCTAGGCAATTTATTCCAGATCTTAACTATCCTGACAGGAAGCTTTTTGTATTGTCCAACCTAAACTGCCCTTGCTGCAATTTAAGCCCATTACTTCTTGTCCTATTCTTAGAGGTTAACAAGAATGCGTTTTTTTTGTTTGTTTTTCTCCCTCCTCCTTGTAATAACCTTTTATGTACTTGAAAACTGTTATCATGTCCCTTCTCAGTCTTCTCTTTTCCAGACTAAACAAACCCAGTGTGACACTGCACCCCATATTCTGCATAAAATTATGATATGAATATGCCATAACTAAGATATGTATTATGCAATATGGGGTCATGTGAGGTATCATTGGAAAGGTTCTGATCTACTGAATGTGTTTATCCAATATGTATGTGTCATTTCAGTATCTGAGGTTAGGAATACTGACCATGCAACAATTACAACCATGTGTGTATCTGCCTACTGTCTGGTGGGCATTCCCCCAATCAGCCTCAATGGGCCATTAGAAAGAATAATAAGAGCAGATACTACTCTCCCACCTTCCTCAGAAGCTTCCGGGGTTGCTGCTTTGACACTAAAGGGTCAGGTGACTGGGTCACCTGGTACTAGACCCCCATCTTGGGCTTTCAGTGTCTTTCCATTAAGAGGGGGGTGGGAGGTCAGACTGGGAAACAAAAGATTCCTGCCTTATGTAAATTCTATTTAAGGCTGGGGAGTAAGGCAATCAAGACTCTTCTCCATTGCCTCCCTGTCCAAGAAGGAAGATTGCTAAAAAGACCTGAAGGGAAAGGCAGGGGTCCAGTCTGTAAAGAGAAATAACTGGAACTCTAAGCTCCAGAAACTCTGCAACCTGCCTAAAACATCATTTAGGGTGAGAAATTACATTTTGTAACCTGTTTCTTGTGTGTATTAAGCTTAATTTGCATGTTGTGTTTTGTTTGCTCAGTAATCTGCTTTGTTCTGTTTGCTATCCCTTTAATCACTTAAAATTTACCTTTTGTAGTTAAACTTATTTTTTGTTTGTTACAAATCCCAGTTTGTACAATTCATGGGGGGCGCAAAAAGCTGTGCATATCTGTCTCCATGTTGAGGGAGGGGGCAATTTTTATGAGTTTGCGCTGTGCAGATCTCTCTCTACAGTTCAAGACAATATTAGATTGGATTTACACTCCAAAGGAGGTGTGCACATGAGTGCTGAGTAAATCACTGAGCTGAATCTTCCCCACAGAGCTAATTTCAGTCTGTCTGCAGCTGGGTGTCCTTACATGTGCGTGCATGTGTGCGCATGCTAGAGAAGGCTTGAGGGCCTGGCACAGCTAGGACAGGATGAGGAAACCCAGGCTGGTGGAATGGGTGGAACCAGTGGGACCCCAGCACATCAGGTGGCACATCAAATGGCACCAGATTGGGGGGGGGGGGGGGGGGCGGAGTTTCACCCATCACACCCAAGTTTTCCAATCTTCCCTCATAGGTCACGTTTTATAGACCTTTAATCATTTTTGTTGCTCTCTCTCGACTTTCTCCAATTTGTCCACATATTTCCTGAAATGTGGCACCCAAAACTGGACACAATACTCCAGTTGAAGCCAAATCAGCACAGAGTAGAGCGGAAGAATTACTTCTTGTGTCTTGCTTACAACATTCCTGCTAATACATCCCAGAATTATGTTTGTGCTTTTTTTGCAACAGTGTTACACTGTTTACTCCTGGGGGAATTCTGCGCCAAAAAATTAACAATTCTGGGCAAAATATTTTCAAATTCTGCATATTTGTCAGAATAACACCATATAATCACACCAGTTTCAATTATTTTTGGTCATTTATTTCAGAATAGCTGTCAGCAAATATGTCTGTAACAGTACAGAAAACAAAAAAGATTCAGGAAATGTGTTTTCACAAATAGATTTCTTACCAGGCATATTGATACTGAACTCTGAGTAATAATTCATTTAAACTACAATACAGAACCGTATTTCCTTCACCCCTCAGAAGCAGTGCAAAGGTTTGGGGGAGTTAGGGGTAATGGAGGAACTAAGGGAGAGAGATGTAATTGCTGGGAAGGAGCCTGAGTGTGAACTTGAAGGGTTGTTGGGTATGGGTGGGAGAAGTACGGAACATGTGTGGTTTTTTTTTTTTGGGGGGGGGTGGGGGTGGCAAGGGATTGTTAGGGAACTTCCCTCATGCAGACCCTGGCTGACCCCTAGCGTCTCCCATTCAGTCAGCACATCTGATCCTGTCCCCAAGTGTCCCTCCACCCTGTGTAGCTCAGCACCTCCCTCCCCCCCTGTGGCCCTGTGCCTCCACTCCCATTCAGCCCCTGCCCCAGTCTGTCCTCCCCCACTAGCCCTTGTGAGCCCCTGTCTCCTGACCTGGCCTGACAGGTGCTGTGAAGAAGGCAGTGCAAGCCCTTTCTCTTCCCTAGCTGGCCAGGAACTGCTGCTGTGTTCTGTCATCACAGTGCCCTCTTGTGGGCAAAAGGCAGAAATGCAGCAACATTTTGGCAGAATTTTTTTTCTGTGCAAAAAAATAAAAGTATGTGTGGCTCATTAATTATGGACATGTGCAGAATTCCCCCAGGAGTAATTGACTCATATTTAGCTTGTGATCTACTATGACCACTCCCAGATCCTTTTCACAGTACTCCTTCCTAGCCAGTCATTTTCCTATTTTGTGTATGTGCAAATGTTCCTGCCTAAGTGGAGTACTTTGCATTTGTCCTTATTGAATTTCATTCCATTTTCTTCAGATTTTTCTGGATTATTCTGAATTTTAATCCTATCCTCCAAAGCACTTGCAACCCTCCCTGCTTGGTATCATCTGCAAACTTTATAAGTGTGCTCTTTATGCCATTATTTAAATCACTGATAAAGATATTGAACAGAACCAAACCCAGAATTTATCTCTGTGGGACTTCACTTGATATGCCCTTCCAGCTTGACTGTGAACTACAGATAACTGGTTGGAAAACCTTTCCCAGACAGTAATGCACCTACCTTATACTAGTTCCATCTAGGTTGTATTTCCTTAGTTTGTTTATGAGAAGGTCATGGGAGACAGTATAAAAAGCCTTAATAAAGTCCAATATACCACATCTACTGCTTTCCAACCCACCCCCCTCCACAAGGCTTGTTACCCCATCAAAGAAAGCTATTAGGTTGGTTTGACATAATTTGTTCTTATCACCTTATTATCTTCTAGGTGCTTGCAAACTGATTGCTTATTTGCTCCATTATCTTTCCAGGTACTGATATAATTTATTCTTACTGCAGTTGTCTTTTACTTTCCTTATATGACAGGTTTCAGAGTAGCAGCCGTGTTAGTCTGTATTCGCAAAAAGAAAAGGAGTACTTGTGGTACCTTAGAGACTAACCAATTTATTTGAGCATAAGCTTTCGTGAGCTACAGCTCACTTCATTGGATGCATCCGATGAAGTGAGCTGTAGCTCACGAAAGCTTATGCTCAAATTTGTTAGTCTCTAAGGTACCACAAGTACTCCTTTTCTTTTTCCTTATATGCTTACAATACAGTGTGTAATTAGAAACCTCATCTCTTTTAGGTGAGATGTCAGAAAAACTAAGGAGATGCAGGAAGGAACTGACTGCAGCTATAGACAGGGCATTTGAAGATCTCACAGCTCCTTTCTGTCACTCAGAAGATTGCATCAATAAACAGAATTCAGACTTGCAGACAGAGACACCTTCCTCCTTTCCCCAGATGAACAGAGGTAGTTACAGAAGAGATCCTACTTCTACCTTATCTTCCTACCTCAACCAGTCTGCAGCAGTCTCCTGTGTGCTGGAAAAAAAGAATCCTGTCTTCATATCAAACCTTATTCCAGTAAGCATTGCCCAAAATCCCTTATGCCCAAAGAGAGAACCTTTGACAAGTAAGGAAAATACTTGGCTACGTTCTTCCATTTTTGTGCCTGATAGACAACTTCCAAGAACTCTGGGGGACAGCGAGAGATGGAGGAAAAGGCACGCAAGGTACAATTTGTATTCACAGTTCTTTGTCATGAATACTGTTAAGACATGGTCAGGGTGTCCAGTTTCAAGACTTCCAAGAGGAGGGAAGTTCTGAGGAGATATGTGCAAGAATGTTTCCTCCAGAAGCTCAGACAGTAGATATTATTTCTGAGAGGGGAATGGGCTCTAGTGCTTAGAGGGGCACTGAGAATCAGGACTCCAGGGTGCTATTTCCAACTCTGTCACAAGTATTCTCTGCAATTTTGGGCAACCTCTCTTGCCCACATTTATCCTTCTGCCTGTAGGTGGAGAATGCTGTTTGCCTCCCTCCTAATGCCTTGCTACACAGGGCTGTGAAGCATATCGCCAGCCTGTGTTATGCAGGAGTTTAGGCTACATTATCATAATGGTGTCTTCTGGCCTGAATCTGTGAATGGTTTAGTATTAATTATTATTTGCATTACAGTAGCATCTAGAGACTTCAGTCTCAGGGCTCCTTTGTACTAGGTGCTGTACAGTAAGACAGTCCCTGTTCCAAAGAGCTTGAAATGCAATATAGTAATACTCATGTCTGAGACAAATTTCAGGTGAGTCACCATGTGAAAAAACCTTCACATGCATAGGACCCTACCAAATTTATGGTCCATTCTAATCAATTTCACAGCCATTGGATTTGAAAACTAGTCACATTTTCAGATGTTCACATCTGAAATTTCACAGTGTTGTAACTGTGGGGGGCCCAACTCCAAAAAAAGGTGGTGGTGGTTGCCAAAGCTGTTGCAGAGGGATTGCACCCCTCGCTTCTGTGCTGCCTTCAGAGCTGGGCTGCAGGAGCTTCCTGCAGCTGGAGGAGGCTCCTGGAGGTGGAGGTGGGTCTGACCTCCCCCATGCTCCTGGAAGTGCTACAGCTGGGGGCTCCTACCTGCTAGTCCTAGCCAGTGGCTGATTAACGCATGGGCCCTGTCCTGGCCAATTTGGGGGGCCCCCTGGAAAAATGGGCACCCCAAGCCCTGGCACAAGCTGCAGGGGCAGAACCCCAAGCCCTGGCAGAAGACATGGGGGCAGAAGTCCTGAGCCCCAGCAGGATGCATGGGGTGGAAGCCTCATTTGGAGCTGCGGGGGCAGAAGCTCCGAGACTGGGTGTCCCAAGCCCTGGCTGGAGCCATAGGCGTAGAAGCCCTGAGCCTGGGCACCCTGAGCCCTGGCAAGAGCCATGGGGCCAGAAGCCCTAACCCCATGTGCCCTGAACCTGGGCATCCCAAGCCCCAGCTGGTGCTCTGGGGGCAGAAACCCCAAGCCCAGGCGCCCCGAGCCGTGGCAGGAGTCAGTGCACGCAAGCCCCTAGGCTGGGCGCCCTGAGCAGCGGCAGAAGCCCCGAACCCAGCTCCAGGGCTGCTGCGGCACAGAAGTGAGAGTGGTACACCCTCACTTCTGAGCTGCCTTTGGAGGTGGGTCTGATCTGTCTGAGAGGACATGCAGGGGAAGGACAAGCCCCTACCTGGCCACAACTAGCAGCTAGGAGCCCCTGCCTGGGATGCTCCCAGCAGCAGGGAGAGATCAGATTTCACAGGGAAGGGCTTATTTCATGGTCCATGACACGTCTTTTCACAGCCATTAAATTGGTAGGGCCCTACACATGCACATTAGAAGATGTCTCAGACTATACAACCATTGTCACCATACCTTCATTTGAATGTGTGCCCTACATTTAGTCCTTATGTTTATAAAGCTCCATTTTTGCTGTCAACCATTTGACAAACTTCTGCAGTGCAGCTTGCCCAGAGAACCAAAACCATTCCGTTATTTTGTCTAGCAAAGATGCTGAAAGATGCACGAAGTCAGAAGCAAACGTAGCTGTCCATGCTGTCCCCCGAGACATTCCACAGGCTCTTCCTGACACACCTGGTGAGTCTAGAGCTCTGCTCTTCTTCCTTGCATTCAGGGTAGGCTGGCTTTTCCAGCTCTGTGAAGTCTTTTAAAAACATCTCCTCACCCTTTTGTAGAAGGGATTGTAAGGACCTGTAAATGTAAGGGGACAGATAACAGGCAATGGAGCTGTTTGCCACTAAGCCACCTGTTCAAATCCAGCCAGATCAGGCATAACTAAAGTTACTAAAAACTAGGGTGTTGATTACTCCCAGTTAACTCACGTGATTAACTCAAAGAAATCAATTGCAATTAATCACACTGTTAAACAATAGAATACTAACTGAAATCTATTAAATATTTTTGGATGTTTTTCTACATTTTGAAATATATTGATTTCAATTTCAATACAGAATACAATGTACAGTGCTCACTTTATATGATTTTTATTACAAATATTTGCACTGTAGAAATGAAAGAAATACTATTTTTCAATTCACCTCATACGAGTACTATAGTGCAATCTCTTTATCCTGAAAATGCAATTTACAAATTTAGAGGGTGGTTTTGGTTTTTTTTGAGTGCAGTTATGTAACGCAAAAACCCCAATGTAAAACTTCAGAGCCTACAAGTCCACTCAGTCCTACTTCTTGTTCAGCCAATTGCTAAGACAAACAAGTTTGTTTACATTTACAGGAGATAATGCTGCCATCTTCTTATTTACAATGTCACCTGAAAGTGAGAACAGGTATTTGCATGGCATTTTTGTAGCTGGCATTCCAAGGTATTTACATGCCAGATATGCTAAACATTCGTATGCCCCTTCATGCTTCGGCCACAATTCCAGAGGACATGCTTCCATGCTGATGATGCTCATTTAAAAAATAATGCGTTCATTAAATTTGTGACTGAACTCCTTGGGGGAGAATGTCTTCTGCTGTTTTACCCACATTCTGCCATATACTTCATGTTATAGCAGTCTCAAATGATGACCCAGCACATGTTGTTCATTTTAAGAACACTTTCACTGCAGATTTGACAAAACGCAAAGAAGGTACCAATGTAAGATTTCTAAGGATAGATACAGCACTAGACCCAAGGTTTAAGAATCTGAAGTGCCCTCCAAAATCTGAGAGGGACAAGGTGTGGAGCATGCTTTCAGAAGTCTTAAAAGAGCAACACTTTGATGCAGAAACTACAGAACCGGAACCACCAAAAAAGAAAATCAACCTTCTGCTGGTGGCATCTGACTCAGATAATGAAACTGAACATGAGTCGGTCCACAATGTTTTGGATCGTTATTGAGCAGAACCAGTCATCAGCATGGATGCATGTCCTCTGAAAGGGTGGTTGAAGCATGAAGGGACAAATGAATCTTGAGCACATCTGGCATGTAAATATCTTGCAAAGCCAGCTACAACAGTGTCATGAGAATGCTTGGTCTCACTTTCAGATGACATTGTAAACAAGAAGCAGGCAGAATTAATTCCTGCAAATGAAAACAAACTTGTTTGTCTCAGTGACTTGCTGAACAAGAAGTAGGACTGAGTGGACTTGGAGGCTCTAAAGTTTTACATGTGTTAGTTTTGAATGCAGGGGGTTTTTGTACATAATTCTATATTTGTAGGTTCAACTTTCATGATAAAGAGATAGTACTGTAGTGCAATGAGGTGAATTGAAAAATAGTATTTTGTTTTTTACAGTGCAAATATTTGTAATCAAAATCAGAGTGAGCACTGTACACTTTGTATTCTGTGTTGTGATTAAAATCAATATATTTTAAAATGTAGAAAACATCCAAAAATATCTAAATAAATGGTATTCTATTCTTTAACAGCGCAATTAATCATGATTAATTTGTTTAATCATTTGACAGCCCCACTAACAACCACTAGCTGCTTGGTGAACTAGATTAAATGTGTTTGGTGTCTCAGTCCAGTTCACTCTGGATGTATGGCCATGCACCCTAAGCGGCAGCATGATGAATATGCTCAGCAAAAAAAGCCAAGCACTGAGTCGACGTTAACGCTAAACTACCCTCTCAACCCATAGGTGATGCCTCCAGCCGAGGGAGATAGGAAGCTGGCTCTGCGTGATATACCTGTTCTACAGTATTCTTGCCAGCAAGTTAAAGTATGGGCTGGATGAATGGACTATAAGGTGGATAGAAAGCTGGCTAGATCATCAGGCTCAATGGGTAGTGATCAATGGCTCCATGTCTAGTTGGCAGCCAGTATCAGAGTGCCCCAAGGGCCAGTCCTGGGGCCGGTTTTGTTCAATATCTTCATTAATGATCTGGAGGATGGCGTGGATTGCACCCTCAGCAAGTTTGCAGATGACACTAAACTGGGAGGAGTGGTAGATATGCTGGAGGGTAGGGATAGGATACGGAGAGACCTAGACAAATTAGAAGACTGAGCCAAAAGAAATCTGAGGTTCAACAAAGATGAGTGCAGAGTCCCACACTTAGGACGGAAGAATCCCATGCACTACTACAGACTAGGGACAAAGTGGCTAGGCAGCAGTTCTGCAGAAAAGGACCGAGGGGATTACAGTGGACGAGAAGCTGGATATGGGTCAACAGTGTGCCCTTGTTGCCAAGAAGGCTAATGGCCTTTTGGGCTGTATACGTAGGAGCATTGCCAGCAGCTCGAGGGACGTGATCGTTCCCCTCTATTCGGAATTCGTGAGGCCTCATCGGGAGTACTGTGTCCAGTTTCCACAAGAAGGATGTGGACAAATTGGAAAGAGTCTGCCAGAGGGCAACAAAAATTATTAGGGGGCTGGAGCACATGATTTATGAGGAGAGGCTGAGGGAACTGGGATTTAGTGTGCAGAAGAGAAGAATGAGGCAGGATTTGATAGCTGCTTTCAAAGAGGATGGATCTACACTGTTCTCAGTGGTAGCAGATGATAGAACAAGGAGTAATGGTCTCAAGTTGCAGTGGGGGAGGTTTAGGTTGGATATTAAGAAACTTTTTCACTAGGAGGGTGGTGAAACACTGGAATGCTTTACCTAGGGAGGTGGTGGAATCTCCTTCCTTAGAGGTTTTTAAGGTTGGGTTTGACAAAGCCCTGCCTGGGATGATTTAGTTGGGATTGGTCCTGCTTTGAGCAGGGGGTTGGGCTAGATGACCTTCTTCTGAGGTCCCTTCCAACCCTGATATTCTATGATACAGAAGACTTAAGTCTTCTGTATGATCAGTTCACCACCTTCAATGCTGCTGAGCTGCCCCAACAGCAAATCAGTGTGCCCCTTACCCCAGGGGGCAGACATACTAGACAGGGCATCCCCACTGCCACGATGGAGACCCTACAGTGCTTCTGCCATGACCTCCTGCTCCCAAAAGTCTTTTTCCCCATCTTTGATGCCTTCGGCAGGACTGCTTATACACAGCTGAGATCCACCACATCCCAACCTGCACCTCTCTCTCCTACTAGCCTTGCTAGTAGAACATCACAGATCTGCACTGCCTGTGGGCTGGGCATATTCCTCGGCCATGTGCACAGCATAAGAAAGGACCTTCCTTAGAGGTTTTTAAGGCCTGGCTTGACAAAGCCCTGGCTGGGATGATTTAGTTGGTGTTGGCCCTGCTTTGAGCAGGGGGTTGGACTAGACCTCCTGAGGTCCCTCCCAACCCTGCTATTCTATGATTCTTAGCAATTGATGCGCTGCAGGCTTACCCTAGCTGTGTGCAATCCCTCAATCCTGCCAAACGTAATATCAAATGACCTGAAAAAGTGGCACTGGGAGCATATTATCAAGACAAACATTCTGCCCCAGTTACTATATGCCTACAGCCCCCAAGCTTGCTATACTAAATCAGAAGAATAGCCACAGCTTACTCTAGAAAGGTGCCACTTGAAGCTATATTCACTTGCTCCTAAGGCCAGATTCAGACTTCCCAGAATGCTCGCTACTAAGGCAGGCCTTTCACTTGGTATTGTGGCAGGATACAGAGACCTCACCCTGGGTATGTATAGAATGGGAACTTAACAGACCTCTTTCACTGCCATATATTCTGGGCTTATAAAACATGTCACTCCCCCATCCTCGCCTCTGCCATCTATACCACCAAACAAGAGATGTAGCCCAGATTTTGTTGTAGGGGAAAACCTATGACTGGGAAGGAGTGGATGAAAAGGGACATTTTCACACTTTCACAGCTCTGTGCCAATGACACCCCTATGTGCTTCTCAAACCTTGGTACTCTGCCCTGCAAAAGCCATATTTTTGCCAATATCTACAACTATGCTACGTACCGGCTCAGCTCAATGAATGAGCAACAAGCTGGCACATGAAATTCAGTATTGATAAATGCCAGGTAATGCACACTGGAGGAAAAAAATTAATTACCCATACAGCTTATTTGGAGCCCTGAAAGGCTTCTAAGCATCACTGGACAGCTCAGTGGAGACCGCTGCTCAATGCGCATGTTGGGATTCATAAGGAATGGGATGCAGAGTGATGCAGAAAATATAATACCTTTATCTCCATCAACAGTAGAGCTTCATCCGGATAATGTGTGCAGGAGTGGTCACCCCTTATCAAAGAGACGACTGCAGAACTAGATGGGGGTTCAGAGAAGGATGACAAGAATGATCCAGGGCTTGGAGAACCCCTGTATGCTGAAAGATTAAAATGACTGGGATTGTTCACTTTAGAGAGGAGACATTAGAGGGGCAAGATAAAAATGTACAGAACACCATGGTTCTGAGCGGCCCCCACAGCAAACCAATGTGAGGAGCCCAGTACTCACAGCATACTGGGATACAAAAGGTCTCCTCAGCCACACTTCAGCCAGTAGATGATGGGAGAGCTGTTTGGTGCCCATGTAAAGATCCCTGAGTGGTTACAATGTACCTATAGATATTTACAGACTCTCTTACTCTGCTTCAATTACTGATTACACTTACGGACTGGTTTTCATGGCATTTTCCTTTATTTTGTAGGGAACCCAAACAGTTTGGGTATAGAGGAGTTATCAGGACAGCTGGCCCTAGTGAATGAGTTAAGCAGAGTTCACAGGCACTCAGGTGAGTCCCCCCTTAGAGACAATGTTTTAGCCATCTTTATGGATGCGAGCAGCAGTTCTGAGACAAGGCACCGAAGACCAAACATTGAGGATGAAGAGATTATCCAGACAGTTCTGGATTTGGAAGAGGATTACAGCATGGCCATCTCTGCTCTGCACCAGCTGAACTAGGGAAACTGGATCAAAGGTTTACATAGAAACAACAGTTCTCAAACATAGAGCCTTTCTGGGGAAAAAATGGCAGATTCCATGTAGTATAAAGGTTCAATTAAAATAATAGTAATTTATAAACTCAATTTATTCTCAAACTCTCCCTTCTTTATGCTAGTGTTTTGTACTATTCATGTTTTCTTCTGAGTTCTGGGTTTTTTTTTTTTTTTTCTTCTCATAAGAAGGGATGTTTCGTTATCTGTGACTGACTTTCTCCACCAATATTGGATCTGCAGATTCAAGTCTCCTGGGGTACAGAACCATTGTGAACAAAAGAAAATGTTAAGGGGCTGGCGCACTAGACATGTAGACATTATTGTGGAGCCAAAGATATACAAGTTCTTTTATACTTCACCGATCCACTGTTCCTCTCAAATACAATGGAAACACACCAGTCCTAGACAAAAGCTACATTATTCAAGAATCAGTTGAGAATATACACAGTTTGTGCTAAGACACACAATGAGTTACACCTAGCAAGGGACATAAAAGGCAGTAAGAAGTGGTTCTAGAAATATGTTAGACCTACACGTTCTTTCCCCTTTCTCTTCTATTAACTAAGGGGAAAGGAGAGCAAATAACGGATGACACATAGAAGGCTGAAATGTTTAATGCTTTTTTGGCTTCAATCTTCACTGTGACCAGATGCTTAAAACAATTAATATTAACAAGGGGCAAGGAACTCATACCAGAATAGGGAAAGAACAGGTTAAAGAATATTTATATGTATTCAAGTTAGTAGGGCCTGATGAAATTCATCCTATGGGCCTTACGGAACTAGCTGAAGCAAACTCTGAACCATTGGTGATGATCTTTGAGAACTTATGGAGGACAGCTGAGGTCCCAGAGGAGAGGGGAAGGGCAAACATAGTACCTATCTTTAAAAAGGACTGGCTGGCCAGTGGGTGGGCGGGGTGGTGAAGAGGCCAGTGGCTGGGGGGCAGGTGAGCTGGCAGCAGGGGACGGGGGCTGAGGAGGTGAGGGGGCGATGGGGGTGAGTAGGCGAGCCGGGGGTGGGGGGTGGGGAGATGACGAGCCGGGTGGGTGGGCAGGCAGTGGTGGTAATAGCGGATTTACCACAGCACCACTGGCGCTGGGCCCAAAGGGGCCCCGGCCCAGCCTGCTCTTCTCCATTCACCTGCCCCCTCCTGTGGGGGCAGAAGCTTGATGCTGCCGGCAGCTGGAGCTCCTGCTGCAGCAGGTCTCTGCTGGCAGCGAAGCTCCTCCCTGGCCTCTTCCCCCAGCGTGCTACGTTCCCTCCCCTCCCCCTCTTCCTGCCGCCGCTTGCTAGCAGGAGGGAGGGGGAAGAGTGGAGCCTCAGGACACTCGCTGCTCTGGGGAGGAGGAGGAGGAGAAGAGGAGGGAGCATGGCCTTGGGGAAGGGGCTGGAATTGGGGCATACCCCCTCCAGCCCCTGCCGTGAGCACCCCCACAACCCCAGCCCACACCCCCAGCCCTCTGCCCACCCTGACCCCTGCACCCCACTCACACACCCCAGCCCACTCTGCACCCCCTCACACCTCCCCAGCCCCCTGCCCTGATCCCTGCACCCCACTCACACACCCCACACCTCCCCAGCCCCCTGCCCTGACTCCTGAACCCCCCTCACACACACCCAATCCCTGCCCTGATCCCTTCCCCAGCGCCTCCCCCACAACCTTCCTTTTCAGCCCACAGCTGTTTCAGCGGGGCGACGCTGGGAGAGGAGGGTTTGTTTCCACGGGGCGGGCAGCGCTTGTGGGGGGGGGTTGTTTCTGCGGGGCCGGGGGGTTTCGGCACTCAGCTGTTTTCTTTGGAGTAATATGACCCTCGCCACTTTACGAGTTGTGCAGGCCTGTATTAAACAATCAAACTGTAAGCACCTAGAGAATAATAGTGTTATAAGTAATAGCTAAGATCAATTTGTCAAGAAGAAATCATGCCAAACCAATCTGATTTCCTTCTTTGACAGGGTAACCAGTCTCATGAATAGGGGGGTTGATGGGTTTCACCCGGCGTGTCACCTGGAACTGGGGTAGCACTGAGCCCCCTGACCTATCAGCTTGGGCTCCCTTTTACACTGTACTGCTGTGACAAGCTGCAAAGCCTGCCAGCCTGCACTTTCACCAGCATATATACAGGTAGGGACACACCTAGCTGCAGTTACATGCAGACTCTCTGACCAGCCCCTGCATGGGAAGACTACAGCTAGGGCAACTACCAGCTCCTCAGGCACTCACCCCTTCTGGAGTATAAACCCAAAATTATACCATCTTGCACTTCACAGGGAATTATACAGCAAAAGCTCATAAAATTCACCCCTCCCTCAATGTGGAGAGGACTATACAGCAGCCCTGCATTATGATTCCCACACACTGGGTTAGATAAAGGGAAAACAAGTTTATTAACTACAAAAGATAGATTTTACGTGATTATAAGTGATAGCAAACAGCTCAAAGCAAATTACCTAGCAAACAAACAACACAAACTAAATTTAATATACTAAACATATAGGGTAAGAAGCTGCTATTCGTATCATCTCTTTGAATATAAGTAGGCTGCATATTCTTAAGACGCAAGCTGCACTTGCTTACAGCGTGGAATCCCCAGGTGTTCCATTCACAGGCTAAAAATCCCTTTAGCCTGGGACCATCACTTCCCCCAGTTCAGTCTTTGTGCCTCAGGTGTTTCCAGGTGTGTTGTTGTAGGGAGACTGAGGTACCATCATGATGTCATTTCCACCTTTTATATCTTCTCCCCACTTGCTGGAAAGCTCTTTTGCTGTGACCTGGGTCAAACAATTCCCACTGTGTAGTGCTGTCTCTGAGAGGTTTCTATTGTACACAGTTCCTGGGGTAATCCTTGTGTGTGCATTTCCTCAATAAGCCATTAACATTGTTTGGCCTTTTTACTGTTGTACCTCAAAGGCTGCTTGTGGGTGTTTTCAACCTTAGGCCATGTTTCAGTAACACATACATAGCCAAACTTCATAATTTCACATACAATGATAGCACATACAATCAAATGAGATATTAATGTCTACCAGATTAAAACTTTTAGAATGATACCTCATAAGGCATACTTTGTACAAAACATATCTTAATTACATGACAGTGGTGAATATTGCGGTGCCAGGGTGTCACGGGGGAAACAGTAGACATGAAATATTTTGACTTTGGTAAGGCTTTCAACACAGTCCAATATGACATTCTCATGAGCAAACTAGGGAAATATGGTCTAGATGAAAGTACTATAAGGTGGGTATATTCAGGGCCAGCGCTAGACCAAATGGCATGTCAAGCGAAGGGCATCTTCGGTGCCCCCCCCCCCCCCCCCATTTGTTAAAAGGTTGAAAATATTCTAGGAGGTTCAAGGAAAATGTAGTTCTCAGAAAGCCTGGAAGGTTCCACAAGATTCTACAAAGGTCCAGAACATTCTAGGAGGTTAGTCAAAAATGAATCCACATAAAGAATACCTGAAATATTTTACTTCAAACATTCTATTTTCCCTTTTGTTGCTAAAAACAAAAATGGCACCATCCAAGCCCAGCACCCAAGGCAGTTGCCTGGGTCACCCGCCCCTAAATCCAGCCCTGGGTGTATGCAGTGTAGGTGTAGCCGTGTTGGTCCCGCGATATTAAAGAGACAAGGTGGGTGAAGTAATATCTTTTATTGGACCAACAACAGAGCTAAAGAAGAGCGCTGTATGGCTCAAAAACTTCTCTTTCTCTATCTCTCATCAACAGAAGTTAGTCCAGTAAAAGATATTACCTCACCCACCTTGTCTGTCTATAGTGGGTGCACAGCTGGTTGAAAAAAACATACGTAAGTGAGTAGTTATCAATGGTTCACTGTTAAACTGGAAGGATATATCTAGTGAGGTCCCCTCCCCCTGGGTGTCTGTCATGGATCCAGTAACAGTCAATATTTTAAGTAATGACTTGGATGCTGGAATAAAATGTACACTTATAAAATTTGTGCATGACAGCAAGATGGGAAGGGTTGCAAGCACTGTGGAGGACAGGATTAGAATTCAAAATGATCTTGATAAATTGATAATTGGTCTGAAATAGATGAAATTCAATAAAGGCAAGTGCAAAGGTATAAGAGTTAGGAAGGAAAAATCAAATGCACAAATACATAATGGGGAATACGCGGTTAGGCAGCAGAACTGCAGAAAAGGCTCTGTGGGTTATAGTGGATCACAAATTGAACAGGACTCAGCAATATGCTATTGTTCTGAAAAAGGCAAGTATCATTCTAGCATGTATTAATGGCAGATGGCAGGTCTCTCTCTCTATTCAGGATTGGAGAGGCCTCAGCTGGAATACTGTGTCCAGTTTTGCACAACACACTTTAGGACAGATGTGGATAAATTGGAGAGAGTCCAGATGAGCGCAACAAAAATGATAAACTGTTCAGAAAACGTGACCAACAAGTAAAGGTTGAACAAACTGGGCATGTTTAGTCTAGGGAAAAGAGGACTAAGAGGGTGCGGGGGGGGGGGGGGGGGGGGGGGGCTGATCACAGTCTTCAAGTGCTTCAAGAGCTGCTACTAAGAGGATGGTGATCAATTGTTTGCTATGTCCACTGAGGGTAGGACAAGAAGTAATGGGCTTAATTTTCATCAAAGGAGATTCAGGTTATATATTAGGGAAAAACTTTCTAACTATAAGGAAAATTACGCAGTAGAACAGGTTAGCTGAGGGAAGTTGTGGGATTGAAGGTTTTTAAGAGCAAGTTAGACAAACACCAGGCAGGGATGGTCTAGGTTTACTTAGTCCTGCCTCAATTCAAGGGGCTGGACTAGATGACCTCTTGAGGTCCCTTCCAGCCCTACATTTCTATGATTCTATCATTCATTCTGTAAAAAAGACATAAGTGTTCAATAAATATTTCTGTTCTGCATTTGGGGAAAAAGAGGATATATTCTCATGATATGGTGATGATAACACTCTTTCCACTCCACTCGTATCTCTGGAGGATGTTAAAGAGCAGCCCCCAATGTTAGACATTTTAAATCAGCAGGTCCAGATAGCTTGCATCCAAGAAGTTTAAAAGAGCTCATTAAGTTCATGCTTAACTTTAAGCACAAGTAGTCCATCTATGATTGAAGTTAAGCATGTGCTTAAATGCTTTACTGTATATGGGCCAGAGGATTTAGCATCTTGCATGACTGAGCCTCAGCTGTGCAGGAAATTCAGAGTTTAACCTTAGCTTAAAAGAAATCTAAACATTTTTATTCTGATATACATAGATTTCAAGGTCAGAAGGGATCATTTTGGATCATCCAGTGGTGCAGAAAATTTATTGGCTCAAAGTACCACCTTCTAAAAAAAAATCGCTGTTTGAAGTATAACATGCAAATTTCTCCTTTCTGTGCACATTTTGTAAGACATTAATAGACATAACTTGAGTATTTCTGGATTCACAGTAACATTAATGCATAAGGAAGCCTGAAATGTTAACATCCGTTGAAGTGAGCTGTAGCTCACGAAAGCTTATGCTCAAATAAATTGGTTAGTCTCTAAGGTGCCACAAGTACTTTTCTTTTTGCAATATCCGTTTTAACCATCTCAGGTTTTTAGATAGTGAATCAAAAAGCCACAATGAAGCAGCACTTATTATTATGTCTTTCATCGTATACAAATAAGAAAAAGGGTATTCTCCTCCCCCTCATCCCCGACTTTCCTCTGAAGCTGTATTGGGCTGTCATACTTGGGTCTAGTTTCTGTTGTTTAGTGTATGGGTATTGGGTGGTCTGTGATAGGTCAGACTAGATGACCTGGTGACCCTTCTGGCCTTAAAGTCTGTGACTCTCTGTCACGAACAAAGGCAGCTAAGAGGAGAGCTTCAGAGGATGTAGCTGTGGACTCTGTGCTTGGAGGTAGCTGGACAAGGTGAGTGGTGTGTTTGGCCCATCTGTGGGTTGTTTGTTTATTTGGTCTCTATGTATAGACTCCAAGGCTGTGCCACAGCTGAGTAAGCAAAGAAGACAGGTCTCTTTGCTGGTTCCTTGATAAGGACCGCAAGGCTCTGACCCTGGGAGTGCTGATCAGCCCAGCTGTCTGAAGTCTCTGAGTGGTTCATCGCTCCCTGGTGGAGAAGGGTGGCACTGACCTGAGCTAAGCAGGGAGACTTCATATAAAAGGTCACTTGCTTTGCAAACTCAAGAGCTGTGAACAGAGGCAGCTCACAGGGGAGTTCAGGAAAGCATTTGGAGAGGGAGTTGTGGGAGACTCTTTCCAGGTTCAGCTTTAAGTGCGATTCTGTGGTGGTCAACAATGGAACAGTGGTGGTGACCTGCAAAGGATATGCCCCATGGGTGCCTGCCTCCATGACTGGCAGCTGTGCAAGGGTGTGGCTGGGCTGTTTGCCCACAGACAGGGGAGAGTCCCCCTTCCCCTCCTGCCTAAGATCAGTATGGGGGTTGTAGACCCCATTATAGTACCTCATATGGTCATTCATGCAACTTTAATTGTCATATTGCCTGACTTCTAATATCTAACTGTGAAACATTCAGATACAATAATATAGTATTTGTATGGATTTTTTTGTGATTTGTTTTCATTTTAAAGAATTATTCTTTTGCACTTTATGGCTAGACAGCAGCAAAATGATATCTTCCTCACCTGTGAGTAGATGTTTAACTGTGCAGTGATAGAGGCTATGTGCAGGTATGCAGTGAACATGTGTACTAACAGCATGCATGCACAGCCCAGCATATCTTCACTCAGTGTTGGCAAAAAGTACAAACAAAAACAACAGCACAAAATTTCAGACCCAAGCCTAGAATCTACAGGCGAGATTCACAAAAAGGACGTAGGCTTACTATTGCTGCATGTAACTTTTAGCTACCATGCTGCCTGGTGGAATCCTCAGCCCTGAGTTAGGTGCCCAGGCTCCCGATACAATGTGTTAGGTGCCTAAGAATTGGATTCACAAAAGTCAGCAAGATGAGTGGGGAGCCACCTAAACTAGCCCAGATGAAATGCCAAAGAAGAGAAGGAGGTGGTGATCCCTTATGCCCAATAGCCCAGTGGTTAGGGCACTCACCTGGGAGGAGGGGACCTGGCTGTAAGTCCTTTCTCCAAATCAGGCTGTCTGACCGGGAGGAGGGGCATCCCTTTCTTGGTTGTCTTCTGTCCAGGTTAGGCATGCCATGAGTACACCTACTGTAGCAGGTCCCACAGACAAGACAGGTTGGGGAATGCCTAGTTTGTGAATCCTGCCAGGCCTTAGCTACTGAGCTGTTCAGCAATGTCAGCGCTTGGACAACTCTGGCATGTGCACTAGCAGAAATGTGGGCACCTAAGGTATTTACCTGCAGAAACTTTGCTATCTTGTGACTGTATACACCTACAGGGTTAATGGCAGCTCAGCAGGCATTCTGAGGAGCTAAATCAGTGGCTCCCAAGTTTTCCAGACTACTGTACCCCTTTTAGGAGTTTGATTGGTCTTAAAAGGTTAAAAACTACTTGCTGACAAAATCAGATATAAAAATACAAGTGTCACAGGACACTATTATTGAAACATTGCTGACTTTCTTATTTTGTAATTACAAAATAAGTCAAGTGGAATATAAATATTGTACTTCCATCTCAGTGTATAGTAGATAGAGCAATACAAACAAGTCATTGTCTGTATGAAATTTTAGTTTGTACTGACTTTGCTTGTGATTTTTATGTAGCCTGTTGTAAAACTAGGCAAATATCTAGATGAGTTTATGCACCCTTTGGAAGACCTCTGTGTACCCCCAGGGCTATGTGTACCTCTGGTGGAGAACCACTAAGCTATATCATGCACTTTGGTACCTAAATTGGCAGTTTACCCAAGTCCCTTTGTTAATCTAAGCCTATGGCTCTTGGCTTTGCAGCAATAGCCTGCACCATGGTGCCTCCCAGCCAAGTCCATCCATCCCTCTGTTCCCTACTTAACTTATCTGAAAATAAAATGTGACTATTTCATTCACAGATTTTAAGTGAGTCTGTTTGACAACCTGGGGCAGCTAAGTGCCCTGCTGCTTATTTCTGTTCTTCCCTGATGACCCCTTGGCTATGCATAGGTCCTAGAAAACCCAACAGATGTGTATTAGGCCCCAAACAATGCAGCTCTGAAGAGTGCTTAATGCATCATCTCTCTCTTTGTACTGTAGTGTCAGCTAGTGACAGGGTATACCTGGTCCTTTGTAGCTCCCTGCTGGAGGCCCTGTGGTCCTGCCACAAGAAGGAGCAGTGAGGGTGGGTCCTCTAGGTCTGCATGTAAGCAGCCAATCAGAGCCCAGCAGGCTCAGATAAAAGGACGCAGGACCCTGGCAGGTCAGTTGCTGACTGGGACCAGTGGGGTGAGGATGGGTACTTTGTGGTGGCCACAGGAGCCTGACTGCCTGCATTTACTGGACCTGGGAGACAGAAGACCTGAAAGCTTTAACTTTCAGATAATGGGTGAAAGGAAAGGCACCAGATGGGAAGAGGCCCAGGGAAAACAGCAGCAACCAACTAAAGGAGGCAGTATAGGCTGCTGTAGATAGGCTCACTGGGAGTGGTGGGTGGGCCTGGGTTCCTCCACTGGGAAAGTGGGCTAAGCCCTGAGAAGGGGACAAGCCTGAGTGATGGGTGGGAGTTAAAGGGCTCATGGATTGGTCTGAAGACCCTGCGGAGTTTGTTAAACTCTTTGCTACCCTGGAAGAGGTTCATTCATTTTTTGACTGTTACTTGGCTGGAGGGCTGAGCCACTGAAGACCTGTCAAGCAAGGTTGACAGCTTACAGGGGGGCACCAGGTGCGGGGGAGGGGGAAGCTTACAGCACCACACCCAAACGATAGGAGGAACTCATGTGAGGTGAGTGTCCACTGTCACAAAGCGGTTTAGCACTAGCTGCAGTACCATCAAAAGAAAAGCAAGAATTATTTTACTAGTAACTTAAGTTGTAGACACCAGGTCACTGTTACACATACTTATATCACATTAAGTCTATGCAAACAGTTAAGTACAGTAAAAACACCAAGAACCATAATCCAATATTAACGTTTCCAAGGGCAGTGTGAATTTGGGGAATGTGGACTGTACTTCTTGTGCTCCCTGTTACACATCATCTTAGGTCAAAACGAGTGGAATATATATTACATACATCTGCAAACTGCACTTCATATCTTGGTTTTTCAGAGGAACAATAATTCTGACAACAGTTGCTTGTGTGGTATTCGTTCAGTGTTATTTCAAGGTTTTTTTTCTTTGTATGGTTTTCTCAGAGGAAAACAAAACCTGATAAAATGGGAAAAGACTATAAACACAAGGAGAAAAAATCAAAACCTGAGGAAACTGAATGTTGAGGCTGATTCTGAAAGATGAGCGATATAGTTTTTTGGTACTTCAGTTCTGCATTTCTTCTTCTGATATGGTTATATTTTCGACTTTGTTTTACTGTTTTAACATCAAAGATCAATTGCATTTCTAGCTGTCTGAATGATTTAAAGGAGAAAATACAGGTGACTAGTGCATTACTTCATCTGTTTGATGTTTGAAGTGTTGTAGTGAAGTTTTGAGGTCTTTATCTCCAAAACCCTATTTTTCATTTGTTTATGATAGAACTAGAAGTTATTGTTTGTCAATAAGCCTCTTGTTTTAGCTGCCATGACTGAAAGATGCATGTCTTCTAAAAAGAAAAACCTCTCGTAGTAACTGGAAACCTATACTGATCCCCTTTGGATCAAATATACCTTGAAGACAGATGGGAACAATAACTCTTTTGAGTCTCACATTAGTGGAAGTTAGATAACTGCAGTTCTGATCTTTTATTCTGAGCATCAAAAAGTACAGTATATTTTAGTAAGTAACCGATTTTTTTTTTAAACACCTTTGCATGAAAACTCAACTCTGCTTTCAGAAGATAGACGTCTGTAACTCTTCCTTAAACATGCCTTCAAAGTGGAGATCTTTTGCCATGAGCTCTTCTTCCACATCCTCTAATGCCCACTGATGATCAGTCAGTTCCAAAGCTTCCCACTCCGTCTACAGGGAGAGTAAATAGAAGGGGAGGAAGAAACAGAGAGGGCTGAGTATTAAAACAGTTCTCTTGTCACTTCCTGTGCATATTCTCTTCAAGGATGGTGCAATCTCCTGTTTAAATAAACAGGACTATGCCCAATTTCACACTCCTTCCTCAAAATAAATACTTTCTGCATGAAATTACTCACAAGTAGCCTACTCTTATTGAAAAACATATCTGAAAAGTTGGTTAATTAAAGCATTTCAGAGATGTAAGGCCTCTTATGCTTACAAAAAATTTGAAAAATGAGGCTTTTCTTCTTTCTGAAAAGGCCTCTAACTTTTTAGAGTACTGTTCTCCCTGTAAAACCCCCGAGACTACAAATGCCACATTGGCTGGATTTGTTTGTCCCCAGGGGAGCAGTGCCTCTTGGCAATAGGTAACTCACTTGGGAGACATTGCTAAGATTAGCTGTACCTCTGAGAATTCTGCAGGCCTCATGTCAGAATTGATGACATCCACAGGGATTGGGGCTATCCCCTCTGCAGGTCCCAGGAGGCTGTGGAGCTTATACACTCTGTAAGACTGGAGTGGGCTGCTAAGGCTGTCTCCTGAAGACCCTCTAAGGTCAGCAGTTCCAGCGCTGCAGCTGGAGCAACAGTCTAGCAGAATTTCTGCCCAACCTTCCATACAGGTCCCATTTTAACCTCACTGACGCTGGGGCAGAAGTCCCTGTTACTTCCTGAGTCATTAGCAGTGTAATCAGTTACAGTGTAACCATAATCAGCAAACACACAAGAATTCTATTTTTAAAGACAAACTAATGGGGTTGATTTGTTTGTGACTGAGCTTATACACAAGTCTGAATGGTAATGAAACTTCTCTATTCTCAAAAAAATAAACTTAGGATGACTTAAAATACCAGAGGGAAGAAACAAACATGGCAGAAGTCTTATTTGCCTTTTATAAAAACAGGCAGGTTCTAGATTCTAAAAAGTCATTGGAAGATAGGTCCATCAATGGCTCTTAGCCAGGATGGGCTGGGATGGTGTCCTTAGCCTCTGTTTGCCAGAAGCTGGGAATGGGTGACCGGGGATGGATCACTTGATGATTACCTGTTCTGTTCATTCGCTCTGGGGCACCTAGTATTGGTCACTGTCGGAAGACAGGATACTGGGATAGATGGACCTTTAGTCTGACCCATTATGGCCGCTCTTATGTTGTTCTTGATGTCAGTAAGAAGGTGCCCAGCACTCTTGTTAAGAAGTGGCTGAAGTCCAGCATCCTTCATGGACATGGTAGTTTGTCCTCTCTGAAGGAGGCACTGATGATCACTGAGCAGTGCTCCCAAGTGCTCTCGCTTTCACCAATCTTAAGAGGAAAGGGTCTCTCTTGTATGAGAATGTACTGATGAACAGTCAGTTTTGATCAGGAGAATGGTACCACTGCTTCATTCTGCATCTTCGGAACCAATGAGGCCACTGAATTTCCCTGCTGAATTAAGGTGAGAGCTCTTAACAGCAAGAAGCTCCTGGGTCTGAGGTTGGGCAAAGACAGTCTAGGATGAAATAGCTAGGCAGGATTTGGTGGCCGCTATCAAAGCTGAGAAGGATCTCTTGATTTCCTTCTTGCCTGTGGCATAGAGTCTCAAGGACTGTGACAGAGGGTGCTCCCCACAGTAAGCAAGGGATTAAACTGACTTCCCCTCTTCCCTTGAACAGGTGCTGAGGCCTAGAACAATGGGTGTGGGAAGGCAGGGCTCCAGGTTCGGGGGATAGGTGAACCCCGACTGGGGAATTTTATGTTTGTTTTGCTAATGCTAACATGCCTTGATTTAAACAGGAAAAGATTTTTTTCAGCTGAGAAAAATCCTTGTGGATGATTACTGTCCTTTTTCTGCTGAGTCACGCCACCAGTTACAAACTCCTTATGTCACCCATAGCTGGTCTGGGAATAAACCTTGAGTCCCTTGTTCTGACTCCTGGATTATGCTTAATTTGAGACAGGTTGTCTATGAAGTATGAGATTACCAGGCAGTGTGGAGCAGGGATGTTCTGGGGATTGCTCATCAATAAGCAGTGTCTGGACATGGGCTGTAGTTTGGCTGGTCCCTCCACAGGTTGGGCCTGTGGCTAAATGGTGTCTTTCACCACGGAGCTCAGGAAACTCACTGAATCGAAGCATTTTCAGGGGCAGACCATCAGCCTGACTAACCCCCTTCACACGCAGCAGCGTGGGAATGCTCTAGTCATGGTTTGTGGGAAGTGGTGGGAGCAGGCTAGTGGTGGTGGGGGGAGGAGGAGGAGGCAGTTACTACACTCCTTACATTTCCATTAACCAGAAGGGGAAGTCATAGGAGTGTCCCAGTGTGTGAATGGGTACAGAGACTGCTTGGGAGAACTGTGGCAACCATAGTTCTGTCAGGTGCAGGCAGACAAGATAGTTCTTGATATTGTAGGTCAATGCCCCAAGTACCAGTAATTGTGTCATCAAGCAGGCAGAGGTTGAGTAGCTCTTCAAGGCACCTCTCTGATCCCCTGGGCTCAGGCTTCCAGTATTTATGCTTTCCTTCTCTGCCTCGGTCTTTCACAAGGCAAGATGAAGCACGTACGACACACAAATACCTCACTTAGGCTCAAGTTCTATTACTAATGCTCAGGCTTGAGAATTTTCTGTTCCTGTCAGTCATGCCCAATCTTTTCATCTTGAGTGACAGATAAGCCTCACACATGGACACAGTTTCCATACCTTTAACAATCCGCATCACAGGACTCTCAGCTCTCTGGGTTTTCCAGATTATGCTGTCAGGTGCTGATGAAATCCTACAAGATTTTTACAGAGAGAGCTTGGAATGATCCATCTAGGAGCCCAGCTAACCCTGATCTTCCCTGGAAGTTCACCTGGCTGTTGTTTCTGCCTGTTATCTTTGCTCATCAGCAAGCAAGTTTTTCAATTCAGGAAGAGCCTCGGGCATTTTAACTCTCCAGTGCCGCTTCACTAGTTTTGCTGGATTTAAATTTCAGAGTCACTAAACTCAGAACTTCTGTCTGAGTGCTCTTTATACTTTCTGTCCTTGAGCTACCTTCCTGACTGTACTCTCCTCTGCCAGGCAGGTGAGGATACTCCAACTCTTGATAACTCATTCCCCTGACCACTTTGGCTTTTCATAAAGATGAAGTTGTGCTTTCTCCTCATCCAAAAATTTTGCCAAAAGGGGGGCACACTTTCATCTGAGCTAGACCCCTCTACTGATTTCTTTTCCAAGCTCCATCATAGACCTGCTCCATGAGTTGGGCTTGTGTTCAGCTTCACAATGACCCAACAACCTCTTTTGTGAAGTCATCCAGGTTATTTGATGCATTTGGGGGAAGGTCCAAAGAGGAAAATAAATTAAGAGCTTGTCCAAATGGATCCTCTCTTGTATTCAGACAGACCTGTAAATAACTAGGTTTACTTCAGATGACTAGAAAGCCCATTCCACTAACACTATGGAAGCTTCTACTTTCTGTGTTAGTCATATGCCAGCTCAGATTTGTGGAAAAAGTGTTTGGATATCATTATGCAGAACTACTCTCTCAATGCCAAGGCACAATAGCCCACTTTGAAAGTGCTGTTCTGTAGCTTGGAGTGCTAATGAAGAGCAGCATTTCCTCCTGAGGTGGTTTCTTCTGCTCTGTTAATCTCCAAGAACAGGGAAAATGTGGAGGCTATTTCATGAGATAGCTGGGCTACTTATCTATAACAGGAGTTAGCAGAATATTACCTTCACAGATCTCCATTCATCCTCTTTCCTCACTCCTTCAGAGGACCTGTGTTTTCCAGGCAGTGAGTAAGGGAAGAGGGGCTGCATACAGTACACAGGTTTGTAAACGTACAGCACACAAAAGTGAATTTGGAAATTTAAGCAATACTGTACCTTAAAGGCTTTGTTAGTATCTGCGGGCATGGCCATTGCTGCTCCTGTCATCTGTTCCTGCATCACCCTAGATTGGTCTGCAGCTGCAACAGAGAGAAACAAGAGTGGATATTTACTTACTCCACATGGACAGAGAGCTCTTGAAAGCACTGTACCACCAGAGAAGAACTTCTGGATCGGAACTGTAGGCTAGAGAGTTGCAGGCACCCATCCACCATGATCATGCTATGATGACCCTGCAGGATGACAGTAACATATGCTCATGAGGCAGAGTGGAAAGGAATGTTTCTCATCTGCTAATTCCTTCCTGAGCACCAGTGCAGATGTATGGGTAACTTTCCTCCATGTGCAAGTTTACATTTTGTTCCCTTACTGACAGACCCTGCCTTCTCCAACTTAATGGCTTCCAAAGATACAAACACACAACCTCAGACTCTCCACCAGTGCAGGATCTTTTTAGCATTCCCACTGACTATTTGACTAGGCAAAAGGCAAAGTGTCACAGCTACACAGATCTCAAAACTGAAAACGTTCCATGGAAACTAACGCTAAAATGGCTAATGGCCAGAAACAATGAAGGAAAAACAAAACTCATCTTGAACAAGTGAACTGCCCGTAGTGAAAGGCTTCAGTAATCTTCTGCCCAGAGGATGCTCCTACTGAACCTGCAATGTCCAGAGAAGCTGTGGGGAGAATGCTATTACCTCTTTTGGTGATGGTTCTGCCCAGCTTTCCTACTAAAGCTTCACTTTTCTTGGGTGTAAAAACCTGCAGTGACTTAAGTGGAGTGAACCTTGATAAATGCAAGGTAGGGAATCTCTGCTAACCTGCACTTGTAGAAGTTTAGAAACCATATCCAGCTGTATGGCCCTGTTTGTGTCACTCCAATAATAAAAAGCCAGTTATGCTTGGCCCAGTGGAATAGCAGTAGTTTCATTTTGGGAAGAACTCTGCTCTCACTACCTCATTGGTAAGTGATGTGGGTTACCAGCTGTGGTTTGGTTTTTTTGGGTGACCATTGACCAGCAGCTTGAAGACCATTTGTACTTCTATTAATTCCAGGAGACTGTAATCAAACTTCTTTTAGAAGCTCAGTTACATGCATGGAAACATTTTCTAGGCTACATGATACTAGTCTGATGGGCTGGAGAGCCTGGCATTTGATGACTACTCAGAGCATCATTCCTGTGAGCATTGTTCCGAAGATGCCAGCTGTGCAGTTTGCACTAGTAGTAGAGGAAACAGCATGTTCGGCTCAGAGAAATGAATTTCTGACTTCTGGGCAAATAGCTAATGGATTCAGCGTGCAGTTGCAAGTATGGCACCAGAGCTGGCAGACTTGGAAGATCCTTGGCTGAAAACTCCTGGTCTTGTACTAGAAGAACTCAGTGATCTCACTTTAGAATTCTGTCCATGGAGAGTTAAGCAAGAGCTCTCTTTGTGCTGAAGGACTCCCTGGTTAGAGTCTACTGTTGAGTTGGGATGGAACAGCTCTTCTCATCTATTATCGGACTCAGGTTCTGGAAAAAATTTGCATATGTTGATTAAAGTAGGGTCTACTGTACAGGCTGAGGAAGGCCAGCTCCACTCACCCAGATATGGCAGAACACCACTAGCTTTTCTCCCTTAGAGCTACAGCATCCACCATCTTCTTTGTGAAGGGTTTGGGGGCAGTTACCAGCCAGAATGGCAGGGGTCTGTACTGGAAGAACACTCCTCTGGTGACTCTTGGGACCTGCTGATGACAGAGCTCTGGGGATCTCAAGGATTGATCTCTTTTGTGAAAGCGATGACTGGAAAGGCAGTTTTGTTCTGTTTGTTTTAATGGGATCTTCAGAGAAGGAAAAACTGAGTTTTGTGGGGTCTCTCTCTAGCTATCTAATACAATCCCTCCTAGGGATGTAACTTCTAATGCAATGGAAGAAAACTGAACACAGCTACAAATGATCCATCCTGTGGCCACTAAGCCATGCTGCCTGAGTCAGCTTGTAATGCTTGTTCATAGTCCTTGGTGGGGATTTCACATCAGGGTTTCTCAACACAAGTCAATAATTTTTAAATAGGTAAAGGGGAAAGTCTTTTCTCAGAACCATCCTAAAGATGGACATGACAATCCCTAAAAAGGCAGAGCCATGGAGACGGAGACTGATGCCTATAGAAGGCTAATGAACGAAAAGGCAATGGGCTACATCCACCCTAATTGAATTGGCCTCGTTAGCACGGACCCCCCACTTGGTAAGGAAACTTCCATCTTTTCATGTGCTGTATATTTATACCTGCTTACTGTATTTTCCACTCCATGCATCTGATGAAGTGGGTTATATCCCATGAAAGCTTATGCCCAAATAAATAAATTTGGAAGGTTATTAACAGTCAGTGAATGGGCAATGGAATAGACTTCCAAGGCTAGCCATACTGTCATCCATGCAGAGAGGATAGTGGTAGGACTGAGTAACATAAGGGTCTGACAGGACAACTCATGACTTTCCTGGTCCTGCTGGGAGACTTGTATTCACTCAGATGAACTCTCCAACACAAGCAGAAACCAGTTAAAAAAACAGAAGCAATAGGGTCTTACCATTATCTTGACCCAGGATGAGCGTATAAATGCTTCTAAGTCCAAACACATTCAGGAAGTACCATGAAGCAGAACTCACCCTGACAAACCAAAACAAAGAGACTAGATTTCAGTTCAATGAGTGCCTGAATGCAGGATGCCTATCTTCTGATCTCACTTGAGGCATGCTTGTACAGGCGGAGGCACTCATTCATTCTAAGCTTTTCATAGCAAAGTTCCACCATTCCCAGCCTGTGATGTATTTGATTAAAAAACAAAGTTCTTACCAGGATGCATCCAAAGTGAGCAGCTCAATTCCCTGCTGCAGCATTGGTTTAAAGCGCAGTGTCAGGGGAAATGGTACCTTTGCTGTAAGGAAGGCAAACAAGATGATCTCATAAACAATGGTAAGCAACTGCAGAGCTGTTCCACAATCAGCTGTTCCTCCTGGTATTAACATTTTTCAGCTGATGTATACATAACTCACTTATTTTTTTTAACTCCCAGTAAAAGTCAAATTTTAAAGGGTTTTTGAAAATAAACCAAATAATCACTGCTATTAATACATCCACGATGGACAAGAGTCATCTCACAAACAGCAGGAGTAAAACAAACCCCGAACTGAAGGAAAGTATATATGTTTGGAACCCACTGCATTAGTTACTTAGTGTGACTTGACTCTTACACGTGTGGAAGGAAACCTACTCTGCCAACTTCAAATCTAGGCAATAAAAAAAGTTCCAAGCAGTTACTGGTGCTACACCTGCTCTCAACTGCACCTACCAGTGTCTGTATTTCACGGTCATATTTTGCTATTTTTAAAAAGTGTTTCTCACTCCACTGTCACTGAGTGAATGAGCCATTGCATCAAATAGAGTGCAACTCTGCCATAAATACTCAGTATCTCCCATTCCCTGCTAGATGTTAGTGGATGTCTGCTTAATCACAATAGTGCCAGTAGGCAGGGTGAATTTGATTTAAATCACTAGTCAGGAAGACTCGATTTAATCATGGATTTCTACATAAAAGTGCATTCTTGTTGGTTGGTTGTTATAACCTTAATACGTATTCTTCACAACTCAGAGATAGATGTAGGTTTCATTTTTAGAAGGTACACACTATACATTTTTAAAGTGACTTATTTTGAAAACTTTTCAGATTAGTCTTACAGCTATATCAGAAAATGAATGATTGTTTGGTTATTTCATTTACCAAAGGTAATTGAAGCAGATATTTATGAAGTCATTGGGAGGTGAACTATCTCCAATTCAACAGGTTAATCATTAATATTTGGAGGATTTTCTTGCCATGCTGTATTAGGAGGAGAACATCACCAGACAGACATGTAAATTGTTTTATTTAACTAAAACAACAACGTTATGTATTCTGGATTTTTTTTCTTCAACAGAAAACTTATAATATTTTAACAAAACAAGCATATGAATTTTTGAATTTAGTTGAACATTCAAGTTTTTTAAAATCAGGTTTGTTTTTATTAAAATTGTTTTTAACTAAAATAGTTAAATTGAAATATTTAAAAACAAATTAAATCAACAGTCAGGTAGGTCAACATGAAAAACTTAAAATATTGGCTTCTGCAGCTAACTCAGTCATCTTCACCTTCATTTTCCTGTTTATTCATAATCTGGAAAAGAAAAACAAGCTTTCCTGCTTTTTCAGGTCCCAAACGATTTCTCAATTTGGAATGAATTAGTCCAAAGGAAGAAAATATTCTTTCTACATCGGCAGAAGAAGCTACTGCAGTTAAAAGTGAGATTATCATTTCAACAGTCTCTGAATCCAAGTGCTTAAGTGACTTCCACCAGTTCACTGGTGTGCTAGTCTCTAAGGTGCCACAAGTACTCCTTTTCCATCAGCAAACATATATTTCTTGAACAGTTCACCCTTAGCTCTGAAGTTTATTATAGTTGGCATTATGGAGGGTTGATTGCTGGATGTCCATGTCATAGCCAGCTCCTCTTCTTCAGCAGTTAAGGTTTGACCCTGGTAGCGAGTATTGAGAATATTTCCAGGAAAATGAGCTAGAGATAGTGCTTGTCCCATTCGTGTTTTTTTTTTTTTTTTTTTTTAATGCTTGTAATTTAACTCTGTCATTGCATATTTCTCTCTTTAAGATCTCACTCAGTTCCTTCCAAATTTCAACAGCGTCAGCAATAAAGCAGCTATTTCCCTGCATTTTGTTCAAGGCTACAGAAATAGGCTTCAGGGTACTCAGCATGTGTTCAACATTTCTCTTAAGCCCAATACTGAGAACTGTGACAGTGCCATCTATTTTTTCACTATTTTGTTCACCAACTGTCATCAGATTAGGCCAGTTCTTGATATAGTGCTCAAAACAGTCCACTACTGAGTTCCATCGCACATCTTGTGGGAGAGTTAGCTTGCTTCCTCCCACTTTTTTCAGAGTAGCTGCTGCAAAGTGGTTGTTATGGAAGTATTTTACAATTTCAACAACATTAGCCTTTATTTCTGGAACACTGAAGTCTTTGGCTAGGAGGTACATCAAATGAGCACTGCAACGTATTTTATAAGCTTGAGACTCTCTTCTAAATTTCTTCTCATCTTGGATGCACTGTCTGTGACCAAGCTGCTTACTAGACATTTGCATTTTTTTTCACAGTTTGTTATAGCTTTTACTGTTACTTCTTGTAAGTATTCTGCTGTGTGTGCATTTCCTGATGTATCAATTGCTTCTGTAAGGAAATCATTCTGTTTTTCTGTTATCACACAAGCACATACAACAGGATCGTTGTGGACATTGCTCCACCCATCGAGAATCAGGTTAACAATTTTACCCTCTAGACCTCTTGCACACTACTCAATTTCTCTTTCATACACTGTATCCAGCAATTTGCCTGCGACATCTGCTCTGTTGGGTGGACTGTATCCTGGTCTTAGTGACTGAACCTTATTAATGAAGTGTGGGTTCTCAATCATACGGAAAGGAGAGTTCATTGCATAAAGAAACTGGGCAATTTTTTCATAAATTACCTCTTTTTGTAATCTGCTGGTTCTGATCACAAACTTATTTCTGGATGATAGATTTTTTTTTTTTTCTTTTTACTACAGGTGATGTACTTTGGCTATGTGACATACATGATGTGACTGAAACACTATAATTGGCAGATAACTCTGAAACTATAGAAAATGATGGTGATCTTGAAGGTGGATAGTCTTCAGAATCCTGCATGTTGAGGATGGATTCTCCTAAACAAAATAAGTCAATGCAGTTATTTAATTATTATTACCATACTGCTCATCTAGTATTACTCATTGCATTCACTGACACTCAGTACTACTTTCAAGGTGAAATTTTAAAAGGAAGATCTGCTTATTTCAGCTATTTATTTTTTATCACAACTTCATCTAAAATGATGTTACTCTTTGGTAACTAACTATATTTTTTGCTCAAATATGAGAATTCAAGAATAGTCCAGAAAGAAGATAGAAGTATGAAATAAAAAAAGTTTACCAACCTGAAGATCCTGCATGTTCAGACGTGTTCCTTTCATCATCTTCAACGCAGCTTCCTCCTGAGAAGGAACACTTCTCATGATGTTGTTTCATTTGGGCAACTAGGCCTTGCATTTCTTTGTTGCACAGTTTGTATTTTGCACGCATGCCTGTCTTACCCACAGGTAGAGGAACTTCATTAAAATATTTCCAAACTGGCTCTCTTTTCCGGCCTGCTGCCATTATAGGTTTACCCTTCTCTCGTGAGAGAATGGTATGATAGATCTCAAATCAATAAAGGCTACAATCAGAAAGACCTAGATTTCTGGAATATGCTGCTCAAACAGTTTCACTTTTGCTTCTACTTCCTATCCCTCCCTTCTCACATTTATCTCCAGACTTCTTCTCCTTGTCCAGATCTATTCTGCCCCCAACAATCTTCTATTCGTTGAACTTTTCAAAACTTTGCACTTTTAGAGAGTGGTAAGGGACTGACTCTGTGTACACTAATTTGCAGAGGGACAATAGGGTTGAGGACTATTATTTCTCACCTCTAGATATTTATTTAAAAACATTTTTGCTGTTAACAAGCATGTTATCTCTGGAGACACAAATCCACAGTTTGAGAACTGCAAAACTAAGCATCTCTGATTATATCTTCTAGACTGAGCAATGAGTCATAGAATCATAGACTGTCAGGGTTGGAAGGGACCTCAGGAGGTCATCTAGTCCAACTCCCTGCTCAAAGCAGGACCAATCCCCAATTTTTGCCCCAGATCCCTAAATGGCCACCTCAAGGATTGAACTCACAACCCTGGGTTTAGCAGGCCAATGCTCAAACCACTGAGCAATCGCTCCCCACATTGGGAGCCCCATTGGGTAGATAGAAATATTAACCTAAATAATCTATACAGAAGCCCCTGGAACCCCGTAAAATTGGGTTCCTAATCCATGAACTATTGGAACTCATTTACAAAACTTTTCTTAAATATTACATGAATATATTGTCTCGTACTATAGAATTAGAATTTATAATCCCTATTCCATAATGACAGGTTTCAGAGTAGCAGCCATGTTAGTCTGTATCCACAAAAAGAAAAGGAGTACTTGTGGCACCTTAGAGACTAACAAATTTATTTGAGCATAAGCTTTCGTGAACTACAGCTCACTCACTGGATGCATGCTAAGGTGCCACAAGTACTCCTTTTCTTTTATTCCATGATGAGGTATCTTTGAGCTATAATGGATCTTTAGATCGATTTTTTTTTTTAGGGGAAAAAACCTCTTTAAATAAAAAAATCTGAGATTTTTTTTAATTTTTATTTTATTTATTTATTTTTTTAAATCCATTGATTTTTTTTTTTATCCCACCCTGCCACTAGGACAGAGTGATGCAACATTATAAAACAAGCATTGCAAAACTACCTCAGCACATTGCACAAACACTTCTTTATTCCTCTCTCCAATTTCTAAATGAAGACATGCTTTCCAGCTCTGACTACTCTGCTTTATGTCAACTGTATATGGGGACAGGACACTTGGCCCTGAGAAGAGGGAGCTTCCCAGCGGAAGGAGATAACATAAGAACGGCTATACTGGGGTCAGACCCAAAGGTCCACCTCAGCCCAGTATCCTGTCTTCTGACAATAGCCAATGCCTGGTGCTTCAGAGGAATGAACAGAACAGGTAATCATCAAGTGATCCATCTCCTGTGGCCCATTCCCAGCTTCTGGCAAAATAAAGGCTGGGGACACCATCCCTGCCCATCCTGGCTAATACCCACTGATAGAAGCTATCCTCCACAATTTATCTAGTTCTTTTTTGAATCCTGATATAGGCTTGGCCTTCACAAAATCCTCTGGCAAAGATTTCCACAGGATGACTGAGTTATGTGAAGAAATACTTCCTTTTGTTTGTTTTAAACCTGCTGCCTATTAATTTCATTTGGTGACCCCCTAGTTCTTGTGTTATGAGAAGGAGTAAATAACACTTCCATATTTTCTCCATAGCAATCATGATTTCATAGACGTCTATCTCATTCCCCCCTTAGTCATCTCTTATCCAAGCTGAAAAGTCCCAGTCTTATTATTCTCTCCTCATATGGAAGCTGTTCCATGCCCCTAATAATTTTTGTTGCCCTTTTCTATACCTTTTCCAATTCCAATATATCTTTTTTGAGATGGGGTGACCACATCTGCACACAGTATTCACGATGTGGGCGTACCAGGGATTTATATAGAGGCAATATATTTTCTGTCTTATCTATCCTTTTCTGAATGATTCCCAACATTCTCTTAGCTTTTCTGACTGCCACTGCACATTGAGTGGATGTTTTCAGAGAACTATCCAGGATGACTCCAAGATCTCTTTCTTGAGTGGAAATAGCTAATTTAGCATCACTTTATATGTGTAGTTTCAGAGTAGCAGCCATGTTAGTCTGTATTCGCAAAAAGAAAAGGAGTACTTGTGGCACCTTAGAGACTAACACATTTATTTGAGCATAAGCTTTCGTGAGCTACAGCTCCAATGAAGCACAAGTACTCCTTTTCTTTTTATATGTGTAGTTATTGATGGTGGGTTTGGAGATTCTGCATTCCCTTTCCATTTGGTCAAGAGGGGAGAAATCTGCTGTGCCTCTTTAGAGCCAGGATCACACTCATTTCACTCCACTAGCTCAGCCCATGCTTAGGCGGAGGTAACAAGGCTCTGATGTGGCCTAATGCCTGCAGGAAACCATTGCATATTGCTCCATGACACTTACTTGTTACAAAGCCCGAGAACGTCATGTTGATCCAACCGCCGATAAGGATCATGGGTAGAACATTGGTTACATTCCCTTTCATCATATCCGTCAGCATAGTAGGATCTATCAAGTACAGATTGAACACAGTACATTAAGCACTGACTACATGCTGCCTTCCCAGATATTTTGTCACAGCCTGCCTTTCTGATGGTAGTTAAAGGAAAACAATGTAAGAGGTCACTTAGCTTGACTGAAAAAGTGGGTTGTATCAATAAGGAGTGAACGAGAGGTTAATCATGATGACAATACCCCCACCTAGGTCTTTTATATAGTGCTTTTCATAAGTAGATCTCAAAGCACTTTACAAAGGAGGTGAATAGCACCCAGTATTAATAAAGTGGTGTCACTTCAACTATGCAATCCATTACATTGACCTGAAATGGGGGCACAAAGCAAAACAGAGTCCAGGGTTCTGAATTCACAGTACTGCCAAGAATGCTAACTCCTGCAAGCTTTTTAGGACAGAACTCTACCTGCATCTCCGCAGATCTCAGAGGTTTCCTCTGAAAAATTTCAGCTTGACTAGGAATTTAGAAAGGCAAATTGTTTCCCTGCTGGGGGCTGGAGCCAGCTCCTAGTTGACCCTAACCCCAGTTGACTTCAGGAGGGCTGCATGCGTGGCAGAATTGAATTTAGCTTTTCCCTTCTGTTCCACCTCCCCAGGCCTTGTGGACGTTGGTGTTGGACTCTAGCCTGGGCTGAAGTCACAAACTGTCCCAAAAGGGGAAAGGTGTCAAAAACGCCACAACCGATAATCACGTTATATAAAATTATTGTTAAAAGAAAGCAGAGAACAGAGACAAAGAGATGGTGAGAGCCTTGTCTACACATGGAGTTTAACAAAAAGGTGTCAATTTAAACCAATTTAGTTGAACTGGTGCAAATCCGTACGTGGACATGGATTTAAATTTAGCTTAAGTCAATTAGGAATGGGTTTTATGCTAAACTGAAGTAAGAGTGGCCACACAGGGATGCAACTGAAGTAAGTCTGTAGCCAAGGCCTAAAAGGACAGGTGATTAAGGACTGCCTGGCTTCTGCTGAGGGTACAGAAGTGTTATGGTAAGAGACTAGCACCATTTTAAGATAACGTAAGTGACAATACATGGGATCAGTGAAAACTTGTTTTTACTGGCCATTTTTGATAGGACAAAGCTGCCCTCCCTTTGGACCACTTCTTTTCTGAAGAGCATTTGACAATATAGTTTGAGTGTAGGGTAGCAGGAAGCATATAACAGCTGTCACCACCAAATGTGGGGTTAGAGGGATTTGTCATCACTTAGCTGGGCCTTTTACTAACCCTGAAAGATGCTGTGACTGAACGAGATGAGGCAAGGAAACCAGGCACCATCACCATTTCCACTCCTGTGTCCTAAGCAGTAAGCATATGGCTCCCGCTTATACCCACTCACCCTGTCAGATTCCTCCCCACACTCCCATTCCTCCTGCCTCTCTTTTCCTTTCTTATTAGAAATCTGACTTAAGCCTGGTTTACACTTAAAAGTTATGTCAGCAGAACTAAATCAGTCAGGGGTGTGAAAATCCACCCCCCGACTAATGTAGCTATGCTGCCAAAACCCTCAGCTTAGATGCAGACATAATAATGGCAGAGTGCTTCTGTCGAGGTAGCTAACATTGTGCGGGGACGTAGTGTTCCTACACCAACAGAAAAACTCCTTCTACTGGTGTAGGCTACATCTACACTAGGGTCTACACCAAAACTGCTATGCTGACAGAGGTTTTGTAGTGTAGACATACCCTCAGCCAACTAGGATAGTTTTAACCTTGAAATGCTTTGCTGTGACCAATTTGATAGGCCAATAATGATCTCCAAGTACCTGTGCTCTGAGTAGCTCGAAAGCTTGTTTCTCTCACCAACAGAAGTTGGGCCAATAAAAGCTAGTTCCTCACCTACCTTTTCTCTCTAATATCCTGGGACCAACATGGCTACAACACTGCACAGAGCTAACAATACACATTTTCAGAGACATTCAGCAGGTCTGCCAGGGCAGACAAGACTTGAAGGGCTTGTCTACACTGGCAAGTTTGTGTGCAGTAAAGCAGCTTTGAGCGCAGTAACTCCCAAGGTGTTCACACTGCCAAGCCACTTAGTGCGCAGAAATTGCGCAGTTGCAGCGCTCTAAAAAAACCACCTCAACAAGAGGTGTAGAGCTGTCTTTCACCAGGGCTACAGTGCTGCAGTGCCAGTGTAGACACCGTGATGATTACAGCCTGTTCTCACCTCTCTGGCCATCGGTTTGAACTCTACTGCCCTGTCCTCAGGTGACCAACCATCAGCCGCACCCTGTACATTCCTTTGCAAATTTGAAAGTCCCCTTCCTGTGTGCTCAGTGATGCGTGCAGTGGTCTCAGCGCATCTTTCCAGGTGGCCATGCCTGTTCCACGCACCAGGCGATCCCCCCCACTTGGCGCAATGCTGAGCTGCTGGTCCTCATCGGAATTTGGGGAGAGGAGGCAGTGCAGTGACAGCTGCGCTCCAACTGTTGGGATTTTGATACCTATGGACAGATTTCTAGAAGCATGACAGAAAAGGGCCATGACTGGGACACATTGCAGTGCAGGGTTTTGCAGTGAAGGAGCTGCGGAATGCCTACCACAAGGCGCGGGAGGCAAACTGCCGCTCCGGTGCTGAGCCCACGAGCTGCCAGTTCTACAAAGAGCTGGACGCGATACTCCACCTCCATTACGAAGTCCCCTGTGGATACTTCGTTGCCAGTCGAGAGTGGACCTAGCCAGGAGGAGGCAATCTTGGATGAAGAGGGTGAGGGGGAACCAGAGGCAGAGGATGACTCGGAGGCCAGAGATGCATGCAGTCAGGAGCTCTTTTCTACCCCGGAGGAGCCTAGCCAGTCATAGCAGGTGGATATTGGCGAAGCGCAAACAGGAGAGGAGGCCCCTGGTAAGTGAATCTGATTTTCGGAATTGCTGAAGCGAGTTGTTGGGGACAGGAAGGTTGCAGAAAGCAGGCTTGTCTCCCACATCATGCCTAGTCTGAGCGGTGGAAAAGGCTGTTGATACACTCCCTCACTTCATGGGAACCTCCCTCAGAGATCTCCAGGAAACTCTTGTGGAGACACTGGGCAATCCACTCCCGCAGATTCCTCGGCTGTTTCTTGCCCCATTAACTGTAACTTTCCCGCGCCACTGTGCCGTCACGGGGGGTGGGGTGGGGAGGCAGGGACCATAGCTGCACACAGGCTATCCACACAGGGGCCAGGGCGGAAGCCGCAGGCTTGGAGAAGACTCTCCCTTGATTCCCTGCTCACACTCAGCAGTGAGATATCTTCCAAAATGATCACCTCCTGTGGAAAGTGTGGGGACAGGAATGATTATCAGGCCCACCCTACAGTGCTGGCTCTCCCCAAGTGCCCAAGAGCCACGTGCCCAGTGTACAGCAGGATCTGGGAACAGTGATTTACCCTGCCCCTGTGGCTACTCACCATTTTGGGGGTCTTGTGGCTTATGTGTGCTTGCCTGGGGTCAGACAGTTAGTGTCAGGTGTGTGAGTACTGGCTGTGTTTTCAAGCACTGAAACAGTGTTGTCTGTGTTGCAAACAATACTGCTTCTGTAAAATGTTGCATTTAAACTTCACAAAGATGACCTTGGGAGGCCAGCCTCCCTTATCGGTGGCAGAACGGTTGCGAGGAATTCAAAAGCGGCCAAGAAGGACTAAGGAGAACTTTATGCGAGAGGTTATGATGCAGTCTGCCGCCGAGAAAAAGGAATTGAAGGAGTGGTGGGACGGTGAGAAGAGGGAACGAAAGGAGAACATGGCACATCAGAAAGAAGCCATGGAGCGGCTCTTAACAGTTATGGAGCACCAAGCGGACACAATCCAGGAGATACTAGCTCTTCAAACCGAGCAGCTCCGCGCCCGCCCTCCCCTGCAGCCACTGTCGCAAAACTCTTTCCCATGTGCCACTCCCCCCACTGCCAACACACTCTTATCAATCTCCTGGCTCCACTCTCTACCCGCAGCATTCCACTCCTCCCTCCTCACAGTCCAGCAGTGTGGACTCCCAATACCCACTACACTCAACACCCATCCATCTGTAGTTTGGCCCTGATGAAGTACAGCACCCGCTGCATCGTACTCCAAAGGAGAAGGTTGGGTATGATCCCTGGACATACACAAATCTGTAGCCATCCCGGGAGCCCTCCTCCTCTTGAGACTTTCCATTCCCCCATTCCTTCCATTTCCCCCCACAATCCCCCTCCCTGCTGATGAATTTTTTCTTTTGACTCTCTCCTCTCGTTGTTGCCTTTCAATAAAAAATTGTGCTTCTTTGAAATCAATCTTATTCTATTAAGGGAAAGCAAAAAAGAGCACTGCAAAGCAACATACTATGTTAAGGCCCCTTCTTGCATCATGTGCACCAATCACCTCCTAGCATTACAAGCACTGCAATCTCGAGCATAGCAACAAATATTAGTGGCTTTCAGCTTCAAATTGCTGCCTCAAAGCATCCCTGATCCTTATGGCCCCGTGCTGTGCCCTTCTAATAGCCCTGGTCTCTGGCTGTTCAAACTCAGTCTTCAGGCTCTGAGCCTCTGCAGTCCAGCCCTGAGTGAACCTTTCACCCTTCCCTTCAAAAATATTATGGAGCGCACAGCATGCAGCTATAAGCATAGGAATATTATCGGCCATGTCCAGATTCCCATACAGGCATTGCCAGCGGGCTTTTAAATGGCCAAATGCACACTCCACAGTCATTCTGCACTTGCTCAGCCTGTTGTTGAACCACGTCTGGCTTCAGGAGCCATGGCATTAAGGGGTAGGCGAGGTCTCCCAGGATCACAATGGGCATTTTGATTTCCCCCCACGGTGATCTTCTGATCTGGGAAGAAAGTCCCTGCTTGCAGCTTCTTGAACAGGCCAGTGTTCCGAAAGATGTGTGCGTCATGCACCTTTCAGGACCAGCCTGCGTTAACGTCTGTGAAACGCCCACGGTGATCCACAAGTGCCTGTAGAACCATTGAGAAATACGCCTTGCGATTAATGTACTCGGTGGCTAGGTGGTCTGGTGCCAGAATTGGAATGTGTGTGCCATCTATCGCCCCTCTGCAGTTAGGGAAGCCCATTTGTGCAGAGCCATCCACAATCTCACACACGTTGCCCAGAGTCACGGTCTTTTGGAGTAGGATGCAATTAATGGCCCTGCACACTTGCATCAACACGAGTCCAACGGTCGACTTGCCCACTCTGAACTGGTTAGCGACTGATCGGTAGCAGTATGGAGTAGCCAGCTTCCATAGTGCAATCGCCACGCGCTTCTCCAACGGCAGGGCAGCTCTCATTCTCATGTCCTTGCACCACAGGGCTGGTGCGAGCTCATCACACAGTCCCAAGATGTGGCTTTCCTCATGCAAAAGTTCTGCAGCCACGGCTCGTCATCCCAGATGTGCATCATGATGTGATCCCAGCACTCAGTGCTTGTTTCCCGAGCTCAAAAGCAGCGTTCCACAGGGGTCAGCACCTCCGTGAATGCCACAAGAAATCTCTTGTCGTAGCTACTACGTGTGGTGAGATCAATGTTGCACTCCTCTTGCCTTTGCAGTTTAAGGAATAACTCCACTGCCACTCGTGATGGTCAGTGCGAACAGCATTCTTGTCAACAGCTAGGGATCCATTCCTGCAGCCAGAAAGAGGCAGGGCAGGGCACGCAGCACACAAACTGTTGAAAGATGGCACCAAATGCGGACGGAAGCACAGGGATTGCTGGGATGCGAAGCAATGCATCACGGGACATTGAGACAGGACCCAGGATGCCCCACAACCCCTTCTGCCTTTCCACAAGTCTTGGCAGCAAAAGAGAAAGAGGTTCTCTGTGGGATAGCTGCCCAGAGTGCACCACTCCAAATAGCACTGCAAGTGTGAACACGCTATTGCACAGGCAGCTGTCGGTGTGAACCCACCACAGCAGTTTTCCTTTGGCGCTCCCTAAGCAGCGCTGTAACTGCCGGCACTGTAACTTTGCCAGTGTAGACGTGCCCTAAGGCTAAAAATATGCAGGGGGGAAAAACCCCAAATGCTTATTCCTTATTCATTTAAAGCAACAAAAAGGAAAGCATAAGGCCAGTTTTTCAATTTTTTGCAGTTTACCTTTTAAAGATGGTAACCCCCTAAAGACTCTACCCAAGCTTCATGGCCTCACTTCAGCAGAGGGGGAGGATATAAGTGAGGTGATCAGAGGTCAGCAAGTGACAAGGCAACATAAAATACCATCACTTGTGAGCCCAATGCAATTGCTTGTAGATCCTAGCCAAACCAACATCTTATTACTATCCTTATTACTTTGTTTATATTTTAAGGGGGGGAAATAAAAACAATAAGTTACAAGAGAGCTACAGACTTGTCAGGAAAGCCACCTGCTTACTTAGAATGTCTTTTGCAATAATCTCTTAACATACCTGTCATTGGAGAAGGGGGCACTACCTTCCTTTTTGTTTTTTTAAAAAATCCATCCTCTGGGTTATTGAAGAAATACTTCCGTGTCAGGAAAGACTGAAAACAAAAGGAAGAGCAAATTCTAACCGGGCTGGGAACCAGACAAGTACAACAGAGTTTACAAACAGCAGAATTCCTCTCGAATGTTCAGGATGCATGCTTGTCATTTTTGCCTTTTTCATATCTCCTCCTTCCTCTCCTGCAGAGATGCAATAACCTCATGTACAGTCTTGCTCTGCTTTCCAGGTTTCATAGACTTTAAGGCTGGAAGGGACCATCCTAATCACCTAGAGTGACTTCCTGTACATTGCAGGCCACAGAACCCCATCCACACCCCTCCTATAATAGACCCCTAGCCTCTGGCTGAGTTACTGAAGTTCTCCAAATCATGATTTAAAGACTTCAAGTTACAGAGAATCCACCATTTACATTATTTTAAACCTGCAAGTGACCTGTGACCCATGCTGCAGAGGAAGACAAAAACCTGCCAGGATCTCTGCCAATCCTTCCCAACTCCAGATACAGCAATCAGTTGGATCTTGAGCACTTCAGCAAGACCCAACAGCCAGACACCTGGGAAAGAATTCTCTGTAGTAACTCAGAGGCCTCCCCAACTAGTGTCCCATCACTGGCCAGTGGGGATATTTGCTACTAGCAGTCGCAGAATAGCTACAAGTCACTGTAGAAAGTTTCATCAGACCATCCCCTCCGTATGCTTATCAAACTCAGCCTTGAAGCCAGTTAGGTTTTTCCCCTGGATTCCAGTAATTTCAATAACTGATTTGTATTTGGGCAGAGCTTCTGTCTTCAATGTCCCCCAGGTTAGTGTCTATCTCTGAAATTCCATCTGAGGCATCCACATCTCAAACATTATTGACTGTTTCATGCACAGAAGCCATTTGCTCCCAAGGAGACTTACACCTTTCTACATTTCTTTTTTTCTCCAAGATGGCTTCCCAATATTCTCAGAGGCTGAGAACAAACTATTTATATTTTGAAAGAAATTAAATCAATGCTGATGTGAATGTTTGGTCCCAGTTGGGACCAATCAGCCCATGTCCCGTGACCTACTGCAGTGTTCCACATTACTGCTTTTCTTTTTAAACATGTAACATTTTATATACAAAATGAACACATGAATCTTACTACAAGAACCTTAACTACTTTAGGAACTGTCTGACATTTGAGCGCAAGTCTCAACTTTAACAATGAATTAATGCTACTTTCTGCACTTAATATTTGAAAAAGATTTGGGGGTCGTGGTGGATAATCAGCGGAACATGAGATCCCAGGGCGACGCTGTGGCCAAAAAGGCTAATGCGATCCTTGGATGCATCAACAGCGGAATCTTGAGTAGGAGCAGAGAGATTATTTTACTTCTGTATTTGGCACTGGTGGAATCCTGTGTCCAGTGCTGGTGCCCATAATTCAAGAAGGATGTTGATAAATTGGAGAGGGGTCAGAAAAGAGCCATGAAAATGATTAAAGGATTAGAATATAGTGGTAGACTCAAGGACATCAGTATATTTAGCCAACAAAGTGAAGATTAAGGAGTGACTTGATTACAATCTATTAGTACTTACACAGGGAACAAATATTTGATAACAGACTCTTCAATCTAGGAGAGAAAAGATATAACAATGCCCCATGGCAGGAAGTTGAAGCAAGACAAATTGATGCTGGAAATAAGGGGTAAAATTTTAACAGTGAAAGTAATTAAACACTGGAACAACTTACCAATGGTTGTGGTGGATTCTCCATCATTGATCATTTCTAAATAATGATTGGATGTTTTTCTAGATGTGCTCTAGGAATTATTTTCAGGGGAGGGTTCTGTAACTTGTGTTATACAGAAGGTGAGACTACATGATCACATTGGTCCCTTCTGGCTTAGGAATTTATAAATCTACGTTCATTTAGGTCATCATTCTCTCTATACAGACTTCATAAAAAGACTAAAGAAATTCAAATATGCAGCTTCACACATGTACATACCTGTTTTGGAATGTATTTTCCATTTTCTCTGAGGACTCTGCTTCGAATTAGGACTTGGCTAAAAAAAAGAAATCCTTTATTGCAGGACTATCGAAGATCAATATTAGGGAAGAGTAGAAATGAGGGCTGCAAGTGAGCTGTAGGTAAACAACATGCTGGACAGTAATTGAGCTGAGAAAGGCTGACTCAGCAACATCTACCACACAAATATAAAGACAAATTCCTATTAATGGAAACTCATTTCCAGAGTATCCATTTTCACAGTTTGGAGCATCTCACTCATAAAACAGGATGGGTGAGGAATAAAAAGGTCACCTCTTCCTCCTCCTTCCAGATTGGGAAAAGAAGATTTCCTGAGAGGAGGACAAATTAAATTGTATCAGATGCTGTATATGTACCCTTTGGAATGACATTTAGACTCCATGAAGCAGCTTCATGGATTTTTGGGCCTCCTTTAAGCAGAATTTTCTGACAGATAATAGCAGCTTCTTCTAGGTCTAAAGGCAATTTTTATAGGAAAACCAAAAATATGTCTAGCATTAAATAGACTTCATTAACCAAAATCTTTGCTGTCCCAACTTAAACGAGATTTAATAGGAAATGTATTGTGCAAAGCAGCAGGAGAATCAGTGTAATTTTTTATACATAAGAATAGATTCCTCAGGAGGAAGTAGTGATACTGAGGGTAAATCAATGGCAAAATTAGTAGCACCCAATGAAAAAAATAGCTGCAGCTCAAGATGAGATCCAAACATGACTAGGGACAGCCAGACAAAAAAGATAAATGAACATAATGAATGAATACTCCCTGTCTGTATTACCTTTACACTCTCCAGCCTATTTTAAGAACTCCTTCCAACAAAGGCATCTTTCCACCCTTTTACAGCAGGATAATTGAGTTTACATAGAAATTATTCGCATGAACCAGGTCTTTGATTCATCTAGTTCAATACCCTGTTTCCACTGTGGCCAGTGACAGAAACTTGGGAACCAAGGGAATTTTTTTCAGAATGTTCATGAAATCCTCGGATGCTATATGATAAGCACCTCATAAAAGTCCACGAGGAAATTAATACATAATAGAATTTGAATAGTACAGTAAATATGGCCTGGGGCCACACAGTGAATAAGGAAAAGAAATACTGGATAGCTGTTCATTCAGTAAGCTCTATCCATCAAGTTCATTGAATGAGATGGAGTCCAGTGAAAAAATGTGATCATGTAATTAGAAATTGTTTCATATTGCATACAGACAAGGAGTCCAAATTAAGCTTGCACAAGCAACTTTAATCCTGGCATTTCCTTACTTTTGACTTTGCAAACTTAATGTTCTTTTATCCTAGCTTTATTAGAAAGACTGTAGGAAAACTTTGGTGCACTTGTTAACTTACCTGTCAGACACTTGTTCCCTAGTGAGCTTTTTGTCACTTTGGAGCAAGATGGACACGTAGTGACGAATCATCCCAACAAAGAATGTTATGAAAACAATTGGAAGAACCACCCATAACCGGATATTGGAGTCCAGCAGCAGCTCTGGTTCGCTCATCTTTAGAGTAGATTCTGGTAAACAAAATGGACCTGATTATGCGTTACATCCTGAAGGCACGTAGCACTTTCCACTCTTCATCCGGAAAAATGGTGTGTTCTGAACTTGTATTTGCTAGCATGTGGTGACTAACAGCAGCTATCTCATGATTTGGCTTATAATTGTTTTCAATTTTGTGAAATTGGTCCTTCTAAGGCACCAAGTCTATATATTTCTGGTCCGGACTTCATTCTGTTTGCACATTATAAATGTGATCAAGTCATGATGACTTGTACTTAAGCTACCATTAATTTTTAGTTCTGTGCTCCATTCCCTCTTCATCTATTAGGACAAGGTCTAATAAAGAATTCCCCTATGTCAGCTGCAACACTTTTTGAGTTAGGAAATTGCTATGTACAGTGTTTAGAAATTCCAGTGGTGGTTTAGTACTGGCAGCATGAGACCTCCAGTATGTGTTACTCAAACGGAAGTCCTCCATGATCACAGTTTTTCCCCCCCTATACATTATAGTAATTCCAATTCCTCTTGTTTGCTATCCAGGCTTTTAACACTAGTGTATAGGAAATTCAGTCATTTCTTCTCTTCACATCCATTGGTTCCTTGATTAATTTTGTTTCAACATCTCAACTTTGTGCTCATTTTACCCTCTCCTTCTGCTATTAGTTTAACCCCCTGACCTGACTACTCTGGTCAGCCTGTCCCTGAAGAGATTGGGCCACCTTCTGCTGAGGTGGAGGCCATCCAAATTACACAGCTCCCTCTTCCCATAGAGGAGGCCCAATGTTCCACACAACCAAAACCCTCCACTGTACGCCATTTACGTAGACAGTGGTTCACAGCTAGAATCTTCTGCCTTCTGTCTTCCTTCGCTTGTAGGGCAGGAAGGAGCTTGGAAAAGGTTGCTTGAACATTCTTTTTCAGCATGCTTCTGAGTTCCCTGAAATCATATCTGTGAGCTATTCATTGACACAGTGTCATTAGTGCCAATTTGAACAATCACCATAGCTCCTAGCCCACTAACTTCAGAAACGTGTCCAGTTTCATGTCTTGGCTCTGGGAAGGCACCACACTGCCTGACTCCTGCTGAACGTTCATTTGATTCTTGTGAGGACTGAGTTTCCTGCAAGGATCATCTGCCTTCCTTGGATGGTTGAGGACCGCTAACACTCATTAGAACTACAGACTGACTTGTCTTAACTGCAATTTTACCTGCTGTTAGTCACCCTGTGATTGATAAGCAGAGTTATGAATACAACGAGTTTCCTTCTGATGATAAGGATGAAGAGCATCAAAAATTACCCATCCATTACATGCAAGAAGGGAGGTTAAAGCAACAGTAGCAGTGGGGAACTGTTTGATCCTCAGGGTTGGTGTGTGTGGGCACCATGCCCCATTTGCCACGTGCCAGCGCCCATCACTTCTACTGTCCCCTGCCCAGCAAAGAGACCCCAGCCCCCTCCCCAGCCCAACAGCCGCATGCTGCAACCAGCCCAGCACAGAGACCGCAGTCTCCTCCCAGGCCCGACAGCTGCCTGCTACCCCCTGCCCGGCACAGAGACCTCAGCCCCTTCACTGGCCTGACAGCTGCCTGCTGACCCCTGCCCAGCACAGAGACCTCAGCTCACTCCCTGGCCGGACATCCACCTGCTGCCCCCAGCCCAGCAGAGAGACCCCAGCTCCCTCCCTGGCCTGACAGCCGCTTACTGCCCCCCACCCAGTACAGATACCCCAACCCCTTCTCTGGCCCAACAGCCACCTACTGCCCTGTGCCCAGCACAGAGACCTTAGCCCCCTCCCCGGCCCGACATCCACCTCCCGCCCTCAGCCCAGCAGAGAGACCCCAGCCCCCTCCCCAGCATAACAGCTGCCTAGTGCACCATGCCTGATACAAAGACCTTAGACCCATCCCTGGCCTGACAGCCACCTATTGCCCTGTGCCCGGAACCGAGACCCCAGCCCCTTCCCCGGTCTGACTGGCACCTAATGCCCACTGCCAGGCACTGAGATCCCAGCTCCCCCGCGGCCTGACAGTCACCTACTGCCCCCTGCCCGGCACAGAGACCCCAGGCCCCTCCCCAGCCCAACAGCACCTACTGCCCCATGCCCAGCACAGAGACCCTAACCCCTTCCCTGGCCAGACAGCCACCTACTGCCCCCTGCTGGGCCAGAGACTCCAGGCTCCTCCCTGGCCCGACAATCACCTAGTGCCCCCAGCCCAGCACAGAGACCCTGTGACGTTCTGTATCTCGGGGGATCACCCAGTACCCCCATGTTCATCCTTATAATATGTCTGTGTGGTATCTAATGCAAAGTTTGTCATGTTGGGTGTCTTTAGAAGGCTTATGATGTACTGAGCATTGTTGTTATGGTAATGTTATAGTAAACATTGTTATAGCAATGTTATAGATTGTAATTTCATGTATATAGTTATGAGGCTGAAAATGCGTCCTCATGGCTTAAAGCAAGCCCAGGCAAAAACTCTCCAGAAGCAGAGGGGCAGTTCACACCTCATCGGGGCATGTATGGGACAACCCAGCCCAGCCTCACAGGAACAAAGGACACTGGCCTAGGCAACAACAGATGATCTGTTGGACTCTCGAGTGAGTCACCCCCCTTCCTTTGGTCAGTTTGGGAATGTGATGAGGTAGTGCTCACTTGACTCTGAAGGAGGGGTGAGGGGGGCAAAGCCAAGAGGGAAGAAAGGACATGATAAAAGGGAGAGACGTTTGCCATGCCCTTCTTCTCTCTTCCACCTTCATCTACAGACATCATCACCAAGCGATTGAAGCGCTGATCAAAGGGGAGAGCCTGGCTGAAGAGCAACCAGCCAGCCTGTGGTAAGAAGTTTGTAAGGGTACAGAAAGTGTTAAGATCAGCTTAGAATGCGTTTTGCTTTTATTTCATTTGACCAAATCTGACTTCTTGTGCTTTGATTTATAATCACTTAAAATCTGTCTTTCATAGTTAATAAATGTGTTTGATGTTTATTCTACCTGAAGCAGTGCATTTGGTCTGAAGCGTGTCAGAGATTCCCCTGGGGATAACAAGCCTGGTACATAAAATGATGAATTCATATGAGCTTGCAGCGTCCAGTGAGCATAACTTGACACTGCAACACGGAAGTTCCTAGAGTTGTGTCTGGGACCGGAGATATTGGTTAGTGTCATTCGGCTGCAAGTCGCTGGGAGCAGCTTACATGCCAGAGGCTGTGCGTGAACAGCCCAGGAGTGGGGGTTCTCACAGCAAAGCAGGGTAAGGCTGGCTCACAGAGTCAAGGATTGGGGTGACCTAGCAGATCACTGGTCCAGATGACACCAGAGGGGACCATCACAGATCCTAACCGCCTCCCTGGCCCGACAGCCACCTGCTGCCCTGTGCCCGGCCCAAAGACCCCAACTCCCTCCCGGGCCGGACAGCCGCCTACTGCCCCCTACCCAGCACAGAGACCCCAGCCTGACAGCCGCCTACTGCCCCCTACCCAGCACAGAGACTCCAGCCCCCTCCCCGGCCCGACAGCTGCCTACTGCCCCCTGCCCAGCACAGAGACTCCAGCCCCCTCCCCGGACCGACAGCCGCCTACTGCCCTCTGCCCAGCACAGAGACCCCAGCCCCCTCCCCGGCCCGACAGCCGCCTACTGCCCCCTGCCCAGCACAGAGACCCCGGCCCGACAGCCGCCTACTGCCCCCTGCCCAGCACAGAGACCCCGGCCCGACAGCCGCCTACTGCCCCCTGCCCAGCACAGAGACCCCGGCCCGACAGCCGCCTACTGCCCCCTGCCCAGCACAGAGACCCCGGCCCGACAGCCGCCTACTGCCCCCTGCCCAGCACAGAGACCCCGGCCCGACAGCCGCCTACTGCCCCCTGCCCAGCACAGAGACCCCGGCCTGACAGCCGCCTACTGCCCCCTGCCCAGCACAGAGACCCCGGCCCGACAGCCGCCTACTGCCCCCTGCCCAGCACAGAGACTCCAGCCCCCTCCCCGGCCCGACAGCTGCCTACTGCCCCCTGCCCAGCACAGAGACTCCAGCCCCCTCCCCGGACCGACAGCCGCCTACTGCCCCCTGCCCAGCACAGAGACTCCAGCCCCCTCCCTGGCCTGACAGCCGCCTACTGCCCTCTGCCCAGCACAGAGACCCCAGCCCCCTCCCCGGACCGACAGCCGCCTACTGCCCTCTGCCCAGCACAGAGACCCCAGCCCCCTCCCCGGCCCGACAGCCGCCTACTGCCCCCTGCCCAGCACAGAGACCCCGGCCCGACAGCCGCCTACTGCCCCCTGCCCAGCACAGAGACCCCGGCCCGACAGCCGCCTACTGCCCCCTGCCCAGCACAGAGACCCCGGCCCGACAGCCGCCTACTGCCCCCTGCCCAGCACAGAGACCCCGGCCCGACAGCCGCCTACTGCCCCCTGCCCAGCACAGAGACCCCGGCCCGACAGCCGCCTACTGCCCCCTGCCCAGCACAGAGACCCCGGCCCGACAGCCGCCTACTGCCCCCTGCCCAGCACAGAGACCCCGGCCCGACAGCCGCCTACTGCCCCCTGCCCAGCACAGAGACCCCGGCCCGACAGCCGCCTACTGCCCCCTACCCAGCACAGAGACTCCAGCCCCCTCCCCGGCCCGACAGCCGCCTACTGCCCCCTGCCCAGCACAGAGACCCCGGCCCGACAGCCGCCTACTGCCCCCTGCCCAGCACAGAGACCCCGGCCCCCTCCCTGGCCCGACAGCCGCCTATTGCCCCCTGCCCAGCACAGAGACCCCGGCCTGACAGCCGCCTACTGCCCCCTACCCAGCACAGAGACCCCGGCCTGACAGCCGCCTACTGCCCCCTACCCAGCACAGAGACCCCGGCCTGACAGCCGCCTACTGCCCCCTGCCCAGCACAGAGACTCCAGCCCCCTCCCCGGACCGACAGCCGCCTACTGCCCCCTACCCAGCACAGAGACCCCAGCCTGACAGCTGCCTACTGCCCCCTGCCCAGCACAGAGACTCCAGCCCCCTCCCTGGCCCGACAGCCGCCTATTGCCCCCTGCCCAGCACAGAGACCCCGGCCCGACAGCCGCCTACTGCCCCCTGCCCAGCACAGAGACTCCAGCCCCCTCCCCGGCCCGACAGCCGCCTATTGCTCCCTGCCCAGCACAGAGACCCCGGCCCGACAGCCGCCTACTGCCCCCTGCCCAGCACAGAGACCCCAGCCCCCTCCCCGGCCCGACAGCCGCCTACTGCCCCCTGCCCAGCACAGAGACTCCAGCCCCCTCCCTGGCCTGACAGCCGCCTACTGCCCCCTACCCAGCACAGAGACCCCAGCCCGACAGCTGCCTACTGCCCCCTACTCAGCACAGAGACCCCAGCCTGACAGCTGCCTACTGCCCCCTGCCCAGCACAGAGACTCCAGCCCCCTCCCTGGCCCGACAGCCGCCTATTGCCCCCTGCCCAGCACAGAGACCCCAGCCCCCTCCCCGGCCCGACAGCCGCCTACTGCCCCCTGCCCAGCACAGAGACTCCAGCCCCCTCCCTGGCCTGACAGCCGCCTACTGCCCCCTACCCAGCACAGAGACCCCAGCCCGACAGCTGCCTACTGCCCCCTACTCAGCACAGAGACTCCAGCCCCCTCCCTGGCCCGACAGCCGCCTATTGCCCCCTGCCCAGCACAGAGACCCCGGCCCGACAGCCGCCTACTGCCCCCTGCCCAGCACAGAGACCCCAGCCCCCTCCCCGGCCCGACAGCCGCCTACTGCCCCCTACCCAGCACAGAGACCCCAGCCCCCTCCCCGGCCCGACAGCCGCCTACTGCCCCCTGCCCAGCACAGAGACCCCAGCCCCCTCCCCGGGCCTTATCCCCTCCTCACCCTTCGCCTTGACTCCGCTTCCGGGATTGATTGAACGCAGCCTTTCCGTGAGGCCCAGGAAATACGTAATTGTGAGGTCATCATCGCGAGACAGGACTCACTGTCTGGCGGGAAACACGAGTAGAGTCTGGAGCTGTCAGCGCGAACGGTAACCGCGGTTCTGCGGCCGTGGGAATGTCTCCTACTGGCCGCAGGGCCTCCCGCTTCCCTTCCTCCTCCCCTCCCCGGCCTGGTCTCCATGGTAGCGGGTGTTTGGGGGGATGGTGCCCTCCGTCTCTATGGCAAAGAGGTTTATGGGGGTATGGTGTCCCCACCGTCTCTGGGGTAACGGTGTCGGGGGTTGGTGCCCTTCCACGTCTCTGTGGTAACAGTGAGTTGGCACTAGTAACCCCCCCACGTCTCTGTGGTAGCGAGGCGTATGTGTGTGGGGGTACTACCCTCCCACGTCTCTGTGGTAGCGGGGCGTGTGTGTGTGGGGGTACTACCCTCTCACGTCTCTGTGGTAGCGGGGCGTGTGTGTGGAGATAGTGCCCTTCCACCTCCCTGTGGTAGCGGGGTGTGTGTGGGGGGATGGTGCCCTTCCACCTCTCTGTGGTAGTGGGGGGTGTGGCTGGATAGTGCCCTCCCACGCCTCTGTGGTAGTGGGCTGCGTGCAGGGATGGTTCCACTCCGCATCTCCATGGCAATGGGCAGTTATGCACAGCCGATAATGGGGTGTGTGTGGGGTATGGTCTCTGTGATCTCTGTGCTAGTGGGGTGTTTATGGGGATGGTGCCCCCCGACATCTCTGTGCTAGTGGGGTGTTTGTGGCGATGGTGCCCCCTACATCTCCCTGGTAGTGGGCTATGTGTGGGGATAGTGTCCCCCCACGTCTCCGTGGCAATGTGGTGTGTGTGGGGATTGTGCCCCTTCATGTCTCCGAGATAGCGGGTTGTGAGGCGGATGGTGCCCCGCACATTTCTGTGATAAAGGGGTGTGTGCGGGTATGGTGCTCTCCCACATCTCCATTGCAGCGCGATGTGGAGGGGATGGTGCCCCCCGTCTCTGTGGTAGCGGGGTGTATGTGGGGATGGTGCCCTCCCACATCTCTGTGGTAGCGGGGTGTGTGTGGGGATGATTCTCCCCCATCTCCATGGTAATGGAGAGTGTGCGGGGATGGTGCCCCCCCCGCGACTCCGTGGTAATGGAGTTTGTGGGTGGGGATGGTGCCCTCCCCCGTTTCTGTGGTTGTGGGGGGATGGTTCCCCTCTGCGTCTCCGTGGTAGCAGGTTGTGTGCAGGGATGGTGCCCTCCATGTCTCCGTGGTAACATGGTGAGTGCGGGCATCATGTCCCCCCACCTTTCCATGGCAACGGGCAGTGTGTGGGGATTGTGCCCCTTCACGTCTCAGTGGCAATGCGGTGTGTGTGCGTATGGTCCTCTCCCATGTCTCCATTGTAGCGGGGTGGGGGGGGTGGTGCCCCCCATGTGTCTTGCTGGAAATGGTGCCCCCCGTCTCCATGGTAACGGGGCTTGTAGGGGGATGGTGCCATCCATGTCTCTGTGGTAGGGGTGTGTGTGTGGGGATGGTTCCTCTCTGTCTCTGTGTTAAGGGGGTGTATGGTGGTGATGGTGCTCTTCCACATCTGTGTAATAGTGGGGTGTGTGCGGGTTTTCCTCCGCATCTCTGTGGTAGCGGGCTGTGTGCAGGGATGGTTCTACTCCGCATTTCCATGGCAAAGGGTAGTTATGCACAGCTGGTAATGAGGTGTGTGTGGGGGGGATGGAAAAATCATGGAGCAGATCCTCAAGGAATCAATTCTGAAGCACTTAGAGGAGAGGAAAGTGATCAGGAACCGTCAGCATGGATTCACCAAGGGCAAGTCATGCCTGACTAATCTAATTGCCTTCTATGACAAGATAACTGGCTCTGTGGATGAGGGGAAAGCAGTTGATGTGTTATTCCTTGACTTTAGCAAAGCTTTTGATACAGTCTCCCACAGTATTCTTGCCAGCTGGATGAATGGACTATAAGGTGGATAGAAAGCTGGCTAGATTGTCGGGCTCAATGGGTAGTGATCAATGGCTCCATGTCTAGTTGGCAGTCGGTATCAATCGGAGTGCCCCAGGGGTCGGTCCTGGGGCCGGTTTTCTTCAATATCTTCATTAATGATCTGGAAGATGGGGTGGACTTCACCCTCAGCAAGTTTGCAGATGACACTAAACTGGGAGGAGTGGTAGATACGCTGGAGGGTAGGGATAGGATACAGAGGGACCTAGACAAATTGGAGGATTGGGCCAAAAGAAATCTGATGAGGTTCAACAAGGAAAAGAGCAGAGTCCTGCACTTAGGACGGAAGAATCCCATGCATCGCTACAGACTAGGGACCAAATGGTTAGGCAGCAGTTCTGCAGAAAAGGACCTAGGGGTTACAGTGGACGAGAAGCTGGATATGAGTCAACAGTGTGCCCTTGTTGCCAAGAAGGCTAACGGCATTTTGGGCTGTATAAGATGGGGCATTGCCAGCAGCTCGAGGGACGTGATCATTCCCCTCAATTCGACATTGTTGAGGCCTCATTTGGAGTACTGTGTCCAGTTTTGGGCCCCACACTACAAGAAGGATGTGGAAAAATTGGAACGTGTCCAGCGTAAGGCAACCAAAACGATTAGGGGACTGGAACGCGTGACTTATGAGGAGAGGCTGAGGGAACTGGGTTTGTTTAGTCTGCAAAAGAGAAGAATGAGGGGGGATTTGATATTTGCTTTCAACTACCTGAAAGGGGGTTCCAGAGAGGATGGTTCTAGACTGTTCTCAGTGGTAGCAGATGACAGAACAAGGAGTAATCTCAAATTGCAGTGGGGGAGGTTTAGGTTGGATATTAGGAAAAACTTTTTTACTAGGAGGGTGGTGAAGCACTGGAATGCGTTACCTAGGGAGGTGATGAAATCTCCTTCCTTTGAGGTTTTTTAAGGTCAGGCTTGACAAAGCCCTGGCTGGGATGATTTAGTTGGGGATTGGTCCTGCTTTGAGCAGGGGGTTGGACTAGATGACCTCCTGAGGTCCCTTCCAACCCTGATATTCTATGAGTCTATGATGGTGCCCCCCACGTCTCTGTGGCAGCGGGGTGTATAAGGGGATGGTGCTCTCCCACATCTCCATGGCAATGGGCTGTGTGTGGGGATGGTGCCTCTCCATGTCTCCGAGATAATGGGATGTGGGGGGGGATGGTGCCCCCCACATTTCTGTGGTAATGGGGTGTGTGCGGGGATGGTGTCCCCCCACTTCTCCTTGGCAACGGGTTGTGGGAGGGATGGTGCCCTGCCACGACTCTGTGATAGCGGGGGGTGTGTGGGGATGGTGCTTGCATGAGGTGAATTGAAAAATACTATTTCTTTTGTTTATCATTTTTACAGTGCAAATATTTGTAATAAAAATAATATAAAGTGAGCACTGTACACTTTGTATTCTGTGTTGTAATAGAAATTAATATATTTGAAAATGTAGAAAAACATCCAAAAATATTTAATACATTTCAATTGGTATTCTGTTGTTTAACAGTGCAATTATTCGCAATTAATTTTTTTAATCACAGCTATTTTTTTTTTTAGTTAATCACGTGAGTTAACTAAGATTAATCAACAGACCTAGTTAAAAGTCCTTTTGGGTCCTACACCCACCCCTGATTTTATTTGCCATTTTAAAAAATGATTTTTCAATAATATTTTCCTATTTAAGAACAAACTCTTTCTCTCTCTCCTATTGCTGTGTGACAAACTAACAGAAACAGCAAGGGGAAGTGACTGACTAACTGATTGTAGTGCAGAGGGCTGGGGAAAATGAGAGACTAAAACCAGTGTGATCTCAAATGTGTAAAGTAACCAAAGTGAAATAATAGAGAAAAATACTCCATAGGTTCATAGATTTCAAGGCCAGAAGGGATCATTGTGATCATCTAGTCCAGTGGCTCTCAAGCTTTCCAAACTACTGTACCCCTTTCAGGAGTCTGATTAGTCTTGTGTACCCACGAGTTTCACCTCATTTGAAAACTACCAGCTTACAAAATCAGACATAAAAATACAAAAGTGTCATAGAACACTATTACTAAAACATTGCTTACATTCTCATTATTACTATATAATTATAAAATAAATCAAGTGGAATATAAATATTGTACTTACATTTCATTGTATAGTATATAGGGCAGTATAAACAAGTCATTGTATAAAATTTTAGTTTGTACTGACTTCGCTAGTGCTTTTTACGTAGCCAGTTGTAAAACTAGGTAAATATCGAGATGAGTTGATGTACCCCCTGGAAGACCTCTGTGTACCCCTTGGGGTATGTGTACCCGTGGTTGAGAACCACTGGTTTAGTCTGACCTGCATAACATAGGCCATAGAACTTCCCCAAAATAATTCCTACAGCATATTGTTCTCTTCTGATAGCTACATTAATACCTAAAATTAGTGTATTTGTGATAATGATAGGTAAAATGCATTCAAAATAGGGATGTAAATAGCGTTTAGAAAAAGTAACGTTTTAAACTATTAAAATTATATTGGTTAAACATTTAACTGTTAAGGAGTTCACAATATAGGCTCCGGAACTAGGGTTGCTGCATCACCCCCACATTCTATGCTGGGCTCTGCTGTTGGTCTTGTGCCCGGTGTCCTGGGTGCTGGCCCCAGCCTCAACCCCCTTACTGTTTACTGAATACATTACTGGTAAGGCTGATGCTTATCGGTTACCATTTTACATCCTAATTCAAAAAGTGTGTTTTTTTAGCTTTGTCCCTTTTTTATATACTTACCTTTACACAAAATTAAAAAAAAATTACATATAATAGAGAACGAGCAGTACTTGTGGCACCTTAGAGACTAACTGTCTCTAAGGTGCCACAAGTAATTGTCATTCTTTCTGCTGGTACAGACTAACACGGCTACCACTCTGAAACATATAATAGAGAGTAATGCTAGATATGTGTCTGAAAGATATAGAAACAAAGTATCTCTCTCCTAGGTATTTATAATGTGCCCACAATCTTAGTAAGTGATGGTAGCTATATTATTTGAGAATTCTAATGTGATGATGTAATTGAAGATTGTATCATGATGTGTGCACACAAGGGAATAGAGTGATGGTTGCATGGTCAGCCTTGGCTTTGGGATTTACTGACATTTGACTATTTAACTGCGTAGACTTGTAATGTCGGAGTTTCTTTTGGTTACTCCAGTTAACTCACCATGTAATTCAACTGGCAGTTGAAAGAAACACAGAAACTCAGAACCTGGTGTTCTGATAAACTGCATTTTAGAAAAAGTGATACACCATGCTATTTTAATGTAACTGGAACTCCTTGACATCAGCCTGCATTGAAGAGGTGTTTGTGCAAAGAATAATGCTGGTTAATCCGATCTCTCTCATTTTCTTTGAATGGGCAGTCTGCACTCCTGGAGCACTTTTCCTTCACTGTATCCTGTCCTCTATTCACTTTAGATTTGTTTACAAATTTTAAAGTAAAGACTGATCTCTGCCTAGTTGCTAATTGTTTTTTTTTCATATTATTCTAGGATACAACAAAGGTTTTGTTGCCATGGTTTCAAAACGAAAATTGTCCAAATCTGATGCTCATGGGGACAGTCTGACTGCAGAATTACCACGTAAGTGTAACAAACTCCTCTTATTTGAAGTGAAATTCCTTTGGTAGAGGGCAACAGTTCACGGGCAGGGTGCATAGAAGTTTTCTAGTAAAGTGACGGGTTGTACAGAATGGCCCCACAGAATATAAAATGGTAATGTTTGATAAGCCACAGTACAATGAAAAATAACAAAACCAAGGGTGTTACCAGGTCTGAAAAATCTGATTGCCTCCTTTCCTCTATCTCTGCATTTATGTCTCTCTGGACTGACGGGAGCAAGCCTCAGTGCCATTAGAGGGAAGTAGTGAGCCCCTCCTTCCCCCAAAATAAGCCCATTCTACCAAAATCACAGATTTAAAAAAAACAGCCACCTCTCTACTGAATGGGGGAAGGAGAAAGCAACTTCATTTTCACTCTAGTAAATGTGCAAGGTGCTCAGATATCCCAGTGATAGACAAGGTAAAAGAACAGGGATAGAGAGTAAACTCTTCAGGGCAGGGATGTGCCTCCTACAGATGCCTGTAAATAAAGTACCTAGCATGCTGGTGGTGCTGTACAAATAATAACTAAGGCATTGCATGATTCATATGTGTTGGCCAAGCTTGTTGCACAGCTTAGGGGCTCCTTGCTTTCCTCTATTCGCCCCCACTCCACCCCTTCAAGCTCCCTGTGTGACACTCTCCCATCCCCTTCTATTACACTGGGACTCTCTTCAACTCCCCTCTATCTCCCTCCTGCTACGAGTTCTGTGTGCTGCATGGTTCCCTCTCCCATACCAGAGTTCCCCATTGTCCCCACATGCCAGTGGCTTGATTCCCCCCCATTTCCACTCTGCCCCATGCCTCCTCTTCGCCCCCATTCTAGGGGCTGTGTGTGCCTCCCCTTCCCCCATACCAGGTTTCCCTAGTCTTCCTCCCCACCGGGGTTCTCTGTGCCCCCATTCTTCCCTCCCCCATTCCTGGGTCCCCCATACTCTCCACCACGGCAGGGGCTCTGTATGTACTCCTAGACCCCTTTCTCCCATACAAAGGTCCCCCAATCTCCCCCCCCCCCAGGAGTTCTGTGTGCCCCATTCCCCTCTCCCTGTTTTCACCTTCCCTCTCATGCCTGTGTGGTCCCCACTTACTCTGTTCCAGAGTCTCCCATTCTCCCCCACATGCCAGAGTCTCTGTGTGCACTCCTATTCCCACCTTCACCCATGCCCCCCAGTCTGTCTTCCCCACCATACCAGGATTCCCCATTCTCTCTTCCACCAGGAGTTCTGTGTACTCTCCCTTTCCCCCTCCCCTCATTCCAGTGTTGCCCATGTCCATTCTCTGTGGCAGGAGTTCTGTGGCCTCCCCTATTCCTCCTTCCCTCTATGGCAGGGCCTCTTGGTGAACCCTTATTACCCGGCTTTCCCCATTTTCCCCTTTCCCCCCATGCTAGGGCTTTGGGTGTCCTCCTTCTCCCATCCCTCTCCCAGCATCCCCCATTCCCCCCGCCCCATGCCAATGGATGTGTTCATGTCCTTCTCCATTCCCCCTTCCCCCCAATTACTCTTGTTTCTGTCTGGGAGACAAGGTGGGTGAGGTAATATCTTTTATTGGACAAATTTCTGTAGGTGAGAGAGACAAGCTTTCCAGCTTACAGAAGTCATGCAGGGTGCCAAGATGTTACACTCTGTTGTAGGGGTGGGCAAATTTTTTGGCCTGAGGGCCACATCGGGGTTCCAAAACTGTATGGAGGGCTGGGTAGGGAAGGCTGTGCCTCCCGAAACAGCCTAGCCCTGCCCCCTCCCACTTTCTGCCCCTGGACTGCCCCCCTCAGAACCCCGACCCATCCAACCCCCCTGCTCCTTGTCCACTGACTGCCCCTTCCTCGGACCCCCACCCCCTAACTGCCCACCCGGGGGACCCCCCCCATCCAACCCCCCCCCCCCCCCCCCGCTTCCTGTCCCCTGACTGCCCTGACCCCTATCCACACCCCCGCCCCCTGACAGGCCCCCTGGGACTCCCACGCCTATTGAACTGCCCCCTGCTCCCTGTCCTCTGACTGTCCCCGGGACCCCATGCCCCTTATCCAACCTCCCTGCTCCCCGCCCCCTTACCATGCCGCTCAGAGCAGCAGGCCTGGCAGCTGTGCTGCCTGGCTGGAGCCCGCCACGCTGCCCGTCAGGAGCTTGCAGCCCCGCCGCCCAGAGTACTAGCGGCACGGCGAGCTGAGGCTGCGGGGGAGGGGGGACAGCGGGGGAGGGGCCGGGGGCTAACCTCCACGGCTAGGAGCTCACGGGCTGGGCAGAATTGTCCTGTGGGCCATAGTTTGCTCACCTCTGCTCTATTGGGAGGATGGGCAGAGCTGAGATGGGGTATTGTTTTGCTGGAAGGCGTTAATGAGTGCCATCAGCTTGTTGTTTGATAAACAATTGCAGAGGTGCTTGAGGCTATGTCTGTGCTAAAAAACTAGCAGGGGCTTCATGTGTCCCTGTCCCCCCCTTTTCCCCCAAATTAATAAGCATTGATGAGTTGGAATTGATTGGATGTGTATTTAAAAGTGATTGCCTCATAGACAGGTTTCAGAGGAGTCACAGAGACCCCCTTGGGACTGTCGCCTGATGTGCTGAAACTACCTCTGAGCCCATCTTCCCTGCCAGCTTGGGACTTCAGAACCCTGTTTTGTTGAGCCAGACACGCAAGCCTGCTGCAACACAGACTGAACAATGCCCCCAAAGCTGCAGACTTAACTGAAAACAGCTTAGCAGGTCACCTCTCTCCAGCACCCAGCTCCTAATGGGATTCAAACCCCAAATAAATCCGTTTTACTCTGTATAAAGCTTATACAGAGTAAACTCATAAATTGTCCGCCCTCTATAACACTGATAGAGAGAGATGCACAGCTGTTTGCCTCACAGACAGAGAGACAGAGAAATGCCATCAAGTTGAGTGCAAGGCCTTCCAAGCTCAGCCAATAATTTGTTAATTGTGACAGTGGCTTTAAAGAAAATGTTGGTATTAAACCAGATGCTTTAGGTCATGAACAGGCCACCAGCTGGGGCCAGTAAGAAATTTCCCCTTATGCTCCTAAGTGTTTTATATCTTCCTCCTAAATGTCTGCTATTGATCACTGTCAGAGACAGCAGCAGAGTGGATAGATCACTCGTCTGACCCTCAAAGGTAATGCCTCTCTTCACATAATATCTTGAGGTATGGCTAATTTTGAGTTAGTGAATTCTCTTAAGGAACCCCACTCCTTATTGCATCTGTTTATCCTACAATAATAAGCCTTGCTTTCTCAGAAACAAAAAAGTCTCGGATCTCTTGCAAGGAGAAGACCTCTGCCGAAGATGGAGCGGTGGAGAATGATAGCATCTTTGTACAGCTCATCAAAACAGCAGGAATTACTCTGAATGCTGGGGAGAGACAGAATGACATAGGTATGGATTTAGCACTCTGTGCTGTATTTGGCTGTGGATGTATATATCTATCCAAAAAGCAACATTAAAAGGAGTTTAGGGTGACAGAATAAAGCACTCAACTCAGGAAGCGCCAAAGTTAAAGTCAACCTCATGTGCGCTGTTGAATTACATGATTCCTGCCTTATTCAATATGCAAGATGGACAATGCGCAGTGAATGAGGCAGCTGATAAACCTTTATTTTTATCTCCATTGTTCAGTGAGTAAATCCTTACTTCCCTTATTTGCTGCATACGGATCAACACATTACACACATGCTTCCACTCTTCTGACGTATACATGCATGTGCCGTGCTGGGAGAATGCTGGAAGATTGTAAGTGTACAGATGGGGATGGAATGAGATAAGGCTCTGTGAGTTGCTCTAACATTTTCTCCTATTTCCTTATTAACACATTACAGAAAATGGGCAAAGTAAGGATTTTATTTTTAAATATTACAAGGTTTAGCTGAAAAGGCAGGAGTACTAGAGTGAGAGAGCTTCAAATGGAAATCACCATTCCCCTTCCTCTCCCAGCTCAAGCACAGCTGTCAGCAGTTCTGAGGAAGTGGTTGCATTATTTTGAATCAGCCACTTTGCTGTTTTTTGGACTTAGCAGTACCAAGCTTCATTGCCACATGGGGATCCCAAGTCAAGTTTCTCATTCAGTACTTTGTGTCTGGAGCATTGCAGGCTTAACATCCTCATGATGCATGTTTTAATATTCCCACAGTGACTCCCTTTTACTGGCTACTGGATGAACTAAAGTGGTTCTGGCAGAGACTTGCTGTTTCTCTTTAGAGTGGCTGGAACACTAGAAATGCAGGGTGTGCTTGTGAGAACAGAGCAGTCTGATGTTGCTGGAGGGTTGCTGTCATATCTTGTAGGGGTAAATGGTCTTTCTTTAGTAGTATAGGAGTTAGGGATTTGAGCTGGAGGAGAAAGAGCTTAATCATGCTGTATTCATTAGGACACAAGGAAAACCATGGGATCCCTTCCCTGCTGCTTGGTTCCCCAGTTTGTGTTCTTGAATGGGCTGGCAGGGTCTCCATACTAGGAGTGAGCTATACAGCTGACTGTGCAAGATTGGAGAGGCTGCACATTGGTTATTCTTTAAATTTCATCAGATCCGCTTCAAATTTGCCATGATGGAGGGAATGTGAGTAATAGTATCTTTCAGGTTTTTGTTAACTGGGCACTCTAGATGAAGTGAACTTGTAAACTCCAGTGGGTAGCTGCTTGTAATCTGCAAAGCAACTTGTATTTGTTGCTGAAATACTGTGAAGTTTCCATGACTAAAATGTATGACTAACATGTATGTTGCATGACTAAAATGATTTACTCCTGACTTTCTCCATAGCCGTGGATCAAGCAACCTTCCAGAAGAAACTCTGCCAGATCTTGAGGAAGCATCCTTTCTACCCACATGTATGTAGCTAACACCACAAATTTCAGGAGACGTCAGTGTTTAAAATCTGTATGCTACTTGGCTGTGTGGCCGCTCCCTGTGCTAATAGGCTATTAACATAGGCTAATTGCTGCTGCACACCCAAAATTGGCAGTGCAGAATGTGTCAGGTAAAAGAGGTATGCAAATGTAGCCAATTCCAGAAGTGTCCCAGTGGCCCCCCCCTCTTCTGCCACATTCCTGAGAAGAATATTGCTGCTTGTTCTTGGGCCCATTCTTTCCAGATGCCTGTCTGTCTCCCTCTCACCAATCCCCCAAACTGTATTCAACTCTTTCCCCCATCTCCTTGGCTCCCTTTACCCTTCCTGCTCTGGCTCTGTCTTTTTTGAGCTATCATGTCAGACTCACCAGCCACTAATAGGCTGATTGGAGGCAAATCTGCACTTGAACCTGTCAAACCTCATCCAGTTTATATGCTGCTAAAGTGGCCTTGTACAATTCTGGGACAAAGCATTGCACATCTGTCTCCATGGCCATGACCCCTATTCTGCCCATGTTGGCCCCCTCCTCAGGTATGCACTGCTAGAAAATGTGACTTGGGAGAGAACTGAAATCCAAAGGATGCAAGAGACAAAGACACACGCAAAGGGGAGGGGGGCAAACTTAACTTTTGAATGGAAAATTATCAGTTCACTGTTCGGTAAGTAATTGGCCTGGTAGCTGCCAGCAATGGAATGGCCACTCTTTATTTAAATGTGTTCATATTGCCAGGGTTTTCCCTTCCCCTCCTCTCTTCCATTGTCCCCATCTCAAACAGCCAGACCAAATATGAAACTTCTGAGGCTACTTGTTTCAATATTACAACTATTTTTGGACATTGTTGTTTGCTGTATTGGACACCATGCTCCCAGTTGCACTGGGAGAAGTCACAGCTGGGACTCAGCCCTTTGAGTCACAAGCAGATGAGGGGAGTTTGAAGCTGTCACCCTAGAGTGAGTTTGTAGAGGAACCAGCATCTCATTTGCAGGCTGTTTAGATTAGAGTAAAGTAGAACCTCAGTTTTACCAGAACCAATCTCACAAATGACCAGTTATATGAGCCATTTTTCCAGACAGAAAAAAATCATATAATGAAAGTAATGCTGAGGAAGAACAGGCAACATCTCTTCATATTCTGAGGCCTCTAGTGCTTTTGAAAGAGCTTTTCAGCAGCTTAAAGGGCAAGCAGAAAGTGATGCAGTGTATCATACTGCACCAGACATACATCAATTTTGAGATGTTCAGTTTTAACAACTTTTTGATTTTATGAACTCCTCAATTCCCAATTAGTTTGTAACATAGGGTTTATGCTGTATCTCTAAGATGTCCATTGTGTTGCTTCCCCTCTAGTTTATCTCTGCCTGCAGCCTGCTGTCCAGCTGGGTGCTCCTTGGCTATCTTAGCACAGAGCTCCTCTTCCCCCTCATCCTTTGCACAAATAGCCCATCCTAAAGGAAAGTGGGTGATCAGGGTTCCTACTTTTCCCTTTTGCTCTGCAGGTTGTGCAGGAGTTTGTCAGTGGCTTGGAGACTCACATTAAGGACAGAGACCAGTTCAGGAACTGCCTTCTGCCTTGCGCTCCAGTACGGGGCGAGGTTACGAGGTCAGAGAAAATGCATTTCTTTCTCCCTGCCCGTAGGAGTTAGTCTCCGCTTGAACAATGCGAAATTGGTTGTGGGGAGAAGGATTTATTCTGTTAAGCCAACCGTACTTTCATAGATAGAAGGGTTTATTCTGTTAAGCCAGCCATTCTGTTAAGCCAGCCCAAGACCAGCTTTAGGCACCAGCAAAGCAAGCACGTGCTTGGGGCGGCACAATTCCAGGGGACGGCGTTCCGGCCACCCTTTTTTTTTTTTTTTTTGCTTGGGCAGTTGCGCTCTCGGTGCTTGGGGTGGCAGATTTTTTGCTTGGGGCAGCAGAAAACCTAGAGCCGGCCCTGAGCCATCCGTACTTTCATAGATTCTTTATCTATGTCTACATTACAAGGTAGGAGTTTGATTCCCCTGCTCTTGTGTGTAGACTCATGCTAGCTCTTATCGAGCTAGCGTGAGTATAAATAGTAATGTAGCCTGGTAGCAAGGGTAGTGGCAGTAGAGGCACAGCTTAGCCATGCCAAGTATGTATCCACCAGTTCCAGGCAGGTTTGTACTCAGCATGACTAAGCCATGCCTCTGCTACCACTGCCCCTGCTACCACTGCTGTACTGCTATTTATACTTCCACTAGCTGGATGAGAGCTAGCACAAGTATGCGTGCACAAGTAAGGAAACACACTCCTAGCACTTAATATAGACAGCCAGAGATTTCAAGGCCAGACGAGACCACTGTGATCATCTAGTCTGTCATCCTGTATAACCCAGGCCAGAGACCTGCCCCAAAATAGCTCCTAGAGCAGATATTTTAGAACATCCAACCTTGATTTAAAAATTGCTAGGGATGGAGAATCCACCAGGACCCTTGGTAAATTATTCTAATGGTTAATTATTAGCACTGTTAAAAAATTATATTTTATTTCCAGTCTGAAATTATCTAGCTTCAACTTCCAGCCATTGGATTTTGTAATACATTTTCTCTGCTAGATTGAAGAGGCTGTTATCATATATTTGTTCCCCATGTAGGTACTTATAGATTGAGATCACGTCACCCCTTAACCTTCTCTTTGTTAAGCTAAATAGATTGAGCTCCTTGAGTCTACCACTATAAGGCACATTTTCTAATTCTTTAATCATTCTTATGGCTCTTTTCTGACTCTTTTCCAATTTATGAATTTATGCTCAATGACAGGATCTATCCCTCAGGCAAAGGAATGGCTAGACAGGGGCATGGCGCTTAAATAACAGTACGTTAAAGGTGCGGAGTCATTGGGCATACTAGTTGTCTAGGTGTGACTTGGGCCACAAGCAATTACTTTTGGAGGTGGTACAGTACCTGTTCCTCCCTGATTATACTCCAGGAACTGTGGTAAGAGCAGACGCTGGGGAGTTAGCAGTTGCGGTAACACTGGGGACAGCAAGATTCAGAGTCTGACAAAAAATCCACAAGATTTGGCAGAGATCATCTGCTTAAATAGTGTCTCCAGAAGATCTAGGAAAACCCCAAAGGTTCAGCTTTCTCGGTCAAGGCTCCTTCCAGAGCTTGAGCTGGAAATGAGCAAGGTTGATTTATAATTTAAATGAACTATTGTCTGTGCCTCTAAAATTTCCCCTGGCTATTCCCAAGAACAACTTGGCCTAGTCGAGAGAGACTTCTTTGCGGTACCACTAGCTCAGAAATCCCTTTCTCAAGTTTCCAGCGTCCAGTGCAAGACAGGTTTTGGTCTCTCTGAGGCACCTTTCCAGTAAGTTCTTTTGACTGGGATCAGGCAAAGAGTTCCCCTTGGAGCTTTGCAGTTGAGTTTTCAGCTGTTGCTGTTGCTCCAACTCAGACTTTGCCCACAGCTCTGCTAGGACTGAAGAAATGTGTAGCCTGTATCATCTTCCTCTCCCGAAGATATCTAGTCAGTTTCTGAGTCCCCAGATTTATTAGTAGAATTCAGTTCACCTCTCTTCTCATTCCCTCTAGTTTGTCCACTTGCTCCCACACAGACGTGCTAGTATGGTAGATCAGTGGAGGCTTTGGCAGAGTTGCTGGTGCCAGGGCATAGCGTGATACTGCCAACAAAGCCAGTTCTTCCCATATAGAGGGTGACCTCAGTGCAAAGAGGACTCTCAGGGTAATCTACATTGTGATTAAAAAACCCATGGCATTGAGTCTCAGAGCCTCGGTCAGCTGATGCAGGTTCATGGGGCTCAGGCTGCGGGGCTAAAAATTGCAGTCTAGACACTTGGCCTTGGCCTGGAGTCTGGGCTCTGAGACCCTCCTCCCTCTCAGAGTCTAAATAACAATAGTTAAAAATAGTTAAGATTGAAAGGGTGTTAAACCTGACTGCATCTAGTGCCTAACCACAAATTTTTATAAACCTGTTTGTCATACACTTCTAAAAGGACCCTTCGCTTTAGAGGGTCTGGAAATGCAGAATTATATTTGATATGCAGCTAGTTCCCCACTGCCATGTACAGCAAGATTCAGAGTTTGATAGAAAATCCACAAGCACCACTAGCACCTGACCAGTTTCCCTCTTTGACTGAGGGGTTGTTTTTGATAGGAAAAGGACACTGTTGTCATTTTAAGTAGATGTTTTTTTAATCTCTGCTGGACAAAAGCAGCGTGCTCACATCATGAATTTTCCTAACAATAAAATTTTTTTTGGGCAGAAATTTGGTTCATTCATACTGTGAAAGCCTTATTAAACTACTACTTGGAATTGAGACTTTACAGGTAAGGACATGTTAACATATTCTTCTTTTCAGTTGTGACTATGTATTTGGGGACATCTAATGCTTACAAAAGTAGAGGACTGTTAGAGCTGGTCACACTGCAGACAGGTACTAATCTGCACAAATCCGCTGATGCTCCTCAGTCCAGACTAACTCCCCTGCTTTTCCAGTCCTGACACAGCTCTACCGGTTTAAAGGGAAAGGTCAGAGAAGTGAGGGATGTGGATAGGGAAAGGAATCAGTCGAGGGTGCAGGAAGGGAAGAGAAGAGGATTGATAGGGACATCAAGGATTGCCCCAACGTGCATGTTCCAGGCTTCAGCCTTTACTCTGTAATCTTGAGACCTGCTGAAAAGTTGCTGCTCCAGCCGTGGGCCCTGTCATTCCATGATGGGGAAGTGGGGCTGGAGAGAATTCATCTGCGCAACTGCATGGTAGGAACTTACGGTGTTTTGTTGGGAGGTTCAGCTCCCTTATTGGAGAAGCAGGGAAGGTTTCTGTAAAAAAATTATCTTCTCTCTATCAAGGTACTTGTATGGCCCCCATTGTCACTGTGCCTCGCAAAACTTCAAGAGATTATCTTTGTGAGAGCTGTAAACGAGTTGCCCCTGACCAAAGCTTCTGGAACTCCTAGGAATATTATATGTACAATGCCCAAAAACAAGCCAGGTGCTTACAAATGTACCCCTCAATCTTTATTTAGTAATAACATGTACATTAAGAGCAAAGAATACCATACCCATATCTGTTAAATCCCTTAAGTACTTGGTTCTAGCAAAACGTGCCTCCAAGAATAGATCAATGGTGCCATCAAGGAACAGCCTTGAGTAAGGACTTATGTGGCACCAGACCACCCAAGGCGATACAATCCCCCCTGGAGCCTCCTAAGTTTCAGGAGTGTGCTCATGCTGTGCCACCCTTTGGGGCAGTTTGCTCCCTCCTCCACAGCTGGCCAGCTGTGCTGGCTGGTATGGAAGAGGGGCAGGACCATGTCCCTGTCTCTTTTCTGCTCCCTCTGCAGTAGCTAGTTCCCTGGAGGCACTAGGAGGAAGCAGTTGCTATGTTTGGGGAGCACAAGGACTATGATTATGCCTAGTCCTTGTGCAAGGAGTATTGGGTTGGAAGGCTCTGTGAGTCCTTCCCTACTACCTTGTGTACCCTTGCAAGAGCAAGCCAGTCTCATTTGCAGCATACTGCGTGCTTATACTCTTCTGACTAGGTGGCAGTCATTGCCCTTCAGTTTCCTGAATTACTTTCCTGGCACATGTCCCGCGAAAGATGCCATACAAATGAAGCACAGTGTATTGTAATAATACTTCAGGTTAACAGAGCCTTTCCTTGCAAGGCACTTTGTTAATCATATGTGCACTACAACAGTCTCTGAGGCAGAGAGCAGTAGCTGCCTCACTACAGGCTGCTGCACCAGTGAGCAGGGCTTATCAGGAGCCAGGAGGGAAAATGTTTCTGGTTTTTCAATCCTCTTGTAATTCAAACATCTTAATGATTGTTGTTTTAAATAAATTTTGAAAAATTCCGTTTGGGCAGAGGCCAAGTAGGGAAAATTAGAGCCACGAAGGGGAATGTTTTATATAGGAAGTATGTGTGAAAGTAGGGAGTTAAAATAGAAACTCTTTTTAGTCTTACCTGTAGTGGTTGTTTCTGATGCCTTCAGCAGAGAGGTTATATAATGGAGTCTGGGGAAGGGAGTGTGGCTTCACGTGCTTTTTTTTTTTTTTTTTTAAACTAATTTTAATTGCCACTCCTGAGTTATTTTGCTTGATACTTTTAAACCTAGCAAGCAAGTGGCCCTGCTTATATGTCTTTGTTCCTGTAGGTCAGAGGTGGATAAGCTCCACAGTCTCTGTGACTCTAGTCTAGGAGTGCACCTAACTACCAAGGTTTTCCAATTTGCGGGAATCTTCCTCTGGTTTGCATGCTGTGTGTGTTCTGTCTGTGCTCGTGAGAGGAGAATTCCAATGAGCAAAGTTTCTGGGTCATGCTTTTGGGTCCCTTATACTCTGTGTGAATGCAGTGCCTAGGGCACTGGGCTCAGTGCTGAATGGGGCCTCTGAGCACTACCACAGTCTAAAAAAAAAAAAAAAACCCAGCAGCATAATACTGCCTTTCTCTTTTTCTGTTTTAGCCTGCTGTTATAACATTGTTATTGGAGAAGCTCCCTGAGTTCTTTTTTGACACGTGAGTGCCTTAATATCTTCTCTCAGACCTGACCTGAAACCTTGTCTGTTGAGCATGATCCCAGCTGTTTGCTTTTAATCAATGACAAAAGTTTAACCAAAATCACCCAATTTACATATATGGGAAAACACTGAATCTGAGGAAGGGAGAGTACAATGTACTATACAGTACTCAGAGCTCAGGATAATTGGGCAGCATATAGCAGAGGACAAGCCTAAAGATGGGGAATTCTCCCTGATGTGGTGTGCATTCACTGGCTATTGGTGCTTACATTGGGTATATTGCACAGTACAATACTAAAGGCAGAGGCAGTATGGGAGTGGAATTAAAAGGTGTCCCAGCAGAGTCCGGAGTACAACAATGACTTTTACATCTGAAAGAACTGAGATCCCTTTCATTAATCTACCTCAAAAACTCCAAATTCCCCTGTACTGTGGGACTCAGGAACTCCACAGCAAAAACTCCACACTCTTGCATAGCTCAGGAGTATGCTGCTCAGCATGTAACTTTTTACAACAATGTGATTTTAATTTTCAGGTTTCCTTTTTTCTTATTTCACACTCCTGGAAAAACAAAAACAAAATTACAAACACCCCCCGTCCCTCCCCACCAACCACAACTAGAAAATTCCCCTTCAAAAACGTAATTAAACTTCTATTTAAAGTTGCTCTCATACAAGCTTCAAAACAAGGTGGAGAAAAAGTTTTTGAAAATATGGAAATGGTCAGTTAAATTAAAGTATATTAATATTCCATTAGCATTTATTAATGAAAATATTAGTATAAAAATTGTCCTTATACATGTGTACAATATCCTTAACTCTGACCTGCAATATATACTTGCAAATTCTGTCAATGTTTACATGGGCTAAACATTTATTGCTAGCCTGGATTCTGCTGTAGTGTGGGAAGAGCTTTAGAACTCTCTTCTCTAATCCAGTTTTGAAGCTATTTGTGACATTCGTGGATAGAGGAAGCCTGAAGCTAAGTCACACTGAGTGCTCATTTGCATGCCAGAATGCTTGTGGTGCTGAGGCTCGATCTCAGGTGACACATTGAAAACGGTTGGTTTCTGGATGCTTAGGAAGTGAGAACTGTGAATGGTTTGCCCTATTTTGTACTGACATCTGCAGTGGTTGTAAATGAAATTTTGCAGGTAGCTCATCCATGAGGGCCTGCTAATCTGCATAGTTTTGAAAAATACTTAGAAGAAATTCCTTTACCAACTGAGAGCTAGCAGTGAGAGGCTCTGCTGCAGTGGAAACTGGTCCAAAGCATCAAGTTTTGCATTTTGCACAGTTGCACTTTTCTCTCCCCTTGCCCATTATTTTTGTAAGAACATGATATTTCTCTTTCTAGATGAATTTGCTTTGCATACTTGCATTCTGTCCATGGGCACCACATCATTACTAGTTTAATATTTAAAACAAAAACCAATTCCTCTAGCTGAATGCTATTGTTTCAAAGTCTAGCACAATGGTGGGTAACCATGTATCAGGGCAATAATGGATCTGGAGAAAAATGGACAGCCATTCTACATTGTTTCCAGCTTTGGCTTCTCTAGCAGTCTTGCTTAACAGTGAGACTGGTGTTGGCTCTGCTGGTAGGATAACTTCAACTGACTTGTATTTCACTTGTTCTGACTTTTCAGTGTGGGCACCTTTGGAACCAATTTCCCCCGTCTTATTGTCAATCAGTTTAAATGGCTTGACAAAATACTTGACAGCAAGGTAAGTACTAATGGTGCAGTCAGCAATATGTTTTCTCCATTTGGTTCTTTGAGCATCCTCAGATGGGATGAGATAACTATTTTGCTTGTAGGTGGTAACAAGCACCTACTGCAAAAGTATGGGAGGGGGTCAAGCAATCAAAACATGTTGAAAACCTATGGCTTTTTTTTTAGTACTATATTTAATGGCCATTATGAATCTTAGGATTTGACCCAAAGATCTTAATATGTGAGCTGATAGAAATTTTGATGATAATGATTAAAGTGGAATAGCATGTGCCCCTCCCAAAGCAGAGGACCAAAGGAGAATCTAGGAAATAAAGAGGACTGGACAAGAAGTCTAGCTCACAAAGTTAGGTGTAGGGAAATGCACTGTAAAGTATATTGGTTTCTTAGCTGAGCCTTTATGAAGTTTCAGATGTACAATATATAAAGTTCCAATCTATTAAAGTTTGTTCTCCAGTACTAATTTATTGTATCCAAATGCTTGACAACTTGTTCTTGTAAAGCATAAATGCCATGATGCACTATCCCAGTATGAAGATGCATTAACCCCACAGATATTGGGGGAATTTTTAATACCCTGCATGTATAAGTTGTGGAATGCAGAACAGCCCCATCTAATACAAATCATAAAAATTTGGATGGCTGAGAACACTAGATATAGAAGAGATGAAGATTTAAGTGAGGGTTAAAGTGATTTCAATGCATCTGCATCTATATTAGGTGTTTGCCCTGATTTAACCAGATTAAAGACAGTTTAGTTAAACCAGTGCAACTGTTCTAATGCAGGCCAAACCTTAATATGTACAGACTAAGGGTCTAATCCTGTAGTCCTTGTGAAAGTAGTCTCATTAAAGTCAGGGGTGAAATGCTGGCCCCATTGAAGTCAGTGGCAAAACTCCCTATGACTTCAGTGAGGCCAGGATTTCACCCAAAGTAAGTAAGGGTACAGGCGCAGGCACCAAATTACTGGAGTTATTATTGTGGGTCAGTGAGGGTAAATAGTGGGGAAGGTATAAGTATGGAGCAACTGTGATCATATTAAAGATATCTTTTACCATTAAATGTCTTGTAGTATTTCTTGAATGTAGGAGCAAATGTACAGTAGTGGATGTCAGGAAGGAACATGTCCTACTCCCTGCTATCCCCACAGCAAAGACAAGATCACCTGCTGGCAAGAGGCCCTTTAGATTTGCAGGCACAGTTGCCTGACACCTAAATATAAGGACTGTTTTTTATTTTCCTTATTTCGGCCTGACAGACCATTCAGATTGTAGCCTGAGGACTTCGAATGTTAGCTGTGCATTTGAAACACCCAGTCAGAAGTCTGGAGTTAGCGCCTGTTGTAACTCCCAATGAAAAACGTGACAGACCTCCCATTGACTTCAATGATAGTCAGGGGCATATTGGCTTGAGTCTCATTTAAAGAGCCTTGATCTAAGGCCTGGTCTGCTCTTAAAACTTGGGTTGATGTAGCCAAGGTGCTCAGGGGTGTGAAAATTCCATACTGACCTAACCCCCAGTGTAGACGCAACTAGCTTGATGGAAGAATGCTTCCATCAACCTAGGTACCATCGCTTAGGAAGGTGGAGTTCTTGCAGCAACGGAAAAACCCCTTCCATCGCTGTGGTCTGTGTTTGCACTACAGGCTTACAGCAGCATAGCTATGGCGCCATATCTATGCTGCCAAGTGCCTATAGTGTAGACATGGCCTAAGTTGTTTTGAACTGAAGAACTTCATAATTGTTTAACTGCCTGGTCTTGTTACTGAAAAGAATGGATGTCAGTGAACCTGAAGAGCTAACTGGATTCGACAGTTCCATCAACACTTTTTGGAGAACTGCTGTTTAGATGGCTAAGAGGTAGATGAGGAGGAGGAGGAGTCTGGTGAAGAATTAGAGATGGAGTCCATATAATTGTTCTAGCTTTCTGTGTTCTCTGCTTCCTTTTTCTGTTTTTTTTTTTTTTTTTTTAAATCTGTCTCTGTTGATTACTCAGTACTCAACTACCATTACTAATAAATGAGAGCAACTGTCCCATAGTGGTTTGAATGAAAGAGGGTTGTTGTCAATTGTAAAGGCTTGGTTATTTTTATTTTCCAATCTGCTTTGCCCAGCAAAATAATTGGCGTTTTAACAGCAAAATATACAGTGCTTTAAAAATCACAGTGGGATTTAAATTGTCATTTGGCTTAGTGGAGAAGGCACTGGGCTGGGACTCAGGAGATCTAGGTTCTGTTCCCAGCTCTGCCATTGGCCTGCAGGATTATTATGGGCAAGTCACTGCACCTCCCTGGGCCTCAGTTTCCCCATCTGAAAAAAGGGGATTATGACCTCCTTTGTAAAGTGCTTTGAGATTGACTGACTGATGAAAAGTGCTAGGTATAATTATTATTTAAATGTGGTCAATCAAGAGGACAGTGATTATGGGTGCATCCACTACAAGCATAGAGAAATGACTTCATTAAGGACATTGTGTTTATAATGTCATCATTGCTTTGAAAATGTGCTGGGTTTTTGCTGGTGGTTAGCAAGAAGGCCATGTTCCTTTTCTATTTGCTGTGGTGGTGGTGGTGATGAAATTGTCATATGCCAGTGTTTCCCTCTTCTGCAGGATCTCATCATGAAATTAATGCAGATGGTTAGTGTTTCTCCGGCGCCAATCCAGCATGACATTATCACGAGCTTGCCAGAGATCCTGGAGGATTCCCAGCAAAGTGAATTTGCGAGAGAGGTTAGGTAAGGCTGACACTCATGCTGTCTCTTAATCCTCTGCACTGTGTGTGCTTTACTCCCAGCTGCGCAGTGCACCAGAGGTGAGATATGTCTTTATCAAATTGTGAATTCCACTTTGTTTTGTATCTTCCATTTTGTTGTAGGTGCTGAGCATATGTCTAATCTTGCCCGGGGGCAGGTTATTATGCTGTATCCAGACACTGCCTTGCTCAAGAAGGGTGTGACACACCTATTTGAGTGACTATGTCAGATAGGGGGCATTCCCAGGTCCCAGCATACGTCTCTGCACAAACACACCAATCCTCCCTCCTGTGGGGTCAGAGTTAACTCCCCAGATCAAGCACCATGGTCAACAATAAAACAACATTTTTTCTAACTCAGGCAAAGCCAGGAGTAGACCCAGGTCAGGCTCTCTGGCAGGAGTTACACAGACTCCCTTGCCCCGATACAGCACCCCCAAGTCTGGCTAGGCACATGCCCAGACTCCCTGCCCCCCACCAATGCAAGCCCTACTTGGGTCAGTCCAACCTGTCTATGCACTCTGATGCTGGTGTGTGCTGTGAGCTCAAACTGCTGGGTCTTGCTGTGCTATCTCAGCAGTCCTGTTGTCTCCAGGCTGTGTATCTGTAAGAGTCCCCATTTTGCAAGCACCAGTGCAGTAGCTGCAAAAAGAAAAGGAGTAGTTGTGGCACCTTAGAGACTAACAAATTTATTTGAGCATAAGCTTTCGTGAGCTACAGCTCACTTCATCAGATGCATGCAGTGGAAAATACAGTGGGGAGATTTTATATACAGAGAGAACATGAAACAATGGGTGTTACCATACACACTGTAACAGGAGTGATCAGATAAGGTGAGCTATTACCAGCAGGAGAGCTGCGGGGGGAACCTTTTGTAGTGATAATCAAGGTGGGCCATTTCAAGCAGTTAACAGGAACGTCCGAGGAGCAGTGGGGGGGGAATAAGCATGGGGAAATAGTTTTACTTTGTGTAATGACACATCCACTCCCAGTCTTTATTCAAGCCTAAATTAATTGTATCCAGTTTGCAAATTAATTCCAATTCAGCAGTCTTTCGTTGGAGTCTGTTTTTGAAGTTTTTTTGTTGAAGAATTGCCATTTTTAGGTCTGTAATCGAGTGACCAGTGAGATTGAAGTGTTCTCCAACTGGTTTTTGAATGTTATAATTCTTGACGTCTGATTTGTGTCCATTTATTCTTTTACGTAGAGATTGTCCAGTTTGACCAATGTACATGGCAGAGGGGCATTGCTGGCACATGATGGCATACATCACATTGGTAGATGTGCAGGTGAACGAGCCTCTGATAGTGTGCCTGATGTGATTAGGCCCTATGATGGTGTCCCCTGAATAGATATGTGGACACAGTTGGCAACTGATTTTGTTGCAAGGATAGGTTCCTGGGTTAGTGTTTTTGTTGTGTGATGTGTGGTTGCTGGTGAGTATTTGCTTCAGGTTGGGGGGTTGTCTGTAGGCAAGGACTGGCCTGTCTCCCAAGATCTGTGAGAGTGAGGGATCATCCTTCAGGATAGCTTGTAGATCCTTGATGATGCGTTGGAGAGGTTTTAGTTGGGAGCTGAAGGTGATGGTTTCTGGCGTTCTGTTATTATCTTTGTTGGGCCTGTCCTGTAGTAGGTGACTTCTGGGTACTCTTCTGGCTCTGTCAATCTGTTTCTTCACTTCAGCAGGGTGGGTATTGTAGTTCTAAGAATGCTTGATAGAGATCTTGTAGGTGTTTGTCTCTGTCTGAGGGGTTGGAGCAAATGCAGTTGTATCGTAGAGCTTGGCTGTAGACAATGGATCGTGTGGTGTGGTCTGGATGAAAGCTGGAGGCATGTAGGTAATCATAGCGGTCAGTAGGTTTCCGGTGTAGGGTGGTGTTTACGTGACCATTGCTTATTAGCACTGTAGTGTCCAGGAAGTGGATCTCTTGTGTGGACTGGTCCAGGCTGAGGTTGATGGTGGGATGGAAATTGTTGAAATCATGGTGGAATTCCTCAAGGGCTTCTTTTCAATGGGTCCAGATGATGAAGACGTCATCAGTGTAGCGCAAGTAGAGTAGGGGCATTAGGGGATGAGAGCTGAGGAAGCGTTGTTCTAAGTCAGCCATAAAAATGTTGACATACTGTGGGGCCATACGGGTACCCATAGCAGTGCTGCTGATTTGAATTCTTCAACAAAAAAACTTCAGAAACAGACTCCAACGAGAGACTGCTGAATTGGAATTAAGTTGCAAACTGGATACAATTAACTTAGGCTTGAATAAAGACTGGGAGTGGATGTGTCATTACACAAAGTAAAACTATTTCCCCATGTTTATTCCCCCCCCTACTGTTCCTCACGTGTTCTTGTCAACTTCTGGAAATGGCCCACCTTGATTATCACTACAAAAGCCCCCCCAGCTCTCCTGCTGGTAATAGCTCACCTTATCTGATCACTCCTGTTACAGTGTGTATGGTAACACCCATTGTTTCATGTTCTCTCTGTATATAAAATCTCCCCACTGTATTTTCCACTGCATGCATCCGATGAAGTGAGCTGTAGCTCACGAAAGCTTATGCTCAAATAAATTTGTTAGTCTCTAAGGTGCCACAAGTACTCCTTTTCTTTTTGCGGATACAGACTAACGCGGCTGCTACTCTGAAACAGTGCAGTAGCTGGCTCTCTGCTCAGGAACTCTTAGTTCAGACTCTGTACCCATGTGCTCTGGTGTCTCCCTGCCCCAGGTGGTCCATAGTTAATTCTGTGTCCTTGTTCTATAGTGGCACTCCCCCACTCCCTCAGCCAGTCAGTTTCCGTAGAATAGCAGGAGGTTAGGGGTGGGGAAGAGCGAGGGGAAGGAGGAGAAAGGAAGGAGATTGGGGAAACAATCACAGAGCAATTTAGGGCCATCAGCTCTAATGTGTGTTAAATACTGAACCATCCACAGAGAACAATGGACTGTCTACATCAATGCCTCATTGTGGGGGAGGGAAGGGGCTGGAGTTTCTCAGCTTGAGCACACGGCAGAAGTGGTTAGAGACTATGGGTATGTCTCCACTAGAAATGTAAGTCGACCTGTATTAGATCAATTTACAGCCACTGTAGTAATTACAGTGTCTACACTGCCTTCCTTGGGTCAATGGTGTGCATCCTCACCAGGAGTGCTTCCACTGACTTAGGGGAAGTAGAGCCCTGTCTCTCAGCTCCACAGGCAGCTCCCTCCTGGGAGCCTGGCTGCTCCACAGATTTCTGGACTCTCAGTGGGCTGTCTCTGTCTCCTCCCTCCCCCCAACCCCCATTCCCCATTGAGAGCGGAGAAAGTTGCCTGGGGCTTCCCGGCTCCCACATGGGAGCAGGGTCCATTCTTGCCCCAGCTCCCAGCCAGGAGAGGGGTCCAGCCACCTCCAGCTCTCCAGGGGAGCTGGAGGCAGCTGGACTTTAGCTGGCTGGCTTTCTTGTCAATTTCATGGCAGGATGAAATTGACAAGACAACCAACAACCCATGTAAGTAAGGCAATGCAGTGTCTACACCAGGGGTCTCAAACTCAATTTACCTTAGGGCCAGTGTCAGTCCTCAAATCCTCCCAGCGGGCCAATAATGTCACTCATGCTGCCCAGAACCTGCCCCTCCAAACTCTCTCCCCCCTCCCCCCCAAACTCCACCCCCACCGGCCTAAGGCTCTGGGTGGGAGTTTACCCTCCTAGGTCTGGGGTAGAGGATTGGGGTGCAGGCTCTGGGAGGGAGTTTGGTTGCAGAAGGGGAGAGAGATTGGGCTCTAGGATGTAGTTTGGGTGGGGGAGGGAGTCTGGAGGTGCAGGCTCTGGGATGGAGTTTGGGTCCTGGGTGCAGGCTCTGGGCTGGGGCAGGGGGTGGGGGTGCAGGAGGGAGAGGGTGGAGTTGCAGGCTCTGGGAGGGAGTTTGGGGGCGAGAGGGGGTGTGTGGGGAAAGGGGAGGGGGTGCAAGCTCTGGGAGGGGGTTTACGGTGCTTACCTGGGGCTCCAAGGCCTGGGGGCCTCCGTGTGCTGCTGCCCCTGGGCACCACACCCACAGCTTCCCATTGGCTGCAGGGGCGCTCCTGGTGGGGGCAGTGCGCGGAGGCACAGCCCTGCCCAAGGGCTGCAGGGAGGGGCTGGCAGCCACGTGGAGCAAGCGTGCAGGAAGCCGCTCAGCTCTGATGTGCTGCTGCTGGTGGGCGAGGCCCCGGGCCATTTTAAATCGCCCGGGGGACATGTGGGGGCGGGGGTAGAGAGGGAGGAAGGCCCAGGGACCGCAGGCGGGGCCAAGGGAGAGTCCCGGCCCCAGAATTGCTGGAGCCCCATGGTCCACATTGGGAAGGTTCTTGGGCTGCAGATGGCCCGCGGGCTGGGACTTTGAGACCTGGTCTACACAGACATTGTGTTGCCCTAACTACACCAACATAAACCTTATGCCTCTCATGGAGGTGAAGTTATTATGTCGGTGGAGTGGAGTACTTTTATTGGCGGGAGCAAGGCTGTAGTGTACACACTGACACAATGATGTAAACTGTGTCAGGTCGACCTAACTGTGTAGTGTAGACCAGCCCTATATTTAAGAGGCGTGGCTCTCTGCGAAGGTGGGCTGGCCACTGCAACATGTAAGCAGAATGGGCTGGAGAGAGAGAAGGCAGGAGGGGCTCTTCCTAGACTGAAACACTGGCAAGACTCTGGACTCACAAAAGGTGTGAGATCAGATTAAGGGGAGGGTGTGTTTTAGGACATTGTTTGTTTTTAAAGATCTATAACACTCTATTGCTTTCTAAGAGTAAAGGGACTGTGGTTAAAAACTTCCTTTGCTAAATCTTTCCTGCCATCTTCTTGAAGGGGTTGAATTAGAAGCCAGTGTGCCAGTAATCAGGTGGAATTTAGGGAGTGCATGTCAAAGCAATTGCAGGGCTTGGGAGATCTGAGGCATTGGTTTTGGGGACGAGTGTGGTTGGATTGTCATCCCATGATCTAAGGAAGGGCTCAGACAAGAGTTATGTGCCTGGGAGTGTGCTCTAGAGACTCAGCGCCAGAAACAGTGACTAGACTCTACCCCAGCCCGGGGGGCTTAGAAGCACATGCTGCTCATGAGTGGGTCTCTTACAGCAGACTGGTGACTGTCCAGAAGAGAGCACTGGGACAGGTTGTACCAACACATGGTAGTTAATGTGTTAGCTAAAACATGTTAAACATACACCTTTTTTCCTAGTAAAAACATGGCCTTAGACTTAAGTTTCTGTGGGCAGTGACTGTTTTTTACTCCGTATAGTGCCTAGCACAGTGGATACCTGGGGCCTCTAGGTGTTACTGTAATAAAAATAATTCATAATAAAATTAAATATCATGTAATAATGTGTATGTACAAGGTGGCAGAATTAAATTTGCCCAGGCAACTTTTGACTGCTTGGCTGAGTAACCTTAACATTCTTTTAGTGCTGGGTGGTTTTTTGTATGTACTTTCATACATATTTTTAAAAAGAAACTGAAAAAACAGAAATTCCATCTCATGGATTCATACTGACCCCTGCTTGGGTCATCAGCACATTTTGAACCAAGTACCTTTTGCGCCACAGCACAGATTTTTACTACTTGAACAAAAGGAATAGATGGTAACGGCCTAATACTGTTAACACTTATGTTGACCAGCCACCAGTGGGAACACAACATGCACTTTGCAAGTTGCACAGTATCTTACATAATTGTCTACAAGACAGCAGAGTAATGTTGGGATCAACATTTGTGAAATCTTTTCCTGGCTTTGGAGGGCAGTGAGTTTACTGGTTACAGACAGCACTGTTAATGACCTTGTGCCATCACACAGTGAAATATGGGCAATAATACTTGCCTGCCTCTTACTATGTTTATTGAGCAAGTCCTCACACCCCTGTAACAGGCTATGAAATTCAAATCATTATTAACACCAGTCAGTGGAAGGTGGCTCCCTGCTCAGTGCACTTCCCCCCCAAGCCAAACGGAAAGATGCTGTTGTTGTGCTTGTGTCCTGTCTGGGACCATGTCTACACTACGGGGCCTATGCACAGCTATGCATATCCTCACAGTGTAGAAACAGCCTGCACTGACAGAAGGGGCATTTCTGTCTGTGTAGGAACACCATTTCCCCAAAGTGTTCTGTCGACCTAGCAGCATTTACACAGCATTTACATTAAGTCAACTCCTATTTTGTTTAGGAGTGTGGATTTTTCATACCCATGAGCGATATAGCTATGTCAACTTAGATTTTAAGTGTTGGCCAGGCCTGGTGCTCTAACTCTGGGTCTATGATGTAGGAGGCTGGGCCTGAGAGCATGACTGGGGCATGTGGAAGGTCAGTGGGACCAGAGCATGCTCAGTAACATGGAATGTTCAAAAATTTTAAGAACAAAGCCTCTAACAAATCTCTACTGAGCGTGGGCAAATGGGTGATTTTTAGAGCTTTATAATTTGGCCAAATCTGAGTGGATTTTTATAGGGGTGATAAAAGGCATCTCACTGACCCCAGGACCAGTCCTTGCCAAATTTCAAGTCCTTGCTCCATCTGAAAACTGAGGCTTATACTGGAAAGTGCTAGGCGTTGCTTCCAGTCCTGCCCAAAATAACAATGAGAAATAGTAAACTTTATTCCTCTTCATGTCCACTTCAATTATAGTGATCCCAAATTCATTGTGTTCAGACAGAAGCAATCTTTTCCAGAGTAACCATTTTCTATAGTGCCTCTGGCATATATTTGTCATTGTTGCAGAGATTCTGGAGTGAGTGGAGAAACTGCTGACATTTTATAATTGCATAATTCCACTTAATAAAAAACTCTTATTTATTTGTCTGTAATCTTTTTCTTGTGTATCAGCCAGCTGTTAAAACGGGACACTCGCCTAACTGTTCCGATCCTGGATGCCCTTTCCAATTTGGATCTTGACGCAGGACTTTTGGCTGAGGTAAGAGATTCTCTACTAAACAGAAGCGTAAATATTAGAGCTGCTCTGATCATTCCTAGTGTTGTGTTAAAACCCAGCTCCTTTGAGTCTTTCTGTGCTAGCCAAAGTGGGAAAGGTGGCAGGAATGTCATTTGAATCTCTAAGCCTATTACATAAAATTGTTCTTGAGAGAGAGCAGTGAATTGAGGATGACTTGTATGAGATTTTCTGGCTATAATGCAGTGGTGTGATCTCAGAGGATGTGCCATCCTAACCCCCTCAGTTAGCAACTGTTTATGCCCTGAAACATAAGGGCTTATTTCCCTTATTGTTTTTACCCTGTCTATTGTAAATGGATGTTCTCATTAGGCATGTAAATTTCTAATCCTTTGAATCCTATTAAACTCTTGGCCTCAGTGATAATATTGTGATGGAGAATTGTTATTTTTTAAAAAAATATTCTATCTTAAATTTGTTGCCCTTCAATTTCATTGACTGTCCCCTTGATCTTGTATTATGAGAAATGGTAAATAGGAGCGCACAACTTACCATCTTCAGACCCATTCATTATTTTGTGTCGCTCTACAATGTCCCTTCTGAACTAAACACTCCCAGCCTTTTCAGGCTGTTTTCATATGGAAGTCGCTTCAGCTTCTGATAATTTCTTTTGCCCATCTCCAAAGCCCTTGTTATCTCTGCTATTTAGTTTTTGACGTGTAGTGACCAGAATAGAATCCAGTATTCTAGGTGAGAGCATCCCATTGATTTATATAACATTCCATATTCTTCTCCAGCCCCTTCCTTTGCATCCAAAGATCAAGTTTGTTTTATTGACCATCACTGACATTGATCAGCAGTTTTCACTGAGCTGTTTACAAGAATTCTCAGGTGTCTTTTCTTGAGTGGCTCTAGTCAATTTAGAATCCAGAAACATATGAGTATTCAGAATATCCCTTCCAATGTGTATTACTTTGCACTTGTCAGCACTGAATATCATTGGCAATCATGACAGGTTTCAGAGTAGCAGCCATGTTAGTCTGTATCCGCAAAAAGAACAGGAGTACTTGTGGCACCTTAGAGACTAACCAATTTATTAGCGCATAAGCTTTTGTGAGCTACAGCCCACTTCATTGGATGTGGCAATTCATCGAATTGGCAATCATGTTGCCCATTCCCTTAGCTTGCCATGGTGGTGTTGCCCTACTCCCTGCGAAATTCCTCGCTATCTTTTCCAGCCTTGCCTATTCTAAATAATTTTTTTTATAGATTCCAAGGCCAGAGGGACTATAGCGATCATCTAATCTGACCTCCTGTATAACACAGGCCAGAGAACTCCAAAATATTTCCTTGAGTAGATCTTTTAGAAAATCATCCAATTTTGATTTAAAAATTGTCAGTGATGGTAAATCCTCCCCAACCATTGGGAATGATTTTTCATCATCTGCAAATGTTGCTACCTCATGGCTCACCACTTTTTTCTGGGGATCTTTATTAAATATATTAAATAACTCCAGTCTCGGTTCAGAACCACTGGTCACCTTTCCCCATTATGGAAATTCCACTGTGCATCTCAAGGTAAAAAGAGAGAAAGGTCTGTGTCATTGGGTGTATAGAACTCATGCTGGCCTGGTAACCAAGAAATTAAAGCAAGAACTGCCAATCAGCACTGATCCTCACAGCCGCTGCGGGAGAAAAAGAGCTGAGAAGCAGAGGGGTGGGGTGGCTGTCAGAGGAGCAAGCAGGTCAGAGAAAGAGGGTCCTGCCAACAAGCTGGCGAGAAGCCTCCCCAGAGTGACAACAGCTCAAAGAATGGACGACCAGTGCCACGGGCCGCAGAAGCCTACGGAGCCAATGGAAGTAGGAAGGAGCTCAGAGTATTGTAGGAAAATTGTTAAGGACTGATTCTGCCTGCCTGAGTTAAGGGTCCTGGAATCTAGTGGATTGGGTGTGCCTGAGTTCCCCTACCAACCTCTTAACAGAGACTTAAAAGCCAAAGGGGGTTCCAGGCCCCTTGAGGAAAGGACCAGATAACCGCTGCCAACCATAAGGGGAAGCCCATACACCCCAGTGGGACAGAAATTAATGTCCTTGCCTCCAGAAGGACTATAAAGACCCAGACAAGAAGGGCAGACTGACTGCCCTGTCGATCTGACAAGACTGCGCAACGCCCTGTCTAACCAAAGGGTGGCACTAATGCACTGGGGCACCAGCTCATGGTCTGTAAACAGGCTTGTGGGCTGCCTTTCAGAAATGCTGCTGCACATGGAGGCAAAGGAGCCAGAGAGGACAGTTTATATCTATATTGATGACATCTGCTGCTTGTCTGACTTTGGCCGTTTAAAGGGACCCCACTGTGGATCATGATTTCTTGGAAAGTGGCTTGGAGGAAGAGCTTTGAAATGGGAAAGAGCAGCCATTCTTCCTGTGTATTAGCTGAGGGAGATTCAGTGACTCGGCACTGGGCTTAGTCTCTGTGTTTTTGTTTTGTCTTTTATTAATACTGAATGCTGCTGAAGAAGACACAAGTGGCACCATTCTGCAACCCTCTCTCAGAGTGAATCCCTGCTAATATAGCATCAGTCATGACTGCTGACTGGCAGTCATTATTATGAGGTGTCACCTCATTGTCATGGCAACACCTGCAAGATAACTGTACAGCAGAGTGAAAATGTAGAATGGAGGTGAGATACAAAGGCTTCTCCCAGCCGGAGCCTATGTACGTGCTGAAATGGTACAATTCTCATGTTCAGGTTGCTTCTGAGCACAATGCCGGTTGTTTGTTTGAGTGTATTAAAGATTATTTTATTATTTACATGGCCCGAAAGGGGTGCTAGTGGTCTATAATAAACTTTACATTTCCCTGGCACCCCAGTCTTACAGATGACACAATATTGCTCTTCCCTTTAGGTGCGGCAGTCTGCTATGATCATTGTGCCTGCTGTAAAATTGGAAGATTTGCCTGTAGTAATCAAATTCATTCTACATAACATCAAAGCTGTGGATGCAGTACAGGTACAGTATTTACTCTGTCACAGACAGGAGACGTACAAATGAGTATTCTTTAGGAACACAGGAATGGCCATGCTGGTATAAACCTGTGGGCAATGTAGTCCAGTGTCCAGCTTGGCAGAGATCAGTGCCTGATTCTTCAGGAGAAGTTGAAATACTCTAATAATACTCCATACTGCTAAGTACTAAACCCCATAAGGAATTTATTCCTGACCCCCATTGTTGATTCACTTATGCCCTGAAGTGTGAGGATTGAGAGCCCCTCCTGTGCTCTGGGTATTTTTCAAGCCCCTTTGTTATCATTTGTTTTTTAAAATATGTTTTGCAGAAAGTGACAGGAATTTTCTTTAAAGGGCCTTTCCACAAAATTCATGTGTGGTGGACTTACCATCCTGCGCCTCTCTTTCTGTCTCTTTTGCAGCAGGCCCTTTAAATTTCCCTGGTCCAGCTTCAGCTAGGCTGGCTGCAAAAGTCTTTCAAAATAAAATTACCTCAAACACAAAACCTTGATAGCAACCCTCCCAGTGCTGTTCAGGAGGGTTGTTTCCCATCCCTCTTCCACAGCCTTGGAAAGGGACTGTGGATCACCCCTTTCCCTCCTGGGGCTGATGGTCCCTGGCAAACAGTTCCTCTCTATTTTTCCGTTTCACGGTGAGAACGTGAACTTTTTGTGCTATCTCCCCCTCTTCCTCCCACCCTCCCACCCCCAGTGGTTTTTGTCTCAATTGGTTAGATGATTGATTGGGAGGGGAGCCTTGCCCCACCCTACACTGCAAGGCTATTGGCTCTGGGCCCTTAAAGAAACAGTCATCTCTTCTCCCTGGGGCCATTTCCCCCATGTCTACCCCTGCTGTCCCCAGGATCATCATTTGGTTGAGGCTGTTTGGAACGGGGTAACCTGAGCCCTATTCCCTCTCACTCCCCCAATTCCTCTTTTCCTCAGAGGACCAGTGTGAGGGATTGTCATTCCTGGGGTGCAGTCTGGGAGCCGCTGGAACTGCTGTGCTCCCTAACAATTCAGCTGGGATGGCCTCTCTCACACTGCTCTGCTGGTGACTCAGCCAGCCTCTCCAGGCCCTGTTACACCCAACATGACATCAGGTGGCACCACACACCCAACTGAGTTACCTTAGTGCTTTACCTAAGCCACTCATGGACAAACAGAGGGCAACAGCCAACTTCCCAGCTCCCCAGCCTTGCACCCCTACTGGAGCATAAACACAGAATTACACTGTCTTGCTCTGCACAGGATCTGTACCATGCAAGGTTATTAATTAATTCGTTCCCCCCTCAATGTGGGAAAGATATCCAACAGCCTTTGTTTACCAAGCAGAGATTTTCCCATATACTTCACTCAAAATGCATTGGTTAAGATAAATCATAAACCAAATTTATGAACTACAGAAAGATAGATTTTAGCAAACAGATCAAAGCAGATTAACTAGCAAATAAAAAAAAATGCAAGCTAAGCCTAATATACTAGATAGATGGGGTTTGAATTAGCAATTTCTCACCCTGACTGATGATAAAAGCAGGCTTGCAGATTCTTAAGGCACAAGCTGCATCTGCCTTGCAGCTTGGGTTCTCCTCCCCAATTCCAAATCCTTTGTTTTCCAGAAAGAAAAGGAGTACTAGTGGCACCTTAGAGACTAACCAATTTATTTGAGCATAAGCTTTTGTGAGCTACAGCTCACTTCATCGGATGCATTCAGTGGAAAATACAGTGAGGAGATTTATATACACACAGAACATGAAAAAATGGGTGTTATCATACACACTATAAGGAGAGTGATCACTTAAGATGAGCTATTATCAGCAGGAGAGCCGGGGGGGGGGGAGGGCGGGAGAAAACCTTTTGTAGTGATAATCAAAGTGGGCCATTTCCAGCAGTTAACAGGAACGTCTGAGGAGCGGGGGCGGGGGGGGATAAGCATGGGGAAATAGTTTTACTTTGTGTAATGACACATCCACTCCCAGTCTCTATTCAAGCCTAAGTTAATTGTATCCAGTTTGCAAATTAATTCAGCAGTCTCTCGTTGGAGTCTGTTTTTGAAGTCTTTTTGTTGTAATATTGCGACCTTTAGGTCTGAAATTGAGTGACCAGAGAGATTGAAGTGTTCTCCGACTGGTTTATGAATGTTATAATTCTTAACATCTGATTTGTATCCATTTATTCTTTTATGTAGAGACTGTCCAGTTTGACCAATGTACATGGCAGAGGGGCATTGCTGGCACATGATGGCATATATCACATTGGTAGATGTGCAGGTGATCGAGTCTCTGATAGTGTGCCTGATGTGATTAGGCCCTATGATGGTATCCCCGGAATAGATATGTGGACACAGTTGGCAACGGGCTTTGTTTCAAGGGTAGGTTCCTGGGTTAGTGGTTCTGTTGTGTGGTGTGTGGTTGCTGGTGAGTATTTGCTTCAGGTTGGGGGGCTGTCTGTAGGCAAGGACTGGCCTGTCTCCCAAGATCTGTGAGAGTGATGGGTCGTCCTTCAGGATAGGCTATAGATCCTTGATGATGCGTTGGAGAGGTTTTAGTTGGGGGCTGAAGGTGATGGCTTCTGGCGTTCTGTTATTATCTTTGTTGGGCCTGTCCTGTAGTAGGTGACTTCTGGGTACTCTTCTGGCTCCGTCAATTTGTTTCTTCACTTCAGCAGGTGGGTATTGTAGTTCTGAGAAAGCTTGATAGAGATCTTGTAGGTGTTTGTCTCTGTCTGAGGGGTTGGAGCAAATACAGTTGTATCGTAGAGCTTGGCTGTAGACGATGGATCATGTGGTGTGGTCTGGTGTGGAGGCATGTAGGTAGGAATAGCGGTCAGTAGGTTTCCGGTATAGGGTGGTGTTTATGTGACCATTGCTTATTAGCACCGTAGTGTCCAGGAAGTGGATCTCTTGTGTGGACTGGTCCAGGCTGAGGTTGATGGTGGGATGGAAATTGTTGAAATCATGGTGGAATTCCTCAAGGGCTTCTTTTCCATGGGTCCAGATGATGAAGATGTCATCAATGTAGCGCAAGTAGAGTAGGGGCATTAGGGGACGAGAGCTGAGGAAGCGTTGTTCTAAGTCAGCCATAAAAATGTTGGCATACTGTGGGGCTATGCGGTACCCATAGCAGTGCCGCTGATTTGAAGGTATACATTGTCCTCAAATGTGAAATAGTTATGGGTGAGGACAAAGTCACAAGGTTCAGCCACCAGGTTTGCCGTGACATTATTGGGGATACTGTTCCTGACTGTCTCCTTACAGTGTGTATGATAACACCCATTTTTTCATGTTCTGTGTGTATATAAATCTCCTCACTGTATTTTCCACTGAATGCATCCGATGAAGTGAGCTGTAGCTCACAAAAGCTTATGCTCAAATAAATTGGTTAGTGTCTATGGTGCCAGTAGTACTCCTTTTCTTTTTGCGAATACAGTCTAACACGGCTGCTACTCTGAAACCTTGTTTTCCAGAGTTTCTTTCAGGAGTTGAGTTGTGGGGGAGTGAAGACAAATCATGATGTCACTCCTCACCTTATATATTCTTTCCACATGGTGGGAACCCTTTATTTCAAGCTAAGTTCCGAGCCCAGTTTGTGGAAAAATTCAGGAATTTAGTGTCACGTGGTCTGGTCACATGACCTTGCATCGCCTTGCTGAGCCATAGCAGCCGTTATTCATAGGCTGTCTGAAGCCTTCCCAGGAAGGCTCACCAGGTGGGGGCTAAGCTTCTTCTAAGGCCTAATGTTTCCCTTAATGGCCCATTACCTTGAATAGGCCCTTCACAATCAGCTGTCTAAACTGGAAGCATCTTGCCTAGTGGATGTCACCCAGGTATAACCACATGTGAAATACAGATACATAGTCAATATTCATAACTCCAGATACAAAAATGATATATGCATACAAATAGGATAATCATATTCAGCAAATTATAACTTTTCCAAAGACACCCCACGTGACACATCTTGTAGAAAATGCATCATATAATTATGTCATAATCATACCACAATGATTAATATGGGGTGCAGTGTCACAATCAGTGTACCTCGTTATGGTCTGTAATATTGTCTCTGAGGATTCTACATAGTTGTCTTTACTTTTCTTTCACCTTTCTCTATCCCTCAAATCTATCCATTGATATGACAAATGCTCTAACAAATGTGCCTGTCTGTTATAAATGACTGTACTCTGCAGGTGATTTCTGCCCTTCGCAAGAACTTGGATCTGTCGTCATGTATTTTACCTCTGCAGATACTGTCTTCCCAGAGCAAGCTCAAAAGCCAGCCACAAACGAGGTATTTGCATTGTATCTGCATGATTCTGCTTGGTTTCTGCATGGGAACGATGGGACAAAAGGACTTTGATTCTAATTTCTGAGGCTTCTCAGTTGGGTTTAGTTACATACATTAGCATCATTTGGCCAGGTTGCTATCTCTGCTGGCATCCTCAGTGCTTTAGCCAAGTGTCCCTTCCAGCCAGCATCACTACAACCCCATCCCTGTGTCTGCTCCCTATCCTGTCCAGAAGGCACCCTCCACTGTCCCACTGCAGCGTCTCTTCCAGCCAGCACCACACCCTTGCAGTTGTTCTGGCACATCCATTCTGGCTTGTGCTGCTCTGATTTCATTCCCCATTACCCTGGCTGGCATTTGCACCCAGGACTAGCCTTGGCTGGGATGATTTAGTTGGTGTTGGTCCTGCTTTGAGCAGGGGATTAGACTAGATCAGGGGTCTCAAACTCAATTTACCTTAGGGCCAGTGCCAGTCCTCAAATCCTCCCAGCAGGCCAATAATGTTACTCATGTTGCCCAGAACCTGCCCCCCCAAAAAACTCCGCCCCCCCCACCTGCTAAGGCTCTGGGAGGGAGTTTGGGTGGGGGAGGAGGTCTGGGGTAGGGGATTGGGGTGCAGGCTCTGGGAGGGAGTTTGGGTGGGGGAGGGGGTCTGAGGTGCAGACTCTGGGATGGAGTTTGGGTGCTGGGTGCAGGCGGTGGGGTTGCAGGCTCTGGGAGGGAGGAGCGCGGCGGGAGAGGGTGTTGGGGGAGGGGGTGTGGGGGGATGGGGTGGGGCTGCAGGCTCTGGGAGGGGGTTGGGGGTGCGGCGCTTACCTGGGGCTCCAAGGTGGGGCGGGCCAGGGGGCCTCCGCGTGCTGCTGCCCCCAGGCACTGCCCCTGCAGCTTCCCATTGGCCGCAGGGGTGCTTGGGGTGGGGGGCAGCACGCGGAGGCACAGCCCCGTCTCAGGGCCACAGGGAGGGGCCGGCAGACATGTGGAGCGAACAGGCAGACGCCATTCAGCTCCGCTGTGCTGCCGGGCCCCGGGCCATTGTAAATTGCCTGAGTGGGGGAGCACCCGGGGCGGCAGGTGGGGCCAAGGGAGAGCCCCGGCCCCAAAACTGCTGGAGCCCCACGGGCCACATTGGGGAGGTTCATGGGCCACAGATGGACCGTGAGTTTGAGGCTCTTGGACTAGATGACCTGAGGTCTCTTCCAACCCTAATATTCTATGATTCACTGCCACCTCATCCCTGTCCCTCTGCCACCACATGGTCCCTGGCTGGCACTGCTGCTGCTGCACGCATCTCTTCCTACCTGTCCTGCCTTTATTGTGATTCCAGACAGCATTGCTTTCACTCCATCCCTGCCATCGCCTCCCTTCTAGCAGGTGGTGCTGCAGCTGCTCCTCTGAGTGCTGAGTTGACCTGTACCTGTTATGACAAGACTCATGTAACAGATGAGCAATTCTGTTCCTCTCTGGTTGTTTGCAGTTCCTCCACAAGCCAAGTGAGCAGCAGCCAGAACTGTGTCAAGCTCCTCTTTGATGTGATAAAGTTGGCTGTGAGATTTCAGAAAGGCATTTCTGAAGCTTGGATTAAGGTCAGATTGTGCTCTCCAGGGTTTCTCTGATTTGTAATGTAATTAGAACATTAACTGTAGATTTCCTCACTTGCAAATATAGTTTCACAAAACTATCTAGTGTTACACTTTTATCCCTGAAAGTACTGATACTATCCTTTTTCTGTGGTATTGATGCTTTGCACTTTTCAGCTGCAAATCTCAAAGTGCTCTCAAGACTGTGGGTAAGCAGTACCAGCCTCATTCTATAAAGCGAGGACCTGAGGCACAGGTGAAGCCCAAGAGTGTATTTTAAAATGAGCACTTTTTTGTAAATTTGTGCTATAGCTTATCTGGGCCTCAGTCTCCTTATCTGTGAAGTGGGGGTAATGATAATGCTGTTCTTCATAAGGATTAGCTTGGTAATTGATGTTTGTAATTTGGTATTGAAATGTCCAGAAGGGACTGCTCCTGTAGAGGGCTTAAAGTTAAATTTTTAATGATGGGCTGGGGTATAAACTATGAGGCTGGACTTGGTTTGTTGTTCCCAATTCTTAGTTTATTATTCAGGATTTCAGTTCCTTTTTCAAAGGCTGAAGTTGTTTAAGAGTATCCTCAGTCAAACTGTAAATTTGCACATTTATTCATGTGGGAGGATGTAGGAGTGGAGGGAAAGAGCAGATCTTAAAAGGATAACTGAATGAAGTCAGGCATCCTGTGATGTAAGGTGTTCAGATGCAAGTGGAGATGCTCCTCAGGATCTGTGCAAGAATGAGGGAAAAACTGAGGAATCACTGAAGAAATTTGAGGAAAATATACTGTGCTGCAAATTTTACCTGGCATGGTGGCTAGAATTTTATTTTATTTTTTTAAGGGAATTGTTCTGTTCCTCAATGAAGACATTGTTGTTGTTCTGGAAAAATTTCATACGGGGAGATGAGGGAGGGGGAGCTACCTTTTAATGAGAGCTCTAGGAACTGCCTCCAGACTCTGCAGTATTTAATGCAATCCAGGATCCTGGATTGATGGGTTTGCAGAGAAGAGAAACTGACAATATTTCTTTTGGTATCTGCCTGGCCACTCTGGTCATTTCCAGTGTATAGGATGTGTGGGTTTTGAAGTCCGTTATTACTGTACACTATTCGTAGAATCATAGGACAGGAAGGGACCTCAAGAGGTCATCTAGTCCAGTCTCCTGCACTCATGGCAGGACTAGGTATTATCTAGACCATCCCTGACAGGTGTTTGTCTAACTTGCTCTTAAAAAACTCCAATGGTGGAGATTCCACAACCTCCCTAGGCAATTTATTCCAGTGCTTAACCACCGTGATAGTTAGGAAGTTTTTCCTAATGTCCAACCTAAACCTCCCTTGCTGCAATTGAAGCCTATTGCTTCTTGTCCTATCCTCAGAAGTTAAGAAGAACAATATTGTAACTGTTTGTTTATTTCTTTCCTCCTTAGGCTATTGAGAACACTGTTTCTCTGTCTGACCATAAGGTAATGCCTCTCTTGACTCTTCCTGTGCTGTAGCTGTTCTGTGTTATGAGCTTCTGTCTTGGACACACACTAGCAAGGGCACTTGCTTCCTCCACAGCAACAGGATTGGAGGTTTTGCTATGGAGATCAGGAACTGCCATTGATCAAGAGATCTTGTGGGTCTCCATGCATTTGTTCTCTCCATGTTTTTAACTGGGTTTGCTCTGAATTGTATTTACACCTGAACATTCTTAATAACAAATGCATCCAGCCCAGTCTGAAAGTCATGTGAGAGACGGTTCCTCTGAATCCACCTCCCTCCTCGACCTGTGGTACTAGAGTCTGACCAGTCAGTTAAGTGACTTGTTGAGCCCCGAACTTTCTCTGTAGATCTGATAAAAAATGGACGGTTCTTTTTAGTCTTTATTTTCCTTTGTGTTCTGCAGCCCAGCATCTTCCCCCAATTCTGGACATCTCAGCTGCTCTTGACTCTCTGCAGCACACAGACGTGGATGAGCATTTTGGCGCCACACGCTCTGGTCACGCCCCCTCCCCCCCGTGTCCCCACTTGCTGCCAGATTCTCTGTCTCTGTGGCAGCCGACAGTGGCTGTTCCTTTTGCTCCTGCCCTTACTCCTTCTATTTTAACATTTCTGCCTTGTTCTTTGGGCAGTGAGGAGCAGGGTTCTCCCTCCCTGAGCCTTCGCTGCAAAGTTTCCCCACTGGCTCCTCTGCCCCTTACAGGCACGGCCAAGCAGCAAAGAGAGCACTGAGTCAAATCCAAGCAGTGCTTGATTTGTGAGGCAGCCTTCCCAGGCTCGGCAGACGATGAGTTGTGCCCAGCCTGCACCCAGACTTCTGTCCCTAATTTTGTTAGGTCCGGGGGCTATGAGTCGGAGAGGCAAGTGGAGTTCCTACCAATGTTCCCGCTAATTTTTTCTATCCGTGTGCGGAATGAATTTTGTTATGTGCACCAAATTATCGAGGAAATGTGTGGATGTGCTCCACCAGGAAGTAGAAACAAAAAACCTAGATATAATATATATTTTAAAAAATTTACCATAGGAATAATTACTTCAGCCAGGACAGGTTAGGCATTTTAAATTTAAGTGTAAGAGAGAAATGAAAACGATGAAATGCATAGACCAGTCAAAAAACTCAAATAACAGCACTTTGAAAGAATAAAATTACAGAGAATATATGTGCATTGCAGGAAGAATCAAGAAGTAACAATAACAACAATAATTCAAGTATGTGTTGGGAGGTGACTGTGAAAGACAGAGAGTGTGATTTTGTGACAGAGAGAGAGAGACACATGCGCACACACAGAGGCACACAGTCGGCCTTTCATTTATCCATTAAGACTTGTTCTTAGTAGCTGTCACGTCCGCGAGGAGGGAGTGTCGGAGCTGGCAGCCTTATCCATACATGAGTCTTACTGGGTATTCCATGAGGTCAGGGTGGGGCTCGGGACACCAGCATCCTTTCTTGTTAAGGTAAATTCCTCCTTCCACATTTCCCAAGAGGCTGTGCTTCCTTTGTTCTGTCTAAAACCGCAACATCCATATGAACGAGTAGCCTCCTCCAGGATGCCTCCTCGTTCCCTCAGGGCAGCTTAGCAAATGGCCCCTCACCTCACTCTATGAGCTTATCATGTAGTCCCTAACCATAGTTTATTAACAAAACGAAGTGCAAAAATCCATAACTCAAAAGTCCTGAAACACAGTCCATGTCACCCCAGTGCATGTAGATTTTAAAACCCAGCTTTGTTGTCACTGGACTCGTCAGTCCTCCTCTGCCCCTCTGCCAGGACGGTCACCCCAGCTCTTACTTCTGGGGTTCCACCCTGCTTTTCCCAGACTCTCTGCTGGGAGCATCCCTCATTCTCCCTGGCCCTCTCATGACTCCTCCAAGGACCAGCTTTTTGGTGAGGAAATGTATGCACTCCCCTTCTTTCCCTCTCTTCACTCCTCTCTGGCCCTTGACTCCAGCTCTCTAGCTTAGAGCCAGCAGGTATCTCCCTCTGCTCCTTCTGCTCTCTGGCCCTCTCCTCTTTGGCTTGGGGACACCAGCCAGCAAACCCCTCTTGCTGCTCTCCTGCCTTCAGCCCTCTCCCAGGAACCACCTTCCCTCTCTGGCAGCTCTCCTCTTCTGCTCTTCCTGACTGAACCAGTCTGCCTTGCTTCACCAGGTCTCTTTCTCACCAGGCCTCTTATAGCCTCCAGGTGCTGCCCTCTTAATTGGCCCCACTGGGGGCTCCTGGACTGGAACAGGAGATCTCAGTTTGGTTTCATTTAATGGGCAAGCTACTCTGTTATAATCCAACTGAAAAGACGTGGTGCACCTTAGATGTTGGAAGAGCATTGAAAATCTCTCTCAAACATACAGAATCCACAGAATTGGGCTCTCTATTTGTGTCCTTCCACCCAAAATGCCAGGGACTCAGAGCTTCCAATTCCTTCATTGATAGATGGATTAGACTATGTATTGTGGAAGCCTATAAATCATTAGAGGTTCCTGTCCCAGAAGGGATTAAGGTACACTCCACGAGATCCTTAGCAACCTCATGGGTGGAATGAGCAAGTGGGTTCAGTTCAGAAATTTGCAAAGTGGCCACTTGGTCTACAGCTAACATCTTTGTTAAGCACTACAGCGTGGACCTTCTGTCTTCTGCAGACGCCTCTTTTGTCAGGATGGTGCTGCAGGCTTTCGAGAAAGCTCACAAAAAGGCAGGTACTTCTTTCCTCTTGAAGTTTTGTTTCATAACCCTCCCTACATCTGTTCACTGCTTGTTACTTCCCAAACATCCAGAATCGTGGGAGATGCAGGGCTGCAGAATGGAAGATTTCTTAATGATAATTTCCTTTCTGCTAGCAGGGTCTCCCACAATTCTACCCACCCTGAATGGTTCATGAGTCAAAGATAAGACGTTAAGTGGAATCATTACAATAAGACAGTGCCTGTCTACGACTTAAAAGCATTCCTTGATCTAACGTACATAGTTATTTCATTATCTCTGGAATATTTGTTAACAATATTATGCAACTATTAGAGCTCGGGACTAACTCATTTGGCACCAAGGGGGAGAAGAAGGAGCAGGGCCTGATTGTGTGGCACCAAAATGCTGATCTGCCTCCCATGAGCTGCAGAGAGAGGAGAGCAGCCGAGAACTGTGGGACACACTGCTAGCAGAAAGGAAATATCGGTAAGAAATTTTCTGTTCCACTGCATAATGGATATATGATTAGTGATTATTTTCTCTGTGAAAGGTTCTGGACCTGATCGTTCTGCTGCTAATCCATACTACAAACACCAAGAGCAGGAAGCAAATTGAGAGAGTGCTGAGGAACAAGATTCCACTGGGCTGTGTGCCAGAGCAGCTGCTACAGAGCGCCTTCCGAAATCACTCGCTGGTGAGTACTGCGGCTACTTTAAGATTCTGCACACTGGGAGCATGCCCCTTTCCACCTCCTGGGATGTGGCAGATTGTTTCTAACCCAGTAAAGAGCTGAATCACAAAGACCCACTTGCAGAGCTTGTCTCGTGGGCCTTGTCGACCTTCCTGTGACTTCCCAAAATTTGCTGGAGAAGAACTGCCCTCCTCTTCCCTGCAGCATAGGGTAGGCTTCTGGTTCTGCAGATCTTAGGAAGCCCTTTTGCCCTCTGTCTCCCCACCACAAGTGACCCCCTCCTCCAAGGCCTGACATGCTGTTCTGCCTCACATTTTTCTTAGACTTTACATTTTTAAACCCATACCTTCTTGCAAGTATAAAATGGTCTGCATTTAGACATGTACGTGTGTCTGACTTGAGTGCCTGTAGTTACAAGGAGAGGGGACCATGAATGCGGACAGACAGTGCCTGTCTACAGCTTAAAGTAGGGCATGAAGACTGAGCATTTGTCTGCCCTGGGGGTTTTTAGTTACTAGTTTAGCTGCACGAGTGTAAATCTGAGTATATACTGTTGTAAACTGACTTGCATGAGTCGCGCAGTTCAAGTCCCATTTTACACTGGTGCATCATGTCTGCATGAAGAGTTTGCATCACAAAATCATAGAATATCAGGGTTTGAAGGGACCTTGGGAGGTCATCTAGTCCAACCCCCTGCTCAGAGCATGACCAATCCCCAATTTTTCCCCATGACCCCTAAATGGCCCCCTCAGGGATTGAAGTCACAACCCTGGGTTTAACAGGCCAATGCTCAAACCACTGAGATATCCCTCCCCCAAGAGTGCAGCTGTACTCTGTTGCTGAAAAAAAGCTTTTGTGTGGATAAGTTTTCGTTGTTTTGAAAGCAAAACAGGCCTATAGAGAGCACAAATCTAAGTGGGAATCTGTTATGGCGTCAGCCTGTATCTAGTGAGGTGGAAGAGTCAGAGGTCAGGGAATCACCTGCTAAACTAACTACGGATCTTGAGAATAAAGAGCAGTGCTCCTCAAGTTGGAACTCATAAAATGAGGGATGGAAGCTTTGAAAGCAAATAGTAATGATGGGAATCTTATGTCTCTGTCATGATGTTTGTCTTTCAGGTTATCAAAGACTTCTTCCCATCAATCCTGTCACTGGCTCAGACCTTTCTGCACTCTGCTGATCCATGTGTCGTCTCCTTTGGCAGCTGCATGTACAAGCAAGCATTTTCAGCCTTTGACTCTTACTGTCAGCAGGTATATTTTGAAATATATAATAGCATATACTTTTACTCTGTTAAACATGAATTCTGACAGGACTGCAGACCAAAGTAAGAACGTCAAAAAAACCTGGAGATCAATGAATCCTCTACATAGGAGTTACAGATATTTCCACGTTGTTTTGTACAATATCTTTCACTCAAACTGCTTCTGAAAATGTTATAAAAACTCAATAATGTAGATACAAAGTTAAATAATAAATGGAGAAACAAGTTGAGTTGTGAGTAGGGGAGAACATCCATGCTTTCAAAAACAACAAGGAGTCCGGTGGCACCTTAAAGACTAAGAGATTTATTTGGGCATAAGCTTTCGTGGGTAAAAAACCACTTCTTCAGATGCATGGAGTGAAAATTACAGATGCAGGCATTATATACTGACACATGAAGAGAAAGGACTTACCTCACAAGTGGAGAACCAGTGTTGACAGGGACATGTTGATCAGGGTGGATGTAGTCCACTCCCAATAATTGATGAGGAGGTGTCAATTCCAGGAGAGGCAAAACTGCTTTTGTAATGAGCCAACCACTCCCAGTCCCTATTCAAGCCCAAATTAATGGTGATAAATTTGCAAATGAATTTTAGTTCTGCAGCTTCTCTTTGAAGTCTGTTTCTGAAGTTTTTTTGTTCAGGTATAGCTACTTTTAAATCTGTTATAGAATTTCCAAGAAGATTGAAGTGTTCTCCTACTGGCTTTCAGTTTATATGAACTGGGATGGTGAGTCAGGAAGCTGTTTACGGTGGCAGGAGCTGGAAAGAAAATGACTGTCAGCAGTAGTGCCAGACTTTAAGGAGTAACATGGAGGAGACCAGCGCTAAATTAAGTAGAGTGAGCAGACAGAGAAGCTGATAGAGAAAAAGTCCAGGAAAGCAACTGGAAACCCATGAAGGCTTTGTGAATCAAGAAAGTCAATTTTGAACTGTATCTGGTACAGTAACTCCTCGCTTAACATTGTAGTTATGTTCCTGAAAAATGGAACTTTAAGCAAAACAATGTTAAGCAAATCCAATTTCCCCATAAGAATTAGTGTAAATAGGGGGGGTTAGGTTCCAGGGAAATTTTTTTCACCAGACAAAAAACATCTATCTATCCACACAGTATAAGTTTTAAACAATTTAATACCGTACACAGCAATGATGAACTAGCACTCGGCTGAGCCCTCAAGGGTTAACACATTGTTGTTAATGTAGCCTCACACTCTACAAGGCAGCACGAATGGAGGGAGGGGAGACAGCATGGCAGACAGAGACCGAGACACACACCCTGTGTCAGGGGGAGAGAGAGAGAGAGGTGCGCATTGCCCCTTTAAGTATGCTGACATCACTCTAAATACATTGCCTTTTTAAGTCTATCAGGAAGTTGAGACAGCAGCTGTGACCAGCAAGCTCTCTCTGTCCGGAGCCCTGTCGAGTCCCCACCCTGCTCTATGTGGAGAAGGGATAAGTGGGGAGCAAGAGCAAGGGGGGAGGGGGGACACCGTGACATTAGCCCCCCTCTTCCCCACCCTGCACAGCAAGCAGGAGGCTCCTGGGAGCAGCTCCAAGGCAGAGGGCAGGAGCAGCACATGGCAGTCGGGGTAGGGACAAGTGAACTGCCAGCAATTGATAGCCTGCTGGGCGGCTGCCGCACAGGGAACTTAGGGGAGCGGGCAGCTGATATGGGGGCTGCCGGTCCACCCTGGTTCCAAGCCTCCACCAGCTAGCTGCAATGGGCTGCTCTTCCTGCAAGCAGTGGACAAAGCAGGCAGCTGCCAAGAAACGTTATAAGGAAGCATTGCGCAACTTTAAACGAGCATGTTCCCTATTTGATCAGCAATGAAACAACGTTAACTGGGACGACTTTAAGTGAGGAGTTACTGTATTGTTAAGGGCTGAAGGCTGGAATCTCATTGCTATTCGGTCTGCCCAGTGCTTCTGTCCTTGGAGCTCCAATATTATCAGTACTAACAGCAGATAAGGTAGCCTGCTAATTCAGCAGACCTTTACTCATAAATAGAGATCACAGGCCCTGTGCAGTGACAAAGGCCTTTGGCCAGGTTTATTGCTCTCAAGGCACAGTCCTAGTGCCCTGGCTCTACAGGTACATTAACACATGAGTGCCCAGAGGCAAGGAGTAGTTCAGTCAGTAGCAGGAATCTCTGCTGTCCCCCAGGCCACACAAAGAGTTAAGGTGAGATATTCTGACATTTATAGACTGAGGGTACGTCTACACTACCTGCCGGATCGGCGGGTAGTGATCGATCGATCAGGGATCGATTTATCACATCTAGTGTAGACACAATATATTGATCCCCGATTGCTCTGCCATCAACTCCTGTACTCTACCACGGCGAGAGGCGGAAGCGGAGTCGATGGGGGAGTGGCAGCAGTCAACTCCGCGCCGTGAGGACGTGAGGTAAGTCTACCTAAGATATGTCGACTTCAGCTACGCTATTCTCGTAGCTGAAGTTGCTTATCTTAGGTCAATCTCCCCCCCCTCTCCCCAACCCCCAAGTGTAGACCAGGCCTGAGACAAACAACTGGGATAAACAACTTAAACACCACCTTATGTGTTTTATGACATCTGTTTATTACCTCCCCTTGTTCCTGATATCTCGGACAAAACATCCCTATTCATTATTTTGTCAAACCATCTTATCTTGTAGTAGATTGGGATGTATCTGTACTAGCTGGAATATATTTAGTGCCTAGTACACTTGCAACAACTTTGCTAAGTTCATGTACTGGGCAGTGAACTTCTTTAATCCATGGCCTGGCTTTGGTTCACAGCCTCTGGTTCAGGCCTTAGATCTTGCGCCAGGCCCAGTGCTCCAGGCTCTCTCTCTTTTCTTTTTCTACTACTACTACTACTACTTCTGGGAATGACTGAGAAGTCAGTGACGCTGTGTGAGATTGGAGGTGATCTTCTTTCACTTGATGAGGCAGGGAGCAGCATTCTGCATGTACCAGAATCTGGAAAGATGAGACCTGGGAAGAGTGTGGATCAGGAAGACACAGCAGTGCAAGCATGAATGCAGAAGGGAAACACACAATTACACACAGAGCCAAAGGCTTTTGGAAAACTGGAAATCAGGCTCAAGGATAAGAGCAAGATTGGGGACATTGGATGTGCTCTGAACTGAGAAGGGAATTAGAAGAGATGCAGTTGAATTTCAAGATGACTTTCTGGTTTTGAAACGTTTCTTTATGTGAATGAATCTGAGACAAAGCTACAGATTTTCTTGTTCAAGACTGGCAGAAATACAGGTGTCAAAAGAAATGTACAGTTGAGTATTGCAAAGGACAGGTTAAGATGATCGAAAGAGAAAGCAGATATGAAATCAGAGGGCTAAGAACTGAACTCTGTGGGTAGTACTAAGGAGGATGAATTAGTTACTACTTGTATAGTACTTTGAAGATAAAAATTGTTCTATAGAGGACATGCCAACCAAGTATTCTTGTGATGGGCCACTTGGGACACAGATAGAGCATCTGGATAGGGATGAGTAGGACCATGGCAGACGGGAATCATATGTGACGGGTTCCCCCCCCCCCCCCCCCGATGCAACCTGGAACTGGGTACCACTGAGCCCTCTGACCCACCAGCCTGGCCTCCCTCTCACACTGTACAGCTGTAACAAGCTGAAAAGCCCTCCAGCCTCCACTTTCACCAGTATACATACAGGTAGGGGCTCACACAGTTACAAGCAGGCTCTCTGACCAGCCTCTGCATAGGAAAGCTACTACCAGCTCCTCGGGCGTGCACCTCCTTTGAAGTATAAACCCAAAATTATACCGTATTGCGTGGCACACGGAACTGTACAGTGTAAGCTCATAAAATTCACCCCCCTCTCTCAATTTGGAAAGTATTATGCAACAGCCTTTTGCCCCTGAGTTATGATTCCCACACACTTCACTCCAACTCACTGGTTTAGATAAAGCAAAAACAAGTTTACTAGCTACAAAAGGTAGATTTTAAGTGATAGCAAACAAATCAAAGCAGATTATCTAGAAAATAAACAAAAAAACACAAACTAAGCTTAATACATTAAATAGATTCGATATGAATAGCAGATTCTCACCCTAAGGGATGATACAAGGAGGCTGCAGATTCTTAAGGGGCAAGCTGCACTTGCTTTACAGCTTGGAATCCCCAGTTGTTTCATTCACAGGCTAAAAATCTCTTTAGCCTGCGTCCAGCACTTCCCGCAGTTCAGTATTTGTTCTTCAGGTGTTTTCAGGAATCTTCTTGTGTGGGGAGTGAAGAACACTAGATGATGTCGCTTCTTATATAGCTTTTGCATATGGTGGGAACCCTTTGTTCTCAAAGTTTGGTTCCCAGAGCAGTCTGTGGAAAAATACTAACATCCCAAGATGACATGTGGTCTCATCACATGTCCTTGTAGAGTCATAGCAGCCATCACACACAGGCTGTTTGGAGCTTTTAGAGGAAGGCTCACCAGGTGGGAAATAAGCTTCTCCTAAGGCCTACTGTTTTTTCCTAATGGCCTATTGCTTTGAATAGGCCCTTCCCCACCCACTATCTAGACTGAAAGCATTTTTTCTACTGGGCGTTACCCAGGTGTAACTACATTTGAAATACAGATACATAGTCAATATTAATCACGTCAGATACAAAAATGATACATGCATACAAATAAGATAATCGTGTTTAGCAAATCATAACCTTTGCAGTGACACCTCACATGACTTATCTTGCATAAAATACATTATAATTATGTCCTAATCATATCATAATAATATCACTGCAAAGAATATGGGGTGCAGTGTCACGCCATATACAACTGCATAGCTATGGAAGCAGTCTCAAAGGATGGAATAATTCACAATATTAAAGCTGTACTGAGCCCAAGGCAAAAGAGGTGAATTCTCATCTAAGCTCATGGATCCCTAGCCCTTTCCTTTAATTTACGGTGGACTGTTATTTGGTTGCCATCTTATATGGTGTAGCATATACTTTGTTGTTGTTCCAAGGGTCTTCTGGTACAGAACAAATATTTTTTTATTTGCTTTTCACTGTTGGTTTCTTGTGGGGTTTTTCCTTCAGGAAGTTGTGAGTGCATTGGTGACTCACATTTGTGGTGGAAATGATGTAGAAGTGGACATTTCTCTGGATGTGCTCACTGACCTGGTGACTCTGCATACCTCCTCATTGATTCGCTATGCCACCTTTGTGAAGGTAGTGTATCTGCTTGTGAATGGTCCACACTTAGGGCTTGTCTATAGGATGAGTTAGTGTGTGGAAAGCAGGGTGTTGTAACAGGGTAGGTTGCCTCCTGGGCACCCCATCGTGGCCAGAGGTTGCTCTACAGTGCCCTTCCTTTGTTTCCTCTTTTTCAGGGCCCCTCACAAATGCCACAGTCATTCTCATCCAATTATAGCCTTTCTTGGGGATCTGTTTTTTATTCACACAGTACCAAAAACAAATACAAAAAAAATCTTTCACCCAGCCTTAAGCTGGACACAACCCCTCCTTCCTGAGGTACTGCCCCTTCCTGGTCTCAGAGCAGCTGGAGAAAATGCAAGGCTTGACTTCCCTTCTCCCAAAAGAAAATCAAAACTTTCAGCTGGGTCTTGTTACCCAGCCCCAACTCCTGTCCTCGGGGACCACTGCAGATACCCTCTCTCCCTGCAGCTTTTCTCTGCAGTTCCTCTTCCAGCTCTGCCCTCACTGGAATACACTCTGACCCTTTATATCCCAGGTGCAGCCCTCGGACCTCTGATTAGCTCAGCTGGGAGCACCTGGTCTAGCACAGGGGAACTGACCTGTTTTAATCACAGGGCCCAGCTGTCCTGTTACCGGTGTAAATCTACAGTACTCCAATGTGTCATGCACTAACTCTGTGGACCCTGCTGCTGCACACTAGAAGTTCTCTAGTGTGATTTGACCTACTGCTGTTTCATGTTGGGGATAAGAGCTTGGGAGTATAGGGGAGTGGGAGGATAAGAGTAGGGGTGAGGACAAGGTAGGAGCCTGGGAGGCGATATGGAGAGGGTGCAGGAAATGGAGGTAGGTGCGGGAGAGAACGACAAGCTTGTGGGAGTACAGGGCCAGAAAGTTGTAGAGCACATTCCCATCTAGAACTTGGAATTGAACCCAAGAGTCCTGAGTCTCTAGATTCATCTGCTTTCTGGCAGATAGCTCTGAAACCCACTGGCAGATGCGTGTCTCATCTTCCTCTAGTGCCTGACCCACACTGAGAATAACAACCTCCTGATGCTACCAGTTACTTCGTTAGTGCAAGTGATAGAGGTCTGTGCTGTGGATCTCAAGATCCAAATCCTGTGATGACCCAAGTTGGGGGATCAATATGATTCCTTGTGATGGAATTTCTGTTTTTTGTGTTTAAAAAAAAAACAACAAATTGCATTTTAAAAAAAGTTGGTAAAAAAACATTAAGGTTCTAAAGTCCAGCCCTCAAAAGTTAGAAAGTGTCAGAAAAAAGGTTGCCCATGCAATCTTAATTCGGTTTCTTTGTGCATATGCATTATAACGGTCTTGGCTAAAAGGGACAGAACCACTGGCAATCCTGTACCCTGAATGGGGCCTACACAAAGGACGACCAAATTAAAGTTGTATATGCAGTCTTAAATCAAGCATTTCCAAACTGAGAGTGGCTTGACTTTGCAGTCATAATGTTCTTTTTAATGTAGGGTTTTAGTATGTAACTTGCTAGGATTTTTAAAAAGGAAAATGGAAAAAAAAATCAGAAATTCCTTCATGAGGAACCATATTGATCTCTGCATGTGCTGGACCTTTGTATCCACAGCAAAGACCTCTACCATTCTAGCTAAGGAACAACTGTTAGACTCAGAGGATAACAGCCTAATACCCTCTGTGGACCAATCATGAGGGGGAATGCAGTGCACCTTTGCAAGTAACTTACATAATTATTTACTAGACGGCAGAGGAATGTTGGGAATGCTGGAGTCTATTCTTGGCTCTGGAGGGGAGTATGGTCTAGTGGTTACAGACAGCACAGCACAGCACTTAGATTTGGCACATTGTGGCTGAATGGGTGAGGCTTGGCTCTGCCATGTTAGAGACCCATGTTCTATTCTCAGCTCTGCCACATGTGACCTTGTGCAACCTCTCGCTTACCCCCTCATTAAATGGAGGGAAATTATATATGCCTGCCTCTGGAGGTAGGGCTGTTAGGATTTGCTCAATAATAAGGGCCCTGAAGAGTATAGACATAACATTAGTCAGTGGAAAAGCTGAAACTAGAATTCATGGTCTCCTTCTACTGCCGGCCCATTACACCCTCCCCTAAGCCAAACTGTGGGATAGCAGCAGTAGTGCATCGCAACCGACGCAGAGCTTTAGCTTTATGCCTAATCTGTATGAGGCTCAGTGGAGTCTAGGGAGCATATTTTGTGCATTAGGCAGGTGGTGAGCTCTGTAGAGGTCGAGGATGCTTAGTGTATTTGGCACATAGGGATCTCTATGCGGATAGAGCATGCTCAGCACAGACAGAATGTTCAGAGATTTTAGCAAGAATCCTCCATAAAGCTCTACTGAGCATGTGCAGTTGGCACTTTTGGGAGGCTTATAATTTGATACATTTCATGGGGATAGCAAATGGCACCTCTTTGACCCCAAGATCATCCCCTGCAAATTCCAAGTTCCTGCTCCAAATCACGGACTTGCTAGTGCTTTTCAGAGAAATAGTTGGATAAAAATATTAACATGAGCAAAATTACCAAGTAGTGGAAAAACTAGCCTAGTTCTGGGAAACAATCATTTTCATAAAGGAAAAAAAGTAGCTTGAGGCAGAGTCCAGGTGTTGAAAATTCCAATCTAAACCGTTACAATTTGGCAAAGTTATGAGCAATGGAAAACAGAGGCTTGGAATGGAAAGTGTTAGGCAACCTTAGCATCTCTACCAGAATATTAGTTTTTGTCAAGATCCAATGGTAGAATCACCTTTTATCAGTTTTGAGTTTGGCACCTTCCAATGTCATTGAACTCCCCCTCTCATCACAAGAACAAGGAGCAAACAGCCCTCCTAATCTTCGTTCTCTAGATCATTCACTGTTTTATAGACTTTTGTCATGTTCCTTTTTGTCTGTCCGCTCTGTAGGGTAACAACCCCAGTCTTTTCAATTTCTCTTCCTAGGAGAATTTCTCCAGGCACTCACTCGTTCTTGTCACCCTTCTCTGAACCCCTGTTAGTTCTGCAATATCCATTCAGCGATAAGGTGTCAAGTGCTGCACATAGTATCCAGATGAAGCCACACCACTGATTTATAGAATGGCATTATATCATTTTCCATATTATTCTCCATGCCACCATGATCATTAATGCATTTGGGACCTGCTTTGAAACTAGGATCAAAGCCTTAAAGTGGCAATGGAAGCAGACTGGGTGTCAGTAGAAGGACTGGAGCACAGATTTAACATGCTCCTGGTGACCAAAGTCATGGAAGAAGTGGGCAGCTACATTTTGCAGGTGTGCTATTTGGAGTGTGAGAAGGGCCTGTCAGGGTATTGTGGCTACTTTGACACTTCTCTATTACAGAACATTTTAGACTATACGGAGAAGCTGAATCCACAGCAAATCCGGAAACTTTTCTACATTCTTGGCGAGTTGGCATTCAGCCAGAGGCAGGAAGACAGCTATATTCAGGTGAGTGGAGGGGGAGAGAGACAATGGGGGCAGGAAGGAAGCAAATCCCTGGTCTTTCTCCCCTTGCTGCGCTAGTTTGCAGAGCTTGTGTGGTGTGGAGACAGCAGCAGCAGGCCCAGGATGGTGCAGCCTGTACAGCCCTCCTGCATGTGGGGATTTCTGGTGCACAGTACCTTTTTAATTTTAAAATTTCCTCCCCTCACCCTCCCTTTGCCCCCCCCCCCCCCAAGTTTGATGGTTGTGAGCCCGTTTCCTGCTCCAGACTTTTTTCCTGTGGAGCTCATTCCTCTTCCACACAGGAGGAACTCCCTGCTGCTACCGCACACCTGATTAGCTCCACTGGAGAGACACTGCCTGCACACATCCTGAGGGGCACAGCAGCAGAACTTGACTTCTACACACCTTAGGAATCCTTCAGGAAGCATAGCTCAGCTACTGCACCCCCAATAGGTCTGCTGCGGGAGAGCTTCTCTCTAACAGGCCACTTAAGGTTTGCAAGACAGAAACAAAAGAGACTCCGCCCCTGAAGAGTTACCTTCCTCAAAGGAGTATTTTCTATGCTGCATCGAAGTGTTAGACTTCAGAGCTTTGTTATCTGAGGTTTGATATCTAAAACTGTAGAGGACAAATGTGTGTTACCAAATCCATTTTATGTCTGAATTGACTTCCAGCTTATTATACAATATCCTAGGGAACTAGTCAATTACAATGTAACAACAGCATGTTCAAATACATAGGTCTGAATTTTCATACCCGTCAATGAGGCAGTGGTCAGGCAAAAGTAGCTGAAAAATCTTGTGAAAATTGGAAGTTGTGAGACCTGGGCTTAGAAACAGTATAGAGCCTGCAAATAAAAAATATTCTTCTACACACTTTCGTTAAATAACTAGAACAAAGGTCAAAACGAGCCTAATTTTGGAACATTGGTTGCATCTTTAACTGTGGATGTGTGGCTAGTGTCCCCATAGTAAATGAGGTCACTGTCACGTTCCAGAGTGCAACCCAGACAGTGAGAGGCTGTGTCACTGCCTGCTCTGTATTCTGAGTGCTTTGAATGCTCTGCTGCTGTGATTCACCACCAGGACAAGCCTACAGACAAGCACACACTGAGTGTCTCTGTGTTAAGCAGTTCTCACTCCAGCAGCCTGTCTACAACACAACAGCCCTACTCTACGTTCTGTCACCCGGTTACCTTATGCAGGGGTGACCCCAACATACTCCCTGTCCCAAATTTCCCCAAAATCATCTGCTCTGAAGTATCCAGTCCTCTCCTGGAATGCTCAGAGAAATAATGTTTGTTTGCCCTCTAAAATGACAAAATGTGCTCAGCTTATCACTTTAACTGGAGTAAACTATCACTTCAGTTCAGACACAGCACTGGGTCAGTTTAGATTAAAAGTAAAACAAGTTTATTAATAAAAGGAGATGGGATTTTAAGTAAGTTCAGATATCAAGGATAGTGTTAGAAATGATTACAAGCAAATAAAAATGAAAAACACTGTCTAGTGGCTAAGACTTCACTCAACAAGCTGCAGTCTTTGTTCAAGATAGTTTGCTTACCAATCTACCTTCCAGCAAGATGGCTGAGCACCTGTCTGATCAGGATCTCCCACAAGGTCCAAAGTGCTTGGTTTCTTTGTCTTCTTAGGTGAAAGATCACTTGAGGTTCTTTGCCCCTCTTTTATAGTTCAGTGAACCTTTTAAATGGATTCTCCTGAAGGGTTCCCCTAAAGCAAAGTTCATTCAAGCTGTGAGGTAGGCGACATGGAGTCTCCTGGTAAAGGACATTCCATGCTGGGTTTTTCCCCTACTGGTGTTTGCTAAAATGCAAATTGATCTGTTCCTACACTCCCCTCTCCCTGCCATGATGCTGAGTGGTTATCTCTTCCCCTTACTGGCTTGCTGGTCCCGTTTACCTTTTATGTAATTTGCATTCCCATTGTTTCTTAATGTAACTTGGAAATAACTTCAAGATGGCAGAACCACATTGTTATATCCAGTGTGGGGTAACTTCAGCCCTGTCTGGCAGGCACACTTTTTGATAACATAATCCCTAATATATTTGTAATTTTGAATTTGTCCTCCATACATACACCACCCAATGATATTGATGATAAGTAAGGTTTCTGAGTAACAGCCGTGTTAGTCTGTATTCGCAAAAAGAAAAGGAGTACTTGTGGCACCTTAGAGACTAACCAAGCTTTCGTGAGCTACAGCTCAAATAAATTGGTTAGTCTCTAAGGTGTCACAAGTGCTCCTTTTCTTTTTGATGATAAGTAAGCTATTAGCTTTCTACTGATATCTTATATGACACCTTTTAGATGCAGTTTATGACATTAGGGAGTTGGGGTACACTCAACTGGACAGGCCAGCTGAAACTCACTGTCCTCTTGCTTTGGGTTGCTGTTAGAGTCAGTCACAACATGTGTTTTCCCTTACAAGGATGTACTTCCCATGGTCTGGCTGCCCCGTTGTCTGGAGGAAATTAACAGGGAAGTAAATGAGCTCTATTGCAAGTTTTGAGTGTTGAAAAGTGAGATGTTCACAGCAGTACCATTAACACACACAAATGCATACATGGTGACTACTTGTAATGCCTCATTCTCTCTCTCTCTGCAGGACGATATGCATATGGTGATCAGGAAGTGGCTTTCTAGCACTGTTCCTAAGTATAAACAAATGGGGATTATTGGTGCTATTACCGTGGCAGGCAGCATGGCATCAAAGAGGTGAGAAAGGAATAGAACCTGTCAACTGTCATTTAACCTGCTCTAGCCAGCCTGATATAACCAGAGCTAGTAAGAGGGGAGGAGAAAGGGGACAGTCACATCATTTGTGATCGTCACGCTAAGGCTCACTGGAAGAAAACCACCAAAAAACATTCTTTGCACACGATTGTCCCGTGTATCCTTTAAAAATGTGCTGTCCTGCTGCTGGTCCTGCCACTGCTTTCCTGATGATGCTGATTCTGAGATGCCTGGATCAGCATCAGAAGGAGTTGTGATTGGAAAAGATTTGGGGTTGTGGTAGATAGTCAGTGCAACATGAGCTTCTGTGGCTAATTCAATCCTTGGATATAAAAACAGTTGATTCTTGAGTAGAAGTAGAGAGGTTATATGACCTCTGTATTTGTCACTGGTGTGACTGCCGCTGGCATACTGTGTCCTGTCCTGGTGTCCACAGTTCAAGATGGATTTTGATAAATTGGAAAGGGTTCAGAGAACAAAAATGATTATAGGATTGGAAAACATGCCTTATAGTGAGACACTCAAGGAATTCAGTCTATTTAGTTTATCAAAAAGAAGGTTCTTCTTCGAGTGCTTGTTCACATCGGTTCCAATCAGGTGTGTGCACATGCACGTGCATGATGGCCGGAGGATCTTTCCCTTAGCAGCATCCGTCGGGTCGGCTTGGGCGCCCCCTGGAGACACGCCCTTATGGCGCCTAATATATAGCCCGGCCGACCCGCCACCCTTCAGTTCCTTCTTACCCCCAGTGACGGTGGCTGGAACTTCCCTTGGCTCTTGATCAGCAAGTTTTCTTTGTTATTCTGTGTATATAGTTAGTTAGTGAGTTGTACCAATTTAAAGTTTAGTATAGTATTGTAGTTGGGGGTTCCCCCCCCGCCCAACTCTGGCCCCGGCACCGTGGCATGTCGCGGTCCAAGGGATTTAAGAACTGCGTGGCTTGTGCCAAGCGCATGCCTAAGAGTGATCTGCACTTGTCGTGTCTTCGGTGCCTGGGGGAGGCTCATCAGAAAGATCGTTGCAAGATCTGCCACAAGTTCCGCCCAAGAACACTTAAAGAACGGGAACAGCGGCTGAAGGTGATCCTCATGGAGGCAGCCTTGTGCCCCCACTCCGATCTGGGCTCGAGATACCCAACCCCAATGGCGTCATCCTCGACATGGAGCGCCCCAGTGCTGTTGGCGACTTCAGCGCAGAGGAAGGACTCCTCCAGGGACGCTCAGCATCACCACGGCGCCTCATGGGGCCCTTCTGATAGTAGTCACCGCTCCCATTCACTGGTGCCTCAAAAGAAGAAAAAGCTGGACGGCCATTCTCTGGCTAAGCCTCGAGAAGTGCGACCCCAGGCGGGCCACTCCTCGGCGTCTCCTTCCAGGACCGTGTCGACTCCTATCCAGGTGAGGCAGTCGAGTCTGGCCCCACCTCGATTACCGGCGCCTACGCAGCAGCTGCAGCTCCCGTCCACGCCGGAAGCATACCAGGCCGCAGAGATCTCTTCCACCTGATGGCACCATTCTCACCTGCCAGAGAGGAACCCTCAGTGCCGATGGAGCCCCGTCCTCTGGTGCATTCTAAGGGAAAGCCAGCTATGATGTCGAGGCACTCCCCTTTGCCTTGTCCATCGGCACCTATACACTGACAGAGAGCCTTCCTACTCCCTGAGCTCTCGCTGTTCTAGACACCGAGGATCGGCTCCTCCGTGGTCTTCAGTGTCTGAGACCTCGGCGTCAGAGCCCGACTCCTATCGCTCGAGTAGGAGAAGAAGCCGGAGAGCGAGGTCTGGCAGAGACAGAAGGGAGCATCAGGTGTGGCCTCTGCAGTGGCAGAACCTGCCTCAGTGGCCCTTCTGGACTCCCCGGGCTTATCACCAGGGTTAGGGAGGGACCCAGGGCCCATGCTCAACAACGTCTTCAGTCACCTCCGCCACTTATGTACCGCATTCCGATGTGCATCCGCATCCAGCGCCTACGGTCCCGACGCCTTTTCCTCCAGCACTGCGTTGACTCCGGCACCGTGCTCGGCTCCGACTTCGGCACCGACCTTCATAACGTCGACACACCCGTCTCCCATGCCTGCACCGTTGTTGACGTCGACCTTGATGCAGGCACCTACGGCCCAGGTTCCGATGTCGGCACCAGGCCCCCCGACCCCGGCGGCTCCTGTGAGTGTACCGATGCAGCTCCCTCCTGTGAGACTGATGCCATCGCCGCCTGTGGCTCCGGCACCATCATTGGCACCACCTCCAGCGCTGCCCCGGGAGTCACGTGACCCATCCAGGGCAGACGGCAGGGAGCTTCCACCACCAGCACATGCTTCCTCCTCTTTGTCGGCGGATGAAGCGTTGGCAGGGACGTCCATAGTCCCTGCGGTAGAGGACAACAGAGTTTTACAGCAGTTGCTTCGCAGGGCTGCCCAAGACTTTGGCATCAAGGCCGAGGAGGTGGTTGAGGACACGGATCCCATGGTGGACATCCTAGCACCCTCGGGGCCCTCACGGGTAGCATTACCCCTCATAAAGACAGTGGTGGACACCATCAAAACTCTATTGCAGACGCCATCTTCTCTGCCACTGTAGTGAGGTGGTGTGGCTCCCTGCTTCCCCGGAGAGGGACGAGCCCATCCGGGTGCCGGAGTAGGCGGAGCCAGGGAGCTCTGAGCCCGCCCCTCAGCAGGTCAGGCGGTGACCCGAAAGTATAAAAACTCGCCCTCAGAGCTCACTGAGGGCCTAGCTTCTGGGGAGGCCAGATGCCTCCAGCCTGGCCCGTGACTGGGAAGCCCCTGCGGCCCAAGGTGCGTGCCAGGAGTTGTTGGACCTGCCCTGCGGCCGCTACCCGGAGGAGTTGTTGGACCTGCCCTGCGGCCGCTACCCTGAGGAACCCATGGTGCTGGACGCCCCGGAGGACACTGCCTGGACCCACGTACCCCAAGAGAGGGGATTAGGAAGTAGCCCGGGGACAGCCGACTCTAGTCTGGCTGTAACACTGACAGAGCCCATGTCAGTGTGTTGCGGCCAGGATCCCCACTGACACAGCAGTAGGTATTCTGCCGCTGCTAGGGCCCCGGGCTGGGACTCAATGGAGTGGGATGGCCTGCGTCCCCCCTGCCACCCGACTTGTGGGTGGCAGTCTCCCCCTCTTCCAGGTCCTTTAGGGCCTGGCCCTGCTAAAACTGAACTATTTGCTCAGCCCCTGCCTGAGGGCCTGAGCTACTGACTTGGTTGCTCCGCCCTGATCCAGGGCCTGGGCCTATTTCTGCATACTGTTTGCTACTGCTCAGCTCCTGACAAAGGGCCTGAGCACCTGACTCATTGTTGCCCCGCCTTGACCTAGGGCCTGGGCTTACGGTGCTTGTTTCAGTTGCCGCAAGGGCTGCCGAGGGAGACTCCCAAGGCCGGACTAATTTCCTCAAACGTTATCTGTGTGTCGTGAGCCAGCGTGGCTCCCCACCGCCCCGGAGAGGGTCAAGCCCCGGCTAGCTGCATTACAGCCACCCACTGCCAAACACAATGAGCGCCGGTATTTTATCCCCTCCAGAGGCTTTGAGCATCTCTACTCCCATCCGCCTCCGGACTCGTTGGTCGTCGATGCGGCTAACCAGTGGGAGAGACAAGATTTCCAAAGTCCTTCCCCAAAGAATAGGGATGCTAAACGACTGGACCTCGTGGATAGGAAAATCTACTCCACTGGTGGTCTACAACTCTGTATTGCTAACCGGCAGGCCATTGTGAGCAGGTACTCTTATAACACCTGTGCTTCCATGGCTAAGTTCACGGAGCTCGTCCCTTCGGACTCTCGATCAGAATTCACCGCCTTGGTGGAAGAATGGAAATTAGTCTTCTGCGCTTCACTGCAGGCAGCCTTAAATGCTGCAGATGCTGCCACAAGAGTCATGGCGACAGGGATGGCTATGTGACAGGGGGCCTGGTTGCAAGTCTCGGTTACCCTACGAAGTCCAACAAACGATTCAGGACCTCCCGTTTGAGGGTGAGTCCGTTTTCAGAGAAGACGGACAAATGGCTCCACAGCCTAAAAGATTCCCGAGCCACCCTCAGATCCTTGGGCTTGCATACCCCCACCACACAGCGCAGACCCTTCCGCCCACAACCTCTGCAAAGGTTCCAACAGCAGAACTGCCAGGACAACTCTAGAAGGAGGAACTGGAGCGGTAGGAGAAGGCAACATCCCTCCATTAACCAAGGCCAGCCCAAACCGGCATTTTGAAGGTGCAGTCGAGGACGGTGCACCAGACTAGAGACTGGATTCACCCTGTCTTAACTTTTCCTCCCGACTATCCCCTTTCTACCATGCATGGTCCCATTCAACTTCGGACCGTTGGGTGCTTCGCACAGTAGAGAGGGGATACTCCATCCAATTCTGTGCCCTCCCGCCCTTCCTCCCCCCTTCCCCATCCCTCTTCAGGGACCCTTCTCACAAGCAACTTCTCGTTCAGGAGGTTCAATCACTCCTAGCGCTAGGGGCTGTGGAAGAGTTTCCACTGGAGCACAGGGACGAGGGTTTCTATTCCTGCTATTTCCTAATGCCAAAGGCGGCCTAAGGCCTATCCTGGACCTGCGTGGCCTCAACAAGTTTGTGAGGAAACTCAGATTCCGCATGGTCTCCTTGACCTCTATTATCCCTTCATGGGATCCAGCAGACTGGTACGCCACCTTTGACTTGAAGGACACGTATTTTCACATAGCAATAGCGCAAAACCACAGAAAGTACCTCAGGTTGTGGTCAGCGGTTCCCATTACCAATTTAGAGTCCTCTCTTTCGGCCTGTCAGCAGCACCTCGAGTCTTCACCAAGTGCATGGCAGTTGTTGCCGCCTTTCTGTGGAAACATCAGGTACAGGTGTTCCCATACCTCAACGACTGGCTGATCAAAGGCCGATCCAGGGCTCAGGTGGCATTCATCAGAGCCACTTTTGAGAATCTGGGCCTCCTACTCAACGAGGCGAAATCGACTTTGTCCCCGCTCCAGAGGATAGAGTTCATAGGGGCGGTTCTGGACTCAACCCAAGCCAAAGCATTCCAGGCCCTCGACGCCATGATCAAGGGACTCAGGCAGTTCCCCACAACCACAGTGAGAAATTGTCTCAAACTGCTTGGCCACATGGTGGCCTGTAAATATGTGGTTTGACACACCAGACTCAGGCTTCTGCCGCTTCAGTCGTGGTTTGCGTCAGTGTACAGACCCGCCCCTTTGGACAGGATCGTGACCCTGCCTCGCCCCATCCTTGACTCGCTCCTGTGGTGGATGGACGCTCAGCAGGTGTACTCAGGAGTCCCCTTCACTGCCCCACAACCATCCCTGATGCTAGTAACAGGTGCGTCAGATTTGGGGTGGGGGGCTCATTTGGGGGACCACAGGACTCAGGGCCTCTGGTCACAGTCAGATCTCTGTCTTCATATTGCCTAGTGTGTCAGTCATTCCACCCATATCTAGCAGGTTGATGTGTATCGGTCATGACTGACAATACGACCATGATGGTCTATATCAACAAACGGGGGTTCACGCTCCTCTCTCCTCTGCCAGGAAGCCTTCAGGTTATGGGACTTTTGTATAGAGCACTCAGTTGATCTACAGGTGTCTTACCTTCTGGGGTCCAGAACGAGCTGGTGGACAGCTTCAGCAGGTTTTTTCACAGCTGCGAGTGGTCCCTTCACCTGGACGTCGCATCGTCGCTCTTCCAGAGGTGGGGCTGTCCTCTGATCTACCTCTTCACCACGCGACGCAACAGGAAGTGTCAGCAGTTCTGCTCCTTCCAGAACCATAATCCGGGCTCCAGAGTGGACGCGTTCCTCCTCCATTGGGGGGATCCGCTTCTATACGCCTTCCCACCCATATCACTCGTCCACAAGGTCCTGCTCAAGATCTGCAGAGACTGGGCTTGGGTCATTCTCATAGCACCAGCCTGGCCCTGCCAGCATTGGTACATATCTCTCCTAGACACATCAGTGGGAGCCCTGATTACCCTGCCGCTTTTCCTGGACCTTCTCACGCAGGATCACGGGCGGCTCCAGCACCTGAACCTGCAGTCGCTGCATCTCACAGCCTGGAGGCTCCATGGCTGAACCTGTCCAAGCTCTCCTGTTCAGAACAAGTCAGACAGGTTCTCTTGGGCAGTAGGAAACCCTCCACTAGGGCCACGTACCTGGCCAAGTGGGAGAGATTTTCAATTTGGTCAGCTCAGCATAACTTTCCCCCGGTGCTAGCCTCAGTGCCCCAGATTTTGGATTATCTTTTCCACCTAAAGCAGGAAGGTCTCTCCTTGTTTTCTGTAAGAGTACACCTGGCTGCTATCTTGGCTTTCCACCCGGGGGTACAGGGCCGCTCGGTTTTCGCTAACTCCTGGTCAGTCACTTCCTGAAGGGCCTCGACAGGTTGTACCCACACATCCTCCAACCGGTTCCTGCTTGGGGCCTTAACTTGGTCCTCTCTAGGCTCATGGGCATCCCTTTGAGCCTCTAACAACATGCTTCCTGCTCTACCTCTTCTACAAGGTTGTGTTCCTAGTGGCGATAACTTCAGCCTGGAGGGTGTCTGAGCTTAGGGCTGTAACCTCCGAGCCGCCCTACACCATGTTTTTTAAGGACAAGGTTCAGCTCAAACCCCATCCGACCTTCCTCCCGAAGGTGGTATCGCAGTTCCACATCAACCAGGACATTTTCCTCCCGGTGTTCTACCCCAAGCCTCTTGCAAGTAGCAGGGAGCAGAGACTCCACACTGTCAATGTCCGCAGAGCGCTGGCCTTTTACATAGAAAGGACGAAACCATTCAGGAAGTCGGTACAGCTCTTCATCGCAGTAACGGACAGACTGAAGGGCCAGCCTGTTTCGATACAGTGCATTTCATCATGGATTAGCGCCTTGTCATAAATATAAAGGGAAGGATAACCACCTTTCTGTATACAGTGCTATAAAATCCCTCCTGGCCAGAGGCAAAACCCTTTCACCTGGAAAGGGTTAAGCAGCTACGGTAACCTCGCTGGCACCTGACCCAAAATGACCAATGTGGGGACAAGATACTTTCAAATCTGGAGGGGTGGGGAAACAAAGGGGTTTGTCTGTCTGTGTGATGCTTTTGCCGGGAACAGATCAGGAATGCAGCCTTACAACTCCTGTTAAGTTAGTAAGTAATCTAGCTAGAAATGCATTAGGGTTCCTTTTGTTTAATGGCTGGTAAAATAGGCTGTGCTGGATGGAATGTATATTCCTGTTTTTGTGTCTTTTTGTAATTTAAGGTTTTGCCTAGAGGGATTCTCTGTGTTTTGAATCTGATTACCCTGTAAGGTATTTACCATCCTGATACCATCACGGAGGTGATTCTTTTACCTTTTCTTTCATTGAAATTCTTCTTTTAAGAACCTGATTGATTTTTCATTGTTCTTAAGATCCAAGGGTTTGAGTCTGTGTTCACCTGTACAAATTGATGAGAATTCTTATCAAGCCTTCCCCAGGAAAGGGGGTGTAGGGCTTGGGGGGGATATTTTGGGGGAAGATGTCTCCAAGTGGGCTCTTTCCCTGTTCTTTATTTAAAACACTTGGTGGTGGCAGCATAGGGTTCAAGGACAAGGCAAAGTTTGTACCTTGGGGAAGTTTTTAACCTAAGCTGGTAAGAATAAGCTTAGGGGATCTTTCATGCAGGTCCCCACATCTGTACTCTAGAGTTCAGAGTGGGGAAGGAACTTTGTCAGGCCTGCATTACCAAGTGCTACAATCTAGCAGGGATCCCAGCGCCCCCGATAGTGGCGCACTCTACAAGAGCGCAAGCTTCATCAACAGCTTTCCTGGCCCAAGTCCCCACTCAGGAAATCTGCAGAGCGGCGATGTGGCCATCGACACACTCTTTCGCTGCTCACTATGCAATTACTAGACAGGCCAGAAATGATGCAGTCTTTGGTAGAGCAGTACTCCAGTCAGTGGATAGCTCCGACCCCACCTCCTGATTTTGCTTGGGAGTCACCTGATTGGAATCAACATGAACAAGCACTCGAAGAAGAAAAAAACAGTTACTCACCTTCCTGTAATTGTTGTTCTTCGAGATGTGTTGTTCATGTCCATTCCAATACCCACCTTCCTACCCCTCTGTTGGAGTAGCCGGCAAGAAGGAACTAAAGGGGTAGCAGGTCGGCAGGGCTATATATTAGGCGTCATAAGGGCGTGACTCCAGAGGGCGCCCAAGCTGACCCGACGGATGCTGCTAAGGGAGAAATCTTCCAGCCATCGTGCACGTGCGTGCGCACACACCTGATTGGAATGGACATGAACAAAACATCTCGAAGAACAACAGTTACGAGAAGGTGAGTAACCGTTTTTTAATTGGTGACTTGATCACAGTTTATAATACCTACATGGGGAACTGAAGTTTGATAATAGAGTGCTCTTAAGTCTAACAGAAGGTGTAAGAAGTGCCAATGGCTGAAAGTTGAAGCTAGACAAATTCAGACTGGACATAAGGTGCAGCTTTCTAACGGTGAACCATTTACCAAGGGTTGTGGTGCAGTCTCAATCACTTGGAATTTTTAAATCAAGATTGGATGTTTTTCTAAAAGTTTTGTTCTAGTTCAAATAAAAATTAATTCAGACAGGTCAGACTGATCAGAATAGTCCCTTCAGGCTTTATAATCTATGAATTTCTTGTTCAGGGATGTGAGCACTATCTGCTGAGTATGCAGGACAGTGGGCACAGCCAGTGGGGCTTTTAAGGGATCATACCTGGAACAAGAGATTTCAGGATTAGTTTAAATGGCTTTTTATTTGAGTTCCATTTAAGATGATCTGGCACACTCCCTATGTAATTTTTCAGAGCTGCTGAAAGCCCCAGGGCTCACTAGAGGGTCTCAGAGGTCACAGCATAAAGTTGTTATGCAGGATCACACAATTCACTCGGTTGTCCTCAAAAAATGCTCTCACTGTTATGTTACATGGAGAGAAAAGCCCAGTCTAGCTGTCTGTCCAGGCCCATGAGCTAGCACACTTCCCAACAGCAGCTCTCAAAGGTGCTCTTCTGCATAACACTGTCTCTAGAGCACCTAATGAAAAGGACCCTGTAAAGTAGGTTTGATATTCTAGTAGGGCATGTTGGTGGGGAGTGTGTATTGGGGATCTGCGGAGCAGATTAATACACTTCTACTTTACAATGGTTCTGTTGGGTTCCTGTAAAGTTTCTCTTTGCTATTGAAGTTCTTACCCCCTGTGAAGTACTGCATTGTGTGTGCAATGGCTATTAGGCAGGATGGACAGGGATGTTTGCCAGAAGCTGGAAATGGGTGACAAGGGATGGATCACTTGGTGATTACCTATTCTGGGACACCTGGCATTGGCCAGTCAGAAAACAGGATACTGGGCTAGATGGACCTTTGGTCTGACCCAGTATGGCCGTTCTTATGTTCTTATGTGCTTCAGTGACTCACCTGAACTTTCCATAGACAGTGCAGCCCTAGCCATCCTTTAGGTTAATCAACAGTCTTATGCCTACAATCCTGACACTGGAAACAAGAGCACTTTTTAATGATGCTCCAAGAATCTCCCTATTACTCTCTGCCATTCCCTGTCTGTGCTGACACTTAAAACCTGATTGAAGAAACGCTTGGGCCTAAGTAGTGGAAGTTAGGCGTTTGCCCTTGTGGTAGGCCCATCTTTCCCATGAATAATTCCTCCAGGGCAGGGAGCCCTGTATCTTAGTGTAAACAGGTTTGAGCATCTTGCTGTGTAGCATACTGTGCAGTGAAAAGAGTTTGTTGATTTCAGAAGTAAAGAAGACAGGTGTTCATTGGAGAGAACGCAGCAAAGTGAAGAGCACTGCAGACAGGTGAGTACCAGGACAGTGTGTGTGCTGAAGGGAGACTGGAATCCATGCACTGCCAGGGGATTGTGCCAGGCGGGGGTGTGAAAAGCAGAGGAGATTGTCTCTCTGGAGAGGTCAGGGTCCCACTGGGCGAATGGGATATTGGTGTCAGTGCAGGGCCCGGGAATGGGGTAAGGCAGTTTTGTGTGTCTGCAGAGAGCAGAATGAGAGGCCATTTAGGGGAGGATAGGACCTGTGCTTGGTCTGTAACCGCTTTCCTCTGAGGAGTTCAACAGTGCCTAGCAGAATGGGGTCATAGCCCATGACTGGGGCTGCTAGTCACTGTTGTAACACAAATACGTAATACGAGGGGTCAGGTCGGTGGAGAAAGGCAGCGGCTTGTGGGATTTGTATGTCAGTGAGAGGGGCTGGGCAGGGCTTTGTGGAGGTTGTGTCTCAGTGGGAGAGTTTGGGAGGTGGAGAAGGGGGAGCTGTGGATCCTGCCTGTCTCTGATCAAGCTGGTGGGTAGGGTATGTATTATTCCCCTCTCATTGGTCCTTCTTTGCAGCTCTCCATCTTGCTCGATCTGGTGAGCTACTGCTGTGAGCAAAGTCCTGAGGCCTTGGCTCTGTATTACGATGAACTTGCCAACTTGATTGAGAAACAGAAAGGGAATTTGGATTCGCAAATCCTGGTATGTTACAGAGTGGTCTGTGTTCAGTCAGTTATACTAACCCTTCGGTGACATGCAGGTTAACCAGGCATTATGGGACAGCATCTGTGTAAGAATCACACCCCTGTCTGAAAATGTTGTTCCTGCTATTGCTACAGGTGACACCTAGGATTCCCGTAACTGACTGAGATTAGATGGAAAATCCAGTCTTTCAGCTTGTTTACTTTTTTGTTTACATACCTGGAGTGGTCTGTTGTTGGTGTATGCCTTTCACACAGCCACGGTGGAGAGAGAAACCTTTTTAAAAATAGCAAATGTGGTTGTAAATGTACCAGACATAGCAGGGGGGATCAAGGGCAGGAATAGAACCTGAAACTACTTTAAACTTTTTTTTTACATGGCATCCCTTTAAACATGCAGGGCTCTCTAATGTCCAAGGGTTTGGAGGAGACAGCATGGGGCTGTTTGGGGCTGCTTGGTTGGGGAGCAAGTTGGGACTTCTTCCTGCAGAGTCTCGATTGACCCTGCCTTTCCCCTTACTTGGGAGCCCTTTCAAACCCTGCTTTCCCTTCTACTGTGCCTACTGGGGAAGACAGTAGGTCATACTGGGGGTTAGGAGGGTGGCTGGTGGGGAATGTGAGACCATGGAGGAGCTGTTGTGGGGGTGGTCTTGTGCTGTCGGGGCACAGGAGGCAGCACTGGTATTGGGAGGAGGGTGGAACTTGGCTGTGCTGTGATTCTTGGAAGCAAGTACCAAGACCACAGCAACCACAGTTCATTAGCCAGTGCAGAAAGTCCAGAGTATTTAGTGCCATTGGCTTAGGGTTGCAGAGATGACCTTGTGTTCTGCTTTGAAGCCTCTCTGGCTGTGTCTTCATTAGGAAAAAGTGTTCTTAACTTGAGTCAGCTAATGTTAGGTAAAATCCTAGCCCAAATGAGATGGTTAGGAGTTCTCACGTGTTAGCAGGTCAAGGTAAAACTATGGGGAGCCTAGTTTGTAATTCAACCTGCTAGTTCATTTGAAGTTTACACATTGCCTTGTCTTCACTGGGATTTTATCTTGAGCAACCCACTCTCCCCCTTCATCCCCTACCCCATTGAAGACAATGCCCTTGTAGTTGGGAGATGGAAGAAGAACAAACCAGTGTTGTGATTAGTGGCAGCAGAGTGGCCAGCCTGAGAGCTGGGGGCCCCAAGTAACCCAGAATTCTGCATCAAACATAGCATGCCTTGGGGAGAGGAACGATCATCCTGCACAGAATCTGTCAATGGGGACCCCTTGAATGGAGGTGCCCGTCTGTCTTTGGGTGGCCACAGCCTGATAACCCCACTGCTAGAGAGCCCAGGGCTTTTTATAGCATGTTGGATTAGCTTCAGAAATAAAAAGGTTGAGAACCCCTGCTCTGGAATAACCTCTGGGTGTTGGGTGCATGTAAGTCTGTGTAAAGGGGTGGGGAACAGGCAGCAGCAGGCAGGGAAGCTGGATAGTGCGATAATCTTCTTAAAATATTTGGATGTGGCAGAGACCTTCCCTTCCACAGTAGCTTAGTCAAACTGAATCAAGGACATGGGAGAATAATCACAATAATACCTAGTGGTTTCATAGCACTTTTCATTTCAAAGGCAGTGAGTAGCATTTTAGAGCTAGGGAAGCTGAGCCACAGGCTGGGTAGTGATTGGCCCAAGGTCACATGGCAGATCTGGGAATAGGACCCAGTCTCCTCAGTCCCAGTCCAATGCTCTGGTCACTGGGCCACATAAGTGTATGAAATGCAGGGGGAAGAGGATGCTCTTCCCTTTCCAGGGGGAAAGAGATACTGGAAACCAATTAAGATCCCCACCCCTACCTTAGCCTTGGTCTACACTAGGAGTTGAGGTCGAATTTAGCAATGTTAAATCAATTTAACCCTGCACCCGTCCACACGACGAAGCCCTTTTTTTCGACTTAAAGGGCTTTTAAAATCAATTTCCTTACTGCACCCCGGACAAGGGGATTAGCGCTGAAATCTGCCTTGCCGGGTCGAATTTGGGGTACTCTGGGCACAATTAGATGGTATTGGCCTCCGGGAGCTATCCCAGAGTGCTCCATTGTGACCGCTCTGGACAGCACTCTCAACTCAGATGAACTGGCCAGGTAGACAGGAAAAGGCCCGCGAACTTTTGAATTTCAATTTCCTGTTTGGCCAGCGTGGCAAGCTGCAGGTGACCATGCAGAGCTCATCAGCAGAGGTGACCATGATGGAGTCCCAGAATCGCAAAAGAACTCCAGCATGGACCAAACGGGAGGTACGGGATCTGATCGCTGTATGGGGAGAGGAATCCATGCTATCAGAACTCCGTTCCAGTTTTCGAAATGCCAAAACATTTGTCAAAATCTCCCAGGGCATGAAGGACAGAGGCCATAACAGGGACCCGAAGCAGTGCCGCGTGAAACTTAAGGAGCTGAGGGAAGCCTACCAGAAAACCAGAGAGGCAAACGGCCACTCTGGGTCAGAGCCCCAAACATGCCCCTTCTGTGATGAGCTGCATGCCATTTTAGGGGTTCAGCCATCACTACCCCAGCCGTGTTGTTTGACTCCTTCAATGGAGATGGAGGCAACACGGAAGCAGGTTTTGGGGACGAGGAAAACGATGATGATGAGGTTGTAGATAGCTCACAGCAAGCAAGCGGAGAAACCGGTTTTCCCGACAGCCAGGAACTGTTTCTCACCCTGGACCTGGAGCCAGTACCCCCCAAACCCACCCAAGGCTGCCTCCCGGACCCGCCAGGTGGAGAAGGGACCTCTGGTGAGTGTACCTTTAAAAATACTATACATGATTTAAAAGCAAGCATGTTTAATGATTAATTTGCCGTGGCATTCGCGGCTCTCCTGGATGTACTCCCAAAGCCTTTGCAAAAGGTTTCTGGGGAGGGCAGCCTTATTGCGTCCTTCATTGTAGGACACTTTACCACTCCAGGCCAGTAACACGTACTCGGGAATCATTGTAGAACAAAGCATTGCAGTGTATGTTTGCTGGCGTTCAAACAACATCCGTTCTTTATCTCTCTGTGTTATCCTCAGGAGAGTGATATCATTCATGGTCACCTGGTTGAAATAGGGTGCTTTTCTTAAGGGGACATTCAGAGGTGCCCGTTCCTGCTGGGCTGTTTGCCTGTAGCTGAACAGAAATGTTCCCTGCTGTTGGGAGCGGGGAGGGATGAGGGGCTAGCCACGTGGTGGGAGGAGGCAAAATGCGACCTTGTAACGAAAGCACATGTGCTATGTATGTAATGTTAACAGCAAGGTTTACCGTGAAAGAGTGTACCCATTGTTCTATAAAATGTGTCTTTTTAAATACCACTGTCCCTTTTTTTTTCTCCACCTGCTGCATGTGTTTCAAGGATCACAGAATCTTCTCCTTCCCAGAGGCTAGCGAAGATTAGAAGGCAAAAAAAATGCACTCGCGATGAAATGTTCTCTGAACTCAAGCTGTCCTCCCACACTGACAGAGCACAGACGAATGCGTGGAGGCAGACAATGTCAGAGTGCAGGAAAGCACAAAATGGCCGGGAGGAGAGGTGGCAGGCTGAAGAGAGTAAGTGGCGGGCTGAAGAGAGGGCTGAAGCTGAAAGGTGGCGGCAGCGTGATGAGAGGAGGCAGGATTCAATGCTGAGGCTGCTGGAGGATCAAACTAATATGCTCCAGCATATGGTTGAACTGCAGCAAAGGCAGCTGGAGCACAGACGGCTGCTACAGCCCCTGTGTAACCAACCGCCCTCCTCCCCAAGTTCCATAGCCTCCTCACCCAGACGCCCAAGAACACGGTGGGGGGGCCTCCGGCCACCCAGCCACTCCACCCCAGAGGATTGCCCAAGCAACAGAAGGCTGGCATTCAATAAATGTTCAATAAAGTTCAATAAACTTTTAAAGTGCTGTGTGGCCTTGTCCTTCCCTCCTCCACCACCCCTCCTGGTGCTTCTCTCCTCCACCACCCCTCCTGGGCTACCTTGGTAGTTATCCCCCTATTTCTGTGATGAATTAATAAAGAATGCATGAATGTGAAGCAACAATGACTTTATTGCCTCTGCAAGCGGTGATCGAAGGGAGGAGGGGAGAGTGGTTAGCTTACAGGGAAGTAGAGTGAACCAAGGGGCGGGGGGTTTCATCAAGGAGAAACAAACAGAACTTTCACACCGTGGCCTGTCCAGTCATGAAACTGGTTTTCAAAGCTTCTCTGATGCGCACCGCGCTCTCCTGTGCTCTCCTAATAGCCCTGGTGTCTGGCTGTGCGTAACCAGCGGCCAGGTGATTTTACTCAACCTCCCACCCCGCCATAAACGTCTCCCCCTTACTCTCACAGATATTGTGGAGCACACAGCAAGCAGTAATAACAGTGGGAATATTGGTTTTGCTGAGGTCTAACCGAGTCAGTAAACTGTGCCAGCGCGCTTTTAAACGTCCAAATGCACATTCTACCACCATTCTGCACTTGCTCAGCCTGTAGTTGAACAGCTCCTGACTACTGTCCAGGCTGCCTGTGTATGGCTTCATGAGCCATGGCATTAAGGGGTAGGCTGGGTCCCCAAGGATAACTATAGACATTTCAACATCCCCAACAGTTATTTTCTGGTCTAGGAAGAAAGTCCCTTCCTACAGCTGTTGAAACAGACCAGAGTTCCTGAAGATGTGAGTGTCATGTACCTTTTCCGGCCATCCCAAGTTGATGATGGTCCCTTGTGATCCACCAGTGCTTGCAGCACTATTGAAAAGTACCCCTTGCGGTTTATGTACTTGCTGGCTTGGTGCTCCGGTGCCAAGATAGGGATATGGGTTCCATCTATGGCCCCACCACAGTTAGGGAATCCCATTGTAGCAAAGCCATCCACTATGACCTGCACATTTCCCAGGGTCACAACACTTGATGTCAGCAGATCTTTGATTGCGTTGGCTACTTGCCTCACAGCAGCCCCCACTGTAGATTTGCCCACTCCAAATTGATTCCTGACTGACCGGTAGCTGTCTGGCGTTGCAAGCTTCCACAGGGCTATTGCCACTCGCTTCTCAACTGTGAGAGCTGCTCTCATCTTGGTATTCTTGCGCCTCAGGGCAGGGGAAAGCAAGTAACAAAGTTCTGTGAAAGTGCCCTTACGCATGCGAAAGTTTCGCAACCACTGGGAATCGTCCTAGACCTGCAACACTATGCGGTCCCACCAGTCTGTGCTTGTTTCCCGAGCCCAGAATCAGCGTTCCACCGCATGAACCTGCCCCATTAGCACCAGGATGCCCACATTGCCAGGGCCTGTGCTTTTGAGAGAAGTCTGTGTCCATGTCCTCATCACTCTCGTCACTGCGCTGACATCGCCTACTCGCCCGGTTTCGCTTTGCCAGGTTCTGGTGCTGCATATACGGCTGGATAATGCGTGTGGTGTTTAATGTGCTCCTAATTGCCGAAGTGTTCTGAGCGGGCTCCATGCTAGCCGTGGTATGGCGTCTGCACAGAAAAAAGGCGCGGAACGATTGTCTGCCATTGCTCTGACGGAGGGAGGGGCGACTGACGACATGGCTTACAGGGTTGGCTTACAGGGAATTAAAATCAACAAAGGGGGTGGCTTTGAGAGAAACAGAAGGGCCCCCTCAAGGAGAGAACTCAAAACCTCAAGGATAGAACTCAAAACTGGGTTTAGCAGGCCGTTGATTTCACAGAGGGAGGGAGGGAGGAGAAAATGAATACAAAACAAATCTGGTCTATTTCTTGTTTTGATCCACTTCATCTGTCTGTATACATCTTGCTGGCAGCAGACTGTGCAGTACGACCGCTAGCCATCGTCATCTCCTGGGTGCTTGGCAGAAGACGGTGCAGTATGACTGCTGGCCATCGTCTTCCGCTGGCTGCAGATTAAAAGACAGTGCGGGACTGAATCGCCACGAGATGAAACAAGGGAAATGACTTGGCTGAATCACTTCCATGTTTGCCCAGGCTCCCCTGACCCCATTGAGGTCGGTTAAAAGAGCACCCTGGACTACGTCGACGACGGCTACCAGTCATATTGCACTGTCTGCTGCCAAAAGGCAATAAACTGTTGCTGTATAGCAATGCAGTACCACGTCTGCCAGCAACCAGGAGACATACAGTGATGGTTAGCTGAGTGGGCTCCATGCTTGCCATGGTATGGCGTCTGCACAGGTAACTAAAGAAAAAAGGTGCAAAACGATTGTCTGCCCTTGCTTTCACAGAGGGAGGGAGGGAGGGAAGGGGGGGCCTGACGATATGTACCCAGAACCACCCGCAACAATGTTTTAGCCCCATCAGGCACTGGGATTTCTACCCAGAATTCAAAGGGGTGGTGGAGACTGCGGGAACTGTGGAATAGCTACCCACAGTGCAACGCTCCGGAAGTCGATGGTTGCCTCAGTACTGTGGACACAGTCCGCCGACTACATGCACTTAGGGCATTTGTGTGGGAACACACACAATCGACTGTATAAAAACGCTTTCTACAAAACCGACTTCTATAAATTTGACCTAATTTCGTAGTGTAGACATACCCTTAGGCATTTATTCAGGTGTTTCCTATGTGTAATTTCTTGGAGCTTTCCTACTCCCCACAAACTGTTGGACAACTCTCTCCTCCTACCCCTGTCCAATCCAATTAATTTCTATCTCTCCCTCAGCCATCGCTGATGATTTAAACGTGTAAAGTGCATGGGATCCAGTTTGCATGACATACAATACCAGCCCTTTGAAGCGTTTGGCATACTGTGGGTCAGGTCTTCAGTCAAAGACCTTCTCATGGATGCCACCTGTCCCAGTCCCATGGCTCCCCTGCTGCAACTAGAAGGCTTGGTTGCATGCAGAATGCATATTAAGAGAGTAGTAAGTAGAGCGGATGTTCGCTGCAGCTGCTTAGCAAAATCCCAGTTTTGTGTCTCAGCTGTTCATTTCCTTTCCCTTTCCCAGGCTCCATGGCTCTTGCAGCCTGCTCTGATCTCTCCAGGACTCTTTAGTTTGGTTCTGCTCTCCTTTGTATCTGTTGCCCCTCGTTTGGGATCATCTTTCACTAACCCCTGTGCTAAGCTGTGGTTCTCTTTCTTCCAGGAGCGGATTGGGAAGAGTGTGGTGGAGGACTTTTCCAATGACTTTGTGGTAGATCTCACTCCTGTAGTTGATGGGTATGCTGGAGAAGTGCTAAGTGTTAATGCTAATAATATTTATTGTCAATAGCTAAATTTGCTAACATGATGCTGACTGCAACTGACAACTGGTTTCTCTGCAGTGTTCACCTGTTCCCAGTGAAGTCCTTGTATAACCTGGATGAAGATGAGAGTCAGGGAACAATTGTTATCAACCTATTGCCACTGCTGTCACAGAACTGGCTTGGCAAGAGTGTTGATGAAATGGCAACTAGGAACCAGGGTAAAAAGTAAGTGATGCCTTCCTTTTAAAATCATTTCACTGTCCAATAAATTGTAGTGATGTTCTTTCCTCTTAGGGCCATGCACTATAAATTCTGGTCACAGTTCTGCCTCCCTAAATGCCTATCAAATGACTAGACAGAAAAGTTAGGCAGGAGCCTGTATTCTTGTCCATTTCTTGCAGTTGAAGATGTCTGGAGCTCTGTGGTGTGGGAGGGGCAGGATGATATAGTGGTTTGCGTGCTAGCCTGCCACAGACTCCCTGTGCTATGTTTGACAAGTTGCTTAGTCTCCCTTTGCCTCAGTTCCCCATTTGTACAATGGGGAAAATAGCATTTCCCTGCCTCCTGGAGATGTTGTAATAATAAATATATCAAAGATTATGATACTGTAGAAATGGGGTTGATATTAAGTACCATAGATAGATTTAGTTTAGAGAAAAGCTGGAGGAAGTGTGATTGAGGTATATAATTGAGTGCTCCTTTTTTATTCCTTCTCCTAACACAAGAACAAGACATCCACTGAAACAGAAAGGTAGCAAAATTAATACTGTAAAAGGAATTAATTTTTACCAACATATATTCAGCATTGGAACTTACTGCCACAAGAGCTCATTGAGGCCAGAAACTTTTTGGGTTCAAAAGAGAATTTGACATTTTGATATGAATAACAAGAAAATCCAGAGTTAGTGTGAAAAACACTTTTAGGAGGTGCATGAGCCCTCCTACCTCAGGGCAAAAGCAACCAGTTACTGAGGGAATTGGGAGGAAATTTCTCCTCCACAATTGCTCACTTCACAGCTTCTCACACCTTCTTCTGACTCATTTGGTATTGCCCAGACACTGGATTAGATGGACCCTGGTCTGGTCTGATCTGATCGGTTCAAGTACAGCTTCTTTTCTACCTGTGGAACTTTACCCTAATCATATGAGATCAAGGACTTTATTCTTTAGAAGCAAAGCTGAGGGAGAAAAGTTAACCATGGTGCTTTTCTTCCCTGCAGACTGGCAGGGGCAGAATATTACAAATGGGCAGTGGCTTCAGAGGGACAGGAAATATTTTTCTTTCTTGAGGTTCCCCTGCTGAGTAGTAGAGTGCAGAAAACAGCCTATCTCTTCTTTTCCCAGGATAGTGTCTCCAGAATGTTTGTGTCCCTCTTTCCGATTGCTGAGGCTTTACACGACGGAACAACACAATGGGAGCATGGAGGAGATCGATGCCTTGCTAGGTATAGGGAATAGCCATTGAGCTCTACCTGTCTGAGCCCGTCTCCCTGCCCTAGTTCTGCCAACAATCTCTGCAGTCATGGCAGGGTCTCCAGGACTGGTGCAGGAGAGATTGAGGTGTTGTGTTACCCGCACCCCCCCCCCGGACATGGTGGGCTGTTCTCTGACCTGAGGGAGGTGGTTGGCTGGGCTCGGTTTCCTCTGGTGGGAGGTTGAGTTCAACAGTGCTCAGTGTGGTGGTTGGTACAGTGCATGCAATGGGAATAAAGCATTCTCCACACAAAGGGAAGCCAGGTGAGTGAGAGTGCCAGAGATGGATGTCATGGTAACTGAGCCCGGCAAGCAGAGTTCAAGTAGCCCTGTTCCTGCTCTGTTACAGGCTGTCCCCTATACCTGACTGACTTGGAGATAGAAGGGAAGCTGGGCTCCTTAGCCAAGCAGGAAAGGGAATTCCTGTGCTCACTCTTGTTCCATGCGCTCAATTGGTTCCGTGAGGTGAGTGGAACTGCAGAAAGAGGCTAGGCCTTCCACTGCTCACTTCATACCTTACTGTGCTACAGAATTTTGTATTGTAATCACCTTCTAACAGGCTTGTAACATGCCACCTGTGCAAAGGGGAGTTGGCAGGTCCTGGCCCCCATGGACCTGTCCTGCCCCTCAAATGCGGGGGGGGGCAGTTGGGTGGGCACAGATCCCTTCATCTCTTCCCTGCTCGCTCCCCAGTTGGATTGGGCACAGACCCCCATGTCCCTAGGCACACTCTTTCAGATTTCAGGGATTCTGTAGTGAAGACCAGCTGTAAGTGGCTTCACAGGGAGTGCTGTTTACAATTCATGTCCCTTCCTGGTGGATGGCTTCCTGGCTGTCACTTGTCTCAGTCCTTTGGGATAGACAAACGCATCATGTGTTAATTCCTCTCCCCTAATTAATATGTTCACCAGTCCCTCTTTGTAAACATGTCTAAAAGGATATCCAGTAGCTGCTTCTGTGTAGCAATTATGAGAGAGACATGGGCATTGCTGCTCTGATAGTTTTTTTCTGATGGAATTCTGAAGAGATGGGTTTTTCTGTGCAGCGTGGATTCAGAGATATAAACTGCCTGTGTGAATGGTGTCACCCAGATGTTCGGGACTAGTAGATGTTAGTCAGGCAGGAGAAATTAATTACTGAATAGTGCCCCTTTTGTTGCTAATGAGTATGATTTGTATCTATAGGTCGTGAATGCCTTCTGTCAGCAACAGGACCTTGAGATGAAAGGGAAAGTTTTGACTCGATTACAGAACATCACCGAGCTACAGAACATGCTAGGAAAGTGCTTAGCAGGTGAGCTATGCAGAATACAGGATCCAGAGTCTAAGTGAGAATTTGCCCTTGGAAGGGGACCACTCTGCATGGCTAAATGCCTTGTATAGTTATTCTCTGAATTATGTCTTCATTTGAACTTCTCCTGCACTATTCCCAACAGCAAATGTTGATGGAATCTGGTAGAAAGTGACAGACACTCCAGTAAGCCAATTAATAGCCGTATCATGAAGAGACAATGTCTCACCAGAGTAGATCTGGTTGTAACAAATGTGCATTATAAGTAGGACCCTACCAAATTCATGGTCCATTTTGGTCAATTTCACAGTCATAGGATTTTTAAAATTGTAAATGTCATGATTTCATCTATTTAAATCTGAAATTTCACAGTGTTGTAATTGTAGGGGTCCTGACCCAAAAAAGACTTGGGCTGGGGTGTGTGTCACAAGGTTTTTGTAGTGGAAGTTGCGGTACTGCTACACTGACTTCTGTGCTGCTGCTGGCGGCGGCTCTGCCTTCAGAGCTGGGCAGCTGGAGAGCGGTGGCTGCTGACCGGGAGTCCAGCTCTGAAGGCAGATCCGCCGCCACCAGCAGCAGCAGCACAGAAGTAAGGATGACATGGTATGGTATTGCCACCCTTACTTCTAGGAGGCTGCTTGCAGAGCTGGGTCCTCAGTCAGCAGCCACCACTCTCTGGCTGTCCAGCTCTGAATGCAGCAGCCTAGAAGTAAGGGTGGCAATACCATCCCATGTCTGCCTTCAGAGCTGGTATGGTATGGTATTGCTACCCTTACTTCTGTGCTGCTGCTGGCAGGGTGCTGCCTTCAGAGCTGGGTGCCAGGCCAATAGCCGCTGCTTTCCAGCCTCCCAGCTCTGAAGGCTGTGCAGAAGTAAGGATGGCAATACTGTGACCCCCTCCCTAAAATAACCTTGCGACTCCCCTGCATCTCCCTTTTGGGTCAGGACCCCCAATTTGAGAAATGCTAGTCTCCCCTGTGAAATCTGTATAATAGAGGGTAAAAACACACAAAAGACTATATTTCACGGTCCGTGATGCATTTTTAATGGCTGAGAATTTGGTAGGGCCCTAATTATAAGCCCCATTTTTAAATCTTTGGATAAACTGCGGTCTGGAAGTAGTAAGCAAGCCCTAGCTCTTTAAACTGCTGCAGCAACATAAAGAGGGCTGCAATGGCCCCAGGGGAGTACCCTGAAGTAAGAGTGTTTGTTCCCTGGCTGGCCTAGAGTTGCTGGAATGGTTCTATGCTGGCCTCCCTATCAGCCCCCAGTGTAAGGGCATACAGGAGGTGAGGCCAGAGAGCACTGTGTCCTGGTCATTCTTATTTGGCACATGGCAGAAAGAGAGCCATTTCCGCCAGGACATAAGTTAGAGCAACCTTGATGGTGCTCTACCTTCCAGACATTATGGAGGGATCAAAGGTAACTTAAGGCATTAAGCATAGGAGTAGAGGAGGAGGTGACCAGGATCAGTGGAGGCATTTCCCATGGAAGTCTAGCTTGCTCATATTTTATTGTTTGTGTGAAGAACTTAACTCACTGACTTACTGTCCTCTGACTCTTTCAGCAAGCCCTGGCTATGTACTTCCCCCAGCTATTTTTGACTGTGAAGCCCTGGAAGCAGCACCAACTGTCAATGCTGTTGGTCTAGTTAAAAAGAAGAAAACAGGTAGAGAAAATTCCCCAAAATACTTATGCACACAGTTTGCAGTCAAGGATTCAGCAGAATTGCACAGCTGTAGCCACATCAGTGCAACCTTAGAAACAGGGATCAGATCCAGGGTCTGTACAGCCCAGTATCTGTTCTCTGACAGTGGCCAGCACCAGATGCTTCAGAGGAAGGTGCAAGAAATGCTGCAGTAGGTAGTTATGGGATAACCTGCCTCCAGGGGAAGTTTCCTCTTAATTCCCAGTAGTTAGAGGTCTGTTTAAGCCCTGGGGTTTATATCTTTCCAAAACCTATTGTATAATATTTACTAGGGCTGTAGATTAATCCCAGTTAACTCACATGATTAACTCAAAAAAATTAATTGTGATTAAAAAATTTAATTGCAATTAATCGCAGTTTTAATCTCACTGTTAAAAATAGAATACCAATTGAAATTTGTTAACTATTTTTGGATGTTTTTCTACATTTTCAAATATATTGATTTCAATTACAATACAGAATACAAAGTGTACAGTGCTCACTTTATAGTATTATTTTTATTACATATATTTGCACTGCAAAAATGATAAAAGAAATAGTATTTTTCAATTCACCTCATACAAGTATCATAATGCAATCTCTTTATCGTGAAAGTGCAACTTACAAATGTAGATTTTTTTATCACATAACTGCACTCAAAACCAAAACTATGTAAAACTTTAGAGCCTACAAGTCCACTCAGTCCTATTTCTTATTCAGCCAATCACTAAGAAGCCAGCAGCATTATCTCCCGTAAATGTAAACAAACTAGTTTTTCTTATTTACAATGTCACCTGAAAGTGAGAAATAGTCTATTTTATTTTCTCATGGATTTGGTGGTTTTCTTATGGATTTGGTTGTTGCTAATGAGGAGAGATTTAAAGGGGGAACCTATTAATAAACAAACTCTTTCTCAGTGGATTAAGAGCTGTATAGGGCATTGTTACACCTTAGCCAGAAAGCCAGTACCTCCTGGCTTGAAGACACACCTCACCAGAGCCACAGTAGTTGTTTCAGTAGCACACCTTAGGCACATTCCCCTGTGCGAGATTTGTAAAGCAGCAACTTGGAGTTCCACGCACACCTTTATCTTTGCACATCCAGTTTGTGAGAGTGGTGCTGCAGTCTGTATCTAACTAGAACTCCTCACCCACCTTCCTCCTGATGGAGCACTGCTTGCCAATCTCCCATAAATGGGAATGCACAGAGGCCTTTGAAGTCACCTCTGTGCATTCAGAGTACCTACCCAACTGCCTCTCTACCTCAGAGTTCTATACAACATTAGGACTCTGGTCTAAGGAGAAAGAACTAAAGCCATTGGAGAGATCCGCTCCCTGATACAGAGTAGGGTGATGACATCATCTTCACGCAAGAATACTCATGAAGTTCCTAATGGACAAAGCTTTTTAGTGAATTTCTGTAGCTCGACATTAGGAGGTGCCATATCCCACACGTGTAAATGTACAGAGGCAACTCTTGAAGAAGACGTTACTGCTAGGTAGCCTCTCTTTATAATTCTGGATCTTTTTGTTACCCAGAGAAATGTTTCATCTTATCCACAGTGACATCCTCGAGCAAGGAATATGTGCCTCTGTGTGCCTGGGGTAGTCCTTACTGAAAATGCCAAGTTCAGGGAAGACTGCAAAAGGAAGAGCAGACACTCCCAAAGTGGTGGTTAATACTGAAGTCAAACTCACCAACAGTCATAAACTGTGCTTCTGATCCCCCACACTGGTTATCGAGAAGCAAAAAATAGAAATCACACTACTGCCTTTATTGCATTCCAGTTCTCTGGCCCTCAGTCAGCACCTAGGTCCAGTACAGCGAGAAGTTATTTAAAAACTCTGCTCACATATACAAAATGTTCTTCTGACACCAAAGGGCCAGCCATGTTACCAGGTCAATATTAGTTTGGATCTTACCCAAAATACCATGTTGCTAACCAATCCTTTAGTGTCTAAAACTAAAGATTATTATAAAGAAAAAAAGAAAGACCAAGAAGAGAGTTGTTAAATGGTGAAGCGGTCAGATATATGGACTTTGAAGTCTCGGTATGTATCAGGTTCTTAGCAGTATTGGTGAGTTTGCTGGCTTGAAAGTCCCTCTGGAACACATCCACAGCTTGGATGGGTCATTCAGTCTTTTGTTGAGAGCTTGAGTTTTTAGAAAAGTTACTCCAAAGGTTAAAAGCAGGAATGAAGACAAAAAGGAGATGATGCAGCTGCCTTTTTATATCCTTTGTCATGCGGCTTGTACTTCCTGTGTCCCAAACACAAGCTTCACAGCACATGGCATTGAAAAGCCTTAGAGTTCTGTCCATAGGCATGCCCCTACATGACTTGCTGACTCATAAAGTGTAATCCCTGGCTTTTTCAATGGGTTCATTATATAGCTGAAGACCCTTGAAGGGCCATCAAACAGGTTAAGCCGTGATGCCAATCTGTCTGGGGGTGTCCCCCAGAAACACAGCATAAGTTTTGAAACACAGATATATCATACATATCTATAACTCACAATATAAAAAGAAAAGGAGTACTTGTGGCACCTTAGAGACTAACAAAATTGTCAAATAAATTATGCTCAAATAAATTTGTTAGTCTCTAAGGTGCCACAAGTACTCCTTTTCTTTTTGCTAATACAGACTAACACGGCTGCTACTCTGAAACCTGTCACAATATAAAGGTGATACAAATATATAAACAAGATCATTATATTTGGCAAATCATAACATTTTCACAGATACCGTACATGGCATATCTGTCGGCTTCCTTGTAATTTTATAATATTGGTATCAACAATATCATAAAGTGTCTCCCATATTCCATACAGCATCACAGAGTCCACATCAAACATTGTGTGAAAAACTATTTTCTTCTGTTAGTTTTCAATTTGCTCCTTTTTGATTTCACTGAATGTCCCCTTGTTTTTGTGGTAAGAGACAGGGAGAATAGAAGCTTTCCATCTATCCTCTCTAGACCATTGTGATGGGATCCCTTGGGTACAACCTGAAATTGTGGGACTGCTGTGCTCCCCTTACTCTCCAGCCTGGGTTTTCTCTCACAATGGTTTGCCAGTGACAAACAGCAAATTCTTCCAGGTGCTGTTATCTTGCACGAATGCTCTCCAAGGCACTCATGAACTATACACAGGGAAACACCAGCAAATATTCCCAGCCTTACACCCCAGGAATGTACCATCTTACACTCCTCAAGACCTTTTCTTGAACAGTACAAGCTCATTAATTAGTTCGCCACTTCGTCAAAGGATAGTGGACATGCACCAGCCTTTGTAACCTGAGCAGATTCCCCATGCACTTTAGACAAACCCACTGGTAAGAATAAAACATTAAAATAAGTTTATTAACTACAGAAAGAGAGCTTTTAAGTGATAGGCATAAAGGTCAGAGATAGTTACCTATGAAAATAAAAAGTAAACACGCATTCTAAATCCTAAACTTATAGACTAAGCAAGATTTGAATCAAACAGCTTTTCTAACCTGACTGGATGTTGGAGGCAGGTTACAGTTCTTAATACACAGGCTGAATTTCCTTCTCTGCTTGGGACAGTCTCCTCAGTTCAAAGTCTTTGTCTTCCTGGCATTCTTGTTGCCTTCAGTGTAGGTGGGGCAGGAGAGAGGTAGAATCATGGTGCCATGCCACTGTCCCTTATTTTATACTCTCAATTCATGTCCCAGACATGTCCTGGTTGGCCTTGCTGAGTCACAGAGTTGAGCAATCTCCGATTGTGTGGTGCTTGTGCAACTGAGTCATAGAGTTGAGCAATTCTTATTGTGTGATGCTTACACAACTGTCTTTTACAGAATTGTAAATACCTTGTTTACAATTCCCCTATTGATCAATGATCATTTAACGCCCGCGTGGGTATGGGTTACCACCCTTTAGTCACTGGAGAGCTAGCAGTGGGCATCTCCCAAACTCACAACATAGTTTAATACCAACCATATAGCAAATCTTATACACACTAACAATATACATATTTTGACAGAACAGTGGTTTTCAGCAGATCATGAGCTTTCATATGACGACTTGCAAGGCACACTTTGAAATATCACAACCATATACCAATCATGAATATGGGGGTTACAGGATGCTACTTTGAGGTATAGCATGTCACAACCATGCATTATTGTATGAACTTATTATTATTATTTGTATTACCATAGCATGTAGGAGCCCTAGTCATGGACCAGGACTCCATTGTGCTAGGCGCTGTACAAACATAAAATACTTTTATCTTGACCTCTCTAAGGTGACAGTCCCAATCTTTTCAGTTTCTGTGCAGATGAGAATTTTACTAAGCTCCTAATTATTCTCATCACCTTTCTCTGAACCCTTTCTCCTTCTGCAGATAGGGTGACTAGTCCTGAACCCAGTATTCTAGGTGAGGGCATTTCTATTGATTTATAGCACTGCATTATAATATATGTACATAATAGTAAAAACATGGGGCCCAATTAAGTAAACTAGTTTAAGAAAAAAGAAAAAGAAAAAAGAGTGGTTGGGGAAGGGACCCCAAATGTCCTGGGCCCTGCAATTTCAGGCTGTGACCCTGGCTATCTCCAATATAGTCTTTATGTAGTGCTTTGTCAGCTGCTTTCCTAAATCTGACTAGGTTACAGCATGAGCATTCCCCTATCAGTAGCCTGGCTGAGCCCTCGCAGAGGCTCGGGTTTGGCATGAGCTATGTTTGTAAAACTGTTTCTCTTCCAGGAGGAAAAAAACAAAAATCTGAAGGCAGCAAAGACTCCTCTGCAGACCACTCACAAATGGAGGAGAATCCTGAGGGAAATCAGTCCGAAGCTGAGACCACCCAGCTAGAGAAGGTACTATTGGTAAAAGGGGCTTGTGGGGGATAAGAAAGGAGTGTGTAAAACAGAAAGCGAGGAGAGGGACTCTTAACAGTGATAGAAATCTCAGTTCAAGAGCTCAGTGCTGCTTTCTGACATGATCCTCACATCTGAGCTTGGAAAGTCGGTTTTGTTTGAGTGTCCTCTGCATATTTCTGGTCTTGTGATGCACTGAACCTTCTGGTAGTGTTTGAGCAGATTCTAAAGGTGTGGCTATCGAAGGTTGCATGGCTGTTGCCACCTAAATTCCTTCCAACCACAGCAGCAAAAGAACTCGGATTTCTAATGTACTCAATGCTTTTTTTACCTCTGTCTTCACGAACAAGGTCAGCTTCCAAACTACTGTACTAGGCAGCACAGCATGGGGAGGAGGTGACCAGCCCTCTGTGGAGAAAGAAATGGTTCAGGACTATTTAGAAAAGCTGGACAAGCACAAGTCCATGGGGCCAGATGTACTGCATCTGAGGGAGGTCCTGGATGACTGGAAAAAGGCTAATGTAGTGCCCATCTTTAAAAAAGGGAAGAAGGAGAATCTGGGGAACTACAGGCCAGTCAGCCTCACCTCAGTCCCTGGAAAAATCATGGAGCACATCCTCAAGGAATCAATTCTGAAGCACTTAGAGGAGAGGAAAGTGATCAGGAACAGTCAGCATGATTCATCAAGGGCAAGTCATGCCTGACTAACCTAATCACCTTCTATGACAAGATAACTGGCTCTTTGGATGAGGGGAAAGCAGTGGACGTATTATTCCTTGACTTTAGCAAAGCTTTTGTTACGGTCTCCCACACGTATTCTTGCCAGCAAGTTAAAGAAGTATGGGCTGGATGAATGGACGAAAAGGTGGATAGAAAGCTGGCTAGATTGTTGGGCTCAACGGCTAGTGATCAATGACTCCATGTCTAGTTGGCAGCCGGTATCAAGCGGAGTGCCCAAAGGGTCAGTCTTGGGGCCGGTTTTGTTCAATATCTTCATAAATGATCTGGAGGATGGCGTGTACTGCACCCTCAGCAAGTTTGCAAATGACACTAAACTGGGAGGAGTGGTAGATACGCTGGAGGGTAGGGATAGGATATGGAGGGACCTAGACAAATTAGAGGATTGAGCCAAAAAGAAATCTGATGAGGTTCAACAAGGACAAGTGCAGAGTCCTGCACTTAGGATGGAAGAATCCCATGCACTGCTACAGACTAGGGATTGAGTGGCTAGGCAGCAGTTCTGCAGAAAAGGACCGAGGGGTTACAGTGGACGAGAAGCTGGATACGAGTCAACAGCGTGCCCTTCTTGCCAAGAAGGCTAACGGCATTTTGGGCTGTATAAGTAGGAGCATTACCAGCAGATCAAGGGACATGATCATTCCCCTCTATTCGGCATTGGTGAGGCCTCATCTGGAGTACTGTGTCCAGTTTTGGGCCCCACACTACAAGAAGGATGTGGAAAAATTGGAAAGAGTCTAGCGGAGGGCAACAAAAATGACTGGGGGGCTGGAGCACATGATTTATGAGGAGAGGCTGAGGGAACTGGGATTATTTAGTCTGCAGAAGAGAAGAATGAGGCGGGATTTGATAGCTGCTTTTAACTACCTGAAAGGGGGTTCCAAAGAGGATGGCTCTAGACTGTTCTCAGTGGTAGCAGATGACAGAACAAGGAGTAATGGTCTCAAATTGCAGTGTGGGAGGTTTAGGTTAGATATTAGGAAAAACTTTTTCCCTAGGAGGGTGGTGAAGCACTGGAATCGGTTACCTAGGGAGGTGGTGGAATCTTCTTCCTTAGAGGTTTTTAAGGTCAGGCTTGACAAAGCCCTGGCTGGGATGGTTTAGTTGGGGATTGGTCCTGCTTTGAGCAGGGGTTTGGACTAGACCTCCTGAGGTCCCTTCCAACCCTGATATTCTATGATTCTCAGATCCTTAGCTAGATAAGTGCCTTTTTACCTTTTAGACTAGTTATTGTTAAGATCAGATCTCTTTGATTAATGAAAGAGAGTGTCTGGCCTCAAATTCAGATGCCTCAGGTTCTGGTGGAAGATATTCCAGCATTGAAGAGTGAAATTTTCTTGTTTGATACATAGGATGTCCAGTAGTGTTCATTCGAGTCTGACACTCATATCTAAGACCTAATCATTTCCTAAACAGTCTTCCTCCTCTTTCACATCACTTGTCACACAATATCGTCTTTCATCGAGTGCACTGTGAGTTTTGCTCTTACCATAGATTCATGGAATCTGGAGATGTCAAAACTCTCTTAGATCATCTTTTCAATCTTCCAGGGGTGAAGGTCGTATTGGTCTCTTTAGCAAATTTTCTAGTGCTTTATTCAGTCCAAAGTGGTGATGCTTTCACCACTTCCTTAGGAGACAATTCCACGCCTTCACTACTAAGAAGACTTTCCTGTTGCTCAACCTCGGAAAAAATGTGGAAGACGGAATATGGGAGAAGTGTCTTTATTGAGCTGGGATAGTTTAGGGGGAGCAGAGGGGAGTTGGTTTGTGTTGGAGAAAATCATGCACTCAGGGGAAACCCCTTGGCTGTTTTCACACGTACCAAATAATGTAGAGTCCTGTATTGTAGGACCAAAATTTTTTACATGCAGTATTCTTTACCAGAGCACAGATGTGACCATTGGCTTTATTCTGTTATTAACATTGCCATTTTCATTTCAGGACACCACTGAAAAAAGGTCAGGGATCCCTTTGGTGCAGCTGCAGAGTTACCGTGCATTCTTCCGAGAGCTAGACCTTGAGGTATTCACCATCCTGCACTGTGGGCTGCTGACCAAGTCTATTTTGGACTCGGAGATGCACACAGAGGTAAGTGTAACAGACTAAACTTGTACCAAGAGGGGCCAGAAGGCTGCTGCAGAGCTGTAACTGGTTCATTCTCACCGAGGGTTTGGAAGACTTAGCCTCCTCTGCTTAACTAAAATGGAGAAAATCCAATCTCATCATGGCCCATGCCCAACTGCAGAAAGTCAGTATGCTGCTTCGGGGAAGGTATCCACGTCCACACAGGAAAAGACAGGTGCTTTAGAAGGTCCTAGGACAGATAGTAACACTATAGCTGTGGCAAATAGATGTTACTTGTGCACCTCCAGCTGATGCTCCATCTTGAGGCTCTTTCAGCTTTGATCAGTTTCAGGCTTTGATCTCTCTTACTAACCACATGGGACGTGTTAAACCCTTTGGAGCTAATGGGGATTGCAAGTCAAAAACCACATGTTTTAGTGATGGCACATCACTGATGTCACATCCAAACCATTCTCAGCTACTGTCAGAACATCATGTTCACTCCAGTCACTTTCCCAACCAGACAGGACACACACAGACAGGGCACATGAGAAGAAAAAGAGAGAAGACTCTTTCCTTGGGCAGGCAAAGTATCATGTCCATGAAAGGGCAGATGGGAAAGACTGGACTGGAGGTGCATTCCCACTGCTGCACGGAGTTTTGCTCCTCATCTGCAGTGCAGTAACCAACATCAGATGAGTAGGCAGAACCAAGTCCTGGATCAGTTAGGGTATTATGGTAATACCTGAGAAACCAGGACCTTGAGATTTGATAGGCCCAACAGCCATAACTTGGAATGAAAAATAAAAGAAGGCATAGAAAAGGACATACACAAAAACTGACCAGAGTAAAGACAAACAGAGTTGATTTTGTGTCACTGGGATTTATATTTCTCAGTCCATGGAAAAGTCCGAGGCTGTTCACAGCCATCCTTCCACAGTTTTCCATTAGCTCTTCTAATGCAAACCATCTTAGCTGAAAAATGAGGGAATTGGCAGGAGTCTCAAAACAAAGTTCAGACAAGAGCCCAGCATGCATTGGGTAGTCCTGTAGCATGAGTTTGATTAAATTACTTCCAGGTCTTTCCCAACAGATTCAGGGTAAGAATTCATAGGCCTTAAACTTCTTAGACTGTCTCTTGGAGATATGCCAGGTCAGTTGGTCCTGTTCAGTTGGTCCTATATACACACAGCATATAGCTGCCACAGCTGTCTAATGTGTAATGGGGAATTTTGGGGATCAGTGTTACCCTAAATTGCCAAGTTTAGGTAATCCATCCTATGTATAACCCAAGATCCTGTGTGCCTACTTTTGAGGATGGTTAATGGAGATGAACATACTGAACTATTTTCTTCCTTGAAATTTTAGGCCAGAGAAATTGTACAGTTAGGGCCAGCAGAGCTTGTGTTCCTTCTGGATGATCTTTGCCAAAAGCTGGAGCACATACTGATGCCACCCGCTGCAAAGAGAGCCCCTTTCTTAAAGGTATGTACAAAAGGGAGAGGTGGGGCAAAGTGTTTACTAGCTAGAGGCACGGAGAGTGAAATTCACCCTCCGGTAGAGAGCCTGAAGAAGGCATCTGTGCTAGATTGAAGCTGGGGATACCAGTGGTGCATTGGCCTTATGTATGCTCTCTACACAGGGCTGAATTGGAAAGAGCTTCCCATATACTTAGGCTTATTACAGTAGTGCCTAGGAAATGGCTAAGGTCAGAGCCCATTGTACTGGGCAGTGTACAAACAGAGTAGTAGACAGTCCCTGCCCCAAAAGCTTACAATCTAAATAGCAAGACTGACACAGGGTAGGGCAAAGGGATAGAACCTGCCAGCAGTGTGAGCCAAGGGCTGGGCAGCAAAGGGCATTAGAGTGCTGCCATTTTTAATTGTTTTTTGTTTTTAATGTTGTGGTTTAAGTTTTGTTAGCAGGGGATTTGCTAAACAGAAAGACACAGGAATGGAGAGAGGACATAGATGGGAAGGGGTGCAGAAGAAGAGGGAGGGGAGGAAAGGATGAAGGGCAGCTGGAGTGAACCTGAGGTGACGAGACTGTGAGGGACGGGGTGAAGAGGACTTGGAGCATCATTCGTGTCAGTGTCCCTAGGTCCCTGCTTCAGAACCTGCTGAGGCTGCTTCTGTGTCTGCTCTGCTGGCTACAAAGTTGCTCTGGTGTGGGGAGCTGACTTTTCCCTGGAATGTGCCTGCTGCTCCAGCCCACCTGCCTGGGGGTCCCATTCATCAGGATGTGCTGAGCTATGTTACTTAGAATGGTTAGTGACACCCCAAGTCGAGGCTGCCTGAGCATTTCCCTTTTCACGTTCTCATAACTGTCTCAGACTTGCATCTTTTAGGGCTGATATTTTTCAGGTCTGCCTGAGGGTGAATATTTTGTTGTTGGAAGTTTTGAGTCCAGTTGTTTTGGAGTATGACGAGAATGAAAACTACACTCCTTTTCCATTGTGCCTTTCTTCTGTTTACCAGCTGTAGCACCGTCTTTGGAGAGGCAGACTGGCCTTGTGCTGAGACTCAGGCACTGGGTTGAGACTTAGAAGAGCTAGGTTCAGTTCCCAGCTCCGGCATGGGACATCATCCCTCTGTGATTCGCCTCTCCATCTGTCACATGGGGCTAATAATCCTTCCTTTCTCCCAACCTTTGTTTAGTCTGTAAGCTCTTTGGGACAGGGTCTGAGGCACTACATTTTGTACAGCACCTAGCACAATGGGCCATAGTCTCAGCTGGGGCCTCTAGACTCTACCATAGAACAAATAATAATAAGTTGTTTGCTGGAGCAGCGGCTTCTGTTTGGAGGAAAATTTCCTTTTGTAAGGAAGCAAGACAGATTCACGCAGGAAGTGAGTCCTCCCCATAGGTCTCTACTTGAGTCTCTTCTCCAGTAAATGGTTTCTGGAGGCGTGCCAGACCAGCCTCCATCCTTCCCTATTCCAGAACTGTTTGGCAGAAGGAATCCCTGCTTCACAGAGGCTTGTATTATCGAGAAATAATAAGAAAACTTTACACTTTTGAATTCATTCTTTTGTCCCACCCCTTGGCCTTCCAGGTTGTAGACTTGTCCCCTTTCCTCCACCTTGTCACAAAGATCCCAGAGCTCTGGCCAGACAGACCATTGTCACATTCTCTTGGTTGGAGCGAAGGCAAGATTTCTACTCACGTTGCATTATAAAGTTGAAGCAGGTGGGGGTATGGAATTCAGCCCTATCTTAGGACTCCAGTTAATCAACAGCACTAACTGGAGGATGTGCCTGCTTATGGAAACCACCCTAACCAGTCCTTCAGGCCCTCTGCAAGGGCAAATTTATTCTGTTCACTCCGTCTAAAGGGCATGTGTTTACATATCTAAACCCAGCTAGCCTTTCTTCCGTAAAGATCTTCACAGAGGTTCTGGCACTGATGTTGCCAGGCTTCATTGCGGGAAGTACATATCTACCCTTTCCTGCATGGACACCTGACTGAGCCAGATCTGTCCTGGGTTCCTCTTAGTTTGAACAAGTCCCAGATGCCACCTTCTCAAGCTGCATCATTTGCACATAATCCTGGACATCTGGATGAAGAGGACTTTTTTTCCTCTCAACCATTTTGGGTTCTCTTATTTAGCGAGTCCCATCTCAGCTGTTGGCATAATGCCAAGGTTTTCATAACTGGTGGTGTCATAGTTACCAAATGGACTGCACCCTTGACCCCACCTGGTCTAAGTGCACCCTTCCAGGTCTCAGGCTACCACTTCTCCTGGGGTGGATGTGATATTCCTCAGGGTGCAATCTGGACTGCTGCATCCCCTTAGCTCTGCAATCTGGGATGCCTTTTACACTGCTTTGCTGGTGAACAGCAACTTCTCTAGGCTCTCTGCACACACAACCACTAGTATGTAAAATCACTCTAGCTGAATACATGAATGCTATGCCCAGCCATCCATGAATTATATACAGAGCAACACTTGCTCTGTTTCCCCAGTCCCAGCCTTGCTCTCCAGAAATGTGTCTTGCACTGCTCAGTATCCTCCTTAACAGTGCAAGCTCCTAGTAATCTGTCATTCCAACACTAATGATTATGCACCCGCCATGTTGTCCTAAGTAGAGATTCCCCAACATTTCAGTCCAAGCATATACTAGTTTAGATAAAACAATAAACCAAGTTTATTAACTAGAGAATGATGGATTTTAAGTGATCACAAGTGATAAGGCATAAAAGTCAGAATTGGTTGCAAAGGAAATAAAAATGCTAACTAATTCCTAAACTTTACTGAGGCTAGTAGGTTTAAAAGCAGAAAGATCTGTTTCACCATATGCTGCAATACAGTTCACAGGCTGAGTTTCCTTCTAGTCTGGGAATCTCCCCACTTCCCCCCCAATACACATATACCTTAGTTCTGTGTTCTTCAGGTATTCGTTGATTAAATGAGTAAGGCTAAGATTTTGTCACGGATATTTTTAGTAAAAGTTAGGGACAGATCAAGGGCAATAAAGGAAAATTCATGGAAGTCATGGCCTGTCCCTGACTTTTGCTAAAAATATCCATGACAAAATGGGGATCTGCAGGTCCCCACACAACCTGCAGCAGGCCAGCTGCGTGGCGGCTAAGAGCTCCAGGGGGCCCCCACTGCGGGTTTGGTGTCAGAGCTCCAGGGTCCCCTGCTGCCCACAGTTGGGAGCTGCGGGGTACCCCAGCCACCTACAGCTCCAGGGGTCTGTGGCAGCCAGGAGCTTGGGGGTTTTCCTACCGCCTGTGGTGATTTGGAGCTTCCAGGGCCCCCTCCATAGCCTGCAGCTCCCAGCCCCCGCAGGCAGCGGGGGACCCTGCAGCTCCCGATCACCGCAGGCTGAAGTCACGGACATCTCTGGAAGTCACAGTTTCCGGGACTTCCACGACCTCTGTGACTAAATTGTAGCCTTAGTCATGAGCAGAGAGATGGAGAGAAGAGGTGACATGGAGGTCACTGTCTCCTATTCTTATACTCTTCTCCCCTCTATGAGGATTACCCACCCTCCACGGTGTAGACAAACAGTCCTCTGTGTACATGAGATTTGAACCGTCTTTGAGATGAAATGTAAATTACTAGTTTACATCTCCTCCCCTGCTGGTGAATGGCTGATTAAGCAGGTAATTGCCCTTTAGCACTTTGCTGGTGTGCTAATGTGTCTTTGTGTCTGAGAAATTGGTTTGTGTGTATTACCAGAATTACAACATATTTCAGTAACAATCATACAGTCAAGCTGTATAACTTTACACATAGTGTTGCTTCACACATTTCAACAGGACAATAATAATCAGCAGATTGAGTTTTCAAATTATACCTCACAAGGCATACTTTGTACAAAATATATCATAACCATATAAAAGGGGTGAACATGGGCTACAGGGTGTAACAGTGGAATCACTCAATTCTCCCATTCTCCGATTGGGTGCTGGATGGCAGGCCCTTGTGTCTCAACAGCGATCACCTCAGCAGGACTGATTTAAGAACATAAGTACATAAGAACGGCCCTACTGGGTCAGACCAAAGGTCCATCTAGCCCAGTAGCCTGTCTTCTGACAGTGGCCAGTGCCAGGTGCCCCAGAGGGAATGAACAGAACAGGTAATCATCAAGTGATCCATCCCCTGTCGCCCATTCCCAGCCTCTGGCAAACAGAGGCTAGGGACACCATCCCTGCCCGTCTTGGCTAATAACCATTGATGAAGCTAATTTTTTTTTTAACCCTATTATAGTCTTGGCCTTCACAACATCCTCTGGCAGAGTTTTACAGACTGACTGTGTGTTGTGTGAAAAAATACTTCCTTTTTTTTGTTTTAAACCTGCTGCCTATTAATTTCATTTGGTGACCCCTAGTTCTTGTGTTATGAGAAGGAGTAAATAAGGAAGTGTTATGTACTTTCTCCACACCAGTCATGATTATATAGACCTCTATCATATCTCCCCTTAGTCATCTCTTTTCCAAGCTGAAAAATCCCAGTCTTAATCTCCCCTCATACGGAAGCTGTTCCACACCCCTATTCATTTTTGTTGCCCTTTTCTGAACCTTTTCCAATTCCAATAAAAACAACAAGGAGTCCGGTGGCACCTTAAAGACTAATGGATTTATTTGGAATTTTTTTCAATTCCAATATATCTTTTTTGAGATGGGGTGACCACATCTGCACGCAGTATTCAAGATGTGGGCATACTGTGGATTTATATAGAGGCAATATGCTATTTTCTGTCTTATTATCTGTCCCTTTCTTAATGATTTCCAACATTGTTTGATTTTTTTACTGCCGCTACACATTAAGTGGATGTTTTCAGAGAACTATCCACAATGATGCCAAGATCTCTTTCTTCTGTGGTAACAGCTAATTTACACCCTATCATTTTATATGAATAGTTGGACTCCGAGCCTACAGTTCTGTTCCCACCAGGACTCTGGACAGTGGTAATCATCAATCAGACAGCAACATTTATTTAGAACAAAAGCATTTCAGAGAAAACATATCTTAAAAACAATAAACCCCCCCTAAATGCAATGCTTGCTTTTCCACAACAGTTGCCATTCCCTGGCTCTGGGAAGATTAAATTCCTTTAGACTCCTCCATAGAGCCTCTCTTTCTTTGTCAGCCTGTCCCCCTAGATTGCTTCTGACAAGTCCCCTCACCTTCGTAAAAATCAACACACACTTTAACTGTTTGTAGCCCTTTTATCTGGTAGGCTCCAGCATTGCAAAAACAAGTTTACAGCACATTGGAGGCAAGATGTAGGATATTTGATCCTAACAGCTGTACCCTGTTGTCTTTCTAGTGTATATCTGGATGTTCTTGTATGGGAAGCCATTGTGTTGCCTTGCCTCCCTATTCTTTTCACAGCACAGGAAAGGAAAGTCCTATGACTCAATGACTTCCCCTCACTGACTTGGTCATATAAAGTGCTTATATCATTATTACATCAGTAGTCATTGATTAATACATAACAATGCTTCCAGTATTCATAATTAAGGCTAAGATTTTGTCACACATATTTTTAGTAAAAGTCATGGACAGGTCACAGGCAATAAAGAAAAATTCAGGGAAGCCCATGACCGATCCATGACTTTTACTAAAAATATGCATGACAAAATTGGGAGCTGCGGGGTCCCCACACGGCCCTCGGGGAGCCCTTGGTGAGAGCTGAGGGTCCCTCCGCCACCCATGGCTAGGAGCTCTGGGGGCCACTGCCACCTGCAGCAGCTAGGAGCTGTGGGGGTCCCCCACCACCCATGATGGCCAGGAGCTACGGGGGTCCCTCCACCACCTGCAGAGGCTCGGAGTTCCCAGGGGCTCCGCTGCCTGTAGCAGCCAGGAACTGAGGGGGCACCCACCACCCACAGCAGCTCAGAGCTCCAGGGCACCTCCACTGCCCACAGAGGCCGGGAGCAGTAGGGCACCCATGCTGCTCGCGGTGGGTCAGAGCTCCAGGGGACCCTGCTGCCCACAGTGGTTCGGAGCTCCCACGGGCCCCACTGCCTGCAGTGGTAAGGAGCTGCGGGGGTGCCCCGCTGCCCGTGGTGGCTTGGAGCTTGGGGGTGTGGGGCGGGCACAGTTCCTAACCACGATGGGTAGCAGGGGGACTCTGCAGCTCCCAGGCACTGCGGGCTGAAGTCACGGAGGTCTCTGGAAGTAATGGATTCCATGACTTTCATGACCTCCGTCACAGAATCGCAGCCTTATTCATAATCTTGTTACATATCAGCTCCATTTGTGACACAGGTGTCTAAAGTTAGCTTTCTGAGTCCATGTTCACCTAGAGCTCTGATCTGAGTCTCAAAAGTGCTTAGTAACTAGCAGATCCCATTGACATGTGTCAAGGTTCCTCCCCCACTCTGAACTCTAGGGTACAGATGTGGGGACCTGCATGAAAACCTCCTAAGCTTACTTTTACCAGCTTAGGTTAAAACTTCCCCAAGGTACAAATTAATTTTATCCTTTGTCCCTGGATCTCCACTGCCACCACCAAACTCTAACTGGGTTTACTGGGAAACGTAGTTTGGACACGTCTTTCCCCCCAAAATCCTCCCAACCCTTGCACCCCACTTCCTGGGAAAGGTTTGGTAAAAATCCTCACCAATTTGCATAGGTGACCACAGACCCACACCCTTGGATCTGAGAACAATGAAAAAGCATTCAGTTTTCTTACAAGAAGACTTTTAATAGAAATAGAAGTAAATAGAAGTAAAGGAATCACCTCTGTAAAATCAGGATGGTAGATACCTTACAGGGTAATTAGATTCAAAACATAGAGAATCCCTCTAGGCAAAACCTTAAGTTACAAAAAAGACACACAGAAATAGTCATTCTATTCAGCACAGTTCTTTTCTCAGCCATTTAAAGAAATCACAATCTAACGCATACCTAGCTAGATTACTTACTAAAAGTTCTAAGACTCCATTCCTGTTCTATCCCCAGCAAAAGCAGCGTACCGACAGACACAGACCGTTTGTTTCTCTCCCTCCTCCCAGCTTTTGAAAGTATCTTGTCTCCTCACTGGTCATTTTGGTCAGGTGCCAGCGAGGTTACCTTTAGCTTCTTAACCCTTTACAGGTGAGAGGATTTTTCCTCTGGCCAGGAGGGATTTTAAAGGGGTTTACCCTTCCCTTTATATTTATGACACGCCCCCCCAAATCTCAGCTAGGGTGAAACACTGGCTGGGATTTCTTCCTGGAGCTCTAGGAAAAACAGAGTTAATAAGACACATGCATCTCTAAATATACTACCAAGTACATAAAGACTAACAATATTTTCCACATCTCAAGGACGATTTTAACCAGTTGATTTTGGGAAACGTTCACGGGAGAGTGCATCAGCCACTTTGTTAGAAGCTCCTGAGATGTGTTGGATGTCGAAATCAAAATCTTGGAGAGCTAAACTCCACCGAAGAAGTTTTTTGTTATTTTCTTTGACGGTGTGAAGCCACTTCAGTGCAGCATGGTCGGTTTGCAGGTGGAAACGCCGTCCCCAAACATATGGGCGTAGCTTTTCCAGAGCGTAGACAATGGCGTAACATTCTTTTTCACTGACTGACCAGTTGCTTTCCCTCTCAGACAGTTTTTTGCTGAGAAACACTACAGGGTGGAATTCTTGATCAGGTCCTTTCTGCATTAAAATTGCTCCCACACCAAGCTCGTACGCATCTGTGGTTACTAGGAACGGTTTGTCAAAGTCTGGGGCCCTTAGAACAGGGTCAGACATGAGTGTCGCTTTAAGCTGGTTAAAGGCCTTTTGACACTCTTCGGTCCACTGAACGGCATTTGGCTGTTTCTTTTTGGTTAGGTCTGTCAGTGGGGCGGCGATTTGGCTATATTGTGGTACAAATCATCTGTAATAACCAGCCAAGCCTAAGAAGGATTGAACCTGTTTCTTTGACTTTGGGACAGGCCACTTTTGGATAGCATCCACTTTGGCCTGTAGGGGGCTGATAGTTCCTTGACCCACCTGGTGTCCAAGGTAAGTCACTCTGTCTAGGCCTATTTGACACTTCTTAGCCTTAACAGTTAGTCCTGCCTCCCTTATGCGCTCAAGGACTTTTTGTAGATGTTCCAGGTGTTCTGCCCAGGAATCCGAAAATATGGCCACATCATCAAGGTAGGCGACTGCATATTCTCCTAATCCCGCTAGGAGACCATCTACAAGTCTTTGGAAGGTGGCGGGTGCATTTCGCAGCCCGAAAGGGAGTACATTAAATTCATACAGCCCGAGATGTGTGGTGAAGGCTGACCTTTCTTTGGCAGATTCATCTAGAGGTACCTGCCAGTACCCCTTGGTTAAGTCTAAGGTAGAGATGAACTGGGCCCGTCCCAGTTTTTCTAATAGTTCATCTGTGCGTGGCATTGGATAGTTGTCTGGGCGAGTTACAGCATTTAGCTTACGGTAGTCCACGCAAAAACGTATTTCCCCATCTGGTTTGGGAACTAGAACCACTGGAGATGCCCATGCACTTCCAGAGGGACGGATTACACCCATCTGTAACATATCCTGGATCTCCCGTTCTATAGCAGTTTTAGCTTGAGGAGACACCCGGTAAGGTTGGACTTTAATTGGGCGAGCATTACCTCTGTCAATGGAGTGGTATGCCCGTTCAGTCAGTCCTCGGGTGGCTGAGAACGTTGGCGCGTAGCTAGTGCACAGCTCCTGGATCTGCTGTTGCTGCATATGCCTAAGGGTCATGGAGAGGTTCACCTCTTCCACACCACCAGCACTTTTCCCTTCATAGTAGACACCTTCAGGCCACTCAGCATCGTCTCCTCCCTGGGCTGTAAACTGACAAACCTTTAATTCTCTGAAATAAAAGGGCTTTAGAGAATTAATATGGTACACCTTAGGCTTTCGGTTGGAGGTGGGGAATGCTATGAGATAATTAACAGCTCCCAGGCGCTCCTGGACCGTGAATGGCCCTTTCCACGATGCTTCCATTTTATGGGCCTGGAGCGCCTTTAAGACCATGACCTGGTCCCCTACTTTGAAGGAACGCTCTCTGGCATGTTTATCATACCAGGTTTTTTGCTCTTTTTGAGCATCCTGTAAGTTTTCTTTAGCAAGGGCTAAAGAGGTTCGGAGGGTGTTTTGTAGGTTGGTTACAAAGTCCAGAATGTTAGTTCCTGGAGAAGGTGTAAATCCCTCCCATTGCTGCTTCACCAACTGTAATGGCCTCTTAACCTCACGGCCATGTACAAGTTCAAATGGTGAAAACCCTAAACTGGGATGTGGTACAGCTCTGTAGGCAAACAGCAACTGCTGCAACACTACGTCCCAATCATTGGAGTGCTCATTTACGAATTTACGTATCATGGCCCCCAAAGTTCCATTAAACTTCTCCACCATGCCATTTGTTTGATAGTGGTAAGGAGTGGCAACCAAGTGATTTACCACATGAGCTTCCCAAAGGTTTTCCATAGATTCTGCCAGGAAATTAGTCCCTGCATCTGTGAGGATGTCGGAGGGCCAACCTACCCTGGCAAAAATGTCTGCTAGTGCCTGGCACACACTTTTAGCCCTGGTGTTGCTTAGAGCTACTGCTTCCGGCCATCAGGTGGCAAAATCCATGAAAGTCAGTATGTACTGCTTTCCTCTGGGTGTCTTTTTCAGAAAAGGACCCAGAATATCCACAGCTACTTGCTGAAATGGAACTTCAGTGATGGGGAGTGGCTGGAGAGGGGCTTTGACCTGGTCTTGGGGTTTTCCCACTCTTTGGCATACTTCACAAGACCGGACATAGGTAGAAACATCCTTGCCCATTCCCTCCCAGTGGAATGACCCTCCCAAACGGTCTTTGGTCCTGTTCATCCCAGCATGGCCACTAGAGTGATCATGGGCTAAGCTCAAGAGCTTGGCCCGGTATTTAGTTGGAACTACCAACTGTCTCTGAGGATGCCAGTCTTCCTGGTGTCCACCAGAAAGAGTTTCCTTGTATAAAAGTCCTCTTTCTACAACAAACCTGGATCGATTAGAAGAGCTGAGAGGTGGTGGGTGGCTCCGTGCCGCCGTCCAAGCTCTCTGGAGGCTTTCATCTGCTTCCTGTTCGGTCTGGAACTGTTCCCTTGATGCTGGAGACATCAGTTCCTCATTGGATTGTGGACCTATGCTTGGTCCCTCTGGAAGTGATGTAGGGGATGGAGCTGTTTCCGTTGACTGTGAACCGCTCTCCGCTGGTGCACTATGTTGGGATTCAGGTTCCAGCTGAGCCTCTTGTGTAGGGTTATGGGCTGCTGCCGGTTCAGGTTCGGTGGGGCCCTCTGGTGTTGAGGTTGCAAGTACTGGATTCAGTGCTGGCAATGGGTCTGGTGCTGGTTGTTCCGCTGGTTCCGGTTCTGGGACTGGTTCCGTCTGGGTCTCTGGGACTGGATCCACTACTGCTGTTGCAGACATTGGCCTGGGGTCCGGGTCCATCACGTCTGACTGGGTCCTGATAGAAGTTTCCGGAACAGAGCTAGGCCTCATGGCTTGTTTAGCCTGGCTATGGGTGACCATTCCCACTCTCTTGGCCCGCTTCACATGATTGGCCAAGTCTTCCCCCAACAGCATGGGGATGGGATAATCATCATAGACTGCAAAAGTCCACGTTCCTGACCAGCCCTGGTACTGGACAGGCAACTTGGCTGTAGGCAAATTGAAAGAGTTGGACTTGAAGGGTTGAATCGTCACTTGGATCTCTGGGTTGATTAAATTGGGGTCCACTAAGGAAGCATGGATAGCTGACACTTGTGCTCCAGTGTCCCTCCATGCGGTGACCTTCTTCCCGCCCACACTCACAGTTTCCCTCCGCTCCAAGGGTATCTGGGAGGTATCTGGGCCTGTGGACCTCTGGTGTGATCCCGGTGCAATGTACTGTAATCTGTTGGGGTTCTTGGGGCAGTTGGCCTTTACATGCCCCAGCTCGTTACATTTAAAACATCATCCAGCTGACGGGTCACTGGGGCGAGGTGGGTTGCTGGAGAACGGGGTGGTAGGACGATAAGGTGTCTGGAGGGTTCTTTGGGAGGTAGGTGGGGCCTTGGGCGGCCCCCGGTAATAGGGTGTGATCTGGGGTTGTCCCTTCTGGTCTCCGCTCCAACTGCGACCAGTTTTCTTCTTCTCTGCCACCTCCACCCATCTGGCTCCAACCTCTCCTGCCTCGATTACAGTTTTGGGCTTCCCATCTAGGATGTATCTTTCTATTTCCTCAGGAACCCCCTCTAAGAATTGTTCCATTTGCATTAGGAAGGGCAAATTTACTGGAGATTCAACACTTGCTCCTGATATCCAGGCATCCCAATGTTTCACAATGTGGTAGGCATGTCGGGTAAATGACACGTCTGGTTTCCACCTTAGGGCTCTGAACCTCCGACGAGACTGCTCGGGTGTTATCCCCATTCTGACTCTCGCCTTGGATTTAAACAGTTCATACTTGTTCATGTGTTCTTTAGGCATTTCAGCTGCCACCTCAGCTAAGGGTCCACTGAGCTGAGGCCTCAGCTCTACCATGTATTGGTCAGTAGAGATGTTGTACCCAAGGCAGGCCCTTTCGAAGTGTTCTAGGAAGGCCTCAGTATCATCGCCTGCCTTGTAGGTGGGGAACTTTCTGGGATGGGGAGTGGTACCTGGAGAAGGATTGCTAGGGTTTGTTGGTATATTCTGCTGAGCCTTTACCTTCTCTATCTCCAGTGCATGCTTCCTCTCATTTTCCCTCTCCTCCTCCACATGCTTCCTCTCTTTTTCCTTCTCCTCCTTCTTCAGCCGCATGAGTTCTTTCTGTCTTTCATGTTCCCTTTGTTTTTCCTCAGCCTGAAATCTGGCTAATTCCAGCTTTTATCAAGCCATGGATTTTGTCATCCTAACCTCTCTGTTTTTAACTAACTTTATACCCGAGGTTTAGAAATAAACAAACAAAACCTGGCTGTAAAATTTTGCTGTGCTGGAATAGAATACCTATTCTCTGATAGTGATTGTCAGCCTACAGAAAAAGACAATTCCCTTTGTCTCTACTCTGGCCCCAAATCAAAGGAAAAAACCTCCAACTACTTGGAAACCTGCTTACCAGCAGCCTAAAGGAAAAAAACTTCCTTTTCAAACCGGTGCTCCTTGGAAAAAAAAATCAGAATCCTAAAAAAAAGCCCCTGCCACTTTTGTCTCCAGGCAAATGGGTAGAACACCCCCCCTATTTACTTTTAGGAGAAAAAAAAAAAAACTTCTGATTTACCAAGACTGTGAATTTCCCTGCAGGAGGTTAAGTACCCTGCCTCCAGGCAAAGAAAACCTGCAATTCACAAAGATAATCCCCTTTTGTCTCTGCTCTGTCCCCAAAGCAGAGAAAAAACAAGCTGCTTTCCAGCAGCTCCAAAGGAAAAAAAAAATTCCTTTTTAAAATCTGTATTTCTAGTTCAAAAAAATCTCAAATTGATCTCAAAATGATTTCAGGTTAATCCCACCACTCTGCCACCATGTCAAGGTTCCTCCCCCACTCTGAACTCTAGGGTACAGATGTGGGGACCTGCATGAAAACCTCCTAAGCTTACTTTCACCAGCTTAGGTTAAAACTTCCCCAAGGTACAAATTAATTTTATCCTTTGTCCCTGGATCTCCACTGCCACCACCAAACTCTAACTGGGTTTACTGGGAAACGTAGTTTGGACACATCTTTCCCCCCAAAATCCTCCCAACCCTTGCACCCCACTTCCTGGGAAAGGTTTGGTAAAAATCCTCACCAATTTGCATAGGTGACCACAGACCCAAACCCTTGGATCTGAGAACAATGAAAAAGCATTCAGTTTTCTTACAAGAAGACTTTTAATAGAAATAGAAGTAAAGGAATCACCTCTGTAAAATCAGGATGGTAGATACCTTACAGGGTAATTAGATTCAAAACATAGAGAATCCCTCTAGGCAAAACCTTAAGTTAAAAAAAAGACACACAGACAGAAATAGTCATTCTATTCAGCACAGTTCTTTTCTCAGCCATTTAAAGAAATCATAGTCTAACGCATACCTAGCTAGATTACTTACTAAAAGTTCTAGGGTTTCAGAGTAACAGCCGTGTTAGTCTGTATTCGCAAAAAGAAAAGGAGGACTTGTGGCACCTTAGAGACTAACCAATTTATTTGAGCATGAGCTTTCGTGAGCTACAGCTCACTTCATCGGATGCATGCTGTGGAAATCGCACAAGACATTTTATACACAGACACCATGAAACAATGCCTCCTCCCACCCCACTCTCCTGCTGGTAATAGCTTATCTAAAGTGATCATCAAGTTGGGCCATTTCCAGCACAAATCCAGGTTTTCTCACCCTCCGCCCTCCCACAAACAAACTCACTCTCTTGCTGGTAATAGCCCATCCAAAGTGACCACTGTCTTCACAATGCATATGATAATATTTGGATGGGCTATTACCAGCAAGAGAGTGAGTTTGTTTGTGGGAGGGCGGAGGGTGAGAAAACCTGGATTTGTGCTGGAAATGGCCCAACTTGATGATCACTTTAGATAAGCTATTACCAGCAGGAGAGTGGGGTGGGAGGAGGCATTGTTTCATGGTGTCTGTGTATAAAATGTCTTGTGCGATTTCCACAGCATGCATCCGATGAAGTGAGCTGTAGCTCACGAAAGCTCATGCTCAAATAAATTGGTTAGTCTCTAAGGTGCCACAAGTCCTCCTTTTCTTTTTTTAAAAGTTCTAAGACTCCATTCCTGTTCTATCCCCGGCAAAAGCAGCGTACCGACAGACACAGACCGTTTGTTTCTCTCCCTCCTCCCAGCTTTTGAAAGTATCTTGTCTCCTCACTGGTCATTTTGGTCAGGTGCCAGCGAGGTTACCTTTAGCTTCTTAACCCTTTACAGGTGAGAGGATTTTTCCTCTGGCCAGGAGGGATTTTAAAGGGGTTTACCCTTCCCTTTATATTTATGACAACATGTGTTTGTTTATGTTCAACAAATGTGTAAATACCTGTCTATAATAACAAAGAAATTCCAGGAGTCGTTTTATTTCTGAAGCTGCAATTTAGATGAGAAAAACTTACCAGGACTGTAACTGCAAGAAAGACAACTATAAATGAATGCTAGAATTAAAAAAAATATATAGTGGAAATCGAGGAAACTCTCATTTCATTTTTAAACTTAAAAAATAAAATGTGCCCTAAGCACCCTTAACTCTTCCCAAGTAACCCCGCCCAAATTACCAAAACAACCTTACTTCTGCACCTCGTGCATTTTTGACACAGAGAGAGTTAGCGACATATTCATTCAAGAATTCCTACTTTTTTAAGGCCAGAAGGGACTGTAATCGTATACTCCTGTATGTTCTTCTTTGTGCTGTGGTCCACAGGTCTGTTATAATGGTACATTGGCCTGCTTGCAACTGTTTGCATCTTGGGGACAAAACCAGACCTGTCAGTCACTCAGTGGGAATACCCCATCCCCTGAAGTTCCTTCCTGGGTTCTTTGCCTGGGGCAGTGTCTCTTAACCCTTCCAGACTACTGTACCCCTTTCAGGAATCTGATTTTGTCTTGTGTACCACCAAGTTTCACCTGACTTAAAAACTACTTGTTTATAAAATCAGACACAGAAACATAAATGTGACACAGCACACTATTGCTAAAAAGTTGCTTACTTTCTCATTTTTACCATATAATTATAAAATAAATCAATTGGAATATAAATATTGTACTTACATTTCAGTGTATAGTATATAGAGCAGTATAAACAAGTCATTGTATAAAATTTTAGTTTGTACTGACTTCGCTAGTTCTTTTTACATAGCCTGTTGTAAAACCAGGCAAATATCTAGATGAGTTGATGTAGCCCCTGGAAGACCTCTGTGTACTCCCAGGGGTACGCTTACACCTGGTTGAGAACCACTGGTCTACTGCGTCGCCGGCGGCTCCCCTAACCTTCCCTCTGCAGACCCTTTCAGAGGGAAATTCCAAACTGACATGTTGTCTAATTACCAGCCACGTCCCAGAGCTGCATTTACTCTTTGGGGAGATTGTCCCCTCAGCTCTTCTTCCCCTTTGGAGGTATTTTCAGTGGTTCGTGCCCACATGCTTCACTGAGAACATCCAGATGCCAAAGGAAGGATCCATGTCTCCTGCTTTCCCCTTATTGAGCGGGGAACTCAGCCAGCTCTGTGGGCAGGATGCAATTTCCCTCACAGCCCAGACTGGGCAAGGTCACCTCTGACCCTTTCCCCAAGCAGGAGAGAAGGCAGACAGGATTGGAGAGGATGGCTCTATTGGGCAAGGAGCAGCCAGGGCCAGACAGGCTCACCTCAGCCCACCTCCCCAGACAGGAAAGGACACAGGCAGGGTTGGAAAAGAACTGGCTCCAGATCAGACGGCTCCCTCTCCTGCACCTTCATGGGGGAAGTGAAGACAGCAGGACAGTGCACCAGATGGAAGATCACACTGGAGTCCCTATAGCCCGCACCAGCAGCTCTGCCTCTGACTGCAGAGTTCATCCATCTCCTCCCCTGCGCTTCCCCACCAGTCATAGATAGAGGGCACTGGACGCAATACAGACACTGCCAACAGCAGAGTGTGGTAAGAGGCTTTGGGCCCAGCTCCCTTCCCATAGTGCCACTTTTATAACAGCCCCCACCACCCTGGGGATTCCTACTCACAGCCCAGACTGGGACCTCCTGAGGAACACAGCCTCACCTGGCCCAGGGAGGGGAGTTTCAGGCAGCCCATTCTTGAGCCTCAGGCCAGCACTTTCCTTGAGGGACCCAGAAGGGCTCCAGCTGGCGAGGGGAGACAAATAGGCCTGGCCTCTTTCAGGACAGGGAGGTCAGTAGCCACTGGAAATATTTTCAGAGCAATCTCTGAGCCCGAGTTCATGACCCCACTGAAACAGGATTATGGGGGCAAACTCTTAAAAGGGAAATAAATGAATAATAAAATTAGTGCTGTTTTTCCTGCTCTCCTTCCTGGAATGCAGCATGGCACATAATCCTCAGCACCTGGTTGCCCGTCTCACCTTCATGGCATGCAGCAGGGCAGATCAATGTAGAAAAGACCAGGTTATAGACCTAGAATATCAGGGTTGGAAGGGACCTCAGGAGGTCATCTAGTCCAACCCCCTGCTCAAAGGAGGGCCAATCCCCAGTTTTTGTCCCAGATCCCTAAATGGCCCCCTTGAGGGTTGAACTCACAACCCTGGGTTTAGCAGGCCAATGCTCAAACCACTGAGCTATCCCTCCCCCATGTGCTGATTCCTCTCTTCATGCCCCCATCCAAAGCATTCTTCCTACTCAGGGGAGGGAAGCCATATCAGAGTCACTGAATTACATAGTAAAATATATTTTAAAAACCACCAGACAAAGAGGATAGATTCTGTCAGGCAAGAGTACAGTGAGTGTGTGAAACTGCATTGCGGAGGTCTGCAGCTGCCCTAGTCAAGCTATAGCTGCACCCTGGGCAGGTGGGAGAGAGGGATGGGGATTTCCTGCCACACCTCAAAGATAGGAAAAGCATCAGTCTGTCTTCCCCAGCTGAGGGTCGCCAGGTCCTAATGTCCTGGTTATTGCTCCAAGCTTCTGTTGCAGATTGCCATATCTCCCCCCCCCACCTCTCCTTCCTCCCCTGCACTGATCACTGTGGTGTGACGAGAGAGACAGCAGCCCAAATGTGAAAGAACTGGCAAGCAATGAGGGGCCTCTTGGCAACCCATTCATTTCTAGTCCATTTTTTAAAGCCAGAAAGTTCTTCGATGTGCGCCAATCATATTTAACCTGCCACAGATAAATGTGGCTATTTTCCTTGGTGTTCCTAACTGGGAGAGATGCTTACCTGAAAGAGTAGCCTCATCATTATCCAGGCCCTTCACAGGCAGCTAAGTCCACGCAGGCATCACCTGACTCCATGAAATCTCTCAGTGATATCAGAACAACAAAAATAAACAAACAAATATGAACTGTCATCTGACACCCCAACTTGCCTTGCAGGCTGTCACCAGCAATGCTAACATGGGTGGACAGTACTGTAGGTATGATCCCTTGCAAGGCAAAAAACCCACAGCCTAAAGGCTTCTCTCCGGCTAGAAGAGTCATCAGAAAAGTTGACTTACCATCCTGATTCCTGCCAAAAACTATAGAAAGGAATTCACATCATAAGACAAGGCTGTGAAGCACAGCCAGAGAAAGTACCTCTTTGCAAGTAATAGCTAGACAAAGTGCAGGGTCAGTAGCTGTTCTCTCTTGCCTCGGCTATCTGTCAGTCTCTCAGTCAGTCGTGTCTGGAGTTAGGCTCCTGATTGGTGCCACTCTCTCTGTTTTAGAGCAAAAGGGCTGTCTGTCTGTCTGTCTACCTATCATCATCAACACCATCATGGCAATTACTAAAGGGACACGGCCTCCTTGCAGTTCAGGTGCCCACTCAGATTGATCTCTGGGTTGGTCCTTAAGGTGCTCTTGCCTGTATATTCAATTTATGTCCATTACTGTGATGTGGAAAAAGCTAATGTACTCAATGCTTTTTTTGCCTCTGTCTTCACGAACAAGGTCAGCTCCCAGACTACTGCACTGGGCAGCACAGCATGGGGAGGAGGTGGCCAGCCCTCTGTGAAGGAAGAAGTGGTTCGGGACTATTTAGAAAAACTGGACGTGCACAAGTCCATGGGGCCGGATGTGTTGCATCTGAGAGTGCTAAAGGAATTGGTGGATGTGATTGCAGAGCCATGGGCCATTATCTTTGAAAACTCATGGCGATCGGGGGAAGTCCCGGAAGATTGGAAAAAGGGTAATGTAGTGCCCATCTTTAAAAAAGGGAAGAAGGATGATCCTGGGAACTACAGGCCAGTCAGCCTCACCTCAGTCCCCGGAAAAATCATGGAGCATGTCCTCAAGGAATCAATTCTGAAGCACTTAGAGGAGAGGAAAGTGATCAGGAACAGTCAGCATGGATTCACCAAGGGCAAGTCATGCCTGACTAATCTAATTGCCTTCTATGATGAGATAACTGGTTCTGTGGATGAAGGTAAAGCAGTGGACGTTAGCAAAGCTTTTGACACGGTCTCCCACAGTATTCTTGTCAGCAAGTTAAAGAAGTATGGGCTGGATGGATGCACTACAAGGTGGATAGAAAGTTGGCTAGATTGTCGGGCTCAACGGGTAGTGATCAATGGCTCCATGTCTAGTTGGCACCCGGTATCTAGCGGAGTGCCCCAAGGGTCGGTCCTGGGGCCGGTTTTGTTCAATATCTTCATTAATGATCTGGAGGATGGTGTGGATTGCATCCTCAGCAAGTTTGCGGATGACACTAAACTGGGAGGAGTGGTAGATACGCTGGAGGGTAGGGATAGGATACAGAGGGACCTAGACAAATTGGAGGATTAGGCCAAAAGAAATCTGATGAGGTTCAACAAGGACAAGTGCAGAGTCCTGCACTTAGGACGGAAGAATCCAACGCACCGCTACAGACTAGGGACCAAATGGCTAGGCAGCAGTTCTGCAGAGAAGGACCTAGGGGTGACAGTGGACGAGAGGCTGGATATGAGTCAACAGTGTGCCCTTGTTGCCAAGAAGGCCAATGGCATTTTGGGGTGTATAAGTAGGGGCATTGCCAGCAGATCGAGGGATGTGATCGTTCCCCTCTATTCGACATTGGTGAGGCCTCATCTGGAGTACTGTGTCCAGTTTTGGGCCCCACCCTACAAGAAGGATGTGGAGAAATTGGAGAGAGTCCAGCGAAGGGCAACAAAAATGATTAGGGGACTGGAACACACGAGTTCTGAGGAGAGGCTGAGGGAACTGGCATTGTTTAGTCTGCAGAAGAGAAGAATGAGGGGGGATTTGATAGCTGCTTTTAACTACCTGAAAGGTGGATCCAAAGACGATGGATCTAGACTATTCTCAGTGATAGCAGATGACAGGACAAGGAGTAATGGTCTCAAGTTGCAGTGGGGGAGGTTTAGGTTGGATATTAGGAAAGACTTTTTCACTAGGACGGTGGTGAAACACTGGAATGTGTTACCTAGGGAGGTGGTGGAATCCCCTTCCTTAGAAGTTTTTAAGGTCAGGCTTGACAAAGCCCTGGCTGGGATGATTTAGTTGGGATTGGTCCTGCTCTGGGCAGGGGGTTGGACTAGATGGCCTCCAGAGATCCCTTCCAACTCTGTTATTCTATGATTCTATGATCTTCTCCAGGCACCAAAGTTTTTGGTGCCTATGTGATTGCTGGCCATATGGCGGCATTCTCAGGTACACACACTTCGGAATTTATTGGTCTTCCATTCTAACAACAGGTCCATACCAGGAAAGCCACCAAAACTGAACCAGTGCTGATGGAGGTGTTTGCTGGTTTCGGCTTCAAACAGCCGTGTTTCTGATCTTGTGCTGCCACTAGATATGGAGCGGCCCACAAAGACAAGAATCAAAAATGTCAATTCAATATTCAGTCTCCCTCAGAACCCACATTTCACTGCTACGCAATAGAGTTAGTATAACTATGGTTCTATAGATCCACCATTTCAAAGCAAGCTTGATGTCACAGCATCCTCACAGAGGCTGCTGTGAAGGGCTGCAAGACAGCTACTACACACGCCCGACCAGGCACTGCTACCGAAAATCTCTGATCAACTGCACTGGGATGCACCGTCATCCTCGAGGACTTACATGGCAGAAGTTGGATTAGCAAAGTGGTTCCTATATCGAGAAATAGTTCATTCATTATAAGTCAATTTGATGGACTGGTGATCGACTTCTTTGCATCTGGAAACAGCCATTAGAGTAGGCCTCCTGATGGCTACTATATCCTTTCAGATGAATCTTTTATCAGAATCTTTTACAGGGGCCCTGTAGCCCCTTTGTGTTGTGAGCCAGGATGTGAGGTGGTGAATGACCTCTCGCATGGTCCGTGCTCTATGTCTTCCCACCTTTTCCACTGTTCCCCAGTACAATATCAAACACAGGAACAAGACGGTGGCAGTGATACCATTATTGCCTTTCTGGCTGTAGAGGCAATGGTTCTCAGGCCTGATTAACGTAGCATTGGATCTTTAGATATCTGTTTCACAGAGGAGATCTGCTATTGCAAAAACCAGTTGTCCATTCGGGGCCAGGCATATTTAAAATAAATACTTCAGTGGAGTGATTATTGCTCTCCTGGACTCCAAAGAGAAGTCGACAAAAAGAAGTCATTCTGCTGGCTGGTACAAAGTCCTTAGTTTAACTAACATGCTGAATTAGTGAAACATAGCCTTGAGGTCCCCCGGCAGGGCTTTATTGTGGGTGAATAAGTGTGTCCAGGCAAAAAGATCAAGTCTCTCTAGTATAATTTTCTCTGCATGTTCAAGAAAAGGCAGTTTCCTTAGGGCACCAGCCTTACTCCAATCCTGCAAGATCATAGAGCATGACCCTGGAACCTCATTCTGCTCCTTCCAGCACTACCCAGATTGAACCCCTGCAGAAAGTGTCATTATACTTCTTATCCATTAGAGTAGGATTCCTATTTCCAATCAGATGAATGTTTTATTTGCAGCTGGGAGCTTTCCCTAACGAGACCCAGTAGTGTACATCCAATTCCGACATATAATTCTGACAGCTGTCATAACTTTCATTCCCCTAGTAAATTCAAGAAATAGTCTTCCTTTGGTTAAGTGCCAAAATCCAGGCCTTAGGAGCACTGAAAATCCCATGGTAGAGTAGTGATGTCTCCTGTATTGAGAGCTGCTGGGCGCCCACATGGCTGTTAATATATAAGTTCACCAAGTTCTGCATATTTTTCATCCAGTCTTAGCCAATGCCTCAGTGAAAGTCTTTTCCGAGGCCTATTGCCCAGGGGCAGATGGAGGAGATATTTATATAGAGCCAGCAGAATGGTGCAGCGGAAGTGTGCTGGGCCCATAACCCAGAGGTCGATGGATTGGAACCATCCTCTGCTAGGGATGGGCCTGTTTATTTAGGGGGCTGGGGCACATGACTTATGAGGAGAGGCTGAGGGAACTGGGCTTCTTTTGTCTGCAGAAGGGAAGAGTGAGGGGGGATTTGACAGCAGCCTTCAACTACCTGAAGGGGGGTTCCAAAGAGGATGGAGCTAGGCTGTTCTCAGTGGTGGCAGATAACAGAACAAGGAGCAATGGTCTCAAGTTACAGTGGAGGAGGTCTAGGTTGGCTATTAGGAAACACTATTTCACTAGGAGGGTGGTGAAGCACTGGAATGGGTTACCTAGGGAAGTGGTGGAATCTCTATCCTTAGAGGTTTTTAAGGGTGGCTTGACAAAGCCCTGGCTGGGATGATTTAGTTGGGGATTAGTCCTGCTTTGAGCAGGGGCTTGGATTAGATGACCTCCTGAGGTCTCTTCCAACCCTAATCTTCTATGATTCTATGATATATCATCTACATTGTTTTGGGTGTCCTCATTTAAAGGATGATCCTGCTTCTTAATCTGGAGGCACACTGCTATGAGAATCCCATCGTAATGGATCTGTGGATCTTAGAACAAAGGAGAAGAAGAAAATGCATCCATGCTTACCTGAAAATTTCCTTTCTTTGAGTAGTAAGGTCCACAGACCCAGTCCCTCCTGGAAACAAATGGATCACCCAGAATAGAGATGGAAATTGGCATCCAAGGATTTGAATTTGTTGTTGTTAGGTGAATTTTTTTGTATACAATGCTTTTTGAGGAAAAAACCTATCTAAAGATAGTTTTAATTAAGATACATTATAGCTCAAAGATATCTGATCATGGAATAGGGATTATAAATTCTAATTCTATAGTATGAGACAATATATTCAAGTAATATTTAAGAAAAGTTTTGTAAATGAGTTCCAATAGTTCATGGATTAGGGACCTAATTTTATGGGATTCTAGGGGCTTCTGAATTGATTATTTAGGTTAATCTTTCTATCTACCCAATGGGACTCAGTGCTCAGGCTAGAAGATACCATCAGAGATGCTTAGTTTTGCTGCTCTCAAACTGTGGATTTGTGTCTCCAGAGATAACATGCTTGTTAACAGCAGAAATGTTTTAAAATAAATAAATAAATAACGTCTAGAGGTAATAACAGACCTCAACCCTGCTGTCCCTCTGCAAATTTATGTACACAGAGTCAATCCCTTACCTCTCCCTAAAAGTGCAAAGTTTCAAAAAGTTCAATGAACAGAAGATTGTTGGGGTCAGAATAGATCTGGACAAGGAGAAGAAGTCTGGAGATAAATGTGAGAAGGGAGGTACAGGCAGTAGAAACAAAAGTGAAACTGTTTGAGCAGCATATTCCAGAAGTCTTGATGTCTTTCTGAGTGTAGACTTTATTGATTTGATCTACCATACTACTCTCTCACTAGAAGGGAAAACCTGTAATGGCAGCAGGCCGGAAAAGAGACCCAGTTTGGGAATATTTTAATGAAGTTCCTCTACCTGTGGGTAAGACAGGCATGCATGCAAAATGCAAAGAGTGCAACAAAGAAATGCAAGGCCTGGTAGCTTGAATGAAACAACATCATGAGAAACGTTCCTTCTCAGGAGAAAACTGTGTTGAAGATGATGAAAGGATTATTTCTGAACATGCAGGATCTTCAGGTTGGTAAACTTTTTTATTTCATACTTCTTTCTTAAGGACTGCCTATTTTCTTTCTGGACTATTCTTGAATTCTCATGTTTGAGCAAAAAATATAGTTGTTACTCTCTGGTACTATCATTTTAGATGCAGTTGTGATAAAAAATAAATAGCTGAAATAGGCAGATCTTCCTTTTACAATTTCTCCTTGAAAGTAGTTGTGACGGGTTGGATCACAGAAACCCGCTTGGGAGCTGCCACCTGATGTGCTCAGACTACTTCTGCTCCTGCTTTCCTGTCCTGCCAGCTTAGGACTCCAGCATCCTGCCTGGTTTGAGCCAGATCCGCTAGCTTGCTACAAACCCAGACCCAGGTCTGAACCACGTCCCCTAACAGCTGTAGGCTTAACAGAAAGCAGCTTACAGAAGTGTTCTTGCCTTTAACACTCAGATACCCAACTCCCAGTGGGGTCCAAATCCTAAATACATCTGTTTTACCCTGTATAGAGCTCTCACAGGGTAAACTCATAAATTGTTCGCCCTCTATAAGACTGATAGAGAGATATACACAGCTGTTTGCCCCCCTCCCCAAGTATTAATACATACTCTGGGTTAATTAATAAGTAAAAAGTGATTTTATTAAATACAGAAAGTAGGATTTAAGTGATTTCAAGTAGTAACAGACAGAACAAAGTGAATTACCAAGCAAAATAAAATAAAACCTGCAAGTCTGTGTCTAATAAAACTGAATACAGGCAAAACCTCACCAGTTCCAGTAAGCTTCCTTTTACAGACTGATCTCCTTCTAGTCCGGGTCCAGCAATCACTCACACTCTCTGTGGTTATTGTCCTTTGTTCCAGTTTCTTTCTTGGGGGTGGAGAGGCTCTCTCTTTAGCCATCTGAAGACAAAATGGAGGGGTCTCCCACAAGCTTAAAAAGACTTTCTCTTGTGCGTGGAGACCCCCTCCTCTCTCCTATGCAAAGTCCAGCTCCAAGATGGAGTTCTGGAGTCACCTGGGCAAATCACATGTCCATGGATGACTTACAGTTTTTACAGGCAGAAGCCATTGCCCACATGGTATCTTGAATGTCTCCAGGAAGACTTCTTATGTGGATTGGAGCATTACAAGATGCATTGTTCCTTAAGTGCTTCTTGATTGGGCACTTCACTTTGCGAAATCCTTTCTCCAGGAACTGACCAAATGCTCTACTACGGTTATTTAGAAATCAAGCGAGTACATGGCCAATATTCATAACTTTGAATACAAAAATGATATGCATACAAATAGGATTAATAGATTCAGTAGATTATAACCTTTACATAGCTATGTTACATGGCATATGTAGCATAGAACATATTCTGGTTATGTCATATATATTCGTAAGCATATTTCCATAAAGCGTTATGGGGAGCACCATCACAGTAGTACTGGAGGTCAGTGAATGCAATGAGTAATACTAAATGATCAGTATTGTAATAATAATTGAATAACTGCATTGACTTATTTTGTTTAGGAGAATCCATCCTCAACCTACAGGATTCCGAAGACTATCCACCTTCAAGATCACCATCGTTTTCTATAGTTTCAGAGTTATCTGCCAATGATAGTGTTTCAGTCATATCATGTATGTCACAGAGCCACAGTATATCACCTGTAGCAAAAAAAAAAAAATCTCCATCATCCAGAAACAACCACAGATAAGTTTGTGATCAGAACCAGCAGATTACAAAAAGAGGTAATCGATGAACACATTGCCCAGTTTGTTTATGCAACAAACTCTCCTTTTCGTATGATTGAGAACCCACACTTCATTAACATGGTTCAGTCATTAAGACCGAGGATACAGTTCACAGAACAGAGCAGATGTCGCAGGCAGGTTGCTGGATAAAATGTATGAAAGAGAAATTGAGCCGTGTGCAAAAGCTCTACAGGGTGAAATTGTTAACCTGAGTCTTGATGGGTGGAGCAATGTTCACAATGATCCTGTTGTATGTGCTTGTGTGATAACAGAAGAAGTGAATGTCTTCCTTACAGAAACAATTGATACATCAGGAAATGCACACACAGCAGAATACTTACAAGAAGTAGCAGTAAAAGCTATAACAAACTGTGGAAAAAAAATGGAAATGTCTAGTACGCAGCTTGGTCACAGACAATGCTGCAAATGTATCCAAGATAAGAAGAAATTTAGAAGAGAGTGAAGAGAGTCCGAAGCTAACTCTCCCACAAGATGTGCGATGGAACTCAGTAGTGGACTGTTTTGAGCACTATATCAAGAACTGGCCTAATGTGATGACAGTTTGTGAACAAAATCATGAAAAAATAGATGGCACTGTCACAGTCAAAGTTCTCAACATTGGGCTTAAGAGAAATGTTGAACACATGCTGAGTACCCTGAAGCCTATTCCTGTAGCCTTGAACAAAATGCAGGGAAATAGCTGCTTTATTGCTGACGCTGTTGAAATTTGGAAGGAACTGAGTGAGATCTTAGAGAGAGAAATATGCAATGACAGAGTTAAATTACAAGCATTAAAAAAATGAATGGGGCAAGCACTATCTCCAGCTCATTTTCTTGCAAATATTCTCAATACTCGGTACCAGGGTCAAACCTTAACTGCTGAAGAAGAGGAGTTGGCTATGACATGGACATCCAGCAATCAACCCTCCATAATGCCAACTATAATAAACTTCAGAGCTAAGGGTGAACCGTTCAAGAAATATATGTTTGATGATGAGGTTTTAAAGAAAGTCACAGCAGTGAACTGGTGGAAGTCACTTAAGCACTTGGATTCAGAGACTGTTGAAGTGGTAATCTCACTTTTAACAGCAGTATCTTCTTCTGCTGGTGTAGAAAGAATATTTTCTTCCTTTGGACTAATTCATTCCAAATTGAGAAATCGTTTGGGACCTGAAAAAGCAGGAAAGCTTGTTTTTCTTTTCCAGATTATGAACAAACAGGAAAATGAAGGTGAAGACGACTGAGTTAGCTGCAGAAGCCAATATTTTTAGTTTCTCATGTTGACCTGGCTGACGTAGTTGATTTTTGTTTTTTAAAAAATATTTCATTTAACTATAAAACAATTTTAACAAAAACAAACCTGATTTTAAAAAACTTGAATGTTCAACTAAATTCAAAAATTCATATGCTTGTTTTGTTAAAATATTATATGTTTTCTGTTGAAGAAAAAAATCCAGAATACATAACGTCTTTGTTTTAGTTAAATAAAACAGTTTAAATGTCTGTCTGGTGATGTTCTCCTCCTTATACAGCAAGGCAAGAAAATCCTCCAAATATTAATGATTAACCTGTTGAATTGGAGATAGTTCACCTCCCAATGACTTCATAAATATCTGCTTCAATTACCTTTGGTAAATGAAATAACGAAACAATCATTCATTTTCTGAGATAGCTGTAAAACTAATCTGAAAAGTTTTCAAAATAAAATCACTTAAAAAATGTATAGGGTGTACCTTCTAAAAATGAAACCTACATCTATCTCTGAGTTGTGACAAATATGTATTAAGGTTATAAAAACCAACAAGAATGCACTTTTATGTAGAAATCCATGATTAAATCGAGTCTTCCTGACTTTTGATTTAAATCAAATCCACCCTGTTTCCTAATGCAAACCAGAGAATCTCATTGTACCATAGTTAATATAACTAATGTATGCCCTCTGTCCTCCTGCAGACTAATTCTTCATTTCACTGTTGCTTAGCATGTTTGTCAGCATCTCTCACCTCATACATGTTGTGTATTCACAAAAGACCCCATTTGTTTCCCAATCTCACTTTCCCAGTAGAATTCAAGCATTAGAAATGTTACAACCATTTTGGCTCCTTCCTACTTGGTGTTCTGGCTCCCTGTGGCTGTGGCCATCTTAAACTTGTGGACTTCAGCTTTGTATCCTTGGTACCTGCCAATGAGTGAAACTGAACAGGACTGCACAAGCTGAGTTAGTTTTATTCTCTCCATCAGGTGGTGTGATTGTATCTTTGAGCTCCTATAAATTATTAATGAAGAAGTGACTTTAAATATTTGGGTTCACAGCAGGGGAAAGACTGTAGGAACATTGGATTCTCCCATCTGTGTCAGAGATCATCTCAAGAAGTTGCTCAGTGTGCAGTCGAGCTGCTGAAACCACTGTGTAGTCATATGGAGAACATGCACAATTACTTCCAGGTCAGAACGCAGCAACTTGATTCTTAACAATTGTCAAGCGTTTTTTGTTTTATATCATTTATTTTATGGAAATGGAGGGGCAATGACATACGATAATTCTTGAAATAATATTTAATTAATAGTTTGTTCTGTGTTTTAGGCACTAATTACAGAAAATGAGGAGGTGGTGGATGGACCACGAGTGAACATCCAGGAGCACCAGCTTTTGTCTTCTTGTTACCAGCAGCTGCTGCAGGTCTTTCGCCTCCTGTTTGCTTGGTGAGTGTAAGGAGTGGCGTGTGCATAGGGGTATATAAACAAAACCTGTTTATTGCTTTTTGTGTGGGTTCTTCTTCATTGAAGGACTCATATGTAGCAAATAGCACATGCAGAACATCAAATTGCAGTGATGCAGGCTTTTAAGAAAATGTTATTTTGACGGGTTGGATCTTAGAAACCCCCTGGGAACTGCCACCTGATGTGCCCAGACTACTTCTGCTCCTGCTTTCCTGCCCTGCCAGCTTAGGACTTCAGTGCCCTGCCTGGTTTGAGCCAGACCCGCTAGCTTGCTGCAAACCCAGACCCAGGTCTGAACCACGTCCCCTAACAGCTGTAGGCTTAACTGAAAGAAGCTTACAGAAGTGTTCCTGCCTTTAACACTCAGATGCCCAACTCCCAGTGGGATCCAAATCCTAAATACATCTGTTTTACCCTGTATAGAGCTCACACAGGGTAAACTCATAAATTGTTCACCCTCTATAACACTGATAGAGAGATATACACAGCTGTTTCCCCCCCCCCCCCCAAGTATTAATACATACTCTGGGTTAATTAATAAGTAAAAAGTGATTTTATTAAATACAGAAAGTAGGATTTAAGTGGTTTCAAGTAGTAACAGACAGAACAAAGTGAATTACCAAGCAAAATAAAATAAAACCTGCAAGTCTATGTCTAATAAAACTGAATACACACAAAAACTCACCAGTTCCAGTAAGCTTTCTTTTACGGACTAATCTCCTTCTAGTCCGGGTCCAGCAATCACTCACACCCCCTGTGGTTATTGTCCTTTGTTCCAGTTTCTTTCTTGGGAGTGGAGAGGCTCTCTCTTTAGCCATCTGAAGACAAAATGGAGGGGTCTCCCACAAGCTTAAAAAGACTTTCTCTTGTGCGTGGAGACCCCCTCCTCTCTCCTATGCAAAGTCCAGCTCCAAGATGGAGTTCTGGAGTCACCTGGGCAAATCACATGTCCATGGATGACTTACAGTTTTTACAGGCAGAAGCCATTGCCCACATGGTATCTTGAATGTCTCCAGGAAGACTTCTTATGTGGATTGGAGCATTACAAGATGCATTGTTCCTTAAGTGCTTCTTGATTGGGCACTTCACTTTGCGAAATCCTTTCTCCAGGAACTGACCAAATGCTCTACTACGGTTATTTAGAAATCAAGCGAGTACATGGCCAATATTCATAACTTTGAATACAAAAATGATATGCATACAAATAGGATTAATAGATTCAGTAGATTATAACCTTTACATAGCTATGTTACATGGCATATGTAGCATAGAACATATTCTGGTTATGTCATCTATATTCATAAGCATATTTCCATAAAGCCTTATGTGGGGGCGCCATCACACCTTCCTCCTGAACTTACTGCCAGAGACTTGGACACTGTCCATGGCGGAGGCAGTACATGTAAAATCCCTGTTTGTCTCTGGTTACACTCCTTTTTAGCACCTTTAAAGCATATGATGTTATTCCTAAGGGTCCTAGCCAGTTTTGGGGTTTTTGGTCCCCAGATGCCTGAAAACAGGTTGGGGTGTAATATTGTTAACAGAATGCAGACAGCAATATCTGTTAAATTGGAGGTGTTTTGGCATTTAGCCACCAATGCCATGAGGCAGTGTGCCTCAGTTTCCCGTTCTACACAGCAGCATGGGCCTGTTATGCTTTTGCTGCTGTGCCAAGCCTCCAGTCTGTTTACAGGTATAGGCTGAAGAGTAACATGCTTGTGGGGCTGTTTTGTCACCATTCCTAGCATGTACAACAATCTTTTCCACAAATCAGGTGTGTCCCGCCTCTTTAAAGGGTTAACCACTCGTATTAACTCCTTCGTTTTATCCCATAGATGAATTAGCAAAAGACACAAGATTAACAGCAAATCTACGGTGGACAGGCTTTGTTTACTCAGTTTGCCTTGTTTAGTGTCTGTTGCATTTTCCCAGTTTTCTGTGCCCTCTGGTAGACACTCTGGTGCAGATTCTTATGCCTCTTTGGAGAAGGCTTTTAATTCAGGCATGCGTTTGAGGCTTTGGTAAGGAAAGGGTGTACTACAACCATACCTGTCCTCGGCCCCTCCCTCTGGAATTTCTCTGGGCTGGACCCCACTCCCTTGTGAAGTTTTACCCATGCAGAGATTTTTTCCTTCCTGTCTTGGAGAGACCATTTTATCTTTTACAAGTGTAGCAAGAACACCATTTTTTTTATGGAGTGCCTTGGATTGGTAAAACCCCTTTGGACACCCCACTTGCTGTTTCCAACAGGTCAATTGGATGGACTCCCTCCTCCAGGAGATTTGACCCGTGGTTTTTCCTTAAAACCTGATCCACAGGAGAGGGTCTGTCATTTTAAATGCAGACCCTCCTCCTGGGAAAGATCCTCCCCACAAAAGGTTGGTGGACTTTCTGGCCCCCCCTCCTTCTGTCTGGGCTTCCCCCTCTGGGTTCCCCTCTGGGTCAGGCACCCCTCTGTCCCCCAAAAGGGAAGGTGACCCTGGTCCAGCCATGGGCTCACAGTTACCAGCTATGACAGACCCTTCACTGCCAGGAAAATTCCATCCTTTTTACTTTGTAGCTGGAAGCAAGCCCAACCTGAGTTCTTGGGGACTGTTCCCACCGCAGTGGTCACCAGGACCCCAAATTTCACCTTTGGGACACATGTTTTTGTGCACCCCAGGGCAGGGGGGCGACCCCTGCCCTCTGCTGACCTGTAACTTTCTGGCAGTCAGCGGCTGGGGTGGCCCCCCTGCTACAAGGTGGTACATTCCCCTCCCCCGGGGAGATGATTACAGGACAGGAGCTGGCTTTGTCCAGCCCCCACCCCCGCCACAGGACTTGCCTGGAGTCTTGGGGCTACAGGAACTGGCCACAACCATCCCTGCCCCGAGAGCTGCATTCTTTACTGCTACAGAGGAATCTGACACCCTTCTATTCCCCCAGCAGTCCATGTGACTTCACTACCCCCCACCGGGGCTTTTAGCACAAGATTTCTTTTCACTGCTAACCAACCCTGGGACAGATTCTGCCACATTAAAGAAATCATTCCCCAGTAGAAACGGTGCAAAATTGTGTGCTACCGTTGCAACAGTCAGTTCAGCCTGCAAATGACTAGTGTGCATGTGAACTTTAGCTAAATGTGCAAGGACTTTGTAACCTCCCACCATTTTGCCATTTTACCTGGCAATAAATCCTTCTCCTGAATCAGGTCCCTCCTGATCACAGAAATCTCAGCACCTTTGTCCCTCAAGCCAAGAAGTACTTCCCCATTGATTTTAACAGCATGCATATGCTCATTGCTTGGTTGTGTGGAAGCAAGCTTTACAAATCCTGTGTGGAAAGAGGCCACAGCCTGGCTTTGAGAAGTAGCAGCCTTATGCGTTACTTGCTGCCTGCTTTTGCTCAGCAAGGGTCACTTATCCCTCGGGTGCTCGGTGGACTTACAATGGTAGCACCTCTGGGGCTCCTCTGCTTGTGCAGGAGACTTGGGACGAGTAACAGGGGAATGGGGAGGTGAACGCCCAGCCTCCTTTTTCCAAGGGGTAAAACGGTGATTCTGCTTTCCCCCAACCCTACACCCCTCTGCCAGTGGTTTGTGTTTAATTGCAGCTTGTGACTGCTCGGAAGAGTCTGCAAACCCAGCTAATTCACCCACTGCATTCACGTTTTTGTCCCACAAATACTGTTTTACATTATCACTGCACATATTCAGGAATTGTTCCTGAGTAACCAAATCACACATTTCCTCCAAGCTTGTGATGCCTTTCCCCCTCACCCACTTATCTACCAAATCTTTCATTTTATTTGCATAAGCTGTATTACTTAATCCAGATCCCTTCTTAAGACTCCTGAATTTAACCCTGTAGGTTTCAGGTGTAACTGTTTCAAAACCAGTTTCTTAAATTTACCATAGTTTGAAGCATTATTAATAGGCATCTTATTGAATATGTCCAGAGCTCTGCAAGTTAATTTTGTTATTAATGTGGTCTTCAGGGATCTCATGGAGGGTGCACAGTTTTTCAAAGGTGATGGAATATTCAGCAATATTGGTGGATTCATCATACTGGGGACATAGTCGCTCCCATTTGTGGATTTTTGGGGAAGTGGAGCCAGCAGCTGGAGGGATCTGTCTTTTCAACTTTATAACAGCCAGTTCATGCTTCTGGGCCTCCCTCTGGGCCTCCATAGCTCTCTTGTGGGCAGCCTCTTCTTCCTTTATAGATCTCTTGTGAGCAGCTTCCACCCTGGTGGTTTCTGCCTCCACCCTGGCTGTTTTTGCCTCCATAGCTCTTTTGTGGGCAGTTCCCTCCCTGGCTGTTTCTGCCTTCACAGCATTAATTTTTAATTGCTTTAATTCTATTAGTTTCTTATGGTCGATTTTTTTTTTTTTTTTTTGCTTTCAGTCTAGCCAGCTTTAGTTGATTACTTCACTGGCAGTCATTTTCCTGGTTTCAGAGTAACAGCTGTGTTAGTCTGTATTCGCAAAAAGAAAAGGAGTACTTGTGGCACCTTAGAGACTAACCAATTTATTTGAGCATAAGCTTTCGTGAGCTACATCGGATGATGTGAGCTGTAGCTCACGAAAGCTTATGCTCAAATAAATTAGTTAGTCTCTAAGGTGCCACAAGTACTCCTTTTCTTTTTGAGTCATTTTCCTGCGTTCTTGTGCTGGCCACGCCCCTCTGCAGCTCACTGAAACTGGGATGCACTTAGCTTAGGGGATTCTTAGTTAACAGAGACTTTCACAGTGCCCAGTGTTCAGCCTTTCTGGGTAATTTGCAACCTGTGCAGCTGTTTTTTGTTCCAGTTTCTTTTAGGTATCCGTGGGGGTGGAGAGGCTATCTTCTTAGCCAGCTAAAAACAAAATGGAGGGGTCTCCCACAGGTTTAAATAAACTTTCTCTTGTGGGTGGGGACCCCCTTCTCTCTCCTATGCAAGTCCAGCTTTAAAATAGTTTTAATGTCACCTGGGCAAGTCACATGTCCATGCATAACTCACTGTTTTTACAGGCAAAAGCCGTTGACCACATGGTATCTTAAATGTCTCCAAAAAAACCTTTTATGTGAATTGAAGCATTTCAAGATGCATTGTTCCTTAAGTGCTTCTTAATTGGGCACTTAACTTTGCGAATTCCTTTCTCCAGGAACTGACCAAATGCTCTACTAAGGTTATTTAGAAATTAAGCCAGTACACGGCCAATATTCATAACTTTAAATACAAAAATAATACATGGATACAAATAGAATTAATAAATTAAGTAAATTATAACCTTTACATAGATATGTTACATGTCATATGTAGCATAGAACGTATTTCAGTTATGTCATATATATTCATAAGCATATTTCCATAAAGTCTTATGGGGGACACCATCACAGTTATATATTATATTACAATTGCTGTAAATTCAGTCAAGCTATAAAAAATTGAAACTATAGATGATTAACCGTGGTTACAGTAATTTAAGATCCCATGTTGGAAATGGGTCCCAAGGCAATTACCAGGTTTTAACAGATTGTGTGATCTTGGATTAAAGCCAGCAGAAGTAAGACACCTATCTTTGTGCTTTCCAGTCTGTCTAGACATCTGGGAATAGCTAAAACAGTAAGTCCCTCTCTTCACTACTCAGCATGCAGGCAACAGGAGAGAAAAATTGGTCCATAGATACTACAATGATGGCTATAATAGAAATACATATTCCTTACGATAACAATAAAAACTCAATGTTATGATTGCATGATTAAGCACTCAAGCCAGAGGTGCAGATGCCAAAGTTACAGTTGCATACGCAACCCAAACTTGGCCTCTACAGTTGCTTAGATAATACAATATAATATCATAGAAACTTTTTTTCTGCAACCTAGTATCTTTTAATGTATACAGTGAATAAGACATGGCTCTGCTGATCATTGTGTATATAAATTTATTTCATGGGCTATGTTTGTCGGGCATATATAGAGTTATATGCAGTGGTGGAAGATGATACGGATGTATCTGAGGTAGTTGGGGGAAAAGTGTGATGTTACATTGTATTAGCTGAAAAATAGTATGTGTCATTCAACGCATACGCAGAAGGGGGCAGAATTAAGGGCATGATGGTAACCCTAACTTTGGCATTCAGTAAAGTTTAAGTGCTTAATGATGAACCTTAACATTCCCCTAAAATATCTGAATGAAATTTCCAAGGGGTGGTTGTTTATTTTTAAGAAATTCCGTCCTCTGAAGTTCTTTGGCTAAGTTCCAGTGGGAATACCCTTTGTCGTACAAGGGGTATACTAAGTGAGGCAGTGCTCACTGAATACTTACCACACTCACTGAAGCAAGGGTATGAACTTTCACTGACCAGTTTTGTGTTCTGTGTGCATAATGCTTTTAATGGCCTAGAAAAGCTAAAGCAATTTCATGTGACCCAAATTCTCATTTTTTTTCAAGTATTCTCTGATCTCCTCTTTTCCTATAGCTAGGACAGAGCTGTTCTAATTGTCCAAACTTCTTTTATTTTTCTTCTTGAAGACAGATTTAAAAGAGCTCAGCATCTTAGCCATTGTGTAGCTAGCATTAATTTCTTCCCCTCCTCCAATTTGTCATATTGATGATGTTCTGCGGCTCTTCTCTTTTTCCCCAGGAGTGGATTTTCTCAACGTGAAAATAGTGACTTGCTGAGGTCAGCCCTCAAGGTCCTTGCAGACCGACTAAAGCCAGGAGAGACAGAGTTTCTTCTTCTTGAAGACCTAATCAGGTAGGATAAATGAAGGCAATAGTGCTGCATCCCCAGAACTTTAACAGGAATAACATACAAAATTTTCTATATTTCCTGTGGGTGTTCTGCACAAATATGACAGATAAAACCGATTCAGGGTCCCTGAGATTTTTAGAACACAGGGCTTGATGCTCAGGGACAGCATAAATATATACACACAGCTCTTGGAAAGTGGAGGCACCTGAGGTCTATGAAATACTTGGAAATAGAGGAGGGGGTACCAGTATGTCTAAAATATTCTGAGAGGGACAGCAAGGGGTGCCCTGATTAGAGCAGGAGAGAGAGAGAGAGTGTGTGTGTGTGTGAGAGAGAGAGAATCTCTTCTGGGTGTGCAGTGTTGGTCAAAAAGCACACTGAGGGAGTACAAGGAATGGGTTGGAAAATTATTATGAAAATTATTATAATTCTGCAGTCCAGGATCTCTCTCAGTTCTGGATGTCTGGGCTGCCTCTGAAGCTTCGTGGAGGTGGATCAGTGTTTTGGTGCCACACACTCTGGCCACCCCGCATCTGCTGCTGCTTGCTGCTGGATTCTCTGCCTCCGCGGCAGCAGACAGTGGTGATTTCTATTGCCCCTGCCCTTACTCTTTTCTGTTTTAACTTTTTCTGCCCAGTTTTTGGGCAGTGGGGAGCAGGGTTCCCCCTCCTCGATGTTGCTCCTCCTCCTCTCTGGTTGATTAACCCTTTGGAGTTTTAACCCTCCCTGAGCCTCCTCTGCAGTGTTTCCCTGCTGGCTCCTCTGCCCCTTACAGGCACGGCCGAGCAGCCAAAAGAGCACTGGGTCAAATCCAATCAGTGTTCAATTTGTGAGGCAGCCTTCCCAGGCTGAGCAGATGATGAGTTGTGCTCAGCCTGCACCCAGCCTTCCGTCCCTAATTCTGTTAGGTCCTGAGGCTATGAGTCAGGCGGGCAAGTGGGGTCCCTACCCACCAAAGCATCTGTGACTCCAATGGGGGAAAAATGGACCAGGAACCCCAGGGCAGAACAGGGAGAGGTTCCAAAAGCAAGGAGAACCCTGACCACTTGACTAAGGGGATAAGTCCCAGGGGCCTCTTGCAGAGCAAGTCGTAAAGTGGGTTCTGAGTGCCATGGGGAAAGAAGCGGTACTTCTAATCAGCCCCCTCCCAAGCTGTCCAGATGGGTCTGACGAGTTTCCCCAAACCCCGCCTCCCAGGGGGAGTGGGACCAGTGCGGGAGGATTCAGAGCCAGACCTCTCGAGAGGGCTCTAGGCCCTAAGGAAGACAAGCCGTGGGCAGCCTCCCCAAAGCCACAGCAGAGCTTCTATGCTCCCAAAGTGCGGAAAGAAAATTAGTAAATTAAAAAATCTGAAAGGGGGGGGAAAAAGCACAAAAAATCCAGGAGATCCAAGTCCTCCGATTCCTCCCCCTGCTCCCTGCGGAAGGCGAGATGTCTGGCTCTGGCTCCAGACAGCCTGGGGGAAAACTCAGCAAAGGCTTTTTCTCCAGGAGAAATGTCAAGCCATGTGCAGCAAGGTTATCTGCACAATTCAAACCCAACCTCAGCAGGCTCCTGAGAGTGAGCATCAGAGTCAATTTCTTCCCTCAAAACCCTCCCCAGTGGCGGTGATACCCCTTCATTCTTCCTTCTAGGAGGTGAGTAGGGTAAGTGGGGTAAGCCAGCTAAGGGCCAGCACATTAACAAGAGTGACCTCAGGCTCCATAACATTCCAGACCCAAAGGGCTCCATTGCTGAGATACCAAAGGCTGATGCTGCTGTAGGGTCCCTCCACAGGGATACGGTTAGCTCCTCAGAAGGGGAGTTCTACCCTATGGATCCCACAGATAGGAAGATGGAGGCCATTCTCAAACAAGACTTTGAAGCCGCCTCTGCTACCTTCCGAACGTCCCTGGGAGCAGCTGCCTGCTTTGCAAGAGCATCTCTCCTGGCTGGGAGATCACAAAGCCCTTAAGGAGAGAGATCACCCTGACTTCGGCTCCATTTTAATGAATATCTCCCTACAGTGATTGTAGCTGACACTTCAGTGAATGCAATGAGGTTCTCAGAATGAGCCATGGCTTCTGGCTAAGCTGCCAGGCACCACCTCAAAGCATTTGCCCATGGCTGCAATAGCTTTTTCACCAGCTTAATCCCAGTCTTGCTCCCTCCTTGTTCCAGTCCTGCCCCTGCCTTATTCCTGCATTGGATCCAGTCTTGTCCCTGCCTTGCCACACTCCAGGTAACCCAGTTCTGACCCTCTGCTCCAATTCCTGAGCTCTAACCCTTGGCTCTGACGTCTGGCCTCTGACTCTGGTTCTGACCCTGCTCTCAGATTCCAGTTTACCAACTCCTGTTCTGAACACTAGGCCTGACTCCTGTTCCGACCACTAGGCATGACTGCCCACATCCCAGCCATGTGACGGTTTGAGCAGCCCACAACACAAACAATAAGAGCTGATACAGTGAGTATGGATTCTACAAAGGCCAATATCTCTCTGATGAAGATAGTGGGAACCCCACAGACCTTGCAGGACCTAGCAGGCCCAGGCTGTCATCCTAGAGGCACAGAATGCAGTCCTGCAAGCTCAAGCTGCCACCCTGTTCGCTCCACTCTCTGCTTCTCACAAGCCTGAGCTCCCTCTGCCTAACAAGTTCAATGGTGTTAGCAAAAAATGTCATGGGTTCCTAAATCAGGATCAGCTCCTGTGTCTGCTGTGCCCACAATTGAATTCCATTGACCACGCCCGAGTGGGATTGATTATCAGCCTGCTTACTGCGGGAAACGGGGGGTGTCCTGGTTTGGTCTAGAAAGTCTCTGTCTGTCCTCCAGAGTCATTAAGTAACTGCTTTCATCTAGGAGAGCATCGACACTAAACGTGTACTCCTCTGTCTGGTCCAGATTCTACAACTGGTACCAATAGCACAATGGAAATCCTGGAATTCCAGCCATTCTGGACTTTCTCTAAGAAGGCATGGACACAAGCCTTCAGTACCATTGCGTGTTAGGTATTTGTTCTTAGTAGTGTGCATAGGTAGTCAGATTCCTTCTAGCAGTCCAATTATCCAGACTGATGGTCAGTCCAGTCTTCCCAAAATGGGACCTTCTGCTAGTTTTGAGGGCCCTACCAAGGACTCCATTCGATCCTCTGACTTCAGTGTCGGCGTTTTATTTATGCTTTGTATTTTAGTAGCTGCCATGTCTTCCAGGCTAGTGTCGAAGCTGGCAGCCTTACCCATACATGAGCCTTACTGTGTGTTTCATGTGGTTAGGGTGGTGCTCAGAACCAAAATCCTTTCTTCCTAAGATAAATTTCTCCTTCCACGTTTCCCAAGAGGTTATGCTTCCTTCGTTCTGTCCAAAACCACAACAGCCAACAGAAAAGACACGGCAAACCTTACATGTCAGAAGAGCTTTAAAATCTATCTAAAGCATACAGAATCCTCGAGAAGATCAGGCTCTATATTCATGTCTTTCCATCCAAAATGCCTCCATTGCTAGGTAGATTAGATTATGTATTATGGAAGCCTACAAATCATCAAAGGTTCCTGTTCCAGAAGGGATCAAGGTGCACTCCATGAGATCCTTAGCATCCTCCTTAGCATCCATGACATACCAGGGCACAATCTACACTAATGAGTAGCTGTGTAACCACTGCCCTGTAACCTGGGATGCCCTTTGCAATGCCTTACTGCTGTAGCTTCCACCCTGGACTGCTCACAAACAGCCTCCAGCATGTAAGTCACTCCCAGCCATGTCTGTGTGCTTGGCCCTTACCAGCCTGAGTTATGCTGCAGGGTGACCCCAACACACCCGCAATCCCAGATCTTCCCCCAGAAGTTTATGCCCTGTGCTGCCCAGCCCTTTCCTGAACAGTACAAATATATTAAGTCCTTTATTCCTTTAAGGGAATAGTATGCCAGTTTATTATTTTAAATAGAGTACCCAGACACTCCAAATGAAACACACTGGATTAGAGAAAACAGTAAAACAAGTTTATTAAATACACAGAGAGAGATTTTAAGTGATATATATGAGGCATACAAATCAGAAATGGTTGCAAAAAAAAAGAAAAGAAAATGTTTACTAATGCTTAACTTAACAAACTGTATTAGATCCAAGAAAAGTTTTTTACCACATACTCCAGCAGATACTGACCAAACTCTCAGGACCCACTCCCAGAGTCCAATGGCTGTTTTCCTTTGTCTTCTTAGGGGCAATGCCAGAGACAGACAGGGAGAGAGAGAAAGGTCTCTTGGGGGTGTCTGCCCGTTCCTTTTATAGTCCTGTCCTCATTTGAGAAGCATTTCCAACTGGAAGCAAGGCAACAGGCAGTCTGGTGAAGAAAGGAAACTCCATGTTGTTTCTTTGCTAAGATGTAGATTTTTGTCCCTGCTCCCTTCCTTGCCAAAGAATGGCCACTTAGCAGGTAATGGTCCATTGGGTTTGTTGACTGAGCTGATCAGGCTGAGGCGTCAGCTTGCCCTTTGTCTCTGAGGAACTGGTTTAGCCACTCCCTAGACTTCTCTGGAAAATATACTTCAGTCATGATTTCAGTTTATACACATAACTTTACATATAATGTTGCTATGTGCAGTTTGCCATTGTATGTGCAAGTTATGAGTTTTCAAATGAGACTCACAAGGCATACCTTGTACAAACATCATTACAATAGTGTGTAGGGTGTGAACACAGTATCCACTGTCACCGCATCCACTTCGGAAATTTGCAAAGCAAGCACTTGGTGTACAGCTAACACCTTCATTAAGCACTACAAGATGGATTTTCTGTCTTCCGCAGAGGCCTCCTTTGGCAGGAAGATGCTGCAGGCAGTGGCCCAGAACTAATATAGACCTTTGAGTGAGCTCATAAAAAGAGGGTGCGTCTTTTCTGCCAAACTCTTGTTTCATAACTCTCCCTATATCTTATCACTGCTCTCTACTTCTCAGATATCCAGAATTGTGGGAGACACTGGACCATGGAACAGAAAATTTTGTAGCGATAATTTTCTTCCTGCAAACAGTGTCTCCCACGATTCTACCCACCCTGGATGGCTCATGAGTTGGGGTCAGATACTAAGTGGAATCATTACCACAGGACTGTCTTTCTTGGTCTAATGTACATAGTTATTTTGTTATCTCTGGAATATTTGTTAATGGTGTTATACATGTTTCACAGTTTGGGAATAATTCATCTGGTGGCATGCGGGAACAGAAGGGGTGTGGCCAGACCAGAAGGTGCTAAAACTCTGCTGATCCACCTCTCTGAGCTGCTGAGAAAGGAGAGCACCTCAGACTTCCAGAATTGTGGGAGACACTGTTTGCAGAAAGGAAATGATCAGTAAAAATTTTTCCATTGCATCAAATGGGCCAAATTCTCTTTTGCATGCAAGGTCTACTGGACATTAAAGGATAAGTGTGGCTGTCCAGAAGACAGTAATGGCGCCCCTATTCTGTTAATCTATGCCCCAGCATTAGTTAGAGCAGCCCTTAGACTGCTCTAATTTACACCTCTGACATAAGGTCTCAGTATGACTTAACATGAGTAGAGAAGTGGCATAGTGTACCAGAGCATCCCCTCTCTGCCCCCAGCATGCTCCTTATACTGAGATAAGATGGGGCAGTTGGCCAGCTCTGCCAGCCTTATGCCAGCAAGAAGCTCCATTCCATCAGGGGAATTCTCTGAGTACTGTATGGTGAGAATCTGACCCCTTTGTGTCATGCAGTGTTAGAGACTCTGGCTCTAAAAATCAAAGGGACACCCTCATTTGAAAATACTGCATTCAGTTTTAGTCTCTCCTTCTCAAAGGGATATAGCAGAAATAGAAGGAGTTCAGAAGCATGTCATGAGAATGATTAGAATCTAGTGATACTGAGAAGGCGTGGTCTGTTTTGCTTAGCAAGGAGATGAAAGAGAGAGAACATGATAGAGGTATGGGATAGAGAAGGGAAGGTAGATCAGGTGCTACTACTTACCAGTTCTTATTATACAAGAAGAAGGGGGACATTCAATTAATGTAAAAGTCAACACATTTGAAATGGATAAAAAGTAAGTACGTTTTACATGACATCATTTGCTTGTGGAACTCATTGCAACTGGATACCATTGAGACAAGGAGAGTAGTAGGATTCAGCAAAAGGAATAAATATTTATATGGGAGAACATCCACAGTAACATAAGATAAAAATAGTCGTAATCCCCATGCTCAAGTCAACCTCAAACTGTCTGAGGTTAGACAGAAGCTTCTTTTATGGGAAGGTTTTTCCAGTACAGTAACTCCTCACTTAACATTGTCCCGGTTAACATTTCGTTGTTACGTTGCTGATCAATTAGAGAACATGCACATTTAAAGTTGGGCAATGCTCCCTTATAACGTTGTTTGGCAACCGCCTGCTTTGTCCACTGCTTGCAGAAAGAGCAGCCCATTGGAGCTAGCTGGTGGGGGGCTTGGAACCAGGGTGGAGCGGCAGCCCCCCATCAGCTCCCCTAAGTTCCCTGTGCGGCAGCCACCCAGCAGGCTATCAATTGCTGGGCAGTTCAGCTGTCCCTCCCACCACTGCTGTGTGCTGCTCCTGCCCTCTGCCTTGGAGCTGCTTCCAGGAGCCTCCTGCTTGCTGTGAAGGGAGGGGAAGAGCAGTGCTAATGTCAGGGTGTCCCCCTCCCCCCCGCTCCTGCCCCTTTACCCCATCTCCACAGAGTGGGGTGGGGTGGGGGGGGAGAACAACACGACGGGGCTCAGGATGGAGGGAGCTTGCTGGCAGCAGCTGCTGTCTCAACTTGCTGATCTACTTTAAAAGGCAGTGTACTTAGAGTGGGATCAACGTACTTAAAGGGGCAATCTCTCTCTCTCACACACACACATGGTGTGTGTGTGTGTGTGTGCATGTGTCTGTCCGTCTCTCACACACACACACGCACGCGGTGTGTCTCTGTCTCTCTCTGCCATGCTGTTTCCTCTTCCTCCATTTGTGCTGCCTTGTAGAGTGTGAAGCTACATTAACAACATGTGTTAAACCTTGAGGGCGCAGCCGAGTGCTAGTTCATCATTTAGCAGTAAGGCATTCCCTGGGAAATATCCCACCCTTTTCCACCCTCTGACTTCACCTCCTCAACCAAGCTTCACAATCATCATTGCTGTGTACAGTACTAAATTGTTTGTTTAAAACTTATATTTCAAGGAATCCCTGTTGAGGTTACAGGGACAAACCATCCCGATGAGTCGAAAGAATAGTAAATATGGCAGGCGACCAGCTTGGCTTAACGGTGAAATCCTAGCGGATCTTAAACATAAAAAAGAAGCTTACAAGCAGTGGAAGGTTGGACATATGACCAGGGATGAGTATAAAAATATTGCTCGGGCATGTAGGAATGAAATCAGGAGGGCCAAATCGCACCAGGAGCTGCAGCTAGCAAGAGATGTCAAGAGTAACAAGAACGGTTTCTTCCGGTATGTTGGCAACAAGAAGAAAGCCAAGGAAAGTATGGGCCCCTTACTGAATGAGGGAGGCAACCTAGTGACAGAGGATGTGGAAAAAACTAATGTACTCAATGCTTTTTTTGCCTCTGTCTTCACGAACAAGGTCAGCTCCCAGACTGCTGCGCTGGGCATCACCGCATGGGGAGTAGATGGCCAGCCCTCAGTGGAGAAAGAGGTGGTTAGGGACTATTTAGAAAAGCTGGACGTGCACAAGTCCATGGGGCCGGACGAGTTGCATCCGAGAGTGCTACAGGAATTGGCGGCTGTGATTGCAGAGCCATTGGCCATTATCTTTGAAAACTCGTGGCGAACGGGGGAAGTCCCGGATGACTGGAAAAAGGCTAATGTAGTGCCAATCTTTAAAAAAGGGAAGAAGGAGGATCCTGGGAACTACAGGCCAGTCAGCCTCACCTCAGTCCCCGGAAAAATCATGGAGCAGGTCCTCAAAGAATCAATCCCGAAGCACTTACACGAGAGGAAAGTGATCAGGAACAGTCAGCATGGATTCACCAAGGGAAGGTCATGCCTGACTAATCTAATCACCTTCTATGATGAGATTACTGGTTCTGTGGATGAAGGGAAAGCAGTGGATGTATTGTTTCTTGACTTTAGCAAAGCTTTTGACACGGTCTCCCACAGTATTCTTGTCAGCAAGTTAAAGAAGCATGGGCTGGATGAATGCACTTTAAGGTGGGTAGAAAGTTGGCTAGATTGTCGGGCTCAACGGGTAGTGATCAATGGCTCCATGTCTAGTTGGCAGCCGGTGTCAAGTGGAGTGCCCCAGGGGTCGGTCCTGGGGCCGGTTTTGTTCAATATCTTCATAAATGATCTGGAGGATGGTATGGATTGCACCCTCAGCAAATTTGCGGATGATACTAAACTAGGAGGAGCGGTAGATACGCTGGAGGGCAGGGATAGGATACAGAGGGACCTAGACAAATTGGAGGATTAGGCCAAAAGAAATCTGATGAGGTTCAACAAGGACAAGTGCAGAGTCCTGCACTTAGGACGGAAGAATCCAATGCACCGCTACAGACTAGGGACCGAATGGCTAGGCAGCAGTTCTGCGGAAAAGGACCTAGGGGTTACAGTGGACGAGAAGCTGGATATGAGTCAGCAGTGTGCCCTTGTTGCCAAGAAGGCCAATGGCATTTTGGGATGTATAAATAGGGGCATAGCCAGCAGATCGAGGGACGTGATCGTTCCCCTCTATTCGACAATGGTGAGGCCTCATCTGGAGTACTGTGTCCAGTTTTGGGCCCCACACTACAAGAAGGATGTGGATAAATTGGAGAGAGTCCAGCGAAGGGCAACAAAAATGATTAGGGGTCTGGAACACATGACTTATGAGGAGAGGCTGAGGGAACTGGGATTATTTAGTCTGCAGAAGAGAAGAATGAGGGGGGATTTGATAGCTGCTTTCAACTACCTGAGAGGTGGTTCCAGAGAGGATGGTTCTAGACTATTCTCAGTGGTAGAAGAGGACAGGACAAGGAGTAATGGTCTCAAGTTGCAGTGGGAGAGGTTAAGGTTGGATATTAGGAAAAACTTTTTCACCAAGAGGGTGGTGAAACACTGGAATGTGTTACCTAGGGAGGTGGTAGAATCTCCTTCCTTAGAAGTTTTTAAGGTCAGGCTTGACAAAGCCCTGGCTGGGATGATTTAATTGGGGATTGGTCCTGCTTTGAGCAGGGGGTTGGACTAGATGACCTCCTGAGGTCCCTTCCAACCCTGATATTCTATGATTCTATGATTTGTGTGTGTGTGTGTGTGTGTATTTTATATATATATATATATATATATATATATATATATATATATATAGTCTTTTGTCTAGTGAAAAACATTTCCCTAGAACCTAACCCCCGCTATTTACATTAATTCTTATGGGGAAATTGGATTAGCTTAACATTGTTTCGCTTAAAATAGCATTTTTCAGGAACACAACTACAACCTTAAGTGAGGAGTTACTGTATTGAGGCATCTGGTGCTGATCACCATTGGAGACAGGATGCCAGGGTAGCAGGATCTCAGGGTCTGATCTGGGCTGGCACTTCCTCTCTTTCTGTGTATATATGTGACATATCTGCAATGTCTTCATCCCTTTTCTTTCCTGTCACCCACAGCGAGAGTTTTCACTACTTGCTGAATTTCCAGCACAGCGTTCCCAATTTCCAGTGTGCACTTACCCTCACTCAGCTCCTGATTGTCATTGCTGAAAAACCTGTGGCCAGTTGGAAAAAAGATAAAATAGGTAATGTGTGCAGAACCTCTTTTCCTGGGCAGGTTCTTTATCTGTAATGTTTTGGCTATCCTTTATCTGTAATGCTTTGGCTTCTCACCAGGCAGTCTAGAAAACTTGCTAACATGAATAACACTAAATGTATTGGAAGCTCTTTACCACCTGCTTTATTATATGTCAGTCGCACAAGAAAACAGTGTACAGTTCTATTAGTTTTTTGGTTTTTTAATCATTCTTCAGTAAGGAGAAATGATGGCTGAAAGGCAAGATGGTTGAGAAGAAGCGTTTAACTTAAGCCTAATTCTACACACAGTTTTAGTCCTGACTGAACTATTTTGGTTAGGGGGGTAATTTTACTGATAAAAGTAAATTGGTACAACCACTGGAGTCGGCACAATTCTACCACTATAAAGGTGCTTGTAACAGTATAGCTTATTCACATACATTAACGAGAATAAACTATAGTGGTATAACTGCATCCCAATTGGGGGACTGTTCCACTTTAACTATTTCTGTTCCTGACACTATACAGTAAAGTGTTAGAAAAACTATAGACAAGCCCTAATAAAGCAAGAGGAGCAGCTCTTGCAAGCTGATTAGAGTTCACTCGCTAACGGGGACAGTAGCCACATGGGCTGAGAGATCTTCTTGCAAGGAATATGCAAGGAAGCTTGCTGGCCTTCATTTCCCATGTTCACCAGATACTGCTAAAGCTAAGAGTGCAAGTTTGCAGGCTCCTCTCTGTAAAGTGTTGCATTCTAGCGGTGTCTCAGATTCACAAAACTATTCAGAATTATACACAGTTACTTCATCCCAGGGAGAGAATGTAGGGGTGAACTGTCTGCCCTGGATAGTGTTACAAATTGCCCTTCCCCCAGAGCAATTCAGTCAAGTTTGAGAGACTTGAGACCCAGCAGGTTTTAACAAGTTATTGAAAATTACAATAGGACCTAACTATATGATCCTAGGCTACAATACTGCAAGTAAATAAAATCTCACTCCCTGCTGGATGGTCCAGCCAGGCGTACCAGCTGCAGTCGGATGAATCTGTTTCTCTGTCTAGAGTATGTCACTAGTGCACTACACACCACACAGAGAAGCTCTTAACACACTCATCTATACTCTAGGCTACCCATGCGCCCAGTGACAGGCACATACCCAGCATGTCCAGACATGCCCCAACCATGGCTTCCCTTACTGCTGGAAAACGTGAACACATACTAAAAGATAAACATTAAAAAACAAGAAAGGGTAAAGGTGGCTCACCCCGGAGACATGGGAGCATCTCAGGGTGTGGCCTGTGTGTGGGATCTATAGTCCCCTAACAATAGGAATAACGATGAAAAATTTACTCTTACCTGATCATTTCTTTTCTTTGGCCATTTATGTCAGAGAAGCAGATGCAGCCTTTGGAAGAAGACAATTATTTCTGATTACAAAATTCTAAACTGTAAATTTGCCAGTTCAAATTAATGTGAAAACGCTGTGGCCAAAGGGAAAGTTCACCTGTCACCGGTACACTAACATTTGAGTTAATACTTGTATATCAGCTTTGGAAAACCTCATTTCTGGTTTCCCAAGGGGGTGACACTTAGCCCCTGCAGCAGGGAAAAACTGATCTCTGGCTCCACAGACCAGAGGAAGGAAAGGAAACCCATTGTAGCATTGTCAGACATGAATGGACAAAGAGAGAATGACTCCAGTAAGAACCAGTGTACCAGGCCAAGAGCTCACTAGACTTGTGTATAAATCTCATTAGTGTGATGAGTAATGATCTCTAAGGAAAACGCCTTTCCCAACTCCCTCAGCTTTAGCACTTTGGCAGGCACCTGTACGGAGAACATAGGATCTGCTTGAAGTGGAATTACATTGTAATTAGCCAGAAGCATTCGGCTATCCTGCATTTGTATGAGGGAGAAGAAAGTTATCTTGGATGCTTGTATTCTCAGTGAGACAAAATACATCCAGGCCCCTCCTCATTTTATTGCTTATCTTTGACAGCTTCACTTGCTAAGCAGTTCCTCTGCCAGTCATGGATGCAGCCCAGTGGCATGCGAGAGAAGGGTAGCCAGTTCAGTGATGCGCTGCACACGCTGCTCTGGTAAGAATGCTTTGCTTCTGCTGCAGTAACTTGGTTTCTGAGAGCAAACTCTCTTCATAAACAGCTTTAGTCTCAGTTTCTGTTAAGGTATTCTGGCTAGATCAAACCAAGGGGTTCTTTAAGAGAATCCAGTGCACAATGTGCTGAAATGCTTCTCCAGGAAGCCTTGTCGGGCGTGGGGAACAGGAAAAAATATAAACAGTTCTTGAAAAACAGATTGGAACAGTTTTCATAACCTTATTTTTTTCCTCCTAAGACAAATAAGACAGGAAGCGAACAGTAATCCTACAGCATGTGCAAACTGTGTCTGGAAACTGAAGTTTGTGCAACTGCTTATTGGAAAATGCAGTTTCAAAAGCGGCCATTTTAAAATCTTTTACTTTCAAAAGGATGTTAATCAATATCATCAAAGCTTTCTCAAGATGTCTGTGAAACTGCACCTACAAATCTGAAAGTATGAAGAACTTTATTTTTAGTTAGCAGGGGATCAAAATCAGCCTTATATTGATACCACAGTTGCAACCTTAACTATGGAGAGGCATCCACCTCTCTGCATTAGATCATACACCTGCGGAGCCAGGCCTAGAACTCTATACCTATAGTTCCAGAAACACAAGCCTCTACCACCTGAGTTAAAGGAAAAACTCTGTTAGACCTCAGCTATAGAAAGACCCCCAAGCCTTCTGTTTTTTCTACACCGAATTTGTCAATACAGTCCAACACACATGCGTGTGTGTGTGAGCGTGTGCATGTGTATATATGCATTCTGGCAGTGTAAAGGGGCTGCAGTATAGTGTCTGATTCTGCTTCTATTAAAGACAATGGTAAAAAGCTCTAATTGAGATCAGTGGGAGCAGGACTGACGCAAAACTAACCACAACAAATAATTGTCAATATTTTTGCTTAATTGCAACCTATTTCTTCAGGCGTAGCTGCCATGTCAGTTTAAGGAGTTCTAACTCTCTGGAAGGTTGTGGCAGGGGAGATTATAACCAGCTGCTGATGAGTTAGAGAAAAAGGGAGAAAGGCACAGGTTCAAGTAATTGATTTTCAATGACATGTAACTCAGGAACAGTTTGGCTAGAGGGAAGTCAGGAATGGGCTTTGTAATGGAAGCTACTGTCCTGCCCCTGCATAACATGTACTGACTTGTTATCCTGATGTTTGGGTTCAGTGTATATATGGAGCACACAGACAACATCTTGAAAGCTGTGGAAGACATCTCCAGTGTTGGGGTCCCAGAGCTGATTAATTCTGCTAATGATGGATATTCTTCGACTTACCCCACACTGACCAGGTAATAACATCAACAAAGACCTTGAATCTCATGTGCTGCACAATAGCAATCACTGGCTTCCGATATTCAGATCTCTTATTGTCTGGTCTGTCTTGTTTTATGTTAAGGTTTCACGCTAGTAATGTTTATACATCTGGGAACTGCTAGGCATTTTCTTAGCAGTGCACATTAAATCTGTACAAAGTCAGCTTTAGCCAGTGACAAACTTCCACCATGCTTCAGAGCAGGGTTAAGTTTATTATCCCTGAACCAATGCTAATAGATGAACATAAGGCAGTCAATCCTTGGGTGCTGATGGCCAGTCTGGGTGGTTGTGGTGGTGTACAGTTGTGATGGTTCTCAGGGTGCCTAAGGCTGAGTCATCTTGTTACCTTCTGCCTCCAGTGAGAGGGACACTTGCTTGTGCTTCACTGGGAGCCAGCTCCTTGATGTCTCCAGCCTGTCAGCCACCTAGACAATTGCCTCTGGGCTATGACAGCCCCTGCTTTGCCTTACAGGTAACAATAGATGTACCCCAGTCCCTGAGCCTCTTTGATGAGTTCCCTTGTAACGATCAGCCCTTTATTGACTGAACATTCACAGAAATACCAGGTCTGCTGTCCCCAAGGGAACTGTGTACACACCAGATTGAATGGTTCAACTCAGGATCAGCTCCTTATACAAAACGACAGCACTGAGGTATATTTATAGTGAAAACAATCATAAGTTTATTATCCAAGATCAAGATTTAAGACATAGTGAGTAAGGATAATGAAAGCAACTGGTTACTTATAAAACACAAGTATAATACGCTTTGTGAGACTAAATTTAACAGACTAGTCTCCAGGCTAAATAAGTTTAGCTCATCCCAAATGTCCTTTGTAGCATTTTCAACCAAGCTTGGTTGAGATCCCATTTTCATGAATATAAACGTGCTCTCAGTTTACTTCCTAGGTGCAAGAAAACTAGGGTGCTTTCCTTGTCCTCCATTTATAGTCCAATAAACCTTTGAAGTGCCCCCCCTAACCCCCAAAGGCTCTTTCCGTCTCTGGTCTCTTTCTGTTAAATCTCACTATTCTTCATCTGCATTTAGCTCAGACTGGTGATTGATTGTGGATGATACTAGGTTTACATTTCAACAGATAGATGGACAAACATCTCTCATCTGGCAGGAAATCAGTTTTTCACCTCTGCTGGGGTTAGCACTTAGATACAAACTATAAGAACATCTTTCCAATATAGATACATAACTCCTGAGATGAGAGTGGTACATAATTTTACAGTGCTACTCACAAATGTGTTACACTAACTTTCCTTTGATACCTTACATGACATTTTTTGATGAACCAGGATGTACATACCAGAATCAGGATATACTTGTAACCAGTTGCATCCCAACATCAAGGGAAGGGATTCTACTCCACATATTTCTTGGTCCCCCAAAAGAATGGGGGATGGAGACTGATTCTTGATCTACACCAACTAAATGTATTTATCTGAAAATCAAAATTCTGCCTGGTCACATTGGCATCAATAATCCCCTCTCTGGAATAGGGCACATGGTTTGTGGCTCTTGACATGTAAGATGCTTATGTTCATATAGACATTTATCTAGCCCACAGAAGGTTCCTCATTGGACAAGACCACTAACAACTCACAGTCCTCCCATTCGGACTAGCTACAGCACCCAGGGTCTTTACAAAAGTGCTTTCAGTGGTGGTGGCTTGGATGAAAACAAATGGCTTACTGTCTTTCCATATGACAACGACTGGCTCCTGACAGGCAGGTTCAGCAGAGAAGTCCAGTCAGTGACCCTATTCCTATTCTGTCTACTATCTTCCCAGGGAGTCTGTGTCAACAATGAGAAGTCCACTTTGACTCCCATGAGGTCCATAGACTTCACAAAAGGAACCCTGCATTCCACTACAGCAAGAGCATATCTTTCCATGAAGAGATTGCATGCCATGAGTGACCTTGGACTACTGTCAGGATTGGTCTTTCCCTCCTAGGGCACATGGCCTCATGCACCTACATATCACCATTTGCCACGCTTTATCTCTATTGCCTGTGAACCTGGCTTCACTCTGTCTACTCACCAGACAAAGACAACTATCAATGCCAGAGTAACAATTCCAGCCATCGTTATGGCCTCTCTTGTTTGATGGACATACCAAGAGGAAGTTTGGGTGGGACTTCCTTTCCTCCCACCAATACCCAAGATGACTGTCATCACAGTTTCTCCCCTCTTAGGCTGAGGAGCCCTTTTCAACAATCACACTGCATAATGCATCTGGACCCCTCAGGAGGTCAGCTTGCACATCAACTTACTGGAATTAAGGTCAGTCTGTAGGGCCTGCAAACACTTTCATTCCGCTCATCCGATCCCAACACATCCAGGTAATGTCAAACATTATGTCAACTGTCTTCTACATAAACAAGCACATGAGGAAAAGATCCCTCTCCCTGTGTGTAGAGACAATGGACCTCTGGAACTGGCATATCAGAAATCACATAAGCCTATCTGCAGTATACCCACCAGGTGCACAGAACTCCCTAGCAGACAGTCTCAGCAGATATTTTTCAACAGACCATGAATGGGAGATTCATGATTTCTTTCTGAACTAGATCTTCACCCAGTGGGGAGCACCATTTTGGGATCTCTTTGCCTCACAGGTGAACAAGAAGTTCCCCTGTAGTGCTCCAGAAAAGCTCTGGGCTGCAGCTCAAAGGGCGATGCTCTGCTGCTATCCTGGATGGACCACCTCAATAATGCCTTCCCTCTCATCCCACTAATACCACAAGTCCTGCCAATGATCCATCAAAACAGGGCTCCGGTCATCCTTATTTCGCCCAGCAGGCCGAAACAGTCCTGGATCTTGGGCCTCTTGACTATTTCAACCTGTCTGGAATCTCAATCACATCCTTTCAGTTCTCAGCAAACCTCCCTTAGAACCATTAGCTATGTCCCATCTCTCGATGAAAGTTGCCTTCCTCGTCTCCATCACATCAGCTAGTGGGGTGAGAGAGGTGGGGGCATTCATGGCAGCTCTGCCATATACCATCTTTCATAAAGGGAAGGTCTCTCTTTGCTTCCACCCAAAATTCATCCCTAAAGTAATTTCGGAGTTTCACATAAATCAAATCATCCACTTAGTGGTATTTTTCTTCACTCTGTATTTTTCTTCACTCCGACAGGCAGTGACATTTTATCTACAGAGAACAAAAGCAATTAGAAAAATACCAAATTTTTAAAATCACCATAGCAGAGTGATCAAGGCATCAAGCTCTATCTGCACAGAGGCTCTCTAAGTGGATCTTGGGCTGCATCATCCTTTGTTACCAACTAGCTCGCATTCTACCCCCAACCCGAGCGTGAGCACCCATTCCAAAAGAGTGCAAGCAACCTCTGCAGCATTTCTGAGAGACATACCCTTACTAGATATATGTAAGGTGGCTACCTGGAGCTCCATACACACCTTTAGAAGACATTATGCATTGGTCGAGACTTCTACTGCAGATACAGCTGTGCGATCATCAGTACTACAAATGCCCATACCATCTACATCCTCGCACCCATCTCCTGTTTGACTACTGCTTACTAATCTCTCAAAGGTGGAATAGGGACCAGCCCTTGAAGAAGAAATGGAGGTTACTTTCATGTAACTGGAGGTTCTTTGATATGTGTGGTCCCTATCTGTGATCTACTATTTACCCTCAGCCCCTCTGCTGCCGATTTTGACCAAATTCATGGTAAGAAAAGGAAGTGGAGAAGCATTGGTCTGCAACTCCTCTTAGTGCCCTCAGTTTGGAGCACCAGGAGAACAACTGCATATGTGTAGTCCAATGGACACTGCTTACTAAAAGTTTCTGGACTCAGGCACATGGAGTGCATGCATACATGTGGAATACAGATAGGGACCACATATCTTGAAAAACCTTCAGTTACAGGTAAGTTACCTTCATTCTCCTTCTGCTGCCTTGTACTGTTAAACTGAGAGGTGCTGATCACTGGATGTATCACAGACCTCCTTGAACATGATGATTGTGAACTAGTCCTTGATGCTTTTGAACTCATGCTTCAGTTAACATAACAAAAGATAAGTTATACATGAGCTCTCACTGAAGACAAAAGGAGGTTTGGACTGAGTGGCTGGAAATTGGCTACAATTTGAGAATTGTGGGTTGCAGTTTTATTTTGGGGGCAACGTAATCACAGTATTTGGTGGGGGGAGGGAGAACTAGACATGTTTAATAGATTCTTAGATTCCAAAGCCAGAAGGAAACATTGTGATCATTTAGTCTGACCTCCTGTAATAACACAGGCCACAAGACTGCCTCACAATAATTCCTAGAGCAGATCTTTTAGAAAAAATCCCATCTTGAGTTAAAAATTGTCAGTGATGGAGAATCCACCATGACCCTTGGTAAATTGTTCCAATGGTTATTTACCTTCACTGTCAAAAATGTACACCTTATTTCCAGTCTGAATTTGTCTAGCTTCAACATCCAGTTATTTGGTCATGTTATATCTTTCTCTGCTACTGTGAGGGCTTCCTAGGAAGGGAGGGGTAATGAGGGAATGGAGGAGTCGGGGAAAGGAGGGTTTCGGATTGCAGCGAAGGGGAAAGGGATGAATGGTAGGGGAGGCAAGATAGGTTGGGGACTTAGTTGAGGTAGGCATGGAACCATCCAGCTCTGCCAGTGGACCCCTGCAGCTCTTGCAGTGGACTCCAGTACCCCTAATCCCCAGCTCTGCCTGTGGATTCCAACCACCCAGCACCCAAGCTTCCTGCATGCCTGCCAGTACACCCAACCCCTGTACATCCCCCAGCTGTGTCAGTGGACCCCACCACCCCAACCATCAGCTCTGTCAGTGCATCCCAACATCCCCAACCCTAAAGCCCCAGTTCTATCAGTACACCCCAACCACTCTGCACCCCAATTTTCCTGTACGCCACAGCTCTGCCAGTACACCCCTGCCCTGAACCCCTTCCCTCTGCATCCCAACTCCGCCAGTCCACACTGACCCCACTGCACCCTCCAGCTCTGTCAGTGCATCCAACCACCCTGCAGTTCTAGGCCTGCTGGTACACTCCAACCACACTGCACCCCAATTTTCCTGCACCCCACAGCTCTGCCAGTGAATCCCTACTGTGAACCCATTCCCTCTGCACCCCAACTTTGCCAGTCCACAATGATTTCACTGCATTCTCCAACTCTGTCAGTGAATCCCAACCACCCTGCACCCCAACTCCATGCACTCCATAGTTCTGCCAATGCATCTCAACCACTGTGCACTGCAACCCCTCAGCACCCCCAGCTCTGCCAGTGCACTCCAGTCCTGCATCCCAACCCTGTGCACCCCCCAACTCTGCCAGTGAACCCCAACCCCCCTACACTCCCAAAAATGTTGGGAAGTAGAAATTGACATGTGAATGCTTCCTGGGAAGGGAGAGATAATTAGGGGGCACAGGAGTGAGGTTGTGGCTGCAAGAAGGGAGGGGGGATAAATTGGGATGAGTGGTAGCGGAGGAGAGAGAGGTTGGGTACTCAGGTGAGGGAGGCTTGGAGGTTAGAGGGAATGGAGGGATGGGGTCTGGGGGTGAGTGGTAGGGGAACTGGGGAAGAATTATCAGCCTCACACTCTCCCCTCTTGTGTGTGCCCTATCTAGAGGATTCTTGCTGCTTTAGTGGGGCCTAAGCCCCCCTCCTTGCTCCTCTCATATGATCTGGGATATGGTGGGTATTTTCGCCTCTGGGGGTGTGAGCCATTCTCGCTGCCCTCTGTGTGTGTGCCAGGGTCTGGGGGGCCCATGCTCACCTGCAGGGGTTGGAACCTTTCTCCCCAGCCCTGTGTGAGCCAGGATCTCTAGAAGTCCTGCCCCTTTGAGTGGGGTGCTGAGAACCAGTATACTGCTTATCTCTCACAGGTTCTAAAGCAGTGGTTTTCAAACTGCGGGTCGTGACCCAGTACTGGGTCGTGGAATGTAAGGCACTGGGTCACGGCGGCTCTGGTCAGCACCGCCAACCGGGCTGTTAAAAGTCCCGTCGGCGGTGTTGCCCAGCTAAGGCAGGCTAGTCCCTACCTGTTCCGACACCGCGCTGTGCCCTGGAAGCAGCCAGCAGCAGGTCCGGCTCCTAGGCAGTTCCTGGCCAATTGGAGCTGGGGTGGGTGGCGCCTGTGGGCGAGAGCCACGTGGAGCCGCTTGCGCACCTCTTCCTAGGAGCCAAACCTGCTACTGGCTGCTTCCGGGGTGCAGTGCCAGTGTGGTCCACAGTGCCAGGACAGGTTGTGCCGCCAACCGGGAGCTGCCCGAGGTAAGCCCATGCCCCAATCCCCTGCCCCAGTCCTGAGCCCCCCCCAACCCAGAGCTCCTTCCTGCACCCCAAACCCCTCATCCCTGGCCCCACCCCAGAGCCTGCACCCCCATCCCAGAGTCCTGACCCACTCCTGCACTCCAACCCCCTGCCTCAGCCCTGAGCCCCCTCCCACACCCTGAACCCCCTCCCACACCCTAAAGCCCACACCCCAGCCCTGAGCCCCTCCCAAACTCCTCATCTCCAGCTCTGTTGGGTCGCGGACATCAACAATTTTCTTCAACTAGGTCGCCAGCAAAAAAAGTTTGAAAAACACTGTTCTAAAGCACTCAGGAGGGATTGGGAATACCTGGGGAGATAAATGGAGCAGTTTACACATCTCAGAGCTATTGTTCCCGGCTCTATCATCTTCATGGGCTGAGAACATCACATTGAGATGAATGGGTCACTTCACACCCCTCTGAGCCTCTTAAACTGCTGATACGTGTGTAGAGGAGCCCTTTCCCTCCTTCGACCCTCTATCCTTCATGTTTAAAGGACAATGCTTCCAAGTGCTCTAAAATCCACATGCGTGCACAGATTTTCTTCAAATTCGCTATGACTTGTGGGAGTGCAGAGTAGGGTGAGTGACTGCAAGGCAGTCGCAACTCTCTCCCCATCTGTCAAGGAGGGAGGCCACGTCCCCTTGCTACAATGCCTCTGGAGCAACTCAATTCAGGGTGGAATTAGCCGACAGTTAGTAGGCCCAATCCTGCAGTCCACGCCTGGCAGCAATTGAGTCTGAGACACCTGGCCCTCAGACAGGGCAGGGCAGCCAGCAATTAAGGGCTCTGGCCTGCAGTCAGGCAGAGCAGCAGTGAGTCTAGGGGGACCCAGGTCCTCGAGCAGGGCAGGGCACCAACAGTTAAGGGGCTCTGGCCTTGAGTCAGGGCAGAGCAACACAGCAGTCTAGGGGGATCAGTTCTCTGGCGAAGCAGACAGCAAAACTGTCCAGCGTCCTAGCTCGGGTGGACGATGACCAACGCAGGCCTCTTGGCCTAAAGGTGGGGAGGCTGCCACCCCCAGAGGTGGGGTAGCAGGGGGTAGGGAGACGTCGGCCCACCTGTCACCACTGCGTCCCAGCCCAGGGCTCTAACAGTGGCGGAGTGGTCTGCCACTGGGTCAGCAGAGAATCCAGCCGCAACATGCTGGCCAGCTTGCAGTGAGTAACACAGCTGAACCCTATTCAGCTTCCTTGGGCTCCTTCCTACACTCCCATTTGGGGGTACCTGGGTTCCAGGGTCACCATTTGTCTCACTAGTGTAAATGACTAGTGGCAGCCCCAACAGCTCCTCCGGGTCTCTGGTGCCTGCCAGCTCCGGCAGTCCCTCTGGGTCTCTGGCACTGTAGCGGCCTCTGTCGGGTCCAAGCTCCAGCTGCAGGTGGGAGATGCCCTGCTCCTCAAGCAGCTCTTCTCCAAGTGAGCTGGAGGGCCCGACTTTTATATTTCCGGTTTCTGTCTCGCCCCTCTGCTTCCGGCTGGGCAGTTGTAGGTGTCCCGGCTCTGCCCACCAGGGGGCGGTTGTGGCTCTCTCCCTGTCCGTCAAGGAGGGAAACCACATCCCCTCACTACATTCCCCCCCTCAACTCCAGCCCCCACTCTCTGGGGCTGGTATGATCCCCCTCTCCCAACTGGGAGAGACCATCAGCGCTTGCGTTCTCCTTTCCTGCCCTACGTTGTATGGTAAATGGAAACGGTTGAAGGGTGAGATACCACCTTGTTAGCCTTGCATTGGTGTCTTTCATTGTCTGGAGCCACTTGAGGGGGGCATGACCCAGGAGGTAATACTGAAGGGCCTCCACAGCCCATTTAACTGCCAGGGCCTCCTTCTCAATGGTCAAATAGTTACGTTCCCGGGGGAAGAGCTTTCAACTAATGTAAAGGATGGGATGTTCCTCTCCGTCGAGGGTCTGGGAGAGGACAGCCCCACGTCCCACTGCCGTGGCATCGGTCTGGACCACAAAACTACAAGAGAAATCAGAGCTATAAAGCACTGATTCATGGCAGAGATGGTCCTTTAGTGTCTGAAATGCTTCGGCACACTCGGGGGACCTGTGGATGTGCTGCGGCTGGTCCTTTGTTAGGAGTTGCGTCAGGGGGTCAGCAATCAAGGGAAAGTTGGGAATGAAGCGGCGGTAGTAGCCTACCAGCCCCAGGAATTGCCTCACTTGTTTCTTTGTGGTTGGGGTGGGGTGTTCTTGAATGGCCTGGATCTTCCCGACTAGGGGGCACACCTTCCCCTGTCCCAGGACGTACCCCAAGTAGGTGGCCTCCTGGTAGCCGATTCAGCATTTCTTGGGGTTAGCCATCAGTCCTGTGGCTCAGAGGGTCCGTAGGACCTCCACGATCTGGCTCAGGTGCTCCTCCCAGTGATGGCTGTAGATCATGACATCATCCAGGTAGGCCGCAGCACACTCAAATTGTGACTAGAGCAGGTGATCCATCAAACACTGTAAGGTTGCAGGGGCCCCATAGAGTCCAAAAGACATGTGGGTAAACTGGTAGAGCCCACTGGAGATAGTGAAGGCTGTCTCCTCCTTTGAGCTTGGGTCCAGTGGGATCTGCCAGTACACCTTCGTCAAGTCCAGGGTAGTGATATAGTGTGCTTCACCCAAATGGTCAAGGAGTTTGTCTACCTGGGGCATTGGGCATGTGTCGAATTTAGAAATGGTATTAACTCCAGAAATCAGTACAGAATCACCAGGTCCAGTCTGGCTTAGGGACAAGCACAGTGGCGTTGCACCACTCACTTTGCGACTGTTCTATGACCCCCTAGCTTCAGCATCACCAGCACCTCTTGTTCCACAGGTGGAGTGGGAGAGGTTGGGTGTTTTCACAAACTACCTCCCTGGGCGGGGTGGGGTGTCAGCTTGGTCTGCCCCGGTACTGCTGTGAATGTCTGGGTGAAGGCCTCTGTCAGGGTTCCCTCCCCACTCTGAACTCTGGGGTACAGATGTGGGCACCCTCCTGAAAGGCCCCATAAGCTTATTTCTACCAGCTTAGGTTAAAAACTTCCCCAAGGCACAAATCCTTCCTTGTCTTTGGACAGTTCTGCTGCCACAATCAAGTGAGTTAGACAAAGATTCAGGAAAAGGACCACTTGGAGTTCCTGTTTCCCCAAAATATCCCCCCAAGCCTCTTCACCCCCTTTTCTGGGGAGGCTTGAAAATAATATACCAACCAAATAGATAAACAAGGTGAGCACAGACCAGACCCTTTTAGGACACTAAAAACCAATCAGGTTATTAAAAGCAGAACTTTATTATAAAGAAAAAAGTAAAAGAAGCACCTCTGTAAAATCAGGATGGAAGGTAATTTTACAGGGTTGTGGTGGGGCAGCGACTCACTGGCGTGGTGCCTCCTGCTGGTTGTCCAGGGAATTAGCTCTTTCCAGCCCCGGAGCGCCCTCTGCCAGCAGATGTCTCGCCTGCCACTGGTCCCCGTGTCCCTCCTGGACCCCGGTGCTCTTTACCCAGGGGTTCTGCCCACTGCAGCAACCCACAATCTGGGTCTCCCTATTCAGGGGAACCCCCAATCTCCACATCCGTCACTCCGGCTGGTAGACCTCATAAGTAACAGGGTCATCTTGGCGGATGATTTCATAGGGGCCTTGCCACCAGGCTAGCAGTTTGGACTCCTCAGAGGGGAGCAACACAAGGACCCAGTCCCCGGGTTCAAAGATCCGTGCTTGGGCTCCCTAGTTGTAAGTTCGGGCTTGGGCCCCCTGGGCAGCCTACAGATTTTCCTTCTCTAGGTCCCTGGTTCGTGTCAGGTTCTCATGCAGTAACAGGACGTATTGAAGGAGCTCCTGGGTTGGGGATGGGGTCTGCTCCCAGGTTTCCTGCATCAGGTCTAGCAGCCCCCACAGCTGGATCCCATAAAGCAGCTCGAATGGGAGAATTGGATAGAATGGCTCCCGAATCGCAAGCAGCAAAGGTGGAAGGAGTCGGTCCCAATGGCGCAACTCCTCCAGGGGGAACTTCCGTAACACCCCCTGGAGGGTCCAATTGAACCTCTTGATGAGGCCATTTGTCTGAGGGTGGTAAACTGAGGTTCACAATTTTCGGATCCCTAGGAGACTGCACACTTCACGAAGCAGCCAGGAGGTGAAATTCGTTCCCTAGTCAGTTAGGATCTCACTAGGTAAGCCTACCCAAGCAAAGATTTTTAGAAGCTTGGCAGCAATGCTCTGTGCAGTGGTGGACCACAAGGGGACAGCCTCGGGGAAGCTGGCATAGACCATGACTACCAGGATGTAGCGGTAGCCAGCCACACTCTTCATAAGGGGTCCTTAGCAGGTCCATGGCAACCCTTTCAAATGGTGTCCCCATCACCGACAAGGACACCAGGGGGGCCTTTGGGATTCCTGTGGGCACTGCCTGCTGGCAATCTGGGCTGGAGGCACAAAAGTTCTTAATGTCCTGGTACACCCCCCGCCAGAAGAACCTGGACAAAATCCAGGCTATGGTCTTTTCTTGGCCCAAATGGCCAGCGGCCTGGAAGTCGTGGGCCATCCTCAACACTGCCCATCGGTGACAATGGGGTACAACCAGCTGGGTTCGAGGCTTGTGGGTGCAAGGGTCCTGGGAAACCTCGTAGAGGCATTCACCATCCAGTTTGAAGCGTGGCCACTGGGTTGTGCACCATGGGCCCGTAGTGACTCCTTTGACATAAACCAACTGTGATGTGCCCTACTCAAGGTGGGGTCCGTTCTCTGGTCTCGGCTGAAGTTCACCTCCCTACAAACAGGAGGGTCTTTATCTTCCGGCTGGGTCAGAACGACGTCTTGAGGGTTGGTAAGCCTTCGCTCCTGCGTGTCCGGAGGGTTCCCTGGGAGGCTCCCTTCAGGCCCTTCATAGTCATCCTCAAGGGGGTCCCCCTTGAAGGCCAGCTGGTCTGGAGCAGTCATAGATCATAGAATCTCAGGGTTGGAAGGGACCTCTGGAGGTCATCTAGTCCAACCCGCTGCTCAAAGCAGGTCCAATCCCCAATTTTTGCCCCAGATCCCTAAATGGCCCCCTCAAGGATTGAACTCACAACCCTGGGTTTAGCAGGCCAATGCTCAAACCACTGAGCTATCCCTCCCGGTCTGTAAGGTCGCAACATGTAGGACCTGGCTGAATTCTGGCCAGTCCCACCCGAGGATGATGGGGGATGGGAACTTCAGGGCGACCCCCACAGTCATCAGCCAGGTTATCCTATCTATCATTAGGGATAGTTGAGCGCTTGGATACGCTTTCACATCCGCATGGATGCAGCGAAGTCGGATTGGGCCATGGATCAGGTCATTATCCGGGAAGAGGCACTTCCGCACCACAGTTTATCTGCAGCTGGCGTCCACCAGAGCATCCATCATCCTCCCATCAAGGCTGGCAGGGGTTGGGGTACTGGCAGGCGCAGGTTTCTCTGGCATAAACTTTGCCAAAGGAGCAGTCCATGGCGGGGCACTGCCTCTGGAGGTGTCCAAAACAGCCAGAACTAAAACAAGGCCCAATCTCAGCTGGTTCTTCTTCAAGTGGAGACCCGGTGGGTGGTCGTGGAACCCCCATCCCTAGGACAGTGCATCTCATGCCTTCCAATCGGCGGAGTCTCCTTCTGTTCCCTTCCCTCAGATGTATCATCTAGTCCACTCTCCACATTAGTACCTGTGGAGAGAACATGAAAACGGTTGCTTACCTGTATCTGCGTTGCTGGTACATGAGTGCTCCCCTTTCTTCTTCTGGAGTTCACGTGCTGCCAAATTTCTTCACCGTCCTTCTGTCCCCACTGTGCAGCCTGCTCTGAATCTTCAGAACATTGTGTCCGTAGAATCATATCCTGACGTCTGTCCAGGAAATCTTCAGTTTCTCTTACGCAACGCAGGGTCGATACTTGTTTCTCCAGACCTTGAACCTTCTCTTCCAATATGGAGACCAGCTTGCACTTTGTACAGACAAAGTCGCTTCTGTCCTGTGGAAGAAAGACAAACATGGCACATCCAGTGCAGGTCACAACAGCTGAACACTCCCCATCCATATTACCTTCCTTCTACGAGCTTCCTCAGGAGTTGTAGTAACTACTCAGAGAAGCCGGCAAGATGTAATCCTCAGTGGGCTGTCCCCAGGCAAACTCCCTCTATAAGTCTCTCTGCTGTTCGCCGCTCAGCTGGTTCTCAGCTGACTGGCTTTTTATAACACTTTTTATAATCACTAATTATGAAGTCCCAATGACAAAATACAACCACACAAATTATTCCAAACTATCTGAATTTATTGACTGCATATCTGAAGAAAAAAGAGAACAGTTTACATCACTCATCCCAGAAGGACACCTCTTGGCCTGCACGGCCCTTCAGGAATCTTTGGATTCTGCTGATACGGCAGCTAAGGCCATCACTACTGCCATTGTAGTGCACCGAGCCTCCTGGCTTCACTTGTCGAGGTGAAGGGAGGTGCAATCCACAGTAGAGGACCTCCCCCTAGAGGGTCCGAAACGTCACAGGTAAGACCGACAAATCCCTCCACTCACTAATGGATTCGAGAGCCACTCTCAGATCTCTTGGCATATACACACCTGCAACGAAACGTAAACAGGGTATGTATTCCACCTCTCAATGTCCTAAACAGGCTCCCTATATGCAGACCCAGAGACAATACAATCCTTAGTGGCACAGACAAAGGCCACCCAAACATAGAACAAATTCTTCTCAACCCACCACACCACAACGACCTATCCCTAAACATCAAATTTGAAGGTTTGGTCGAGGGCTTGGCAGACCTCCCCCATTTACCAGCGCTGACACCACTCTCCATCAACCATCCATTATACAGGTCATCTAATACCATTCTACCCAATATGGCAAAAACCATCACTTCTGACAAATGGGTACTGGAAATAATCAAAACAGGATACTCCATCCAGTTCTTCTCCATCCCCCCTACCCACCATCCCTCCCCATCCCTTCTCAGGGACCCCTCTCACAAGCTCCTCCTGAGACAGGAAGTAGAGTACCTTCTACAACTCAGTGAAGTAGAACCAGTGCTGCTACAACAAAGAGGGAAAGGGTTCTATTCCCTTTATTTTTTAACCCAGTAAAAGTCTGGGGGATGGAGACCTATTCTCAGTCTCAGGAACCTAAACAAATTTGTCAAAACACAATGATTCTGGGTGGTTACTTTAGCAACAATCATTCCAGCTCTGGAACAAGGGGATTGATTTGCAGCCCTCCCTGCCTGCAATATACTTATTTTCGTGTCACCATTCATCCAGCACACAGACGATTCCTCCGATTTGTCCTTGGGCAGGATAACTATCAATACACGGTACTGCCCTTTGGCCTTTCCATAGCTCCCCCAGTGTTTTCCAAAGTTCTGATAGTGGCAGCAGCCCACCTATGCAAGCAAGGGGTAATAATATACCAATATTTAGACAATTGCCTCCTCAAGGCTCCCACTCGGAAAGAAGTCGTCGACTCCACACAAAAGACAATGTCATGCTTCACAAACCTTGGCCTGCAAATAAACCTTCAAAAGTCAACATTAACACTGTTCAAGAACTGGAATTCATTGGGGCCCATCTAAACTTGCTAGAAGTGAAAGCCTCTTTACCATTTCACAGATTCGTCACCCTAGTGAGCCTGATCAATACCACAGTGAGCAGTCCAGAAACATCTGCCAAGATTTGCATTTGATTACTGGGACACATGTCAGCGACTGCTTATGTTGTCCGACAAGCCAGACTGAGCATGTGTTGCCTGCAGGGGTGGCTCAGGACGGTGTACCTCCCACACAAACACAGTCTGAAAAAACTTTTAAACATGCCAGCAAAAGTCAAAAGACTCCCTGCAGTGGTGGAACCGCTCGCACAATGTGTGTGCAGGTATCCCTTTTCTACAGACTCCCCCGAACTGATAATCACAATAGACACCTCCCTACTGGGGTGGGGTGCCCACTTAGACAATCTGACCATCCAGGGGAGATGGTTTTCTTCGGAATCAACACTGCACATAAATGTTCTGGAACTGTGAGCAGTTCGCAATGCTTACACGTGTTTCCTGCCTCTGATCAAAAACAAGGCAATAGAGATCATGATGGACAATGTGGCCTGCATGTTCCACATAAACTAACAAGGAGGAGCAAGTCATACTCCCTGTGTACGGTGACCATAATGCTGTGGACATGGTGTATACAACACATCTCCATATCAACTGCTGTTAGATGTTTGGCTGCGTGTGTGTGTTCTTTGTGTGCTGTCCCAGCACTGCGCAGATACTTGGCACAGCAGACCTCAGTTGAACTGCCCAATGACCACAAGATCCGTTAAGGTATGAAGGTGCCTGGCCAGGTTAATTGTCGACGAAGCAAGATAATAGCACCTGTCAGACTCTACGAGGATACTAAGACATGTATGTCTGTGACAAGGGATGCAGCTCAGTGAATGGTGGGACTTTCCGTTCCCCCCTAGGCTGGCCAAAAGGTTAAGGCAAGGTATTCCAACATTTATAAACTGAGACAAATAATCTGGGATAAAGAATTTACGTATCACCTTACATGTTTCATGAGATATTTGTTACCTCCCCTTGTACTTTCCCCCTGATGTTTCAGACAAAACATTCCTATTAGCTACCTGTCTTTGTACTTTGTGCATCCGATGAAGTGAGCTGTAGCTCACGAAAGCTTATGCTTAAATAAATTTGTTAGTCTGTAAGGTGCCACAAGTCCTCCTTTTCTTTTTGCGGATACAGACTAACACTAAACTGAAACCAGTTACAACACAGAATACAAAGTGTACAGTGCTCCCTTTATATTTATTTTTATTACAAATATTTGCACTGTAAAAAACAAAAGAAATAGTATTTTTCAATTCACCTCATACAGTACTGTAGTGCAATCTCTTTATCGTGACATTTGAACTTACAAATGTTTATGTTTAAAAAAAAAACTGCATTAAAAAATAAAACAATGTAAATCTTTAGAGCCTACAAGTCCACTCAGTCCTACTTCAGCCAATTGCTCATACAAACAAGTTTGGTTACAATTTGCAGGAGATAATGGTGCCCGCTTCTTGTGTACAATGTTACCTGAAAGTGAGAACAGGCGTTCGCATGGCAGTGTTGTAGATGGGGTCACAAGATACTTACGAGCCAGATACACTAATGATTCGTATGTCCCTTCATCTTCAACCACCATTTCAGGGGACATGTGTCCATGCTGATGACAGGTTCTGCTCAATAACGATTAAAAGCAGAGCGGACCGATGCATGTTCATTTTAATCATCTGAGTCTGAAGCCACCAGCAGAAGGTTGATTTTCTTTTTTGGTGGTTCGGGTTTTGTAGTTTCCACATCGGAGTGTTCCTCTTTTAAGACTTCTGAAATCATGCTCCACACCTCGTCCCTCTCAGATTTTGGAAGGCACTTCGGATTCTTAAATCTTGGGTGGAGTGCTGTAGCTATCTTTAGAAATCTCACGTTGGTACCTTCTTTGCGTTTTGTCAAATCTGCTGTGAAAGTGTTCTTAAAACGAACATGTGCTGGGTCATCATCTGAGACTGCTATAACAAGAAATATACGCAGAATGCGGGTAAAACAGCAGGAGACATACAATTCTCCCTCCAAGGAGTACAGTCACAAATTTAAGTGATGCATTCTTTTTTTAACTAGCATCATCAGCATGAAAGCATGGCCAAAGCATGAAAGGGGTGTGATAAATGAAGGTGGGGGGTAGCTCCTTTTTATGGATACCCAGCCAGCCAGTAGCTATAAAATCCCTCTTAGTAGCTGTTCTCTAATTACTCTAACTGTAAAGGGTTAAAAAGTCTCACTGCTATGCATAGGTAAAAGGAAGTGAGTGGGTAACTGGCCAAAAGAGCCAATGGGAAGGCTAGAACTTTTTAAAATTGAAAAAAGACTCCCCTTTTGTCTGTCTGTCTGTTGTTCTCCTGGGGAGAGGCAGACAGGGCAACAGCTATGCTGTAACAAGCTTAGGCCAGATATGGAAAAATCATCAGTATCATGCCTAGAAACTACTCATTTAAAATCCCAGACATGTAAGTAGATCAGGAAATGTCTAGGAAGACACGATTAGGTTTATCCCTTGTATTTTGTTATGGCTTGTGAATTCTTCTGTGCTAACCCCAGGTGGTTTTGTTTTTTTTTTTGCTTGTAACCTTTAAGCTGGACCTCAAGAAAGCTATTCTTGGTGCTTAATTCTTGTAGTTGCTCTTTTAAAATCTAGCAATAGCCTGAGTTCCCAGATATATTTTATTTCTTTTTTTATTAATAAAATTTATCTTTTATAAGAACAGAATTGGATTTTTGTGTCTTAAGAGGTTTGTACACATGTTGTTTAATTAGCTGGTGGCAACAGATAATTTCCTTTTTTTTTTTCTTTCTCAGCTCTTCACTGGGGGAGGGCAGCGGGGATGAAAGGGCTTGAGGAAGAAAGGAATTCCTCAGTGCGCCTTCCTGGGCTCTCAAAGGGGTTCTGCACTTGGGTGGTGGCAACATCTACCAATCCAAGGTCAGAGAAAAGCTGTAACCTTGGGAGTTTAATACAAGTCTGGAGTGGCCAGTATTAATTTTTAGAATCCTTGCAGGCCCCCACCTTCTGCACTCGAAGTGCCAGAGTGGGGAATTAGCCTTGACAAGAGGCATACAAATGTTTAGCATTTCTGGCACGTAAATACCTTGCAATGCCAGCTACAAAAGTGCCATGTGAACTCCTGTTCTCACTTTCAGATGACATTGTAAATAAGAAGCAGGCAGCAGTATCTCCCATTAATGTAAACAAACTTGTTTGTCTTAGCGATTGGCTGAACAAGAAGTAGGACTGAGTGGACTTGTAGCCTCTAAAGTTTTACACTGTTTTGTTTTTGAGAGCAGTTATGTAACAAAAAAAAATCTACATTTGTAAGTTGCACTTTCACAATAAAAAGATTGCACTACAGTACTTGTATGAGGTGAATTGAAAAATACTATTTCTTTTATCATTTTTACAGTGCAAATATTTGTAATCAAAATAATAATATAAAGTGAGCACCTTACACTTTGTATTTTGTGTTGTAATCGAAATCAATATATTTGAAAATGTAGAAAAACATCCAAAATATTTAATAAATTTCAATTGGTATTCAATTGTGTAATAGTGCGATTGTGATTAATTTTTAATCACAATTTTTTTTTTGTTAATTGCGTGAGTTAACTGCGATTAATCAACAGCCCTAGCTTGCACCAATAAAGAAAAAACTGCAAGATGGTTTATCTGCAGCCACTGTATGGTTGCCTGGGTGGCATGAGGGAATGTGTTGATGCCATTGCCCTGGTGAACACTCCACCACTGACATTGCTAGTCTGAACCTTTGTGTGCCTGTGCAATAAACATGTAATAACTCATGTTGTTTGTCACAAGTTGTCTCTGTGATAATATAACATGTTTTTATTACATAGGGAGATTTACTGTGAACACAGCAGAATGGTCAGCCACAGGTCTTACCAAAATTTTTGTTATATGGATGGGAAAGAGCCAAAGATAGAGGACTTTTGGGGGGAGACGGGGGATGGCGGGAGAGGGGTCGCACAATGAGGATGGGTGGTAGGCAAGCCATGGATTGGTTGTGTGAGAAAATCTGTATTTTACTAGCCTTGAGGAGTCAGGAGGGAAAGAGTGGGCAGACAGATGACTACTTCCTGATCTTTGGGCAGAGTGATATGCTGTTCCAAAGACATGTGGTGCAATGGTTTGGAACTTGCAGTGCAAGTACCTTGATCGCTGAAGGAAAATAAATGTGTGTTCTGATGGGGTTGCCAGTGTGTGTATTCTGGATGATTCCTGGATCATGAGGCTGGATAAGTTCACAAGAGAGCAAGGCGTACACCATGGCATGGGGTTACTGACTACAGGCTGATTTGGCTCAGTATGCAAATTATGGGACATGCTATGTACAACTGCCTAAATGACTGCTAACTCCTCCCTATTTAAAAACATTTCCTGTTTAAAAAACTAGGAAATTCAATGGAAAAATAACTATGTTAATACAAAGTTAAAATTGCTTAATGGCATGTTGTCTCCCTGCAGAACATTGATCCAAGCAAAACTCAAACTTGTGAAAACCAGGAAATGCAGAGTTTACTCTGCCAACCCCCCATTTCACCTCCTTGTACAGCCCACAAGATTCCGTCTAACACTGTTAAAGGACCAAAAAGCGGAGGGGGGAAGGTTGGTCATGCCACCTTCCCTCCATACTCCTGGTGGTGGCAGTAGTCAATGGTAATTCTTTGTATACGTTCCAGGTTCAGGTGTGTTAGGTGTACCTACAGTAAACAGTGGAGGCAGTAGTTGGCCTGCTTGGTAAAGGTTTGTTTGTGCTATGAGGATGTGTGGATTACTTGAGGCGGGGGGAGGGATAGCTCAGTGGTTTGAGCATTGACCTGCTGAACCCAGGCGTTGTGAGTTCAATCCTTGAGGGGGCCATTTAGGGATCGGGGCAAAAATTGGGGATTGGTCCTGCTTTGAGCAGGGGGTTGGAGGTCCCTTCCAACCCTGATATTCTGTGTTTTGCGCCCACTGCGTGTGAGCAAAGAGAAGAGCTGCATGTGTGTCTTCAGTAACTACTATTACTCCTGGGGGAATTCTGCGCTACTGCATGCATGCATAATTAATGAGCCACATATATTTTAAATTCTTTGCACAGCAAAAAGCTTCTGCTGAAATGTTGTTGCAGTTCTGCCTTTTGCCCATCAGAGGGTGCTGTGCCACAAGAACAGCAGCAGCTCCCAACAGAAAATAGCTTCTGCAGCCTTTTGCCCAACAGAGGGTGCTGCGGCGCTAGAACACAGCAGCAGCTCCCTGCCAGCTAGGGAAGAGAAAGAGCCTGCAGTGCCTTCTTTGCAGCACCTGTCAGGCCAAGTCAGGAGACGGGGGCTATGGGGAGACAGACAGCATGGGGCTGCTGAGGGGTCAGACAGGGCTCCTAAGGACTAGTGGGGGAGGACAGACTGGGGCAGAGACTGAATGGGAGTGGAGGCACAGGGTCACAGGGGAGGGAGGTGCAGGGCCACATGGTGATGCGGGAGGGGGTGAAGAGCTACATAGGGACGGAGGGTGGTTGAGTGGGGCCACAGAGACACATGGGGATGGGGGAGGGGATACAGACCCACATAGGGACAGGGAGAGGGGGTGCAGGGCCACATAGGGATGGGAGAAGTGGGTGTCTGAGTGGGGGAGGAAGGACACAAGGGGGTGCTGGAACACATGGGGACAAGGGCAGATGTGCTGACTGAATGGGCGTGGCTACAATACAGAAGGGTCAGCCAGGGTCTGCATGGGTGAAGCTCCCTAACAATCCCTCCCTGCACCCCAAAAAAACCCGTTCCATACTTTTCCCACCCATACCCAACAACCCTCCAAGTTCACACCCAGGCTCCTTTCCAGCAATTTACTTCCCTCTCCCTTGGCTCCTCCGTTACCTCTGACTCCCCCAAGCCTTTACACTGCTTCTGAAGGGTGCAGGAAATATGGTTCTGTATTGTAGTTTAAAATTGTTAGATTTTTAGATTAGATTATTAAATTATTATTGTAGTTTAGAATTATTACTCAGAGTTCAGTATTAAGATGCCTATTAAGGAATGTATTTGTCAAAAAACATTTTCTGAATCTTTTTTGTTGTATGTATTGTTACAGACATACGTGCTGACAGGTATTTTGAAATAAATGACCAAAAATAATTGAAACTGGTGTGATTATATTATGTTATTTTGACAAATAAAATATGCAGAATTTTGCAAAATTTTAAAAAGTGCACAGAATATTTTATTTTTTATTGCAGAATTCCCCCAGGAGTACTACTATGCAGCATTTCGTTATAGAATTGTGTACATGATATAATTAGCAGGGCAGAGGGGTTTCATTAGAAAGGCTATTGTCAGTAATAAACTGAGGTACCAGAGCAGTCTATGCATTTATTGTCTGCATGTACTCCAGGTAAAGTGAGTGTGGTCATTGTCAAGTGTAGCTGTCCTTAATGGTAGATGCAGTGTTTTTGTATCTGTGTTGATCCCAGGATGTTAGAGAGACAAAGTGAGTAAGGTAATACATTTTATTCCACAGAAGTTGGTCCAGTAAAAGATATTACCTCACCCACCTTGTCTCTCTGAATGGTGGAGGCAGTAGTTAGCTCTGCTTGGTAGAGGTGTGTTTGGGAAATCTGTGTGATGGAGCTGTCATGATATGATCAGATGTATGTTTTTCACCCTTTAATGTGTGTGAGGAAAGGGAAAAGGTGCATGTGGTATGCCTCATTTCTATGGAGAATTTGTGTACGCTATGTCTGTAGCTGGGTATGAGGCTTTCATTAGAATAGGTACCGTCAGCAGTAAGGTGGAATATGACAGGATTCCAAAAGTTTAATGATAGTTAAGTGATGGTGTATGTAGAGATGGTATCTTGTGAGCAAATGTAAGGGAATTTTAAGAAGTTGTGAAGTGGTTCTTAAATCTGTACATGTTACATTCTTTCTGGGGACTATGTTAAGTACGAGTCTATGCTTTTTTGTCCTTTAATAGTGTAAGATGGAATCCTATGGGTGAGAGTGAATGGGTTGTAAAAGGAGGTGAACTGTGGGCTTGGAAGAGTAAGGTATGTGTGTTCATAGATTCCAAGGCCAGCTGGTACCATGGTGATCATCTAGTCTGACCTCCTGTATAACACAGGCAAGAGAACTTCCCAAAATAATTCCTAGAGCAGATCTTCTAGAAAAACAGCCAATCTAGATTTAAAAATTGTGAAGTCACCCCTTAACCTTTTCTTTATTAAGCTAAATAGATTGATCTCCTTGAGTCTCTCACTATAACTGTTTTTTCTAATCCTTTAATGCTTCCTGTGGCTCTTCTCAGAGCCCTCTCCAATTTATCAACATCCTTATTGAATGGTGGGCAACAGAACTTAATACATTATTCCATCAGCGGCCGTACCAGTGTCAAATAACCTTTTGGCCATAGCATCACACTGGGAGCTCATGCTCAGCTGATTATCCACCATGACCCCCAAATCTTTTTCAGAGCCACTGCTTCCCAGGGTAGATTCCCCATTCTATAAGTACAGCCTATATTCTTTATTCCTAGATGTATACATTTACATTTTGCTATATTAAAACACATATTGTTTTCTTGTGCCCAGTTTACCAAGTGATACAGATCACTCTGTCAGTGGCCTGTACTCTTCATTATTTACCACTCCCCCAATTTTTGTGTCATCTGCAAATGACAGTAATGATTTTCTATTTTCTTCCAAGTTTTAAATAAAAATGTTAAATAGAGAAGGGCCAAGAACCGATCCCTGCGGGACCCCACTAGAAAAACACCTGTTTGGTGATTATTCTCCACTTACAATTAGATTTTGAGATACATCAGTTAGCCAGCTTTTAATCCATTTAATATGTGCCATGTTAATTTGATATATTTCTAGGTTTTTAGTCAAAATATCATACGGTACCAACTCAGTGCCTTACAGAAGTCTAAGGATATTACATCAACACTATTACCTTTATCAAACAAACTTATAATTACCAAAAAAGATTTCAAATTAGTTTGACAGGATCTATTTTCCATAAACCCATGCTGAATAGCATTAATTATATTACCCTCCTTTAATTCTTTATTAATCAAATCCCATACCAGCTGCTCCATTATTGTGCCTGGGATCAATGTGAGACTGACTGGCCTCAGTCATCCCATTGACCTTTTCAAACATTGGCACAATATTAGCTTTCTTCCAGTCTTCTGGAGCTTTTTCAGTGTTCTTATTGAAAATCAACATTAATGAGGCATATTGGCACACTGCTGAACAAGGGCAGAGTTAAGGTTGCACGGACAACTTTAGCTCTGCATTTCCTGGTTTTCAGAAGTTTAAGTTCTTCTTTGAGTGCATTCCACAATAGGTGTGCTTGCTCGCCACGTGCACCGGTGCTGGAAGTTTTTCCCCTAGCGACCCTTGGAGTGGCACCACCATGGCGCGGTATAAGGGGCGCTACACTCTCTCCCCACTCTCAGTTCCTTCTTGCTGCCAGTGAAGGTGCTTCAGAACTGCTGTGCTCCAGCTCTCTGCTGTAGCTTTCCCTGTTTGGATTGTCATTTAGTTCATAGATAGTTAGTACCTGTAGTTTAAAAAAAAAAAAAAGTTAGAGTTATATAGATAGAGAAGTGCGCCCGGGTCGTGTCGGGGCATGCCCCACGCCATGGGCTTTAAGTCGTGCGACACTTGTAAACGGCCTATGCTCATGAGTGATCCACTCACTAGCTACTTGGAGAAACCAACCTCAGCAACCACTGCAAAATTTGCAGATCATTTAAGCCTCGGACTAAGGAGGAGTGGGACGTACGACTCCAAGCCATATTGATGGAGTCGGCCTGGACCCTGACACCGCTACGCCGTTCCGAGTCGGCACCAAGCACTGCAGCATCAGTGCATGGCAACCCATCGGTGCCTTCCACCAGCTGGTACCTCTCCCCATCCATGGGACACTCTATGAAGACAAAGAAGAGATCTTCTACATCAAGGCACCGGGGCAAGGCTGGGGGTGAGACTAGACCCGCGTTGGGCATCTCTCTATTCCCCTCGACCTTGTGGCCTCCGACTCAAGTAGAGCGGAGTAGCCCAGCCCACTCCGAGACGCCCTCTGCGGACTCCAGTGGCCACATATGGGTGCCCTCTATGCCGGTGGCCCTGCAGGCGGCTCGATACGTAATGTCTCTCCCGGTACCGACTGCACGGACCCCAGCGGCTCCCAGTTCCAGAGGCAAGCCAGCACTTGGACTGCCACAGTCACCACCCGGGCGATACTGCTCACGGTCGAGGGAAGGTTCCTGACACCGTTCTCCGCAGAGTGACCACCCTGCTCACAGCCCGCACCAGTCCCCGTCAATCCCACTAGATTGTCTGGCTGGGTGCTGAGCAGAAGGGATTTGAGGCACCTCTCTGCATCGAGAGAGTGCAGTCCTCGAGGTCAGAGCATGGCCCACTGGGACTGGGACTGACGGCACCAGAGGTTGCTGACTCCAAGAAGCCACCGTAGCCCCTCACGGTACTGATGTCAATGCCGCTCATGCTCTTCGTCCCAGTTGAGGTCCCCAACAGGGCACTGCTCCCACAGCCCCAGGCATAGATCGCCAGCAACCGGCTGTCGCGGATCGGCCCGACAGAGCTGTTCGTGGAGCAGCCATTACAGACGGTACTCCTGCTCCTCTACACCGGACTCAAGGTCTCAAGCCTGGCACCGCTCACAATGCTGTTACTCGTCCCCATCCTGGGATAGCAGTCGCTTCATGGTAGGACAGGAACACTACCAGTTTACTGTCCTCCCATTTGGCCTCTTGATGGCACCCAGAGCGTTCACAAAGTGTATGTCTCTGGTGGCAACCTACCTCAGTCATCGGGGGGTCCAGATCTTCCCCTACCTCAACGACTGGCTGGTCAAAGGCAGCTCCAGATCACAGGTACAGGACCATGTAACACTCCTCCTATCCACATGCACCATGCTGGGGCTGCTGGTAAACAACACCAAATCCATGTTTGTACTGGTACAACTAATAGAGTTCATTGGCGCGATCCTTGACACGACATCGACCAGAGCTTCCCTCCCGCCAGACAGGTTCGAAACCTTGAAGGAGCTCATCAGGGTGATCACAAGGTTTCCCATGACAACTGCCAGGGCGTGCCTCCAACTCCTGGGTCACATGTTGGCATGCACGTACCTGGTATATCATGCCAGACTCAGGATGCGGGCCCTTCAGCTCTGCCTGACCTCGATGTTCTCTCAGTCCAGAGACAGGCTGGACAAAGTCCTCACTGTACCCAAGACCGTACTAGCCTCCCCGTACATACTCCAAGGGGTCCCGTTCAGGAGCTGTCCCCCAACTATAGAATTGGTGTCCGATGCATCGGACTTGGGGTGGGGAGCCCATGTGGTAAACCTCCAGACCCAAGGCCTGTGGTACACGCAGGAACTAGCCCTGCATATAAACGTCAAAGAACTCAGGGCGGTCCATCTGGCCTGCGTGACCTTTCGCTTGTGCCTTACGGGCAAGGTAGTCAGAGTTCTAATGGACAACAAGAACTCGAGGTCCTACATCAACAGGCAAGGTGGGGCCCGCTTCTCAGCCCTCTGCCAGGAAGCCCTCCGGCAGTGGGACTTCTGCATAGCCCACAATATCAACTTGGAAGCCCACCACTTACAGGGCATCCGGAACTCTTGGGCAGATCGCCTGAGTCGGGACTTCTCCTCCCAAAATGAATGGTCGTTGCACCTGGAGTTGGCGCACATGATCCTCCAATCGTGGGGCACTCCCCAAGTGGACCTCTTCGCAACCAGACAAGTGCCGGTGCCCTCGGTTCGGCTCCAGGAAGGGCCTGGGAAAGGGGGCAATTTCCGACGGCTTCCTTCTGTCCTAGTCGGGTCAGCTTCTATATACTTTTTCCCCAATTCCGCTGATCAGCAAGGTCCTGGAAAAAGTAGACAGACAGGGCTCGCGTCCTCATGATCGCCCCGGCATGGCCCAGGCAGCACTGGTATGGGACTCTTACAAGCCTGTCCATTGCCCCCCCCCGTGGCTGCTGCCAACCCGCCCGACCTTCTCTCTCGGGACCAAGGTTGCCTCCACCTCACAACATGGTTGCTCAATGGCTAGGCCACGAGGAGGGGACCTGCTCCGAGGGTGTCCAGCGAGTCCTCCTGGAATGCAGGAGGCCCTCCATGCATCAGGCCTACCTGGCAAAATGGTCAAGGTTCTCCTGGTGGGCCGCTGATCACAACGTCTCTCCAGTGACTGCTCGCTCTAGCATATACTGGATTACCTCCTTTATCTCAGAGGCCAAGGCCTAGTGCCCTCATCCATCAAAGTGCATCTGGCAGCCATATTGGCCTTCCAGTCCAGGGCCACACAGTGTTTTCTCACGCCATGACCGGCCAATTCCTTAAGGGCTTGGATCACCTCTTTCCTTACATTAGACCCCCGGTCCCACAGTGGGACCTGAACTTGGTTCTGGCTAGGCTGACAAGGCCTCCATTTGAGCCACTTGCTATATGCTCCTGGTCCTACCTTTCTGGAAAGTAGCCTTTCTTGTGGCAATCTTATCTTCTAGGAGGTTCTCAGAGCTCCACGCCCTGACCTCCAAACCCCTGTACATGGTATTTCATAAAGATAAGGTCCAGCTCTGCCCACACCCTTCGTTCCTCCCTAAGTTGGTCTCCGCCTATCATATGAGCCAGGACATTTTCTTTCCGGTGCTCTGTCCCAAGCCCCATGCTACTAGTGAGGAGTGCCATCTCCACATGCTAGATGTGAGACGGGCCCTGGCTTTTTACATGGAATGAACAAAATCATTCAGGGAGTCTTCACAGTTGTGAACGTATGAAGGTTTAGCTGATCTCCACTCAGCGTCTCTCCAGCTGGATCACTTCATGAATCTGTACTTGTTATGACCTGGTGGGAGTTCCCCTACCACCGACTGTGAGAGCACACTCGACAAGGGCGCAAGCCTCGTCGGCCGCCTTTCTGGCTCACGTCCCTATTCAGGACATTTGTAGGGCTGCTACTTGGTCATCGGTCCACGTGTTCACCTCACATTATGCAATCATCTCCCAGACGAGGGAGGACGCCGGGTTCGGCAGGGCAGTGCTCCGTCCCGAGTTTCTGTGAACTCCTACCCACCTCCAACAGATATAGCTTGGAATCATCTATTGTGGAATGCACATGAGCAATCACTCGAAGAAGAAAAGACAGTTACCTTTTCCGTAACTGGTGTTCTTCGAGATATGTTGCTCATGTCCATTCCACATCCCACCCTCCTTCCCCACCGTCGGAGTTGTCTGGCAAGAAGGAACTGCAGGTGGGTGGAGCATGCAGTACCCCTTATACCACGCCATGGTGGCGCCACTCCAGGGGCTGCTAGGGCTGCTCCCCTACGGGTACTGCTAGGGGAAAAATTTGCGGCACCGGTGCATGTGGCAAGCACACACACCTATTGTGGAATGGACATGAGCAACCCAACTTGAAGAACACCAGTTACGAAAAGGTAACTGTCTTTTTTCCTCAGCTCACCATTCTGCAAGGGGATGACATCCTACCAAGCAGCCGTAACTCTGCATTAATGTATTTTGTCATTGAATGTAGATATTTGTCCTGGTGGGTCTTATGCTAGGCCTTGCTCCCATCTTATCTAGTTGTTTAGATGCTAACCAGGTTATAAATACTGCCAACTTTCAGTTGGGTAAAGTTGTTAAGAACTCAGTACTCAGCACTAAGACCTGCTCTGGATGAGTTGCACTGGTTCAGTGCACCTAAGTGACTACCCCACTGCTGTTGCATGACAAATGGTTTGTCCAACCCCGCTGGCCTCTTGAGTTTTCAGACTACGCAGGGGATAAGCACTGTTAGGATATAGATATTCAGGCCTGTCTGTAAAGGCCTATACTCTAAGAATTTAGGGGTATTCTTATTACTTAGCTAGTTATAGAGGTATAAAAGAAAGAATCAAAATCACTGTCTGCCGGTGTAAGGGCCTTCTCTTACTGTGACAGTCTGAGGCCCTGTTCTTAGGCTAAGGCCTTTGGCTAAGCAGCAGAGGCAGCCATAAGCTAGGAAGCGAACGGTCACATCCTTACATTCCAAACTAGTCACATTGAAATAAGGTGCTATTGGGCTGGTAGGAATACAATCCTGTCCTGATAATGCCTATCATCTCCAGAGAAAGGGGAGTGCCAGGAAGATGTAAAAGGAAACTTAGTTTGATAGCTTCCTGTCTGGCAAGAACTCACTTGTCAATAGCTGGGATGTGAAATCCTCATTTCTGTGTTCTGTCACTGTAGTCCCCATTTCCCTATTGTTTGTCTGTATAATCTCTGTCTGGTTCTGTGATTGTTTCTGTCTGCTGTATAATTAATTTTGCTGGGTGTAAACTAATTAAGGTGCTGGGATATAATTGGTTAAATAATCATGTTACAATAAGAAAAGGAGTACTTGTGGCACCTTAGAGACTAACCAATTTATTTGAGCATAAGCTTTCGTGAGCTACAACTCACTTCATTGGATGCATACTGTGGAAAATACAAAAGATGTTTTTATACACACAAACCATGAAAAAATGGGTGATTATCACTACAAAAGGTTTTCTCTCCCCCCACCCCACTCTCCTGCTGGTAATAGCTTATGTAAAGTGATCACTCTCCTTACAATGTGTATGATAATCAAAGTGGGCCATTTCCAGCACAAATCCAGGTCCCCCCCCCCCCCCCAACAAACCCACTCTCCTGTTGGTAATAGCTTATCTAAAGTGATCACTCTCCTTACAGTGTGTATGATAATCAAGGTGGGCCATTTCCAGCACAAATCCAGGGTTTAACAAGAACGTCTGAGGAGGGGGAGTAGGAAAAAACAAGGGGAAATAGGTTACCTTGCATAATGACTTAGCCACTCCCAGTCTCTATTCAAGCCTAAGTTAATTGTATCCAATTTGCAAATGAATTTCAATTCAGCAGTCTCTCGCTGGAGTCTGGATTTGAAGTTTTTCTGTTGTAATATCGCAACTTTCATGTCTGTAATCGCGTGACCAGAGAGATTGAAGTGTTCTCCGACTGGTTTATGAATGTTATAATTCTTGACATCTGATTTGTGTCCATTTATTCTTTTACGTAGAGACTGTCCAGTTTGACCAATGTACATGGCAGAGGGGCATTGCTGGCACATGATGGCATATATCACATTGGTAGATGTGCAGGTGAACGAGCCTCTGAGAGTGTGGCTGATGTTATTAGGCCCTGTGATGGTGTCCCCTGAATAGATATGTGGGCACAGTTGGCAACGGGCTTTGTTGCAAGGATAGGTTCCTGCGTTAGTGGTTCTGTTGCGTGGTCTGTGGTTGCTGGTGAGTATTCGCTTCAGGCTGGGGGGCTGTCTGTAAGCAAGGACTGGCCTGTCTCCCAAGATTTGTGAGAGTGTTGAGTCATCCTTCAGGATAGGTTGTAGATCCTTGATAATGCGTTGGAAGGGTTTTAGTTGGGGGCTGAAGGTGACGGCTAGTGGCGTTCTGTTATTATCTTTGTTAGACCTGTCCTGTAGTAGGTGACTTCTGGGAACTCTTCTGGCTCTATCAATCTGTTTCTTCACTTCTGCAGGTGGGTATTGTAGTTGTAAGAATGCTTGATAGAGATCTTGTAGGTGTTTGTCTCTGTCTGAGGGGTTGGAGTAAATGCAGTTGTATCGCAGAGCTTGGCTGTAGACAATGGATCGTGTGGTGTGGTCAGGGTGAAAGCTGGAGGCATGTAGGTAGGAATAGCGGTCAGTAGGTTTCTGGTATAGGGTGGTGTTTATGTGACCATCGTTTATTAGCACTGTAGTGTCCAGGAAGTGGATCTCTTGTGTGGACTGGACCAGGCTGAGGTTGATGGTGGGATGGAAATTGTTGAAATCATGGTGGAATTCCTCAAGGGCTTCTTTTCCATGGGTCCAGATGATGAAGATGTCATCAATATAGCGCAAGTAGAGTAGGGGCGTTAGGGGACGAGAGCTGAGGAAGCGTTGTTCTAAGTCAGCCATAAAAATGTTGGCATACTGTGGGGCCATGCGGGTACCCATAGCAGTGCCGCTGATTTGAAGGTATACGTTGTCCCCAAATGTAAAATAGTTATGGGTAAGGACAAAGTCACAAAGTTCAGCCACCAGATTAGCCGTGACATTATCGGGGATAGTGTTCCTGATGGCTTGTAGTCCATCTTTGTGTGGAATGTTGGTGTAGAGGGCTTCTACATCCATAGTGGCCAGGATGGTGTTATCAGGAAGATCACCGATGGATTGTAGTTTCCTCAGGAAGTCAGTGGTATCTTGAAGGTAGCTGGGAGTGCTGGTAGCGTAGGGCCTGAGGAGGGAGTCTACATAGCCAGACAATCCTGCTGTCAGGGTGCCAATGCCTGAGATGATGGGGCGCCCAGGATTTCCAGGTTTATGGATCTTGGGTAGTAGATAGAATATCCCAGGTCAGGGTTCCAGGGGTGTGTCTGTGCAGATTTGATCTTGTGCTTTTTCAGGGAATTTCTTGAGCAAATGCTGTAGTTTCTTTTGGTAACTCTCAGAGTAACATGGCTGTTACTCTGAAACATGTTACAATATGTTAGGATTAGTTAGTTAAATTTCAGTAAAATGATTGGTTAAGGTATAGCTAAGCAGAACTCAGGTTTTACTATATAGTCTGCAGTCAATCAGGAAGAAAGCAGGGGAATGGGGGTGGGGGAATTGGAATCATGTTTTGCTAAGGGGGAGGAAATTGGAATCATGTTTTGCTAAAGGGGGGAATGGGAACAGGGACACAGGTGTAAGGCTCTGTGGTGTCAGAGCTGGGAAGGGGGACACTAAGGAAGGAAATTGGAATCATTGCTTGCTGGAAGTTCACCCCAATAAACATCAAATTGTTTGCACCTTTGGACTTTGGGTATTGTTGCTCTCTGTTCATGCGAGAAGGACCAGGGAAGTGAGCGGGTGAAGGAATAAGCCCCTAACAAGCACCCCAACCAGATGCACAAACAGCTGCCCATAAGTCTTTAATGGGCTCTTGGCTCTTTTCTCTCCAGGCAGACATTTCCGGTTTTCTTCCAAGTGATGATGGCTCAGCTGGAGAATTCAGTGAGAAGCATTCCTGCTGGGAAACCATCGGACTCAAGGGAGGTAGGCCAGCAAACACATCTGAGATCTCCAGCAGGGATTTACAAAACACAAGCCAGGAAACTGCAGGAAAATGCTACAGTAGTAGTGTCTTAAGAATGATGTCCTGGCAGGTAGCCGAAACACAGACACACAAAATAACCTTTTGAGTATGGCAGTCTACCAAACTGCTTAATAGCTAGCTGGTACCCTGGCCAAATTCCCCGTTAACCCAGCAACAAAGAATGTAGGCCATACTTACAGGGTGGGGGACTATATACTGGGAAGCAGTGACTCTGAAAAGGATTTAGGGATAATCAGTTGAACATGAGGTCCACTGTGAGCTAATGTGATCCTAGGATGCAGAAATAGGGGAATCGTGAATAGGAGTAGAGAGGTTATTTTATCTTTCTCTTTGGTATTGGTGCAAACCATTGCTGGAATAATGCATCCTGTTCTGGTACCCACAGTTCAATAATGTTGTTGATAAATTAGAGAGGGTTCAGAGAAGAGTCACAAGAATGATTAAAGGGTTAGAAAACCTGCCTTATAGTGGTAGACTCAAGGAGCTCAATATATTTAATGTAACAAAGAGAAGGCTAAGGGGTGACTGCATTACAATCCATAAGTATGACAATGGGAAACAAATATTTAATAATGGGCTCTTCAGTCAGTCAGAAAAAGGTATAACACAGTCCAATGGCTGGAAGTTGAAACTAGACAAATTTAGGCTTGAAATAAGGCATAAATTTTTAAGAGTGAGAGTAATTAACCATGGAATTTATATCTAGATTGACTGTTTTTCTGAAATATCTGCTCTAGGAATTATTTTGGGGCAGTTCTCTGGCCTGTGTTATACAGGAGGTCAGACTGGATAATCACAGTGTCCCTTCTGGCCTCGGAATCTTTGAAAACATGCATTGCCAGAAAACAGGACTAAACTTAGTAAAATTAAGTGGAATAGGTAGGTCCTGCACCCATCTAGGAGTAAGAAGGAATTTTTGAATAGGGAGCATATGTTGGGATCAAGTAGGTGGATTGTACATGATTAATTCCCAGTCATTTTATGGGCCTGGGCACTGGTGGAGCTTGCTTCTTTCCAGACATTGTCTTCTGTGTTTTCATGGGCAACAAACTTATCTAGTAGTTTTAGCAAATGATGTGGGGGGGGGGGGGGTTGTGTTTTGTGTCTGAACGGCCACGTGGCTGAATGTGTGGCTGTGGATTCTGCTCGTGAGCGGGAAAGTGGTTTCTCCCCGGCTGTTTCCAGGGTGAATAGAAAGATACATTTATCAGATGGAGAGAGTATAAATCTGGCAGGTGAGGAAAGCTGGAATGGCTACTGAATGATTTTGACTTTCATGGGTAAATGTTTGTGGAGTCTTTTAAGATGTAGGATCTCAAACACTGTTTCTCAAACATGTCCCTTCCCCTTTGCACAGCAGTGATGCCTCAGGCTCTGGCAGGATCTGGGCTCTTTACCCTCTGTCTGCAGGCACAGTGCATACTGTAGTAGCACCCAGTAATATGAAGGGAAATGCAATGGCTCTGTGTGGACAACAGGACTGGATTACTGTGTTGTCACTCCCCAGGTACAGCTAGAGAAGCTGCTGCACTGGAACATGGCGGTGCGGGATTTCCATATCCTTGTTAACTTGGTCAAGGTGAGCACATTCATCTTTCCTTCCTTTCACCTTCCCAGCAGAGTCCCACCCATCCATGCCTGAGCATGCAAGGAAAACAATGTGACTTACACTATGTTGGAGAAATGGTCTGTGATCGTGTAATCAGAGCCAACTGCAGTGTGTACTCATGGGGTGGCACATTCAACCTTCACTTTGGCACATCCTCACTCTTGTAGCCTTAGCATTCTAGTAGCATAGTTTTTTGTATGGACAAATAATACAGACAAAGAAAGGAGGAAGCAGAGAGGCCCTGGAGAAGGACAGGAACACAGGAATTATCCAACTGTATCTGACTCTTCGTCCACTCAGTGCAGTCTCCTGTCTCGGACAGAGACCAGTGTTAGCTACTTCAGAGGCAGATCTAGAAACCTGCAGTAGGCAATTCTAGGATAACCTGACTCCAGGGACATTTCCTGCTAATTGTCACAGTTTAGGAGAACTGCATTCCTCCTCCATGGTCCAGCAAGGGCAACCATTTTTAGGCTCCTGGCTCCTCAACTGTCACCTTTCTTGGGCTGAGACCCACATCTCTCTCCATCCTGACTAGGGCTTTTCAGGCTGCACAGATCCCTGCCTACACTGTGAATTCCCCAGCAAGCCAGACTGTCTAAACCGGACAGTGTCTGCACTTTGCTTTCTCCTCAGAGGCTATAAACCAGGGGTGGGCAAACTTTTTGGCCTGAGGACCACATCTGGGTGGGGAAATAGCATGCAGGGCCATGAATGTAGGGCTGGGGTAGGGGGTTGGGGTGAGGGAGGGGCTGCGGTGTGCAGGAAGGGGCTGAGGGTAAGGGGTTGGGGCACAGGAGGGGTGTGGGGTGTATGAGGGGGCTCAGGGCACGGGGTTGGGGTGCAGAAGGGGGTGCGGAGTGCGGGAGGGGGCTCAGGGCAGGGTGTTGGGGTGCAGGAGGGGTTCAGGGTGCGGGCTCCAGCCCAGCGCTGCTTACCTTGAGTGGCTCCGGGGTCGCAGCGGCACGCAGCAGGGCTAAGGCAGGCTCCTTGCCTGCCCTGGTCCCGCGCTGCTCCCCTACCGGAAGCGGCCGGCACTACGTACCTGCGGCCTCTGGGGGAGCGGGGGGCAGAGGGCTCCATGCGCTGCCGTCGCCTGCGGGTACCTCCCCCGAAGCTCCCATTGGCCGCGGTTCCCCATTCCTGGCCAATGTGAGCTGTGGGGGGTGGTGCCTGCAAGTGAGGGCAGCATGCAGAGCCCTCTTCCTCCCCTCCGCCCCCCACCAGGGGTGTCATAAATATAAAGGGAAGGGTAAACCCCTTTAAAATCCCTCCTGGCCAGAGGAAAAATCCTCTCACCTGTAAAGGGTTAAGAAGCTAAAGGTAACCTCGCTGGCACCTGACCAAAATGACCAATGAGGAGACAAGATACTTTCAAAAGCTGGGAGGAGGGAGAGAAACAAAGGGTCTGTGTCTGTTGGTATGCTGCTTTTGCCGGGGATAGAACAGGAATGGAGTCTTAGAACTTTTAGTAAGTAATCTAGCTAGGTATGCGTTAGATTATGATTTCTTTAAATGGCTGAGAAAAGAATTGTGCTGAATAGAATGACTCTTTCTGTCTGTGTGTCTTTTTTGTAACTTAAGGTTTTGCCTAGAGGGATTCTCTGTGTTTTGAATCTAATTACCCTGTAAGGTATCTACCATCCTGATTTTACAGAGATGATTTCTTTACTTCTATTTACTTCTATTTCTATTAAAAGTCTTCTTGTAAGAAAACTGAATGCTTTTTCATTGTTCTCAGATCCAAGGGTTTGGGTCTGTGGTCACCTATGCAAATTGGTGAGGATTTTTACCAAACCTTTCCCAGGAAGTGGGGTGCAAGGGTTGGGAGGATTCTGGGGGGAAAGACGTGTCCAAACTACGTTTCCCAGTAAACCCAGTTAGTGTTTGGTGGTGGCAGTGGATATTCCAAGGACAAAGGATAAAATTAATTTGAACCTTGGGGAAGTTTTAACCTAAGCTGGTAAAAGTAAGCTAGGAGGTTTTCATGCAGGTCCCCACATCTGTACCCTAGAGTTCAGAGTGGGGGAGGAACCTTGACACGGGGCTGCAGGGATGTGGTGCTGGCTGCTTCCGGGAGTGGCGCGGGGCCAGGGCAGACAGGGAGCCTGCCTTAGCTGAGCAGCGTCACAGCGGTGGCAATCCCGCAGGCCAGATTCAAAGCTCTGACAAGCTGGATTCGGCCTGTGGTACGTAGTTTGCCCACCCCTGCTATAAACAGTGTAGTTGCCCGCAGTTATAAGTTACCACCCAGTTCTTTCTAAACAAGCAAATTTATTCTTAAAGTGAAAGCATTAGAGAGAAAACAAAATCCTTCCAACCCTTCTGTGACACTTTCTTAGGGTGTCCACTGTGTAGATCACTGTGCTACCCACCAATTTCAGGAAGAGAGAGACTTGCTGGTGTTAAACTATGTACCAGTTCACCACCCAGATAAATTCAGGACTTTGCCAGCCCTCACTTTGCCTTACACAACACTTTGTGTACCCCAGTCCCCAAACTCCTGAGAAGCGTCCCTCTGTAGTATCCAACCCCAGTCACTGGACATGCTCAGTAATTACCAGGTAAGTTGTCCCCAAAGAGACAGTGAACACACAGCTAGAAGGTTACAATTCAGAATCAGGTCCTTTAGAGCAACACAGCACTGTAATCAATTTATGGTGAAAACAAATATAAATTTATTCACAAAGAACAGATTCAAGTAAGTATTGAGTAAGAATAATGTAAACAGAAATAGTTATAAATAAAATAAGAGAATGACATGCTTTCTGGAGACTAAAACTTACCAAGTTACAACCTTGACTAAAGCATTTTCTCACCCACAAAGTCTTTCTACAGAGCTTGCTGGTTTTCAGTCAATCCAGGATCCATTCCTTCATGAATCATCTCACTCCTACAAGGGTGGTCCACAGTGAAATGGATAATAGGGTCTTGTCTTTGCACCCCCTGTTATAGTCCAGTAGACTTTTGAAAGGCATTCCTGTAGTTTGTTCTCCAGTGTGGTGGCGGCATCTTGAGTTCACATCCCCCCACAACCTGTTTTTCCTGTTGACTTTACATGAAAATGTAGCTTCCGTTCTTTTTGCACACAGTGCTTAATTTTAGGGCTGTCAATTAATCACAGTTAACTCAGAAAAATTAATCACGATTAATTGCACTGTTAAATAATAGAATAACAGTTGAAATCTACTACATATTTTGGATGTTTTTCTACATTTTTATATATATTGTATTCTGTTTTGTAATTGAAATCAAAGTTTATATTTTTTTATTACAAATATTTGCACTGTAAAAATGATAAACAAAAGAAATAGTAAAAAGAAAAGGAGTACTTGTGGCACCTTAGAGACTAACCAATTTATTTGAGCATAAGCTTTTGTGAGCTACGGCTCACTTCATTGGATGCATTCAGTGGAAAATACAGTGAGAAGATTTATATACACACAGAACATGAAAAAATGAGTGTTATCATACACACTGTAAGGAGAGTGATCACTTAAGATGAGCTTTTACCAGCAGGAGAGCAGGGGGGTGGGGGAAAGAAAACCTTTTGTAGTGATAATCAAGGTGGGCCAATTCCAGCAGTTAACAAGAACGTCTGAGGAACAGTGGGGGGGAATAAACATGGGGAAATTGTTTTACTTTGTGTAATGACTCATCCACTCCCAGTCTCTATTCAAGCCTGAGTTAATTGTATCCAGTTTGCAAATTAATTCCCATTCAGCAGTCTCTCGTTGGAGTCTGTTTTTGAAGTCTTTTTGTTGTAATATTGCGACTTTTAGGTCAGAGATCGAGTGACCAGAGAGATTGAAGTGTTCTCCGACAGGTTTATGAACGTTTCAGAGTAACAGCCATGTTAGTCTGTATTCGTAAAAAGAAAAGGAGTACTTGTGGCACCTTAGAGACTAACCAGTTTATTTGAGCATGAGCTTTCGTGAGCTACAGCTCACTTCATCGGATGCATAGCATATCGAGTTTCCACGATATGCTATGCATCCGATGAAGTGAGCTGTAGCTCACGAAAGCTCATGCTCAAATAAACTGGTTAGTCTCTAAGGTGCCACAAGTACTCCTTTTCTTTTTATGAACGTTATAATTCTTGACATCTGATTTGTGTCCATTTATTCTTTTACGTAGAGACTGTCCAGTTTGACCAATGTACATGGCAGAGGGGCATTGCTGGCACATGATGGCATATATCACATTGGCAGATGTGCAGGTGAAACAGCCTCTGATGGTGTGGCTGATGTGATTAGGCCCTATGATGGTGTCCCCTGAATAGACATGTGGACACAGTTGGCAACGGGCTTTGTTGCAAGGATAGGTTCTTGAGTTAATGGTTCTGTGGTGTGGTGTGTTGTTGCACTGACTTTCTGAGGAAACTACAATCCATCGGTGATCTTCCTGAAAACACCATCCTGGCCACTATGGATGTAGAAGCCCTCTACACCAACATTCCACACAAAGATGGACTACAAGCCATCAGGAACAGTATCCCCGATAATGTCACGGCAAACCTGGTGGCTGAACTTTGTGACTTTGTCCTCACCCATAACTATTTCACATTTGGGGACAATGTATACCTTCAAATCAGCGGCACTGCTATGGGTACCCGCATGGCTCCACAGTATACCAACATTTTTATGGCTGACTTAGAACAACGCTTCCTCAGCTCTCGTCCCCTAACGCCCCTACTCTACTTGCGCTATATTAATGATATCTTCATCATCTGGACCCATGGAAAAGAAGCCCTTGAGGAATTCCACCATGATTTCAACAATTTCCATCCCACCATCAACCTCAGCCTGGACCAGTCCACACAAGAGATCCACTTCCTGGACACTACGGTGCTAATAAGCAATGGTCACATAAACAGCATCCTATACCGGAAACCTACTGACCGCTATTCCTACCTACATGCCTCCAGCTTTCACCCAGACCACACCACATGATCCATTGTCTACAGCCAAGCTCTACGATACAGCCGCATTTGCTCCAATCCCTCAGACAGAGACAAACACCTACAAGATCTCTATCAAGCATTCTTACAACTACAATACCCACCTGCTGAAGTGAAGAACAGATTGACAGAGCCAGAAGAGTACCCAGAAGTCACCTACTACAGGACAGGCCCAACAAAGAAAGTAACAGAATGCCACTAGCCATCACCCTCAGCCCCCAACTAAAACCACTCCAACGCATCATCAAGGATCTACAACCTATCCTGAAGGACGATCCCTCACTCTCACGGATCTTGGGAGACAGGCCAGTCCTCGCTTACAGACAGCCCCCCAACCTGAAGCAAATACTCACCAGCAATCACAGACCACACAACAAAAACACTAACCCAGGAACCTATCCTTGCAACAAAGCCCATTGCCAACTCTGTCCACATATCTATTCAGGGGACACCATCATAGGACCTAATCACATCAGCCACACCATCAGAGGCTGTTTCACCTGCACATCTGCCAATGTGATATATGCCATCATGTGCCAGCAATACCCCTCTGCCATGTACATTGGCCAAACCGGACAGTCTCTACGCAAAAGAATAAATGGACACAAATCAGACGTCAAGAATTATAACATTCAAAAACCAGTCGGAGAACACTTCAACCTCCCTGGTCACTCAATTACAGACCTAAAAGTTGCAATCCTTTAAAAAAAAAAAAAAAAACTTCAAAAACAGACTCCAACAAGAAACTGCAAATCTGGAATTAATTTGGAAACTGGACACCATTAATTTAGGCTTGAATAAAGACTGGGAGTGGATGGGTCATTACACAAAGTAAAAACTATTTCCCCATGCTAATTTTTCCCCTACTGTTACTCATACCTTCTTGTCAACTGTTTGAAGTGGGCCATCCTGATTATCACTACAAAAGTTTTTTTTTCTCCTGCTGATAATAGCCCACCTTAATTGATTAGTATCATTAGAGTTGGTATGGCAACACCCATTTTTTCATGTTCTCTGTATATATATATATATATATGTATATATCTTCCAACTGTATTTTCCACTGCAGGCATCTGATGAAGTGGGCTTTAGCCCACGAAAGCTTATGCCCTAATAAATTTGTTAGTCTCTAAGGTGCCACAAGTACTCCTCGTTCTTTTTACTGATACAGACTAACACGGCTGCTACTCTGAAACATAGTACACTTAGTAGTTCTGCAATTTCTTATTTGAGTTCTTTCACAACTCTTGGGTGAATACCATCTGTTCCTGGTGATTTATTACTGTTTAACTTTCAATTTGTTCCAAAACCTCCTCTTTTGACACCTCCATCTGGGATGGTTCCTCAGATTTGTCACCTAAAAAAGAATGACTCAAGTGTGGGAACCTCCCTCTCATCCTCTGCCGTGAAGACTAATGCAAAGAATTCATGTAGCTTTTCTGCAAAGGCCTTATCTTCCTTGAGTGCTCCTTTATCACCTCAATCGTCTAGTGGCCCCACTGACTGTTTGACCGGCTTCCTGCTTCTGATGTACTTAACAGATGTCATGTCATTCATGGTGTCTAGAAACTTTACCTCTGTATCCTGTCTTGAGGTGACATAGTCAGTATACCTTTTCAGTCTCTCTGCATATGTGAATTCTTTCCATACCCCCAACCATTCTTGTTGCCTGTCTGTGAACCCCATTCTGCTATCTCTGTTCTGAGATGGGGTGACCAGAACTAGCATCCCAGAGGAAGATATACTCTTGGTTTATAGAAGTGTGGTGTTATATTTTCTGTGTGAGTGTTCGCTCACTTTGTAGCTAGTGTGAGCTGAGCACATTGCACACCCCAGAAGCTCCTTGCTTTCCTCCATTCACCCCACAAGCTCCTGTGTGCCAACCTCCCATCCCATCCCTTCTATTACAGACGTTACATGCAACTCCCCCTAATTTCCCTCCTGCCAAGAGTTCTGTGTGCCCCATATTTCCCACTCATCCCATGTCAGAGGTTTGTTGCTCCCCATTCCTTTCTTCAACAGTTCCACATTCTTCCTCATGCCAGATGCCGTGTGTTCACTCTCATTCCCTCCATGTCCTCCATTTCTTCCTTGGCAGGCACTCAGTGTTTTCCCCTTTCCCCCATACCAGGGTTCCCCAGTCTCCCTCTCTACCAGAGATTCTGTCTTCTCCCATTCCCCCTCCTCCATATGAGGATCCCCCATTCTCTCCCCCATGCCAGGGGCTGTGTGTGCACGCTCCCAGTCCCCTCACATCTCCTTCCTCACCAACACTGTTATTTGCCTGGGAGATAAAATTGTCGGTGTATCAACATGTTGAATTGTACTGGGAGGGTGAGTAAGGATATTGGTGTTAGTGCGTACCATCAACTAGTTGTTTGATAGCCAATTGAAGCTGTGGCTGTGCTAAACAGATGTCAAGGGCTTGGTGTGTTCCTCCATTTTTCCCCTTATAGTTTTCCCTCAAATCAGTAGGGTTCTGGTCATTGACTCCTAAAACGTTCCCTGGAATTTTGAGCCAATTTATCGTTCAAAAGTTATTGTGTTCTAGGCAGAAAGACACAGAAATGCCGTTGAGTTTACAACCTTTGCAAGCTTGCCAGTCATTCTCTGTCCCATTCCTTCTGCATTCCAACATGTTGTTTGATTTTTGATTGCAGTTGCACATTGAGCAGAATGGATGCAGTTAATTTAGAACCCCGCAAGGTATATGAATAGTTTAAAATTATTCCTTCCCAAGAGCATTTCTTTGCACTTATCAATACTGAATTTTATATGTTGTTCTGTTGCCCAGTCCCCTAGCTGGGTTAGGTCTCAGGACTGGAGAAAACTCTGAGGAACTGCAGACTTGCCTAAATAATTTTGTCATCTGCCAATGTCACCACCTCCCTACTCCCCTCCTTTTGTAGATTAGTAAACATCCCTCTTAGCACCGTACCTTGGTACTCCAGATGTTAACCTTTTCACCATGATGAAAACTGACCACTGAAACTTTTTGTTTCCTAGCCAGTTTCTGAGCCTTGGACAGCACTTTTCATCCAATGATGATTTCTTTTCTTTAGGCTTGGTTCCAATATCATTCTCTCTTCCTCTTTTCTGTCACACTGATGTACCCCCTACACACCCACCGTACCTTGCACACCCCACTGTTTTCTATCCACATGAATATGCATCCGGCTCCCCACACTATTCACACAAGACCTCCCCTGCCCCACGCTTAGATCTGGGAATGGGTTCCAGCTGAGCCTGGCTTCCCAGTGTTACCCCTAACACTGGGGATACCATCAGCTAAGTGCTAGTTCTTACCTGTTTGCTCTTGTTCTCACTGTTCCTTCCCCCTGAACTGGCTCTCTCGTTCTCTCCGAGCAGGTGTTTGACAGCAGGCCTGTGCTCAGCATCTGCCTGAAGGTAAGTGAGAACTCAAGATTGCAGAGAATGGCAGCCTGATTGTGGGCTTTCAGGAATTGTTCCCTCGGTGGGGTGGGGAGCGGTTACAGAGTTCCTCTTCTCTATTAGGTCAGGCAGCAGATCTGCCTCTATCTCATGCCCAAGTGCATCGGCTCTTGGACTCTGCCTTCATTCGTGCCCAGAATGCCTAACAGCGTGACTCCATTGGAGCTCCACTGCTGGTACTTCCCCAGCCTCTGCTGCCTATGGAATCCTACACATAACACAACAAGTACAGCGAGGGCTCACAGAACAGCTGCAGGCAGCTTTCACACTGAGCCCAGAAGGCAGCAGTGTGTCCCCCTACATGGCCCTCCCCTTTCCAGCTGGGACCTCACAGACTGGCTGCTTCATTGCTGTGTACTTATTATTATTGTTTCATTTTATATTCCTAGTGATATGGTATAGTCCCTGTGCATGCCAGGAACTTTAATCACTAGCAAAAGGAAATGTCCCTGCCTCTAAAGCTACCAGACTTGTTTGCAATTGGATTCTAGTGAGACTCCTCATAGGATATGGAGATCCAAATCTAGCCCTTAAGCAGGAGAGATCTGTGATGGACCTTTAGAAGAGAATGCCCTAAAAGAGAGGAGGAACCTTTCCCTGTTTACCTGAACTCCTTGCTAATGTGGAATTGCCCTTGGCTCATTCAAAGAGGAATTTAAAGTTTGGTTGGTGGAATAGCCAAATGCAATAAGAAAAAGTGTGTGATGTGTTTACTTATCATCTTTCTGCATTCACAGTATGGCCGCCTCTTTGTGGAAGCCTTCTTGAAGCTTGCCATGCCTCTCTTGGATTACAGCTTTAAAAAGCACAGGGTAAGAATTTCAGAGGCGCAGAGACTTGCCTGAAATCCATTTGGAAGCTGAAGTAAGAGCAGAATGCAGCAGCTGGCTTCTTGAGTGTATTGCAGTAGTCCAGTCTTGAGAGGACAAAAGCATGGATCATACTTACATAGTCTACATCCAAAAATAATGGTTGCAGCCTCCTAGCCAATGCAGATTTGAGAAAAGCCATCTTCATCACTTCAGCTGTGCAGTCATCTAAATATAACTGGGATTAAAGCAAGCCTCTCATTTGTGAACTTTGGTTACAAGTGATGGATATATACACTCAATAGGCAGGTTTGAGATGACTTATGTCATGTCCTCCAGCGCACCAGATCAAACAGCGGGCTAGAAGACATGCATGCAAGCTGGTGAGTAGCCAGTGAAATGAACAGGGTAGCAGAGTGCTGTTGGTAGGTCAGTAGGTGGCAGTCTGTGCCAGGTGGAGTTTTTCAGTGCCTGATTTCATTCTCAGGTACCAAGCACTACAATATTAGAAGCTGGAGGTCACAAATCTCATGGTATGGATCTCTGTCTCTTGGCCTATGTCTGCTAGAGTGGAAAGTAATCATAGAATCATAGAATATCAGGGTTGGAAGGCACCTCAGGAGGTCATCTAGTCCAACCTCCTGCTCAAAGCAGGGCCAATCCCCAACTAAATCATCCCAGCCAGGGCTTTGTCAAGCCTGACCTTAAAAATATCTAAGGAAGGAGATTCCACCACCTCCCTAGGTAAAGCATTCCAGTGTTTCACCACCCTCCTAGTGAAAAAGTTTTTCCTAATATCTAACCTAAACCTCCCCCACTGCAACTTGAGACCATTACTCCTTGTTCTGTCATCTGCCACCACTGAGAAAAGCCAAGCTCCATCCTCTTTGGAACCCCCTTTCAGGTAATTGAAAGCAGCTATCAAATCCCCCCCTCATTCTTCTCTTCCGCAGACTAAACAATCCCAGTTCTCTCAGCCTCTCCTCATAAGTCATGTGTTCCAGTCCCCTAATCATTTTTGTTGCCCTCCGCTGGACTCTTTCCAATTTTTTCCACATCCTTCTTGTAGTGTGGGGCCCAAAACTGGACACAGTACTCCAGATGAGGCCTCACCAATGTCGAATAGAGGGGAACGATCACGTCCCTCGATCTGCTGGCAATGCCCCTACATATACATTCCAAAATGCCATTGGCCTTCTTGGCAACAACGGCACGCTGTTGACGCACATCCAGCTTCTCATCCACTGTAACCCCTACGTCCTTTTCTGCCCAACTGCTGCCGAGCCATTCGGTCCCTAGTCTGTAGCAGTGCATGGGATTCTTCCGTCCTAAGTGCGGGACTCTGCACTTGTCCTTGTTGAACTCGTCAGATTTCTTTTTGGCTCAATCCTCTAATTTGTCTAGGTCCCTCTGTATCTTATCCCTACCCTCCAGCGTTTCTACCTCTCCTCCCAGTTTAGTGTCATCTGCATACTTGCTGAGGGTGCAGTCCACACCATCCTCCAGATCATTTATGAAGATATTGAAGAAAACCGGCCCCAGGACTGACCCTTGGGGCACTCCACTTGATATCGGCTGCCAACTAGACATGGAGCCATTGATCACTACCCGTTGAGCCGGACAATCTAGCCAACTTTCTATCCACCTTATTAGTCCATTCATCCAGCCCATACTTCTTTAACTTGCTGGCAAGAATACTGTGGAAGACCGTGTCAAAAGCTTTGCTAAAGTCAAGGAACAACAAGTCCACCACTTTCTCCTGATCCACAGAGCCAGTTATCTTGTCATAGAAGGCAATTAGATTAGTCAGGCATGACTTGCCCTTGGTGAATCCATGCTGACTGTTTCTGATCACTTTCCTCTCGTGTAAGTGCTTCAGGATTGATTCCTTGAGGACCTGCTCCATGATTTTTCGAGGGACTGAGGTGAGGCTGACTGGCCTGTAGTTCCTAGGATCCTCCTCCTTCCCTTTTTTAAAGATGGGCACTACATTAGCCTTTTTCCAGTCGTCCGGGACTTCCCCCGATCGCCATGAGTTTTCAAAGATAATGGCCAATGGCTCTGCAATCACATCCGCCAACTCCTTTAGCACTCTCGGATGCAGCGCATCTGGCCCCATGGACTTGTGCTCGTCCAGCTTTTCTAAATAGTCCCGAACCACTTCTTTCTCCACAGAGGGCTGTTCACCTCCTCCCCATGCTGTGCTGCCCAGTGCAGCAGTCTGGGAGCTGACCTTGTTCGTGAAGACAGAGGCAAAAAAAGCATTGAGTACATTAGCTTTTTCCACATCCTCTGTCACTAGGTTGCCTCCCTCATTCAGTAAGGGGCCCACACTTTCCTTGACTTTCTTCTTGTTGCTAACGTACCTGAAGAAACCCTTCTTGTTACTCTTAACATATCCAGGCCAGGCCTTTTTTCACACACACAGAATCCTCTGGCTGGAAACTGATTGCTGGGACACCACATGCGCAGAGCACGGGAACAGCTGGAGCTTGTTGTTTTGGTGCCAAAACACTGCCTAATAGTGGAGCCACAACCAGCACTTCCTCAATCAGCCCTGGCTGGCTCCTTCTGTACCACATCAAGCAGCACCACTAAGCAGCTCTGCTGTAGGAGATCATTAGGCCGCTGACCTTACGGTGCTGGCAGCAGTCCTCCTACCTGCTGCTGCTCCTCTCTCTTGCCTCCATCCCCAGACTTTGACCGTGAGGTTTAGTGGTGTGGCTGATGCCCTAAAACCATTGGGTCGTACCCAGTGTGGCAGAGGGTTGGCCACCCCTTGCTGGAGATTCTTGCTGAACTAGGAGGGTGTCTCAGAGTAGTTGAGAGTTTGGCTGAAAATGACTTGTTCACATATTGCGGTCTGCAACATGACTGTCTGGCCCACTGGAAAAAGTATGTTGACAGTTCCATAGTTGCCTAGAATTTGAGGCTTTCGAGGTATCATGACTGGGGCTGAGATGCAGCCCAAATGCATATAAAAAATCATTTGGGCGCCAAAACATTGATGTTTCCAGGGGCTTCTGTGACCACGCTGAATGTGGTGTCTGACCTGCCAGTCTCTGAGCAGTCTTTGGAAGGAGGGAGCATGTTTGTGGTAAGTGCTAACAAACCAGACTCATCTGACATCAGCCTGAATGTGCCTGATTAAACGCTTCTCCTGGAGTATGCTTCCCAGGCTGCAGAGAACTAGGTAGCTCTGCCCCCTTGCTTCTGGAGGCAGGAGCGTGCTTTCTCTTGCTCTGTCCTGGGCTGCCATCTCTGAGACCCCCACCCCTTTGAAGAGCTCAAGCCCCAGAGCACTTGGACAGTGTGAGTGTGCTCAAATGCCAGCTTTGAAGATCTTTAGGCACAGTCCTCACTAGAGTCTCTAGACAGGCCCCAAATTGCTGCTTGTGGCCACCCAAACTTTTGAAGATGTTGGTCTCCGTCTCTCAGCTTGGTGGGGGCATTACAGACCACATGTTGTTGCTGCCTGGGCTGCAATATGGGGCTGGCTGCTCTATGACTGCTATCACATTTCAGCCAGTAGGTAAAGCTGCTTGTGAAAAGTTGATTTCCCCGGCCCCAAGGCACTTTGACCCTATAGGTGCAGGGTTCTGTGCTAGAGAATAGAGAACAGATTCAGTTCAAAATGTCTGGCTTGACTTGGCTGTTTTGCAGAGCTGTGGAACAGAGTGGTGTCCATGATACATGTCTGGTGAGCACATTCTCTTGTTGGTTATGAGACTATGCAGAGTTCAGCTCCCTTATGGCTGCCATCTCTTAACTTGTTGGGTATTTTCTGTGGAGTGGGCAGAGCGTATGTCTTTATATCTCTGTAGCACTGGTAGGATGAATAGGAGAGCTGATAGTCTTGCTTCCAAGTTATCCTTTGTGATGGGTAGCAAATTCTTATGGATTTGAAAATACAGTACCAGTGACTCAGGGGGTCCTTTTCATTACAGGAAGACGTGCAGAGTTTGCTGAAAACTTTGCAGCTGAGCACCAGACAACTTCATCACATGTGTGGCCATTCAAAGGTAAGGGAGACTCTAGACTCTGTACTAGCTCTTGTATTCACAAGGCCTTACTAACCTATGTTGATTTCTCTGTGTGTCTGTCTATCACCACTACCCCCTCACATGGTGTCTCCAGGGGTCCCACACAGGACTCCTCTTCACAGGAATGTGACCAGTATAAAGCTCCTGTCATGGTTCAAGTGTCCTGGCAGCAAAGCTGCTCTGGGTTTAATAAGCATAGACGGACACCTGCAAATTGCTCTGTGCTCCCTTGCCAGCTGTCCCAGGGGATATGCTTCCCAGGTTTACTCATCTGCTTGGCCTCCTCTGTTGTCCAGGCCCATTAGTCTGGGAAAGTATGTAATTCCGTGGGCAAGTTAATGATATAAATGTAAGGGCGGGTCATTTGATTTATAAAAATCTACAGAATCATAAATTCAACGGTCTTATCCTCTGTGTCCTGGCAAGGGGGACTCACTCCCCACAACAGTCCTCCCCAGCTCCAGGTCCTCCAGTTGGTAGAAATATTGCTGATACGATGTCGTCAGAAATGGGTTGAGTTGGGTATCACTCAAAAGCCATTTCTCCCACAAACACAATAGTACCAAACATGACAAACGTAGAACAAGGCCTTTTATGATATATATGCAAGAAAAAAGTTTAAAAATCAGCGGTTGTTTAATTATACTTTAACTCAGGGATGCATGGCTTACATAAAAAAGACACTGCTCTTTGGTAATTCTAGGGAAGTTAGACTTGGCATTTAGAACTGAAAACATTTATTCATCAAAGTCGTCATCTGTGTTGTCTCCGTCTAGGGCACCACTGCTAGACATAGTCTCACACTGATCCTTGTTGGTACCGCATTCGCACATCTCGGTACATGGCAGGCCGCTGGCCAAACATTTTCAGGGTGATGAGCATCTGGTCTTTGCACACGAGCATTTGATTAGCTGAAGGATTGATTCGGGAGCGCATAGTATTTCACACACAAGTGTGATCAGTCCATCCTCCAAGACCCATCCATTCCTGACAAGGAAGGGTAGTTTTGGATGCACTCAATCATCCTGGAGCCATTTCACTCCTTGATAATTTGCCCTCTTGATAGCAGGTATAAATGCACCCCTTGTTGGTGGTAATTTTTCTCCTGTTGTCTGCTTCTTGGCAAACATCCACCAACATAGCTCTGCAAGTGTCATAATGTTGATTTTCAAATGATAAACTCAGCATATCAATGCCTCCAGTGCATTTATGACCGCGTCAGTGACTGCTTCATCCATTCTGAGCACCCTCAGAGTGAGGAGAGAGTCTATGGAGGCTGAATCCAATGCCTTCCAATATGATAATTTGGCCTTTCCAGCCAAGCTTCCAGTGGTGTCACACCCTGAAAGGGCTTGGAAACCTGGCAGTGCAGTGGCATTTAATGGTCTGAGTGATTGAAAAATGTTTCTGACAGCACCAAAGCCTGGGACTGCTCCCCATTAATACACTCCTGATAGCAAACCATCACAGCAGCATGAAGAGTACCTTTGCTATCTCCTGTATCTTCAAGGAAGTCTAAGTTATCCACAGCACAAAATATACACCTACCCTTGATGAGGTTTAGGGAAACGTTCATTCAGTTCCAAGAGGCAAAGAACACTGTTTGCAGTTGCAGTTTCCAGGCAGAGAACTTTGTAGTAGTCAGTGGAGCAGTCAAAAGCTGCTGTGCAAAAGCTGCTTGAGGAATTTGCTGCATGTTTTGGAATGAATTATTAAACCGACAGCCACTTGAAATGGTAGATTATGCATATGCCTCATGGTTGTCGTGTATGTGTTGGAAAGCTGTTTCACTCAAGCACTCATACATGAGGCTTTGCAGTAAAATAGCAGCCTTGTGCTCTGCTTGCTTACTGTCATACTTGCTGCTGCTGAAATCACTGCAACCACCAAAGCACCACTTAAAGTAGTAGTAGTACATGTCACACAATGTTATTTTTTTCAGGTTTGGCATCAGCTATGGATCCCTGAAATGTCCAGGTACTGGACAAAATGCTTTTCTGTAAAAATTTTGCAGCTGCAAACAGTGTCTTCATATTACAGTTGAGATTTCTTCCACTTTTGATAGTGCCACTTCTTTTGCAGCTTTTAAGGATATGCTCTGTGATTCATTTCAGTGGATAGGATTGCTAAAAACTATGTCCATATCCTGCTGTTCATCTTCAGTAAGTGCTTTAAGAGCCTTTCTGCTAAGCATTTGCTCCTCTTCAGTCCCATTCAAAGTTACATATTTCTCTGCTCATAGCCTCTGCTTCAGACATCACCACCACTTTCCCATCCACTAGAGCCTCTGTGAAGCAATGTATGAACTCCAGCTGAGTCTCAGTTTGCAGCAGTACAATCAATATTTGTTCTGTTGTGTTTACCTTCTGACAGAACATATTACATGCATTCTTGAGGTATCACTCAATGTGATAACCAATGTTATCAGTGTTCTCTCTAAGAGTGACTGCTTCATATAGTTTCATACCTCTCTCAAGTGTTGAAACTGTGCTTAAGGGGATGACTTCCAGCTTACTGAAGAAGAAGCAGGTGTTCTTCTCGAAATGCATGCCACAGCTGGCACTTGTCCCAGCACCTTCAACTTTTTTCTGATGGTCAATGTGCTTCCTCACCAACCTTCCAAATTCAGTTTATGGGCCCACTTCTTATAGCACGTAAGGTGCCACCAAATGTGTTTAGCCTGGTCCACCCATGGTGGTATTCTCCAAAGATTCAGCTGCTAGTTGGTACTCTTTGTCTCCGCATTGATGCCTAAAAATGATTAAGACCAAAGTAAAAACAAGGATTTTGTAATAAATTAGTTTGGGGTGTAATTAATTATGTTATGTAATGTATGTTATGTAGCTGTGTGCGTACTGTTTGGGGATGGATTCCAGTAATTTCTGGCCTGATACTGATGTCTTACCCCGTGCCTTGGTACCACTCTTGGCATAATAAACAAAGCTGATAATCAATATCACTGAACCGCTTTTTTGCTGATGATGGCAAATCAGCTTGAAGCACTCCTTCCATTGATAGTCATCTGTAACATTAAAAAAACGAATCAGGTGTCCTGTTTTGAGCATTAACTGATAACACAGACTGGTAGTCAAGGATCACAGCTTATCTTGTGAGGGCTGCATGTTTGGCATGCCTGTGTTCAACTATGCTTTCATAAAAAGGTGATTTTTTAAACATTTTCTCCAATATCTATCTATGGAATTGTTCTAGGTTTGTCATGTTTAGTACCATTGTGCTCGTGGGAGAAGGGGCTTTCAGTGATACCAGCTCGACCCATTCCCAACAACATTGTATTATCAAAATTTCAACGAACTTGAGGACCTGGAACTGGGAGCCAGGTGGGTGGGGCAGCAAGTTCCCCCTGCCATGTCACAGAGGATGGCACTATTGAAATTATGATTCTGTAGATTTTTATGAATCAAATGACACTTCCCTTACCTTTCTATCACTATCTTGCCTTGGAAAGAGATTTTAGTATATTAAGTTTGCAGACTATATTGCCTGCCACCATGAGGTTTTGCACTGGGATTCCAGGACCTAGGCTAGCTGCTTCTCCCACTCCTTCTCACTGTAGGTTTATTCATTATGCACAGCCTCCTAGGTATCCTCCAAGCTGCTGATTGTGGCAGCAGCCACCCTCAAGCACTGAAAGATCCGGATCACTCCCTAACTCAGCTATTGATCAGTTGCACATCAGCAGCGCAAGAATGTGATGGGCTGGATCACAGAAACCCCCTTGGGGCTGCCAACTGATGTGCCAAGACTACTTCTGCCCCTGCTTTCCTGCCCTGCCAGCTTGGGACTTCAGTGCCCTGCCTGGTTTGAGCCAGACCCGCTAGCTTGCTGCAAACCCAGACCCAGGTCTGAACCACATCCCCTAACAGCTGTAGGCTTAATTGAAAGCAGCTTAAGAAGTGTTCCTGTCTTTAACACTCAGATGCCCAACTCCCAGTGGGGTCCAAACCCCAAATAAATCCGTTTTACCCTGTTTAAAGCTTATACAGGACAAACTCATAAATTGTTCGCCCTCTATAACACTGATAGAGAGATATGCACAGCTGTTTGACCCCCATCCCCCAGGTATTAATACATACTCTGGGTTAATAAGTAAAAAGTGATTTTATTAAATACAGAAAGTAGGATTTAAGTGGTTCCAAGTAGTAACAGACAGAACAAAGTGAATTACCAAGTAAAATAAAATAAAACCCCCAAGTCTATGCCTAATACAGTAAGAAAACTGAATACAGAAAAAAACTTCACCCTCAGAGCCTTTCCCGTAAGCTTCCTTTTACAGACTAGTCTTCTAGTCTGGGTCCAGCAATCACTCACCCCCCTTGTAGTTACTGTCCTTTGTTCCAGTTTCTTTCAGGTATCCTTGGGGTGGAGAGGCTATCTCTTGAGCCAGCTGAAGACAAAATGGAGGGGTCTCCCAGAGGTTTAAGTAGACTTTCTCTTGCGGGTGGATACCCCTCCCTTCCCCTCTGTAGAATTCCAGCTACAAGATGGAGTTTTGGAATCACATGGGCAAGTCACATGTCCATGCATGACTCAGAACTTACAGGTAGCAGCCATGGTTCAAAAGCTACCTTGAACATCCTCATGTAGACTTCTTACGTGGATTGCAGCCTTCCAAGATCCATTGTCCATTAAGTGCTTCTTGATTGGGCACTTAACTTGCAAATTCCTTTCTAAAGAAGCTGACCAAATGCCCTACTAAGGCTATTTAAAATCAAACAAGTATACAGCCAATATTCATAACTTCGAATACAACGACACATGCATACAAATAGGATGAATATATTCAGTAGATCATAACCTTTACATAGATATGTTACATGGCATATGTAGCATAAAACATATTCCATATATATATATATATATATATATATATATATATATATATACACACACACACACATTCATAAGCATGTTTCCATAAAGCCTTATGGAGTGCACCGTCACAAAAGAGACTTCACGCTGTGGCACAAATGCATTCCCTCCTCAGGCTTTGTCACCAGTGAAGAGCAGAGTGCCAGACCCATTGCAGCAACTGGCACATCTGGGGCTTCCTTTAGTAGGGAGGAAGCGATTGTGCTCCCTACAAAGCATCATCTGTCAAAGGCTAAAGACATGAGGAGGACTACGCTCAAAGGTCCTGCAGCCACTGGGAATTCTGGCTTCCATTGTAGGACCCTGGGCATAGCAACATGCTTGACCTCTATTCTCTCCCTGCTCTCTCAACGGAGCTTGCAGGAAGGTGACTACAAGAACAGGATTGGTTTGGATGTAGCCTGCATGTTTCCTTGAGATGGTGGAATACCCCTCACTCCCTCCCCGATGGAGAGGAGTGCCCCTAGAGATCCCAGCACATGGTTATCTCTGTAGATACTAGCAGAAAAGTATGAGGAGCAGTCTTCCTGTCTCATTTGGGCCAGGGATTGTAGACAGGGTTGACAGAAATCATTATAAGAAAAGGAGTACTTGTGGCACCTTAGAGACTAATACATTTGTTAGTCTCTAAGGTGCCACAAGTACTCCTTTTTTTTTTGCGAATACAGACTAACACGGCTGCTACTCTGAAACCAGAAATCATTATGTCAGCTCTAGCCTACATTAACAAGAGGAGACACAAGAAGCAGCTCTCCAGCCAAGGAGACAAAAAAAACCTGTTCCTCTAGGCAGAATCTCACCTGCTTGCTACTTGGCATCTTGCTTAGGAGACAGGCTAGCTCAACCAGCAGGATCCTCCTGCAGGGAATGCTTCCACTTCAAGCAAGTAATTCACCTGATTTGTTCAGCGGGAGGCATCCCAGCCCTCTGTTCATTGCAGAGCTTGGCTCTCAGCTGAATCAATTCTGCAGCCATCACAGAGAGATCAAGGTAGGGCAGAGGACGTTTTTCCCACCTATAGCTGTCCCTTGTTCTCAAGTGGGGAGGGAGGCCACTCCACCTCACTACACATCAAATAGACCAATCCATGTCTTGATTTCTACCCCATGCTGCCATGCAAAGTTCCTCTGCCTATCCCAGTGCTGGCAGAGGAGCAGAGAAGGTTCAGTTGCGTCAGACTGACTGACTGCCCAGGATCTGGTACGCTGATGTTCCTGTCCCAGGAAGATCCCATTGCCCATTCCTCTGGCTGTCCCAGGGCCCCTGGCAGTTTCTGCTTGAAGGCCTGGTGCTTGGGAGGTCCATTTTAGCAGAGGAAGAAGTGTAACAGCAGAGCGGATGGCCCTAAGTGTGCCTTTCAAGACCATGTTTGCATCTCTTTGGAGGAAACTAATAACAGCATCAGCATTCTCTTCAGTTTTTCTCTTCGGTACCTGACAGTTACAAGCTTAACTCCAGCCTAGCTAAATGTTTTACCAGGGAATTTCCTTAGGTTTTTAATCCATGTGAGAATGCTTGGAGCCAGGAATCCCAGTGGAGCTGCGTGCTGTGTAGGGAGTCTTCAGAACCCTGACAGGAGAGGCCATTGAGACAGGGAGGAAGGGCACTGCCAAGGGAGAGGAACTTGGGAGGGCAGCCAGCCAGGGAGCAGGGATTTATAGCCTTGTAAATGAATTCTGGGATCTTGTGCTCCCTCTTTCTAAAGCACTCGGTGCAGAGTATGCAGCTTCCATCACTCTACCTGGTGCACGGTACATTTTAGTGAGAGGAAGTGTATGTATGGTAGACACTGGGTGACTGGGATTCCATCTGAGAGGAGACTGGCAAAACAAAAATTAGCCTTGAGCAAAGACAATAGGATGTGATTTACTCAGAAGAGTTTTATATCACTGCTGTACAGTGCTAAACTGCTAGAACAGGCCCCTGGCTGACCAGATGGGTTCCAGGAGAAACTGGGCCCTCCACAGTACTGAACAGATTAAAGGGGAATGAGTTGGATTTCTGTGTGGGAGTTACCTGTTGCCCTTGTGGGGCTGGGCAGGGATGTTTGGGCTCACTGGGCCTTTCTCCATATTGGATAGAGATTTTGGGTTGCTCAGAGAGTAATTTTGTCTCCCTCTTGCACAAAAGGCTAAAAAAAGGTTGCAAAGATTTTAAATCTTTTTTTATGTTAATCAGGATTAAAAGTGTATGGGACTAGAGATGGCAGCATTTTCCTTGGACTATTCCAGCCACACAAGATCCCTGGTTGCTTCGTTCCTGCCCATCTGTATAAGAAGGATAAGTGTAACCTTGCTTACAGACTAGTACAACATCTTAAGAATCATTAGAGTTGTCAGGAGAATAACTACAGTAGTTGCTTTTGCATCTCTTCTTTACACCAAGATGCCCCACTGCATAGAATTTAAAGAGCAGGAGAAGCTAAGCAAGAATTAGGTGTAATTTCATTGTGTTTGTGTCCCATATTTAGATTCACCAAGACCTAGGATTGACCAACCACGTGCCTTTATTGAAAAAGTCCCTGGAGCAATTTGTATACCGAGTAAAAGCCATGTTGGCCTTCAACCACTGCCAGGAAGCATTCTGGGTGGGCATCCTCAAAAACAGGGACCTGCAGGTAAGGATCACAGCACTGCCAGTCCTGTGAAGTGGGGTGTTTTGGTTTTTTTTTTTGCTTTGGATACTGTCACAGCTCAGGGAAATTGCACCTGTATTCCCTCTCCATGGTCCAGCATGGGCAGCCACTCTCAGGCTTCCAGCTCCCCAGCCGTTGCTTCTCTTGGCTGAAGACCCGCATTTCTCTCCCACCTGACTGGGATATTTCCAGGCCACACACCCCTGTGCCTGCACTGTGAGTTCCCCTGCAAGGCAGTCTGGCTAAACACGCCTGCATTGTCTTCTCCTCAGAGGCTATAAACAGCATAATTTCTCGCAGTGAAGTTACCACACAGCTCTTTCGAAGCAACCATGTTTATTCCTAAGGAGAAAGCATTATAGAGAAAACATTAAAAACAATAAAAGAACCTACATGCATCCTAATAAGCTTACCAGAGATCACCCCAACCTCAACAACGGCTTTGGCATCAAAGTCAGCAGATCGACCTCTCGTACTGTTTGCAGATAGGAAGGAATCTTTCAAATCCCACCAACAAGGTTTTCTATAGTCACAAGTTCATAACAGCTGCTAGCTCAGAACAAGCAACCTCATGAAAAGTTTAGCCCTTCCTTTATACAACCTGGGTCTTTGATCTGGGAAGGGGTGATGTGTAGACAATGGGCTTAGCTTCAAAAGGCTTGGGTTTTGCATAACTGGACGAGTTACATTTGCATACACCTCCCTCTGGAGATTCCTGGAAAGCTCATAACACTTCCCAACATTTACTTTAGTGCTGTCTCCACCTAAAGACGTTACATACAGTCCCATAATAATATATAATCCTTTGAATTTTTAATACAAGGAACTTCCAACTTAAACTTAATTCAATAAGGTTTGTTCGGATATTGCAGGAAATTGCCATATCTGTCACAGGTACAACTTAAACTTCACATTGAGACAAGCTTGAAAAATAATCAAATTCCATTTTAAAAAGATTGAAAAGACCGTCCAGGTTGCATGATTAATCTCTGGAAGGTCAGGAAATGCCAAAGATTGCTGTGCTCATACAGCCTTATCTCTGACCCTTGTGTGCATGCATCATTATCATACAGTTTTTAATGACATGGTCACCAACAATGATTTCATCTAGTGCACAGAGAATGAGGCAAGAGTCTGACATTTACTGACAAATAATGACCTACTAGGACAGAAATAGAGTAGATGTGCCCACAGTACAATTGCTATTGGCCATCTAAAAATAATTGTTTGTATTAAATTAAACAAAAGTGTTACTCGCTTGGAAAAGTGACTCTAAAAAAACCTAATGGTATTGAGTGTCTCTTGATGCCAGATCGAATATGCTCAGATTACAAAGAAAACAATGTTTTGTTTCCTAATGTCCAGCCCTGCAATTCAGCCTGGAAACTGTGACTCAAGTTAGGTCTTGTCATCTTGTACATCATCATCATCATCAGTAAGATGAGGTATACATTTGCTTTGGTCATCAAAGACAGTAGATCAGTCTCATGAAGTTTGCAGATAGGAAGGAATCGTTTTTGCATGGTCGCTTTTCAGAGTAGAGCTGCACCTTAAATACACTTAAAAACTAAAATATAAATTCGAAGTGTAAATGTTTTCAATCAATAAAATTAATTATTTGTAAGTGTATTATATTAATGTGTTTATTCTCATCGTTCAGTGAGCATGCCTCTGCTTCGTTCACTGCACACCAGCTAGCTTATGTAGTCAGGGCCAGATTCTGATCTGAGTTGCACCGGGGTAAATCCAGAGTAATTCCAATAATGTCAGCATATAGAATTTGACTCCGAATGAGGCAGGAGTTCTGTAGACCCCGGTGTCATTCACTGTTTACTCCTGCCCTCTTGGCTGTGCACTGAATGAGACAGCGGTCTTGCAGAACTGTAGTATGTGACCAAGTCATTCAGACACTGTGGTGTAATAACTCTGCCCCTGATGTTTTTGAGTTAAGATTGTACAGGCAGCCTTAACGTTTTGGTATTTACTGGCTTCTGAGTGCTTCACTGTGTTACATTAATATTCTCCTGCCAGTGTTTTGTACTGAATTGTCACAAGTCAGTGACAGAAAGACACTGCTCTCACAAGCCTTTCCCCTTGCAACTGGTCTCCGCCAACAGTAGTGTAAATAGAAAGCACCCAGAGTCATGTGAGGCCCTATTCATTCTAAAAAATGGGAGTTTCTTTTGGTTTAACTGCCTGCACTACAAGCATGCTTGTTCAGAGAAAGATCAGTGGCTGTCTGTGCATTGTTAGTGGAACTGATGCTGAATATTTTTGCACTAGCTCTTTAAGTTGAGAGAGCATTCATTTTTTACTGATCCTCACTTGGGTGAAATTCAGAGGTCCTTGTGCACCACTTCATTGCTGTTCTGCAGGCTCGGATGGGGAATAACTGGTGCACAGGCTTGTGTGGGGCCCCCTGCACCGAGAAATGCTGTCCAAAGACGAGCGAATAGACAATTTTTATTTTTGCAATGTTTGACATTTAGGAGCCCTGACTGCCCCTTGCCTTTTCCCTTCTTTCTGATGGCTGGCACTTCAACTTGGGCCAGATGGGGGCCCCAAAACTGCCAAACCTCATTTCATAATTTTTTTTTTAAAAAAGAGGCCTGGCCATTTTCTTTCCCCACCCCCACCGAAGTGAAGCAGTACATTGGGGGGGAGGGGAGGGGCAGCTCATTTCTGCAGAGAAATCTCATTTGCAACCAAACGCAGTGCATTTCTGTTCCAGCAGGGGTCGCTATTGCTGCTCCATGCATGAATTTGCCTGATAAAGTATTTACCACGTTCACTTTAGGGAGAAGAGATCCTGTCTCAGGATTCTGAAGAGAATGACCCAGGGGAGGGAGTTTCCCAGCTCCCCAGAGAAGATCCTGCTGAGGTATTTCTGTACATGGCAGCAGTGCCTATTGCTTTTATGGTTCCTGAGCATCCCTGGTGGTATTTCAGTTGAGTTACAGTTTGTGTCTGCTCTCTCGGCAGGGCAGGAGCAAAGACCATCTCTCTCACTTGCTCAGCTCCATGACAGTGCTTTCTCCTCACCGTATTAGGGTCTTGCTGCCTGCTGAAAAAAATCTATCTTAAAAAAAAAATGCAGACAGCAAAGCCCTTAGGTTTTCTTGACTGAGTTAATAACCTGATCGATGCAAGCAGAATCAGTCTTGTTTGCTATTTTGAGTTCAAGATGAGGCACAGCCTCTTGGTAGGGTGAGAAGGCCACGTGCCACAGTTGGTAAATCAATGGGGAGTGTTCTGCTTCCTTCAGATGAGCTGGGCAGAGTCTGGGGCAGGGGTGGACAAACTTTTTGGCCCAAGGGCCACATCTCGGTGGGGAAATTGCATGCAGGGCCATGAATGTAGGGCTGGGGCAAGGGGTTGGGGTGCAGGAGGGAGTGCAGGGTGTGGGAGGGGGTGCAGTGTGCAGGAAGGGGCTCAGGGCAAGGGGTTGTGTCAGAGGAGGGGTGCAGGGTGTATGAGGGGGCTCAGGGAAGGGGGTGGAGGTGCAGGAGGGGGTGTGAAGTGCAGGAGGGGACTCAGGTCAGGGAGTTGGGGTGCAGGGTGCGGCAGGGGGCTCAGAGCAGGGGGTTGGGGTGCAGGAAGGGTGCGGCAGGGGGCACAGGGATGTGGTGCCAGCCGCTTCCAGGAGCGGTGCGGGGCCCGCGGCACCACGGGGGGTGCCAATCCCGCAGGCCGTATCCAAAGCCCTGACAGGCCAGATCCGGCCCACGGGCCATAGTCTGCCCACCCCTGGGCCAGGGGATACATCCTGGACTTGAAGTTAAGCTAAAGAAAGTCCAGATGAACCAAAACTGGGACCCCAAATCAACCAGCCTATTTCCCTTTCTGGCTACTGGGAGGCAAAGACACTCGAGCTCCCTCTTGTGTCCATTGGAATGGGAAGAATACTGGTGTCTCCTAAGCAGTCATTGAAATGAAAGCTGGAAACGCCTTATTAGGCCACATTTTATCCCTCTTCCTACTGCGCCGGTAAGGGCAGGATTGTTCCCTACAGCATACTTCCAGAGGCAGCTAGTGGCTAGCTCCACCCTCTTGCTTCTTTAGGCAGGAGTGCAGGCTCCCACCAGCCCCAGACCCTTAAGAGCCCTTTCTCAGTCACTAGCAGCTTGTGCTATTTTTTTACACATACACACACACTCACTCACTCATGTTTTTTCTCTGCCTGTTTCCCCACCTCTGGCCTGAATGATCCTGCTACTTAGGACAGTGGTTTCTCTGCCTCTCTCCCACCCCTGGAAGGCAGGCCTTTGCTGGTGTCCTGCTGTAGTGGCTCTCCCCAGCGGCACTCTCAAACAGTCCTCCCAAGCTGCAGGGCATGAGCTCCAACCAAACCTTGTTGACAACATAGATTAATAGATTCCATGGCCAGTGTGATCATCTACTCTGACCTCCTGTAAAATACAGGCCAGGAACTGCCCCACAATAATTCCTAGTGCAGATCTAGAAAAACAGCCAATCTTGAGTTTAAAATGGTCACTGATGGAGAATGACTCCAATTACAATGAATTACTCTCCCTGTTAAAAACGTACATCTTATTTCCAGTCTGAATTTGTCTAGCTTCAACTTCCAGCCATTGGAGCATGTTATGCTTTTCTCTCCTAGATTGAAGAGCCCATTATTAAGTATTTGTTCCCCATGTAGGTACTGATAGACTGTGATCAAGTCAGCCCTTAACTTTCTGTCCATTAAACTAACTCAAATGAGTTCCTTGAGTCTGTCACTATAAGGCATATCTTCTAATCCTTTAATCATTCTCGTTTCCACCCAGCACCTCTTCCTCTGCCAGCTAACTTCCCTATCCCAGTCAGTGTGGCAGTGCCTAGTCCTCCAGGGTCAGAGATAGCAGGACAGGAATGGGTTACCTAGGGAGGTGGTGGAATCTCCTTCCTTAGAGGTTTTTAAGGTCAGGCTTGACAAAGCCCTGGCTGGGATGATTTAGTTGGGGATTGGTCCTGCTTTGAGCAGGGGGTTGGACTAGATGACCTCCTGAGGTCCATTCCAACCCTGATATTCTATGATTCTATGACAGAGCTACACAATAGGCAGGTCTGGAGGATCAGGCAGGAGATTCTACTCTCTTTCTCTTCAAGACACTTCCCTCAGGATCCCTTGCACTCTCCCTTCCACATCCAGTTTCTCCTCCTTGGATTAGCACCACCACCCACTCAAACACCTCTCAGCCCTATGCAGCCACTTCAGCACTCCTTGGTATCCACTCTGTTGCTAAAACAGCTTGGAAATGGTGAGCAGGTGAGTTATAGGATACTTACAAGGAATCATGGGAGTTTGACCTCTGCTCCCATAATTCTCCAAAACTAGAGGAATCCTATAGTACTTGGCAAAAAATGTTTGAGAATGGACTGATAGGGTGCAGTAAACAGAGATACACAAGGTCCTCCGGGACTGTCTCAGATCAGTGCAGCAGAGTACTAGTGGTGAGTTAGCAGACTGGATATGGGGTGAAATTTCAGGGCTTCTTATAGATGCACTGAATGGTTGGTGGAACAAATGTAGAAGATGGCTGATGAAGTACAAATCATTCAGCTCCATAGTGCAGACAATACCTACATGAGAGAAGAATTTGACCCTTTTTTGTTTGAATATGGACATTTCTGGCCTGCCAATGATCACTTAGGAGGACTTGTATGCAATCTGTGTCTGCAGGCCCCCAAGGTTACATCCAGTCCTTGGTTCTATAAATATTTCTTCTCTTTTCCAGGAGGAAGGTGACATTTCAGGGAGCGAGGGTGGATCCGAGCACAATGATGATGATGAAGAGAGCTCTGAGTAGACCTTGTAGCCTCCCAGCACTCTGTTAGCTCACCATAGCATAGAAGCTTGGTATTATCCAAAACAATCCACGCCTGTCATAGCTGAATAGACTCTGTGGGTTGGAGGCTGTATGCCTCCAACATGATGAGATGTTAATACTGTGCAACAGTAAAGAAGGTTCACTTGTAGCCAGATCTTTATAGATGGGATTTAGTCCCCATTTAGTGTTGGTTGTGCAGTGTATATCTGTTGGGAGTTTTGCACCCAGACATATTGAAAAAAAAGTCAGACCTAGAACAATTTTTATTTGTTCTTGCCTCCAGATCCTCCCTAACAAACTCTTTTCCATATGAATTCCTTTCCTTCTCTGCTGCTCTAGGGAGTGGATTTCAAGGGGAAACTCTGTGGCTTTCTGTCTAGAAATGTACTGAGAGTTTGGATTAGTTGCCAAAGTGAGAGAAGTGATATTTACAGAAATAATCTGTCCTGTTCTTGAACAGTAGCTATGAAATATTTGCACAGAACCCACCTTCCCTCAACAGTCCAGCCGTTGGAGCCCTCGTGAGAATGACCTTTGTGCATTGGCCCTTTATTGGGACAGAAGAATCAGTGGGAGAGCAATCCAAATTCCCTCATTAGTGGCAACATAAAGTGCTCATTAATGTTGAGGGAAAGGCTTGTTATAGTTGTAAATTACAAAAAACAGCCTAATTCCAAATGCCTTGTTTACTAACTCATTGAATAAACTGTAATTCCTGCCCTGAGCAGGTGGAATCGGTGACTGACTGTGTATTGTAAGGGTACAGCATAAAGCTCTCCTTGTGGGAGAAGCTCTCTGGGGGTCTAACAGCTCCGATCAACATGCCTTTTCTAGAGCTTAGCCTGGATGTGTGTGGGGCAGCCATGGCTGTGATGGTTACAGAGGCAGGAGCGGTGAGTTACATGGGCCCATGCTGCCCAGGCTCCATCAATATTCAGGGGCGGGGGCCCAGCTCCACCAGTGTTTGGAGGCCGGTCTCTCCCCCGGCCCTGCCTGGAGCGTTCCCTGGCCCTGCCTGCTGCCCCCCTTCCCCCCCGCCCTCGGCGTGCCTCCCCCCAGCCCCGGAGCGTCCCTGCCTGATTAAAAGTGGGCGGCTGCTCTCCTTTGCCGCTCCATGCTGCTGTCCTTTGCTGGTGCTGCCACCTAAGGCTAGGCTACAGCACAAGAGCAGGCTGAGGCAGCTGGCTACTGCTGCTGCACCAGAGGAGGTGCACACATGATTGGTAGCACCCAATGGAAGAAGATGCCGAAACAGACCTCTGGATCTCACTCACCTGAGCAGCTGCTCGGGCTTCCTTGAGTGTCTGATCCTGTAATCCTGCCCCCCCACGGTCACGGGGCAAAGGGCAGCCCCTCCCCATGAGGCCATGGTGTGGAGCAGAAGGCTGCAGCAGGGGAGGAAGCAACATGTAATGGCAGCCCCCTCCAGCACCCACCCACCACAGGGGAGGTGAGGGGGCTTGGGTGAGTGTAGTGACACCCTGCACCCCCCTGCCAACTGTCACTGCTGTTAGGGGGCTTATTCCTTCACCCACTTACTTCCCTGGTCCTTCTCTCATGAACAGAGAGCAACAATACCCGAAGTCCAAAGGTACAAACAATTCGATGTTTATTGGGGTGAACTTCCAGCAAGCATGATTCCAGTTTCCTTCCTTAGTATCCTCCTTCCCAGCTCTGACACCACAGAGCCTTACACCTGTGTCCCTGTTCCCATTCCTGCCCTTAGCCAAACATTATTCCAATTTCCTTACCCCCATTCCCTGTTCCCATTTCCCCCTTTAGCAAAACATGATTGCAATTTCCTTACCCCTATTCCCTGTTCCCATTTCCCCTCTTTAGCAAAACATGATTCCACTTTCCACACCCCCATTCCCTGTTGCCATCCCCCCACCCACACACCCATCCCCTCCCACCCACGCCCACTCACTTCCTCATTGACTACAGATTATATAGTAAAACATGAGTTCTGCTTAGCTATACCTTAACCAATCACGTTCCTGAAATTTAACTAACCAATCCTAACATATTGTAACATGATTATGTAACCAATTACATCCCACCACCTTAATTAGTTTACACCCAGCAAAATTAATTATACAGCAGACAGGAACAATCACAGAACCAGACAGAGATTATACAGACAGACAATAGCGAAGTGGGAACTATAATGACAAAACAATACAGAAGTGAGGATTTCACATCCCAGCTATTGATAAGTGAGTTCTTGCCAGACAGGATGCTATCAAACTAAGTTTCCTTTTACATTTTCTAGGCACTTCCCTTTCTCTGGAGGTGATAGGAATACAATCCTGTCCTGATAGTGCCTAACAGCCCAATAGCACCTTATTTCAATGTGACTAGTTTGGAATGTGAGGATGTGACTGTTCGCTTCCTAGCTTATGGCTGCCTCTGCTGCTTAGCCAAAGGCCTTAGCCTAAGAACAGGGCCTCAGACTGTCACAGTAAGAGAAGGCCCTTACACCAGCAGACAGTGATTTTGATTCTTTCTTTTATACCTCTAGAACTAGCCAAGTGATAAGAATACACCTAAATTCTTAAAGTACAGGCCTTTGCAGACAGGCCTGAATATCTATATCCTAACAACTGCGTCTGCCCCACCCCCAGTGAGGCTACGGTGAGGGGCAGCAGCAGGGGGGGAGAGGGTTGGGGGGAGTCCTCCTCTCTGGCCCTAGCCAAGGGCTTACCTGTCTGACCCCAAGTTCTTCATCCCTGGCCTTGTCCTACCCCAGAACCTGTGACCCCAGTCAGAGCCCTCGCCCCCTGTACCCCAACCCTGAGCCCCCTCCTACACACCTGCCCCAGCCCAGACCGGTCATCCAAACTCCCTCCCAGAGCCCATCCCCTGCACCCCAACTGCCTGCCCCAGCCCAGATCCCACACCCCAATTCCCTCCCAGAGCCTACCCCCCGCACCCCAATGCCTTCCCAGAGCCCACCCCCTGCCCCAGCCAAGAGCCCGCACCCAAATGCCCTCCCAGAGCCTGACATCATCCCCCCTCCCACACCCAAACTTCCTCTCAGACCCTTAAGGAGGTTGCGGGCGGGGGGTGGGGGGGAAGAGGAGGCATGACTTGGACCCTTCTGGGGACCACCAGATATTATACAAACCTGCTGCTCCTGTACTGAGGGTACTGAAGGGGGTGGCTATAGAGGGGAGGGGGAAGTGCTGGCTATAAGGGGTGTGAGAGGGGTGGCTATATGGGAGGGGTAGCAGTGGCTATGGGGGGCATTGGGGATGGCTAGAGGGTAGCCGTGGCTGTAGACGGGGGGGTGGCCCCAGGGTCCGGGGGGCTGCAGCGGGGGCTGGGGGCTCGAGGGGGTGGTCGTAGGGGTGTAGAGGCCATCACTAACCTCGCCCTCCTGTGCTCTTCCCAGGGTGGGGTGCCCCGGGCAGGGCTGTCCGCCCCTGGCTTGGGGTAGGAAGGAGGCAGGTCTCTGCTGGGATCCGGGCTTCCTGCAGGCTCACCCCCACCCAACGGCTCGTAAAGGCAGGGATCCGTCCTGTGCCCCTTTGCGATCCGTGCCCGCACATGCGCAGTGCGACGGGGGGCTGGGCGCGGAGTGACGGCGATGGCCATGTCGCTGCAAGAGAACCTGGTGCAGCGCGAGATCCACCAGGACTGGGCCAACTGCGAGTACATCAAAGTGATCACTAGCTCCATCAAGAAGATCGCGGACTTCCTCAGCTCCTTCGGTGTGTACGCGCCTGACCTGGCTCCGCCCTCAGGTTCCCCCGCAGCCCGGCTTCGCCCCCAGGCGTCGCTCAGTCCGGCTCTTCCCTCAGGCCTGGTTCAGCTCCAGGCACCCTGCCAGGTCTGGGATGGCTCCATCTTCTCATCCCGGTTCGACCCCGGCCTGGCTCCATCCCACCCTGGCCCCGCTCTCTGTTAGGGTGGGGCGGGTTCTGCAGTCGGGGCTCCCCGGTGGGCGGAGACGGGGTGCACCTGTCCTGGCTGGGTACCGCGGGGCCTGATGAGCCGCCCCTTCTCCCGCAGACATGTCCTGCCGCTCCCGGCTCGCCACCCTCAACGAGAGGCTGACAGCGCTGGAGCGACGGATCGAGTACATCGAGGGGTAGCGCAGGGGAGGCGACACCAGGGGACAGCCCTGGCACGGGAGGGAGGGCTGCCCTGCGGGTAGCTCGAGGCAGGGCTCAGCCCACTCTTAGCAGCTCAGGGACAGCCTGGGCCTTGCTGTTCAAGCCCCTCTGCAGCTTTTACCCCATCTCCAGTGGGTATTGCCCCGCTGTACCCCCCTACCTCCCAGCCAGGCAGTAACGCTGTGCCCAGCACCACCCACCAGCTTATCTGCTCTTTACACAGTGGGGGGATGTGCGCGACTCCCACACAGAGCTCAGCTGCGCTAGTTGTTACTGTGGGGTGGTGTTGCAGGCCCTTCTCCCAAACAGCAGCGCTGGAGCTCCTGCCCTCTGTACACTCTGGTGGGCATCCCAGCAGTACTTACATTGGGGCATTGGTTTTGGCCAACAGAGCTAGAGAGAGAACGGAGATCTTGGTGAATCGGTGACACTGGCCTGGGGAGGACTCCTGCCCCCCCCAGCCTTGCTGCGGGGGACGACTTTTACCCAGTTCCCAGTGTACGGGAGCTCTCATTAACTTTCCCTGAGTGGGCAGACTCGCTAGCCCTTGGTGACTGCAGGCTGTGCTCTCCTTCGGCAGGTAACAAAGGGCGAAACTCTCACCTAACTGCAAAAGGCTGGTGGGGAGCTGACCTGGAGAAGACTGTGCGGCTGTGCCAGAATTCACTGTCAGGCATCTGATTTCTTCATTATTTCTATTGGTTAGCAGGACTTCAGCTTGTTTCTGCTCCCTGCGATGCAGTATCTCTGCCTTCAGTGCATTCCTCCAGGGGAAATTGATAAAATGCAAATGAGCATGTTGGATTCAGTGATTTTATACAGACAGATTCATGCAGCTGTCAAATACTCCTGTGCCACTTAACCTCTCTCTCATTCCCAGCTGTGCATGTAGAACTACGACACTTTGTAGCTGCAGAATCTCTCTGGCCAAAGGTCACTTTGTGGGAAGAAAACTTCTCTGGGAAGCTGACCGGCTGAGGAAGTGGTTGTCCCTGCTGTTCGTGGGCCACTCCACTGGTGGTTTCAGTTCCTTTAGCAAAGTGGTTCTAAACCAGGGGGACCCCTTGGGGACCGCAAGCAGGTTTCAGGAGGTCCTCCAAGCAGAGCCAGTTAGACTCACTTGGGCCCACGGCAGAAAGCCGAAGCCTCACTGCATGGGGCTGCAGCTTGGGGCCCTGAGCCATGCCACCAGGGGCTGAAGCCAAAACCTGAGCCATGTAGCTTCAGCGGAATCTCTGTGGCATGGGGCCCCAGGTAAATGCGCTGCTTGCTACCCCTTATCACTGGCCCTGGCTTTTATATGCAGAAAACTAGTTGTTGTGGCACAGGTGGGCTGTGGACTTTTTATAGCATGGAGGGGGCCCTCAGAAAGAAAAAGGTTAAGAACCCCTACTTCAGCAAACACTGCAACTTATCTCTCTTAGCAAAAATGTAAAGTATATCCATCCTTCCAGTCCGTGAGCAGAGCAGTAGATGGGCAGTGTGTGTTTGTGGCGGAAGGGGGGAGGAGGCAGGGGAATAGGTAATGTGCCAAGTTTAAACTCTCCGGGCAGGGTGGGTTCAGAGTTTTCTATGTCTTTTGTATTCTGTAGTGTCACATGGGGGTGTCTTCCATTTGTATTTCAACAATAAACTGCCTCTGCTGATGAGGTCTGAGCTGATGTATAGCTGGAGTGCATTGTCTGGGTTGCCAGGATGCCGGGGCGGGAGCGTGGCCATGAAGTACAGATGGCCAAGAGAAGTCACAATGGCCTGTTACTGTAACAGGTGCAGTTGCCTTTTGCTATTCTTCTCTTCCTTCCCTCCTCCACCAATTCCTGCCCCAATGGGCTTCGCTCCTCCCCCACTAAAATGATTAGTGATGAAATAGTTAATGGTGCCAGTGCACTAAGTTTGAAAGTTAACACTCCAATCCTGTTAATGGGTGCTCACCCCACTGATTCACTGTCAGGCTCTCTGCAGACAGAAGCAGCCAGCACTGCAGTGGTGCTGTGGGTCCCATCTGAAAGTCATGAGATTTTTGGTGAGCTCATGGGTGTATTTGGCCTCCTGGTTTCTGAGACCTTGGGGCTGACTGATCACATCAACAAACAGGGCTAGAAACTGATGGGTTTTAAATGAAAGCTGAATTATCAGCTCATCCCAAGACTCCAGGAGCTGGGCCATTCCAGGCTGATGGTGGTTTCTGTCATTCTGAGCCTTAGCGGTTGAAGGAGAGCTCATAAGGGGGAATGGAGGGAAGAGTCTATCTGCTCTGATAGGCCCAAGCCTTTCCTGCTATCCTACTGTCTTGGCAACCTTCAGGAAAGTGTTTCTAATATGCTGTTCTCTTGTTTAGTCTAACAGAAAGAAAGTTGAGAGAGGGGTCTGATTATCCCCTGCTATATTTACAGTAGAAAACACCAGTTGGGAAGGGCTCTTTAAGCTAAAGGACAATGTTGGCACAAGAACAAAGAGAGATGATCTGGCAGTGTACAAATTCAGATTGGAAATTAGAACGAGGTTTCTAACTGTCAGAGGGATGAGGTTCTGGAACAGCCTCCCAATAGAAGTTGTGGGGGCAAACGTGGGGCATCGTATGAATTTTCCCAGTTAGATGATGAGGGCTTTGTTCCTTTTCTAATGCTAAGGAAATGCTATGACCTGCCAGTTTCAGCAGAGTGGCAGTATTTACAACGAAGGCAGCTGCTAACATCAATTTGACCAAATGCCCTAGGATTGCCAAAGGCCCCAGAACTATTGGAAACTTTAAAAATGCTTCATAAACACTCCAGATCCTTGTCCACTATATATTACTCCTGGGGGAATTCTGTGCCACTGCGCAGGCACAGAATTCATGTCCCCTGCGGATTTCTTTGCTTCCCTGCAGAAAAATGACTTCTGACAGTGAAGCAAAGGGAAGCCGCAAGAGCGGTCACAAGCCACTCCCTGGCAACGCAGGCTTGTCGCTTCAGGTGCCCAGAGCAGACAGGGGAGAAGTATATCGCTGTTGGGAGGGCCGGGGGGACAGGATTGTGTGTGTGTGGGGAGACACCAATCACTGCTGCGGGATGCCTGGCGTGGAGGGGCAGGGCTTTGGGATGTTTCTGAGGAGATAGGTGTGGGATAGGCTCTGTCCCTTAGGCAGAGTAGAATGTAGCAGCCTGCCTGCATAGTGAATTGTTCCCATTGTTCTTCGTGAATTCCCCCAGGAGCATAAAACAGGTATAAACCTTTTAAGGCTCCTTTACATTGCCAGAGTGGTGTAAAGGAGCTTTATTGCAAATGACAGTATGGCCTTATAAATGTTTACGGTGCTTTAGTGATTAGAACTGGTAGAAATTTTTGGACTGAAAAATTTTCCTATCAAAATGTGCTCCGTGAACTGTTTACTACTGACCTTCTGGAGATGGTCAATAGCCAGTATAAATTATGAGCTTGATTCCCCAGCCCTCACTTGCTCTTCAGTTGCCTATGATGTAATACTGAGCATATGGCTGCATATATTTGTTGACTAATAACCGGAAACAAATGGTCAAACCTAGCTATGTTACTATTAGACAAAGGGAGTTTGGGGATTTCCTCCAATACTCCCCACTCCCATTCTCCATTCATTGTATTGTAGTTTAAATAAATTACCAACGAATTGAAACTGTCATGATTGTATTGCATTATTTTGACAAAATATGCAGAATTTTAAAATATTGTGCCCAGAATTTTTAATTTTTTGGTGCAGAATTCCCCCAGGAGTAATGTGATGCCCAAGAGCTGTCGGACACTTTAATTACTCCTAGGTTGAACATGCTTTGTATTTCTGTGCAAATTCATTCCTGCACCTTGCCAGTAGCCCTATAGGGTCTGCTGGGCAGTGGCTGTAGTTCTTCTGTACTTTATAAAGCAGTGAGCAAGCGACCAGGGGCCACTAACAGGGAGTTTTGAGAGGGAGTTTGGAAGGGGAGTGGGAAGGGGCAAGGTACACTTGCCATTCTTTAGAACCTTAACCTAAACTATAATCAAAACTTCTTGATTTAAACAAAAACCCTATCATTAACCTAGGTAGCTGTAGGAGAGAATGCAGGCAGAAGCCCAGCAGCAGAGTGGGGGCTATCCTATTTATTGCACTCAGTGTGGCATGTATAATTACCTGCCCTGTGGGCAGGTGGCTTATGTGTGCATTCCATGCAAGGAGGTCCTGGCCCTCAGAGACTGTGTACGGGCTTTGAAGGCCAGGGTGGCGGAACTGGAGGAGCTAAGGGAGGCAGAGAGGTATTTGTCCCACCTCCGCTCAGAGAGCCCCTGCGCTTTTAAGGAGGATGAAAGGCCCAGGGAAGGGGAGCGGTCAATGAGAGCAGAGGGAAACCTTCTCATAGTTGGGACCCTCCTTCCAGATGATGTTGGAGTATCCTCTCGCACTGAGGTTACCTCTCTCGGGGAGGGAACTCCAGTCATTAGGAAAAGGCAGGTGTTAGTAATGGGAGATTCGATCATTAGAAACATAGATAGCTGGGTTTGTGATGACTGGGAGAACCGTATGGTGACTTGCCTGCCTGATGCAAAGGTTGGGGATCTCTCGAGGCATCTAGATAGACTTATGTGTAGTGCTGAGGAGGAGCCGGTGGTCGTGGTACATGTAGGTACCAATGACATAGGAAGGGTAGGAGAGACATGCTGGAGGCCAAATTTAGGCTGCTAGGAAAGAGACTGAAATCCAGGACCTCTATGGTGGCATTCTCAGAAATGCTTCCAGTTCCAAGTGCAGGGCCAGGTAGGCAGGCAGAGCTGCAGAGTCTCAATGCGTGGATGAGATGATGGTATAGAGAGGAGGAGTTTAGATTTATTAGGAACTGGGGAAACTTTTGGGATATGGGGAGCCTATACAGGAAGGATGGGCTCCACCTAAACCAAGGTGGATCCAGACTGCTGGCACTTAACATTAAAAAGATTAAACTTAGGCCTGGTCTACACTGGGGGGAGGGGGTGGATTAATCTAAGATACGCAACTTAAGCTACGAGAATAGCGTAGCTGAAGTCGACATATCTTAGATTGACTTAGAATCACTTACTTCGCGTCCTCGCGGCACGGGATCGACGGCCGCCACTCCCCCGTCGACTCCGCTTCTGCCTCTCGCCCTGGTGGAGTTTCGGAGTCGACGGCAGAGCGATTGGGGATCAATTTATTGCATCTACACTAGACGCGATAAATCGATCGCCGATAGATCGATCGCTATCTGCTGATCCGGCGGGTAGTGTAGACGTGGCCTATGAGATGGGGGAAAGCCGATTGCTGCAGAGGAGCACCTGGATCGGACAGAGACTTCTCTTAGAGGACAGTCTATTGATAGTGAGTCTCTAGATTTTAGTCAGGAGGAGAGGATGAAAGAGGATAAAGTATGGGCCAGATCAGACAGGAAACATTCACATAAAAAAGAATCTGACACATCAGAAAAGGGCAGACAAATAAACAGTGACAAGTTTTTAAAGTGCTTGTACACAAATGCTAGAAGTCTAAATAATAAGATGGGTGAACTAGAGTGCCTCCTGTTAAAGGAAGATATTGATATAATAGGCATCACAGAAACCTGGTGGAGTGAGGACAATCAATAGGACACAATCATTCTGGGGTACAAAATATATCAGAAGGACAGAACAGGTCGTGGCTGGGGGGGATGGCACTATATGTGAAAGAAAATGTAGAATCAAATGAAGTAAAAATCTTAAATGAATCCACATGTTGCATAGAATCTCTATGGATAGTAATTCCATGCTCTAATAAGAATATAACAGTAGGGATCTATTATTGACCACCTGACTAGGACAGTGATAGTGACGATGAAATGCTAAGGGAGATTAGAGAGGCTATCAAAATAAAGAACTCAATAATAGTGGGGGATTTCAGTTATCCCCATATTGACTGGGTACATGTCACGTCAGGATGAAATGCAGAGACAAAATTTCTTGATACTTTAAATGACTGCTTCTTGGAGCAGCTGGTACAGGAACCTACAACGGGAGAGGCAACTCTCGATCTAGGCCTGAATGGAGTGCAGGATCTGGTCCAAGAAGTAACTATAACAGGACCACTTGGAAATAGTGACCATAATATAATAACATTTAACATTCCTGTGGTGGGAAGAACACCTCACCAGCCCAACACTGTGGCATTTAATTCCAGAAAGGGGAACTATGCAAAAGTGAGGAGGTTAGTTAAACAGAAATTAAAAGGTACAGTGACTAGAGTGAAATCCCTGCAAGCTGCATGGACACTTTTCAAAGACACCATAATAGAGGCTCAACTTAAATGTATATCCCAAATTAAAAAACACAGTAAAAGAACTAAAAAAGAGCCACCGTGGCTTAACAATCATGTAAAAGAAGCAGTGAGAGATAAAAAGGCATCTTTTAAAAAGTGGAAGTTAAATCCTAGTGAGGTAAATAGAAAGCATAAACACTGCCAAATTGAGTGTAAAAATGTATTAAGAAAAGCCAAAAAGGAGTTTGAAGAACAGCTAACCAAAAACTCAAAAGGTAGTAACAAAATGTTTTTTAAGTACATCAGAAGCAGGAAGCCTGCTAAACAACCAGTGGGGACCCTGGATGATCAAGATACAAAAGGAGCACTTAAAGACGATAAAGTCATTGCGGAGAAACTAAATGAATTCTTTGCTTCAGTCTTCACAGTTGAGGCTGTTAGGGAGATTCCCAAACCTGAGCCGTCTTTTGTAGGTGACAAATCTGAGGAATTGTCACAGATTGAAGTGCCACTAGAGGAGGTTTTGGAATTAATTGATAAACTGAACAGTAACAAGTCACCAGATGGCATTCACCCAAGAGTTCTGAAAGAACTGAAATGTGAAATTGTGGAACTATTAACTATGGTTTGTAACCTGTCCTTTAAATCAGCTTCTGTACACAATGACTGGAAGATAGCTAGTGTAATGCCAATATTTAAAAAGGGCTCTAGAGGTGTTCCCGGCAATTACGGACCGGTAAGTCTAATGTCAGTACCAGGCAAATTAGTTGAAACAGAAGTAAAGAATAGAATTGTCAGACACATAGAAGAACATAAATTGTTGGGCAAAAGTCAACATGGTTTCTGTAAAGGGAAATCATGTCTTACTAATCTATTAGAGTTCTTTGAAGGGGTCAACAAACATGTGGACAAAGGGGATCCAGTGGACATAGTGTACTTAGATTTCCAGAAAGCTTTTGACAAAGTCCCTCACCAAAGGCTCTTATGTAAATTAAGTTGTCATGGGATAAGAGGGAAGATCCTTTCATGAATTGAGAAATGGTTAAAAGACAGGGAACAAAGGGTAGGAATAAATGGTAAATTTTCAGAATGGAGAGGGGTAACTAGTGGTGATCCCCAAGGGTCAGTCCTAGGACCAATCCTATTCAACTTATTAATAAATGATCTGGAGAAAGGGGTAAACAGTGATGTGGCAAAGTTGCAGATGATACTAAACTGCTCAAGATAGTTAAGACCAAAGCAGACTGTGAAGAACTTCAAAAAGATCTCACAAAACTAAGTGATTGGGCAACAAAATGGCAAATGAATTTTAATGTGGATAAATGTAAAGTAATGCACATTGGAAAAAATAACCCCAACTATACATACAATATGATGGGGGCTAATTTAGCTACAACTAATCAGGAGAAAGATCTTGGGAGTTGTCATAAATATAAAGGGAAGGGTAACCACCTTTCTGTCCACAGTGCTATAAAATCTCTCCTGGCCAGAGGCAAAATTCTTTCACCTGTAAAGGGTTAAGAAGCTAAGATAACCTCGCTGGCACCTGACCAAAATGACCAATGAGGAGACAAGATACTTTCAAAGCTGGAGGCGTGGGGGAACAAAGGGTCTGTCTGTCTGTGTGATGCTTTTGCTGGGAACAGATCAGGAATGCAGCTTGGAACTCCTGTAAAAAGTTAGTAAGTAATCTAGCTAGAAATGCGTTAGATTTCTTTTGTTTAGTGGCTGGTAAAATAGCTGAATGGAATGTATATTCCTATTTTTGTGCCTTTTTGTAACTTAAGGTTTTGCCTAGAGGGATTCTCTATGTTTTGAATCTGATTACCCTGTAAGGTATTTACCATCCTGATTTTTACAGAGGTGATTCTTTTACTTTTTCTTTAATTAAAAGTCTTCTTTTAAGAACCTGATTGCTTTTTCATTGTTCTTGAGATCCAAGGGTTTGGGTCTGTGTTCACCTGTACAAATTGGTGAGGATTTTTATCAAGCCTTCCCCAGGAAAGGGGGTGTAGGGCTTGGGGGGATATTTTGGGGGGGAGACGTCTCCAAGTGGGCTCTTTCCCTGTTCTTTGTTTAAAACGCTTGGTGGTGGCAGCATAGGGTTCAAGGACAAGGCAAAGTTTGTACCTTGATGAAGTTTTTAACCTAAGCTGGTAAGAATAAGCTTAGGGGATCTTTCATGCAGGTCCCCACATCTGTACCCTAGAGTTCAGAGTGGGGAAGGAATCTTGACAGGAGTCATCATGGATAGTTCTCTGAAGATGTCCACACAGTGTGCAGCGGCAGTCAAAAAAGCAAACAGGATGTTAGGAATCATTAAAAAAGGGATAGAGAATAAGACGGAGAATATCTTATTGCCCTTATATAAATTCATGGTACGCCCACATCTTGAATACTGCGTACAGATGTGGTCTCATCTCAAAAAAGATAAACTGGCATTAGAAAAGGTTCAGAGAAGGGCAACTAAAATGATAAGGGGTTTGGAACGGGTCCCATATGAGGAGAGATTAAAAAGGCTAGGACTTTTCAGCTTGGAAAAAGGGGGGGGGGAATATGATAGAGATATATAAAATTATGAGTGGTGTGGAGAAAGTGAATAAGGAAAAGTTATTTATTTGTTCCCATAATATAAGAACTAGGGGCCACAAAATGAAATTCATGAATGGCAGGTTTAAAACAAATAAAAGGAAGTTCTTCACACAGCGCACAGTCAACCTGTGGAACTCCTTGCCTGAGGAGGTTGTGAAGGCTAGGACTATAACAGGGTTTAAAAGAGAACTGGATAAATTCATGGAGTTTAAGTCCATTAATGGCTATTAGCCAGGATGGGTAAGGAATGGTATCCGTAGCCTCTGTTTGTCAGAGGGTGGAGATGGATGGCAGGAGAGAGATCACTTGATCATTACCTGTTAGGTTCAGTCCCTCTGGGGCACCTGGCATTGGCCACTGTCAGTAGACAGGATACTGGGCTGGATGGACCTTTGGTCTGACCCAGTATGGCCGTTCTTATGTTCTTAATGATTTTATGAGTCAGCAAGTGTGTCTTCCTTGGTTTGTTAGAAAACCATTTTTGCAGCACAAACACCTCTGCCCTTTCACCTGGTGTTAATACACTGCAGATATAAATGCTTTCCAGAGATGTGTCAGATTGGCACAAGTGACGACCAAAAGGACAATCATGCTAACACTATTAATTCCCCGTGTTGCTGGGTGAGTACACCCAACTGCTTATAGGGCTGCCCAGGGCTTTTGGTTTTTTCCTATACAATCGCCCATTGTCTTAAAAAAAAAACAACAACAACAACAACAAAAAACCCTTCTCCATTTTTGCTTCCTGGGGCCCCCCTCTAGGACAGCAGTTTTCAACCAGAGGTCTGCAGCCCCCCCCCCCCCCCCGGGGAGGAGGGATGAGCTCGTTTCAGAAGGGCCATGTGGCTGAAACTGGGAGCAGAACTGCAGGGAGCCCCACCCTAGGCAGGGTTGAAGCCAGGTGTCCTGAGGCCTGCACCCCCCCCCCCGCCTTGCCAGGCGCTGGAGTGTTTCTACTATGTTAGGGGAGCCTCAGGAAGAAATAGGATGAGACCTCACCCCTGTTCTAGGACACACCCTCTTATGTGCGCTAGCAGGGGATCTGTCCTTTGTTCCACTGCAAAATGGTGGCAGCTGACATCTGCAACAGCGTCTTCAGCTACAGGGGTTGGTGCCTCCTTCCCTGGCCCAAGGACATGCTGCTTTTCTCTTGTAGCCTTTTTCGTTGTTTAAATTGAATTTGTTAGGTTTGTATTTAATGACCATGGGTTCAGCTCCTCTTGCTGCAGGTTCAAGCTCAGCACCATGACAATTACCTCTGGTGCTTTTCTCAAATGTGGAGCCTCTAGGAACAAAGGCAGGCCAAGGCTAGTGACTGCAGATATAATCACAAGTGCAAACTCTAGTACAGGTCACAGGCACACCTGCATATTGGTTTCAGCACATACCCTAGTACTGGTCCCATTAAGACCCCCTCATACTGGTCCCAGTACATACCCCAGTACTGGTTCCAGTAAGAGTCCCATACTGGTCACAGTTCCCACACCGGTACTGCTCCCACTACATACCCCAAATTTGCTCTGTCAACAGCACAGTGGCTGAAATGCACAAGCTCTTCATCTCCATTTACAAGCCTTTGAACCAGCCTCACCAGGTGCAACCCCCAGGGCATGCCAGATGGTGGCCTAGCTGGGCTTGGCCACACCAGTGACTGCAGTCCAAGCCCCCCACCACCTCTATTCAGAGGCACCACCACCTCCTTTAGTCAGCCACACTGCCCCACCAGTCCCTACTCCTGAAAGCCTGAGTGCAGGGAGCTCATTTTCCCTTACAATGCTCTGAGCACCTCTTCCCCCCGACCCCCTATGCACCTGGAGCCGAGATCATGTACCCCTGAGCTGCTCCCTTGTGAAAACCAAAGGGTTAAGTTAGAGGGAGTTGACTCGTCTCTGAGGTCAACTGGCCAGTCGCCACTCAGAGTCTGGCCCATGTTGTATATTGAAAATGACATGACTCAATAGCTCTTTTATTCATTTTTAAAAAACTTTTTATTCTGGCAAAGTTACAATAAAATGTTAACATTTTACATTGTACGACACATATTCAAGGTCAGGCTAATATTCCAAGAACATGGCTAAAGAGTCTGGCTTCTGGCGGGGGGAGTTGTCCTGCTCTGAGGCCGATAGAATGGGTGACCAGATTTCTACATACCTATCGGTTTTTGGCACTGCTTTAGTTGATGTGAACATTTTCCATGACAATAATAATCCATATTTTTATACACCCAATTCCACAGGAGGAGGGAATCAAATTTTTTCTAATCCTGTTCAATATGGAACCTAGCTGCTAGCAATAAAAAACATGAAATAATCTGCTGTCTTGTTTAAAAGGCGGATCCTTTACTGGAGCATTAAGTAAGCAGATCAGGGGATCTGCATTTTGTTATAAAATGAATGGATTTAATGATTTCCTCCCAAAACCATCTCATGTTTGCACACAACTACAATTCTTTTTAACCCTTTCCCCACAACTCCTCCAAGAGAGCACCTACCTATAACAGTAATATGATGTAGCTTAACTAGTGTTTAGATCTAAACGCCAGCTACACAGTCATTTACAAAAAATATATTTATGAACTACATAAACTGAAGATGTACAGTCCCTGGCCTTTCCTACAGAGAGAACCACTCAGCCAGATCAATTTTTGTCCAAATCACTCTTCTTCCATCAAAATTGTCTCCATTTTAGAAATTAAGCTTTTGTTCCAACTTGCTCTTTGGTCAACTCCTCAAACATGGTTAAAAGGTCTAGACAGAAGCATCTTGTATCCAGCTTTCACAATAAAATGTTGGACTTGTAAATACTGAAAATATGGGAGCTTTATATGTTTACATAGATTTGGCTATGATTTCAGACCAGGGCCCAGGAACAGCTCTCAGAATTGAGTAATCTCAGCTCTTATCCACAACTAATAGTCGCTATCAAAAAGAAAATATAACTTTCAGTTTACCAATATAATTTGGGTAATTAGTCTCTTAGTCTTTAACCAATAATTAACTTCCTGTTTAATTTTATTTTCACTGGTAACAATAACATTTTCAAATATCACAAAATCTTATCATATATGTTATCTTTGTTTTAATCCTTATTTCCACCAAATAAGCCCTGGTGTAAAACAACATAGGTGCCTTCCACTACTGTGAGTTTATTGGTCTCTGGCTGTTCAGCCATATGTGTTGGTAGAAGGGGGTCTCACGCTCAGTGGGAAGGTTTGCATCATGAGAAAAAGTCACCCTAGTCTGTTTTTAGACCAGGGATCGGCAACCTTTGGCACGCGGCCTGTCAGGGTAAGCCCCGTGGCGGGCCGGGCCAGTTTGTTTACTTGCCGCGTCTGCAGGTTCGGCCGATCGCAGCTCCCATTGGCCGCGGTTCGCCGCTCCAGACCAATGGGGGCTGCGGGAAGCAGCGTGGGCCGAGGGATGCTACGGCCAGTGGGAGCTGCGATCAGCTGAACCTGTGGACACGGCAGGTAATCGAATAGGCCTGGCCCGCCATGGGGCTTACCCTGGCAGGTCATGGGCCAAAGGTTACCCATCCCTGTTTTAGACTTTTTAATCTTTCAAAGTAGCAGGAGGTGGAGGAGAAGTGATGCAAAACTAGTGCTGTAAGTCCACTGCAAAACTGAGACAAAAGCATAGAATCAGGACTCAACATTCGAACATGGAGCCTGAACATGGAGCCATCACTTCTACAGCACGATTGTCCTGCTTGTTCCACAAGGGAGCCAGACTGGGATTCATGGGGAGGAATGTCCTCAGAGGGCACCAATTGCTTCTCTCTTTTCCTCATGACACTTTGGATCCAAATGATAAAGGACAATAGTTTCCAGTGTAACTGTGGCATCTTTTGGGACTATAATAAATGCCATTGAACTAGGGAACAGGGTTCCAAAAACAGTTTTATCTGGGCCGTACATCACCATAGTGTCCTTATCTTGGGTGAGAACCAACCGCTGCGTTCCCAGTACTAATACTGTAGTTGTTGCCAAAGCTTTGGCCTTGGTCAGGATAAATTTACACTTCACTGAAGTAAAATTCTTTACTAAACCACATACATTTTTAATCATCATAGTGAGGAACATTCCCCAAACACGCCCAATTTGTTTCTTTAATGTGGTGGCACGGATCTAAATGAGGGATTAGAAACAGGCCTGGATCTGAATCCCTGTAAGCCCCCAGAGGTGGGATATCTTCAGAAATAGATATTCTGTTGCTGTCCCACATTCAGCACTGATTTCATTTTATACACATTTGCAGCATCTACAAAACATGAGTTCAGCAAAACGCCATTTCAGTTTCCTCCATAGCTGCATAGATAGTCACAGTATTTCCCAAGTCATAAGATTATCTAAGTGATATAGTGAGGTGTAAATGCCTGTAGGGCCTGGACTGCAGCTACTGCTGCTATTAGCCAAGATGGTCAGAGATGCTACTCCATGCTCTGGTTACCCCTAGACCTCTGACTGCCAGATGCTGGGACTAGATCACTTGATGATTGCCCTGTTCTGTTCATTCCCTGTGAAGCACCAGGCATTGACCACTCTCAGAAGACAGGATACTGGGCTAGATTGCTGGGCTAGATGGACTATTGGACTGACCCAATGTGGCCATTATGATGTTCTTAGGGCCCCAGATACAAGGCCCTAAGAACATCATAAAGCCCTAGTGAGGAGGGCTTTAAACTAGGTTCACCGGGGGAAGGAGACCAAAGCCCTGAGGTAAGTGGGAAAGCGGGATACCGGGAAGAAGCACAGGCAGGAACGTCTGTGAGAGGAGGGCTCCTGCCTCATACTGAGAATGAGGGGCGATCAGCAGGTTATCTCAAGTGCTTATATACGAATGCACAAAGCCTTGGAAACAAGCAGGGAGAACTGGAGGTCCTGGTGATGTCAAGGAATTATGACGTGATTGGAATAACAGAGACTTGGTGGGATAACTCACATGACTGGAGTACTGTCATGGATGGTTATAAACTGTTCAGGAAGGACAGGCAAGGCAGAAAAGGTGGGGGAGTAGCACTGTATGTAAGGGAGCAGTATGACTGCTCAGAGCTCCGGTACGAAACTGCAGAAAAACCTGAGTGTCTCTGGATTAAGTTTAGAAATGTGAGCAACAAGAGTGATGTAGTGGTGGGAGTCTGCTATAGACCACCGGACCAGGGGGATGAGGTGGATGAGGCTTTCTTCTGGCAACTTGCAGAAGCTACTAGATCGCACGCCCTGGTTCTCATGGGTGACTTTAATTTTCCTGATATCTGCTGGGAGAGCAATACAGCGGTGCATAGATAATCCAGGAAGTTTTTGGAAAGCGTAGGGGACAATTTCCTGGTGCAAGTGCTAGACGAGCCAACTAGGGGGGGAGCTTTTCTTGACCTGCTGCTCACAAACAGGGAAGAATTAGTGGGGGAAGCAAAAGTGGACGGGAATCTGGGAGGCAGTGACCATGAGTTGGTTGAGTTCAGGATCCTGACACAGGGAAGAAAGGTAAGCAGCAGGATACGGACCCTGGACTTCAGGAAAGCAGACTTCGACTCCCTCAGGGAACGGATGGGTAGGATCCCCTGGGGGACTAACATGAAGGGGAAAGGAGTCCAGGAGAGCTGGCTGTATTTCAAGGAATCCCTGTTGAGGTTACAGGGACAAACTATCCCGATGAGTCGAAAGAATAGTAAATATGGCAGGCGACCAGCTTGGCTTAACGGTGAAATCCTAGCGGATCTTAAACATAAAAAAGAAGCTTACAAGAAGTGGAAGGTTGGACATATGACCAGGGAAGAGTATAAAAATATTGCTCGGGCATGTAGGAATGAAATCAGGAGGGCCAAATTGCACCTGGAGCTGCAGCTAGCAAGAGATGTCAAGAGTAACAAGAAGGGTTTCTTCAGGTATGTTGGCAACAAGAAGAAAGCCAAGGAAAGTGTGGGCCCCTTACTGAATGAGGGAGGCAACCTAGTGACAGACGATGTGGAAAAAGCTAATGTGCTCAATGCTTTTTTTGCCTCTGTCTTCACTAACAAGGACAGCTCCCAGACTGCTGTGCTGGGCATCACAACATGGGGAGTAGATGGCCAGCCCTCTGTGGAGAAAGAGGTGGTTAGGGACTATTTAGAAAAGCTGGACGTGCACAAGTCCATGGGGTCGGACGAGTTGCATCCGAGAGTGCTAAAGGAATTGGCGGCTGTGATTGCAGAGCCATTGGCCATTATCTTTGAAAACTCGTGGCGAACGGGGGAAGTCCCAGATGACTGGAAAAAGGCTAATGTAGTGCCAATCTTTAAAAAAGGGAAGAAGGAGGATCCTGGGAACTACAGGCCAGTCAGCCTCACCTCAGTCCCCGGAAAAATCATGGAGCAGGTCCTCAAGGAATCAATCCTGAAGCACTTAGAGGAGAGGAAAGTGATCAGGAACAGTCAGCATGGATTCACCAAGGGTAGGTCATGCCTGACTAATCTAATCGCCTTCTATGATGAGATTACTGGTTCTGTGGATGAAGGGAAAGCAGTGGATGTATTGTTTCTTGTCTTTAGCAAAGCTTTTGACACGGTCTCCCACAGTATTCTTGTCAGCAAGTTAAAGAAGTATGGGCTGGATGAATGCACTATAAGGTGGGTAGAAAGTTGGCTAGGTTGTCGGGCTCAACGGGTAGTGATCAATGGCTCCATGTTTAGTTGGCAGCCGGTGTCAAGTGGAGTGCCCCAGGGGTCGGTCCTGGGGCCGGTTTTGTTCAATATCTTCATAAATGATCTGGAGGATGGTGTGGATTGCACTCTCAGCAAATTTGCGGATGATACTAAACTGGGAGGAGCGGTAGATACGCTGGAGGGCAGGGATAGGATACAGAGGGACCTAGACAAATTGGAGGATTGGGCCAAAAGAAATCTGATGAGGTTCAATAAGGAGAAGTGCAGGGTCCTGCACTTAGGACGGAAGAACCCAATGCACAGCTACAGACTAGGGACCGAATGGCTAGGCAGCAGTTCTGCAGAAAAGGACCTAGGGGTTACAGTGGACGAGAAGCTGGATATGAGTCAGCAGTGTGCCCTTGTTGCCAAGAAGGCCAATGGCATTTTGGGATGTATAAGTAGGGGCATAGCGAGCAGATCGAGGGACGTGATCGTTCCCCTCTATTCGACATTGGTGAGGCCTTATCTGGAGTACTGTGTCCAGTTTTGGGCCCCACACTACAAGAAGGATTTGGATAAATTGGAGAGAGTCCAGCAAAGGGCAACAAAAATGATTAGGGGTCTGGAACACATGACTTATGAGGAGAGGCTGAGGGAACTGGGATTGTTTAGTCTGCAGAAAAGAAGAATGAGGGGGGATTTGATAGCTGCTTTCAACTACCTGAGAGGTGGTTCCAGAGAGGATGGTTCTAGACTATTCTCAGTGGTAGAAGAGGACAGGACAAGGAGTAATGGTCTCAAGTTGCAGTGGGGGAGGTTTAGGTTGGATATTAGGAAAAACTTTTTCACTAGGAGGGTGGTGAAACACTGGAATGCATTACCTAGGGAGGTGGTAGAATCTCCTTCCTTAGAAGTTTTTAAGGTCAGGCTTGACAAAGCCCTGGCTGGGATGATTTAATTGGGGATTGGTCCTGCTTTGAGCAGGGGGTTGGACTAGATGACCTCCTGAGGTCCCTTCCAACCCTGATATTCTATGATTCTATGATTCTAAGGCCATTTTGCCTAGTTCCAAGTCACTTACGGTGGAATTCTCTCCTTTGGTCATCTGAGACCACATTGACCGAAAAAATTTAACAACAGTGTGATCATATGCTGTTACTTCAGTTAGTTGTACAAATTGGCATGTGCTGCTGTTCACCATTTCCGAATATAGACTTCATTGGTAGCACGTCCAAGAGCTTGGAGTATTCTCTCCAGTTGAATGAACTGAATTTAACTTCCTCCATGTCAACATGAAGTGATGGGGAAAAAGCAAAAACAACATGAGAAATTACTATTTTAGTAAATGGTCATTTGTCTCAAAGTGCCCAATAAATCTGAGCTACAGTCTATCAAATAAAACTAATATCCAGTCATGTGACAAAATGGCCTTCAGAAAAGAAAGAAAAACCCACAACACAGAGAGGAATAAGACACTTTCCATTTCATATTAAGTGACATTCCAGAGCAGGTTGCATATGACGCAGAATCAGGACAACAGGTTCTCCCATTGTGTTCTCCTCTGAGCCATTCAAAACTGCTTCACTCAGAGCTTCCTCTATTATTGTCATGTTATTTACAAAAGTTTTAACATCATCATAATGGGAAAACAGGCAACCTTCCCATCTGCAAACCATCCCATTGGAATGGAATGGAAAAAGCACAGAAGTGGTTTTGCCAATAGATAGAAATGGCGATTTAAACGCAGAATGACCCCACTGTGTTTCGATCGATTTGCATTCCCCTTCCAGGTCTGTGACACTTTCATCTCCTGCCCTAATGAGTCTAATTTAAGATCAAAGGAATCAAACCATGATTCCGAAGCACAGAGAGCTGAGAACACAGCACCACGTGACACTTTGCAAGGTGGAGGGATAGAATATGAAGAAAATAAAACTCTACATGGCTCAGACAGAAGGTAACAATGCTGAGGACATGGGGGAGAAGGGAATCCCTCCAACTCCTCCCATCTCCTTGTAGTGTCACAGAGGCTGCCCCGATCCTGTTCTTTATTATATTTAAATACATTTTAAATGAGAAAAATGGTACAAAATAACTGTTCAGCCCACTCCAAGGCAACGTGAAAACAACTGGGAATGAGACATGGGGTGGGGGGGAGAACTTGGTGACACACTGCAATTGGGGAACAGTATAAATGTGATGCTCCAGGATTGTTTAGACTAGGAGAAGGGATGGAGCTTAGTTCAGGTCATGAGGAAACGTGCTAGATGGCCTGTGTATAGTGGCCATGGTTATGCCTTTACTGCAAGAATAGCTGTGTTTTACATGAGGATAACAGGTAGATTATCCCTCACTGTAGCTCATAGACTTGCAGGCTAGCAAGGACTATTAATCATCTAGTTTGACCTCGTGCACATTGCAGGCCACAGAAACTTGCTCACCCACTCCTGTAATAGACCTCTAACCTTTGGCTGAGTTACTGAAGTCCTCAAATCATGATTTAAAGACTTTAACTTATAGAGAATCCACCATTTATTCTAATTTAAACCTGCAAGTGACCGTGCTGCAAAGGAAGGCAAATCTAACCTGGGGGAAAATTCCTTTCCAACCCCAAATATGGCCATCAGTTGGACGCTGAGCATGTTGACAAGACCCACCAGCCACTCAGGAAAGAATTTTCTGTTGTCAACTCAGAGCCCTCTCCATCTAGTGTCCCATCTCTGGTCACTGGGGATATTTGCTACTAGCAGTTGCAGATGGACAACCTGGCATTGTAGGCAGTTCCTCTATAAACTTATCAAGCTCAATCTTGAAGCCAGTTAGGTTTTATTCCCCCACTGCTCCCCTTGTAAGGCTGTTCCAGAACTTCACTCCTCTGATTGTTAGAAACCTTCATCTCATCTCAAGCCTAAACTTGTTGATGGCCAGTTTATATCCTTTTGTTCTTGTTTCAACATTGGCACTTAAGTAACTCCTCTCCCTCCCCAGTATTTATGCCTCTGATGTATTTATAGAGAGCAATCATATCTCCCTCAGCCTTCATTTGGTTAGGCTAAACAAGCCAAGCTCCTTGAGTCTTGTCTCATAAGATAGGTTTTCCATTTCTCGGATCATCCTAGTAGCCCTTCTCTGTACCTGTTCAAGTTTGGACTCATCTTTCTTAAACATGGGAGACCAGAATTGCACACAGTATTCCAGATGAGGACTCAACAGTGCCTTGTGTAATAGTACTAACACTTCCCTGTCTACACTGAAAATATCTCACCTGATGCATCCTAGGATTGCATTAGCCTTTTTCATGGCCACATCACATTGTCCACTTATAGTCATCCTGTGATCAACCAATACACCCAGGTCTTTCTCTTCCTCTGTTGCTCCCAACTGATAAGTCCCCAGTTTATGGCAAAAATTCTTGTTGTTTAGTCCCCAAGTGCCTGCCTTGCACTTTGCACTATTAAATTTCTTCCCATTTCTCTTTCTTCAGTTTTCAAAGTTGTCCAGATCTTCGTGTATTATATTTGGGTCCTCGGTATTGGCAATACCTCCCAGCTTTGCGTCATCCACAAATTTTATTAGCACACTCCCACCTTGTGCACCAAGGTCAGTAATAGAAATATTAATAAGATTGGTCCCAAAACTGATCCCTGAGGAACGCCACTAGTAACCTCCCTCCACCCTGACAGTTCACCTTTCAGTATGACCCATTGTAGTCTCTCCTTTAACCAGTTCCTTACCTACCTCTCAATTCTTGTGTTAATCTGCATCTTCTCCAATTTAACTAATAATTCCCCATATGGAACTGTATCAAATGCCTTACCAAAATCCAGGTAGATTAGATCTATTGTATTTCCTTTGTCTAAAAAAACACCTATCAGATAGATCTGGCATGATCTACCATGTTATAAAACCATGATAGATTTTATCCCAGTGACCATTTATCTCTTTGTGCTTTACTCCTTTCTCTTTCAAAATTCATTCCAAGACCTTGCATGTATTTGAGGCCAAATTAACAGGCCTCTAGTTTCCTGGATCACTTTTTTCTCTTTCTTAAAAATAGGTTCTATATTAGCAATTCTGCAGTCATAGGGTATGACCCCCCCCCCCCCAATGTATGGATTCATTAAAATTCACCCTTTTCTACCCAATCTGGGGCTGTTGGGGATTCCTGGTAGGAGGGACACATACACTCCCATGACTCATAATTCAAATGAGTTGATAGAAAGATCAAAGAGATTCACCCCCAAAGAATGGTCAGCTTTAAAAAGCAAAAGCAAATCGCTTGCCTGGTGGACCATGGTGACACAAATGGTTCAAGCAGCCTTAAAGTTCACTATGTGGTAATTAGTAAAAGTATTAAAGAAAATATTTTTTGGTCAGCCCTGGACAAGGTTTTAATGGTGTTTGTCTTCTTTGTGGATTCTCTGATAATAAATAAAGGCTGAGCTCTGATGGAAGTTTTTCCAACACTAAGAACATCTCTAGGGTCTCTTGCCTGTATGGATTCTCTGATGTGCAGTAAGGGCTGAGCTTTGACGGAAGTTTTTCCCGCACTCACAGCATTCATAGGGTCTCTCACCTGTGTGAATTCTCTGATGTCTAATAAGGGCTGAGAGCTGACGGAAGTTTTTCCCGCATTCACAGCATTCATAGGGTCGCTCTCCTGTGTGGATTCTCTGGTGTGTAATAAGGTGTGAGCGCCGAGAGAAGGTTTTCCTGCACTCACAGCATTTATAGGGTCTCTCTCCTGTGTGGATTCTCTGATGCATAACGAGGTCTGAGCGGTAACTGAAGCTTTTCCTGCACTCACAGCATTCATAAGGTCTTTCTCCTGTGTGGATTCTCTGATGTGTAATAAGCGATGAGCTCTGACTGAAGCTTTTCCCACACTCACAGCATTCATAGGGTCTCTCACCGGTGTGGATACTCTGATGTGTAATAAGAGTTGAGCTCCGACTGAAGCTTTTCCCGCACTTATGGCATTCATAGGGTCTTTCTCCTGTGTGGATTCTCTGATGTGTGACAAGGGCTGAGCTCTGAGTGAAGCTTTTCCCGCACTCACAGCATTCATAGGGTCTCTCTCCTGTGTGGACCCTCTCATGTCTTATAAGGGTTGAGCTGTCAGTGAAGCTTCTTCCACACTCACAGCATTTATAGGGCCTGTCTCCTGTGTGGATTCGCTGATGTATAATAAGGTGAGAGCTCAGAGTGAAGCTTTTCCCACACTCACAGCATTCATAGGGCCTGGCTCCTGTGTGGATTCTCTCATGTTTTGTAAGGTGTGAGTGGCTACTGAAACTTTTCCCACACTCAGTGCATGTGTTGTTTCTGTCTCCCAGGGAGATTCTCTTCTGGGCTCTGGTTTCCTTGCAGTCTTTGTAAACTCCCCGATAATTAATGGAGTTACCCATTTCTCTCCCTGGCTGGGTTCCCTGCTGCCTCTCTGGTCTGTGCTGACTCTTACAGGCTTTTCCCTGCTCATGACTCCTGGACACAATCAACTGGGATCTTTGCACTAATGCCCCATGCAGTTCCACTTGCTCAGCCTCTTCTGGCTGAGGATTCGGCTCCTCATTCTCATTCACCTTCCCCTCACCTGCCGGGACAGAGAGAGAAACCTCAGAAACAGGGATGGAAAAGGGGAGCACAAAACAAAGTAAGTGCTGAGGAGACAGGAAAAAAATCAGGACTTGTATTTCCCCAAACTCTGCCTCATAAGGGAGAAAGGAGGGGATCAGATCTACCTCTGCATCTCATCGAAACAAGGGAAGGGAGGTTAGGGAGGGAGCTTCTGCCAGGAGTCAGTCAGGACAGCAAGGGAGCCATGAGTGATATCTGCCCTAAGGATACAGCACCTGATGGGGACAATCCTGAAGTTGGAGAGCTCACAAGGTCTTTGTACAGAATCCCAATGGTTTCTTTTAGGTGCTGATACTTTTTGAGTTGGTTTCATGATTCCTCACCTGTGCAGGCACCTCTTGGGATCTCTCTTTCTTCAGAGCCGTGGAGATCTGAGACCCATGGCTCATCCCTTTGTTCCAGCTGGGAGATCACATCGGGTTTGGAAACTGGAAACCCTGCTTAGGGGGAAAGAAAACCAGGGAGATCAGCTTAAGTCATGGAACCTCTGTTGCAAAAAAAGTTCTGTTATTTTAACACCTGCCCATTTTAAAGCAGTTAAGATGTCAGGGTGAGTTCCACCGATTCTCAAAGGTGCAGGTGACTCTGTTTATGAGGCATTTAGCTAGCCCCAAATCTGCTGGGAACACACAAAGCCAGACACTCATGGACAAGGGGGCTCCTAAAATGCAGACACGATAACTCCATGTTCCAGAATGCGAAGAGTCTAAGAAGAGGGGAAGTCACCCTGGAACTGCTTCTTGCTAACAGAGATAGGCCCAAAGACAACGAAAGGTCATAGGGAAGCTGGGACCAGTAAGAATGGACTGGCGGGGTTCAGTGTAGTATGGAATAGGATGGAGTGGGGAATGCCACCAAATGCAGCAGCTCAGGGTATATGAAAAGGCTCATGTGAAGAAGGCTGGGGAATTAGATGCTACATCTCAGGATGCTCATTCCACTGGAAAAGGAGATTGTGAATAATAAGCATAAGACCACGTGACCTCGGGAAGGAGTGACTAAATGATCCAAGAACCCTGCAAGGAAGCGAGACTGTGGCTGATGCAGATGGGGAGGAGGGGAGTAAGATTCTCTGATTTCCCAGAAGTTTCACTGCCAACCTGTGACATCACCAAGAAAGTGCCCATTTGTGACAGGGGACTGGTTATCTTGTGGCTGGGAGGGACATAAGTACTAACAAAAGGTGGCTGGCGTTGCAGGGGGTAGGGAAGGGTGGGTGTTGGTGTAGGCACCGAGCGGTGGAGAGAGAAGCAAAGTGAAAATAATATTGGAAAAAGTGAAAGTGGACTATAATCAGAGTGCAGTGCAGGTTCCAAATCAACAGGGCCTCGGCGGGGATGATGTGTTAATGGGCTGGGACTCTCTGCAGATCAAGATCCCCAAAACTTCCCCTCCCCTCCCCTACCTCCTACTGACCCTGCCCTCCCCACGTCTCTTAGCATATGAACATACTGCAATGTAAGCCCAGATCTGTGGACTCACGTCTGCAGGCTCATTGTTTGTAAGCCCGGGTTTGAAAGCCCCACTTTATATTGACCCTAGATTTAGAATGTCTGGACATGGATTTCATGTACCCACACTACACTCACGTATCCACATTGCATTACACAGAACCCAAGTCAAACCAGCCTATCCCAGTCTTCCCGGTGATCTCCACAGCTGTCGCCACTCTAGCCCTTTGTTCGTGGTGCACTGAGGTGACTTAACAGTCCACCCTGTGGCACTTTACAGAAGTTTTTGCAGGTCACTAGGACACCCAGCTGAGCCATCTCCTGAGTCTGCATGCTCTTGACAACTGGAGCCAGCAGCATGGACAAATCACCATCTGAAGAACTTGTCCTGCTTGTGCTTTCACTCCTGTGTCAGGAAATAGGCAGAGTATGCATGAGACACTGGTGAACATTTCACTGGCATTTTCTGATCTACTGAAGGCACCTGTCACAGGATGACGATGACACAGACATGGCAGCCTGGAACTGGCTGACACTGCTCCCCATTCTTGGTGATATCCACTGGTGCTCCCTATGCAGACAGGTGCTTCTGGAACAGGGCCACATGCACAGATTGGTGGGATCACATCATCATGCGGACCCGCAAGGACCAGCAGTGGGTTCAGCACTTTTGCATGAAGAAAGCTACTTTGCTGGAGCTTTGTGAGCAACTAGCCCCAACCCTCCAGCATCAGGTCACATGCATCAGGGTGACCATGGGCCACCCAACCCTGGCGCTGTCCAATGAGTTCCTGGTCTGCAGGACATGGTACCATGGAGGGGATTCAGGACATGGTGCAGGTGGAGCAGGAGCCTGAACTCTCCCAGCCATGACCTCAAGCAGCCTCTCTAACACGTCTTTCTATCTTCCTCCTTCAAGGGATGTTCCCACTCCAGAGATTGCAATGCAAGTCTCTCCTTGCATGCTGCACTTCTTCTCATGTTCAGCAGCCTGCTTTTTGCCTTTCTGCTTGCCACGAATCCTTTCCCCTTCGGTATTGTTCCTCCTTGTTGGCCCTGTCCAGGATGTCCATCATAAGCTCATCACAGACATGCTTTCTCCGTGACTGCTCCGGGACACTTTGACATGGAGCCCTTGTTGCCAAGAAGGCTAATGGCATATTGGGCTGCATTAGTAGGAGCATTGCAGCAGATCGAGGGACGTGATTATTCCCCTCTATTTGGCCTTGGGGAGGCCACATCTGGAGTCTTGTGTCCAGTTTTGGGCCCCCCACTTCAGAAGGGATGTGGACAAATTGAAGAGAGTCCAGCAGAGGAAAATGATTAGGGGGCTGGGGCACATGACTTATGAGAAGAGGCTGAGAGAACTGGGCTTGTTTAGTCTACAGAAGAGCAGAGTGAGGTGGGATTTGATAGCAGTCTTTGAATACCTGAAGGGGGGTTCCAAAGAGGATGGAGCTCGGCTGTTCTCAGTGGTGGCAGATGTCAGAAGAAGGAGCAATGGTCTCAAGTTGCAGTGGGGGAGGTTTAGGCTGGATATTAGGAAAAACGATTTCACTAGGAGGGTGTGAAGCACTGGAATTGGTTACCTACGGAGGAGGGGGAATCTCTATCCTTAGAGGTTTTTAAGGCCTGGCTTGACAAAGCCCTGTCTGGGATGATTTAGTTGGGGTTGGTCCTCCTTTGAGCAGGGGATTGGACTAGATGACCTCCTGAGGTCTCTTCCAACCCTAATCTTCTGAGCCTATGATTCTATCCCAGGCTTCTACTGGACTGGGGTTCAGCTGCAAAGGTGGACAGGCATGAGAAGAGACATCAAACGGTTCATTATTGTCTCAGAAAAGGTTCAGTGCACCTCCAGAAAAAAGAGCCTGTGGAATGTCAAGGCCAAAAAACCGATACTTTGTAAAACTCAGATTCAGTATATTCTCAGACGTTCTAGTTCTCTGCACCTGAGAAGACAAAGAAAACAGCTGCTGGAATCTGGGGGAGGGATCCTGACCTGAAGAGTTGGTCAGTAACACTGCTGGAAGCATGCGGTGAGAAACTTTGCTCCAATCTAATATAGTTTGATAAGTTAAAACACTTTCTAGTGCCTATCTTTATTTTTCTTGTAACCATTTCTGACTTTTTAGCCTCATTACTTGTGCTCACTTAAAAGCTTTCTCTTTGTAGTTAATAAACTTGTGTTATTGTTTTATTTAATCCAGTGTGTTTAAGTTACAGTGTCTGGATAACTCTATTTAAGGTAATAAACTGTTGTGTATTTATTCCTTTGAAGGAATAATGGATATAATATACTTGGACTTCCCTGGAGAGGGCTGAGCTGTACAGGACATACATTTCTGGGGGGAAATCCGGGACTGGGAGTGTGATGGAGTCACCCTGCAGTACAATCATGGCTGGTGAGAGCTAGGTTATGACTGGCAGGCTGCAGTTCCACAAACACATGAGTGACCTGCATGCTGGTGGCTGTTTGTGAGCAGTCCAGGTTGGAGGCTACAGTGGCAAGGCATTGCAAGGCACCTCAGGTTACAGGACAGGGGTAACTCAGACCCCCACTGGTCTGGATTGTACCCCAGTATGTCACAAGGAAGTTGGGAGGGTGGGTTGCTGTGGTTTACTACCTAAACTTTCTTAGTCTTTCAGGCATTCCACATTCCGGAGGACATCAAAATCCTGGAGGTTCCTGAATGGCAAAAGGACATTCTATTCCAAGGTACCGGTGACAAGCCAGCAGCGTCTGCCACAGAGGTTTTCAAACTTATGGTGACTTGGCAACACATCTATGAGTGGAGTTGGCTGGTGTTCTATAGAGGAAGGTCTGGGAAATACACCTTCCCTGAAATGTGACTACTTATCTGGAGTTCCTCCTATGGGAAAAGTTTGCAATCATCAGCACCTGGGATTGGGTCAAAATTCATGAGGGAATCAACAGGAGGCTGGGTTAGTGTCCGCATGGATTACTGCCTTCCTATGGATTATGATACACCCTGCTCTGAGTACATCTACCTCTGGGCTACATACAAACACACACAGTAATACGAATTCTCACAGAACTGCACAGCCACCCCCACCCCTTTCCCTGGCATATTTATGGACTGTCTACAAACTCCCTGATATTTTGGAAAGTGAATTTGTCATCCATACACTACATTTTCCCCTTGCCCAGTACAGTTCACAGATGCGGTTGATTTAGTTGGGGATTGGTCCTGCTCTGAGCAGGGGGTTGCACTAGCGACCTCCTGAAGTCCCTTCCAACCCTGATATTCTATGATTCTATGGCTCGTTCTGCTGTGGCATGGCCAATTTGTACAGTGTGGTGTACTAAAAGGGAAGGTAATATAAGGATCTTACCTTTAACACCCCAGCACATCTTTGTAAGAATGTGCGAGTATATAGCAAAAAATTAATGTTAAATGCTTGTTAATCTGTTGTTTGCTCTTCCCAGTCTCATTCTGAACGCCACGTGGTGTTGGGGGTTGAGAGACACCAAGGCACTGGCATGCATTCTGCCATAAGCAGATATATGCTGATACCTGCTGTGACGTTATTGACATGAACTGTGACTGTATAGATCATTGTTGCAACCAAAGTCCTATAGTGGCACCAAATCTTGTACAAAGAAGGTCAAATAAGGTGTCTATGAGAAAGTTATGATTTGCTGGTTACGATTATGCTATCTGTATGCAAGTACTATTTTGTATTTAAAGTTATAAGTATTGGCTCTATACCGTACGTATTTCAAACTTGTGCTATGCTTCTGGGTGACACCCCAGACAATTTGGCATCAGCACTGTCTAGCCTGCTTGATGGCCCATTAAGGGCCATCAGCTATACAACTGACCCATTGAGAGAGGGCAGATTCACCTTGTGACTCAGCAAGGCATGCAGGGACATGCCTATGGACAGAACTCTAAGGTTTTTCCATGCAATGTGCTGGGTAGCTTGTGTTTGGAACAAAGGAAGCACAACCCACGTAGCAAAAGGACTATAAAAGGCAGCTGCGTCATCTCCATTTTGTCTTCAATCTTGCTTCTTACCTCTGGAAGGACTTTGCTACAAACTGAAGCTCTGAACAAAGGACTGAATGACCCATCCAAGCTGTGGATGTACTCCAGAGATTTGATTTGAACCTGCAGTTTATTCCATCACTGCTACAAGCCTGAAGCAAGAACTTTGCCATTACTGTATGTAATTGATTCCATTTAACCAATTTTAGCTCTCATCAATATTTCTGTCTTTTTATGAATAAACCTGTAGATTTTAGATTCTAAAGGATTGGCAACAGCGTTATTTGTGGGTAAAATCTGACTTGTAGATTGACCTGGGTCTGGGGCTTGGTCCTTTGGGATAGAGAGAACCTTTTTTCTTTTACTGGGGTATTCGTTTTCATAACCATTCGTCCCCATAAGGAGCGGTGCTGGTGGTGATACAAGGGGACTGGAGTATCTGAAGGAATTGCTTGTATGACTTCTGGTTAGCCAGTGGGGTAAAACCAAAGACCTCTCTGTTTGGCGTGCCTTAATAGTAAAGGAACTCCAGCTTTGGGCTGTAACTGCCCTGCTCTAAGCAATTTGTCCTGAACTCTCAGTTCTGTCCCACCAGAGGCCGCTTCATTACACCTGCAGCTTGTAATAAAAATTGCATTTGGTCATAGTCCAGAAATCCCCCTCATTCATACATTAATAAAAACGGACGTGGAGCCAGAAACTTACCAGGCTCCAGGACTACTTTGGCCTCTTCTGTTTCTTCTGTCCACAGCAGAATGCGCCTCCAAAGGGTCATCAAACAGCTCCTCTGAGTATGGACCCAGGATATGCTGCAGCTAGCTGCTGAGGGACCAGTCGGAGCACCAGAGTCACTTTGCTAGCCTGATCTGGTGGCTGCTGGCTCCCCTCAGGAGTTCTATGAAATTGAACATCAGAAGGTTGTCTTCCTGGCTGACCAGGCTATCGTGAATTTCTTGGGTCTCAGTGCTCAGCAAGCACTCAGCACCTGGTCAAAGTCATTGTAAATGAGACAGGAGGCTGGGAAGTTCCCAGAGATGCAGTTCTCTGGCTTTCCAGCAGTTGCTTTTGAGCCACTTAATCTGCTCCCTGCACTGGTCACTAGTCCATGTAATCCCCAGTGCTGCCAGTTGTTTGCTATTTCTTGGTACACATGGTCATTTTTGATGGTTTACTGAAGTCCATGTCTTGCTCACTTTGTCCCAGAGATTCACCAGAATCTGACTGTAGTCCTGTGGCCATGCAGCAGCATGCTGGGCAAAGGGCTCTTCTTGTTGGTGGCCACAGCTGTCTGCAGTTCAGTGGTCAGAATAAAATGGCAGGGTTATAGGATGTGCAGGTGTACTTGAACCAGGGGCGTGCTTCCATTTCCTGGGAGTTGATTGGCTAGTCTTGAGACAGAAAGGCCAAGGAACACTAGCCCATGGGATTGTGGGATAGCATTGCTGGATGCTCAGGATATGAATCGGGGGACCTGGACTTGAATTGCTTCCACACTGCAAAATGATGAAGTTTCTGGAACTCGGGCTCAGAATCACTGCCCTGGCCAGGTCCAAGGGCCCAGGTCCTGAGAGCTTACTGGCCTGAGTCAGATAGATCTGTGTGTAGAAGGAATGGGGGTTGGGCTCGAGCCAGAGTCTGAACCTGAGCTTGCACTGCAGGGTAGACAGAGCCTCAGTCCTATTTCTCCACCCCCCCTCTGACAGAGCTGGAGCTGCTCTTTAGTACTGATGAATACTGAATACCCTCGCCTGGTTACTGGGATATTGATTGTATTACTATGCTGGTTTAGGTTAATAGGGACACTGCAAGGAAAACAAGCAGGAAGGGAAGAAGAGTGGCTCAAGATTAGACACCCCTTATTAATCGCTTAAGGGTTAGTAAGTGACAATGCCTGAAATATTAGCTTGGAATATTCTACCTCTTGGCTCCAGACAATTTACAGAACTAGGTTAGCTGAGCAGGGCCAAGATCTGGAGCCAAGAAGATCAAAAGGACTGGAGCAGTTTAAAAAAGGACTCGTTCCCAAGAAGGGGACGGCTGGTTAGGAGATAGGGGGGAAAAGGCAGAAACAGGGACCGCGCTAGGGAGTCAGCAGAAGTTAGACCTGCCTAGGTGACCATCAGGGGATGGTAAGCCTTTAGGACGGCAGGCATGCATGAAGCCTATTTGTTATTTTAAAATCCTTTTCTCTTATACTTTTTTTCCCTCCTGCAAAATCAAACCACAGCAGTGTTTAAGATGGCTGTTTTGTCACTGTGCACCACTGATCCTAGACTGCCAAAGGTGTCACCACTCAGCCTGGCCTGCTGGGTAAAAAATGGCTGATACAAAGGGTATTGCAGCCTAGGAGCAGGAGAACAGCAGAATTCCACTCCAGAAGGAAAGGCGCAAGGCCTGACAGGTGGGGCGGGGGGGCACTCAGAGAGACCAGGAAGGGGAGAGAGGTGCAGCTATACCAGTCACTCACTCCCCTTCCTTTCACTGCTCTCAGCTCTCCCTCACCCCCCACAGTGTCATCACCAGGATGCAGGCAGTCTGAGCTAGTGGTCAGACCAGGAATTGGGCATCAGACCGGGTCAGATAACAGGAGGTCAGACGCTGAGACAGGCAAGAGGGCAAAACCAGGAGTCAAGAGCCAGGAGGCAGCAGGGTCAGTTTCCAAGCGATCAGAGTCAGGCAGTAGGAGCAGGTGCCGCTGGGAAAGCAGTCCTCAGGAAACCCAGCTGCAGGGACAATTTCCTGTGTCTGTGCTTCGGTTAAATAGAAGAGGGGGACCAATCAGGACCCCCAACGTTCCACCAGTCAGCTGGAGTCCTCTGTCAGGGTTCGGCTTCTAGTGTGACAACTGCTAGCAGGTCCCTGGGTGGCAGGCGGAACTTACTAGCTGCTAAGAGCCCCACGGACCAGCATTCAAGATCTGTAGTCCCGGACACCTGGGGACAAGAGCACGTGCTTCTGGTGTTCTCTCCTCCCCTCCTATCACCCATGGCCCTCTTTGGTACCCGTTCCCCCAAGTCTCCTGCTCCCCAACCACTTCCCATCCCAAACTCCATTCTAAATGGTCCTTACTCCTGCCAAAAAGAGTGTCCCCTCTCTCCCACAGCTAGCACACCCTTTCCTGGAGCACCTAGCATCCACACTCCCTTTACTCACACCCCTAACCCTCCCAGCTTTTTGAGCTCCTGATCCAACTCCCTCCCACTGCTCCCAGCCCTCCATGGCACCCAACTCCCTACAGCAGCGGCTCCATGGCATCCCCACTGCCCCCAGCCCTCCCAACTCAAAAGAGCTCTTTGCCCCAAGCCTTCCTCTCTCCAGCCTGCCACCAGCTGGACCCTAAAGGAGGATTGTGAGGTAGCTTTCTGGAGGTGTATGGAGAGCTCCTCCCAGCATGAGCGAAAGCACGAAGTGGATAGTTTGAACTTTTAACAAGCAGGTGACGGAGGCTGGCATCCCTGGAGGATCATTGGTGGGAGCTAGCATCTCAGTGCTGAATCAGAAATCATATGTCAGATGGAGACAGGCTGCGAAAGGCCTTGCCACTGAAGACAAGCAGTTTATGTTTGAGGGGACAGAGATGGGAGAACCAATGGAGGGATTCAGAGAGCGGGATGCCATGGATTTACAGGGCATTAGAAGCTGCAGCCTTTCTACAGTCTCTCTTGGGACTGCCCCCTTTAATGTGCTAGACCCTAAGCTTAGTTCTTTGGAGGGCAAGCCCCACAGCATCACTTCTCTGATTGTGGGCCCGGTGGCAGCACCCCCTTTTCTCACCATGGCTCTCCAGGGAGTTCAAGAGAGTCCCCTCTCTTTAGCGGGTGATGCAAACAGTAGGTATCTGCAGCAATGCAAGAGACGCTCTTCACAACAAGCCAGCGTTTATTGACAATACAGTATTGAAGGGCCCCCTCAGGTTAGTCTGAGCCGCAAGTGTGTGCAAGAAAATGTTACAAGAGCAAGCTGATTTTGGAAAAAGCTGCTTTGGAGGAGTCTATCTCAAGAGCCCTTTATCAAATAACCCCATCCTTGGGCACCCCCATGAACAGCAGCACATTTCAAGCCAATCCAAATAAGCGTGTGGATTTTAGGGCAGTGAGAATGGTCAGCCTTTAAACAGAAAGCAATGCTGAACCTTAATTATAGCAGAGCTAGTGCTCCTCTGTAAGGACTTCCTGAGTTAGCGTTAATAGTTGTAGCGTTTGGAATTTCAGATCACCATGAGCCAAACTGACAAGTCAAAGAGACCGAAATGCACACAGGCAGGAAGACTAAGGCTCTATTCAGAGCCAGAGGGTTTCTAGCAATCTGCTCTCACACAACTGGCTCAAGGGACATGCTGTGGCCATTGATCATAGAATATCAGGGTTGGAAGGGACCTCAGGAGGTCATCTAGTCCAACCCCCTGCTCAAAGCAGGACCAATCCCCAGTTTTTGCCCCAGATCCCTAAATGGCCCCCTCAAGGATTGAACTCACAACCCTGGGTTTAGCAGGCCAATGCTCAAACCACTGAGCTATCCCTCCCCCAATGATGCTGAGCTACATCCATGTGTTTGAGTCCTATGTCTGACAGCTACAGTTGAGAGCAAATATTTTCAAGTGCTCTATAATCCACAAGCTTTGACCTGGCCTTCACTTAAAAGCTTTACCAGCATAGCTATGTCAGTGAGGGGTGTGAAAAATCACATCCCTATCCCACATAGCTCTGGCAGTAAGAGCTCTGGTGTAGACACAGTTATAGTGACAACAAAGTCCATTTTAAAAAACATCGAAGACATTAAATGCGCATAAATTTCCTTTATGCAGCATTTAACATTGCCCAGTGCTGCCTCATGTCCTGATGGTGGCTAAACCTCTGAAAACCAGGAAACAGAGTTAAAGTAAATGTCACCCTTGCAATGCATCCTTAACTCTGCCCCCACCTCCTAGCCCTGGAGCTGGCAATAGCCATCGGGAATAGCTGAGTAAAGGTGCAAAGGTTTACAAACTACCAGGGGACATGAAGGGTTCTCCATCTCTTGAAATCATGATATGATGCCTTTCTAGAGGATGATTTAGTCAAACACAAGGTATTCAGCTCAATAAACTGGTAAGTGGATGTAATTCTATGGCCTGTATTATGCTGCAGGTCAGACTAGATGAACTCATTGTCCATTTTGTCCATAAAATCTCTGAGTTTATAACAGATACGAGAAAGGACTGGCGTTGTGTTCCACAGACCGCAATACCAGCATTAATCTGCATGCACTCCAGCTATGTGCCCTGTGCTAGCTCTAATTGAATGATGCAGGAATTAATTGGAGCAGCTTGGCAGAGCTGTAACTGTGATATGAAGAGAGGTGCAAATGAACCTTGAGGGACCAAGTCTGCCTCATTTCAGTGCTGAGTGTTATTGACCCAACCTACAAAGGTACACAAAGTTGTGTTCTCACCATGGGGATTGTCAACATGCTAATGGTCTCCGGGCTTAGTGAGGAGTAAGTGAAGGCAATGACTCAGAAGGAATCCCCATGGGGAGGGAAAAGGCGTGGTAATGTTTTGCTAATCTGAGATGCTTTGTGTGCAGTAGGCTCAGTGTTTAACTGTAGCCTGGGGTAGGTAGCTTCTGTCTGCTATAATGGAAATAAACCCAAGTTTTCCCTTCGCAAAGAGAAGATGTTAGACTTTGTGCTACCCTGTCATGTGCTCTGTTCCCAAAGTGTTCTGTAGTGGGGAGGGCAGAGCATTAGCATGTGTGTCACTGGCATGTCGGGCTGTTGCTGAAACAGGGCAGAGCTGAGGTTGCATTGTGGGGATGATGTGAACCTTAACTCTTCATTTCCCCTTCTAATATCTGAGGGGACAGGAATCCTTACCCAGCGAGGTCACATTCTCATAGTTCTCCTGCATGACGTCTCTGTAGAGGGCTCTCTGAGCAGGGTCCAGCAGAGACCACTCCTCCTTGGTGAAATACACAGCCACCTCCTCAAATGTCACCGACCCCTGAAAGAGCAAGAGCCCCCCACTCAGTACCTGCTGCCCCAGAGACAGCCCTATTAGTCACAGGGGAGCAGGGCCAGGAAAATGGAAGCTCTGGGAGGCACAGTCCCCAGAGTCCCACCCCCACCCTGCTCAGAGAAGCCAGGAGGTATCAGAGTGAAAGGAGGGAAAGAAAGAGCCCCTTGTCCCTCCCAGCACATAGAGGGGGCAGGGTCTTCACATTCATCACACACCTGTTGGCCAGAAGCTGACACAGCAGATGGAGCCCCTGGCAGGGTCCAGGTTCAGCCCCAGGATAGGAATCCTAACACCCTCCCTATTGCCAGCAGCAGCATGTGAGGGGATGGGTCATCTCCCCTAAGCCACACTGGTGGGTGCCCCCTTAGTATCTCATCACAGCCTCTGGCTGGCAGATTCTCGCTCCAGCACTGGGAGCCTGGTAGGTTTTCCCAGCCCTGTCCAGGGCGGCTGTTTCCTGTTCTTCAAATCATGGATTTTCTACCCCAACCCCCACGGGTCTGTTCCTGGAATCTAGGCCCGAGTTAAACTAGTTTCAGCAGGTCTGTCACACTGTCCTCCCCCCCCCCCCCCTCCATCTTCTATATTTCCTACCCCCTCCCACCTCGAGAGCAAACTGTCCAGATGCTCCCACCTCCTGCGTATTTACTGCCCCTCTCCAGGAACTCCCCGATAATCCCTACCTGAACTGGCTCCACTGCAGCCATTCCCCTTCCCTGTCCCATGGGAGGCTGAGCCAAGCCGGCATAAAACAGGGATGCTCCTCTGCAGCCTGTCAGGTTGAGAAGGGCAGCTGGGGAGATTTCCAAACAGACTTTGCTTAATTCCACATCGCAAGTCTCACCCGTCCCCCTGGCTCTTTCCCTGCAGACAGATGCTCCAGACACTGCCATGTTGGGAACAAGCTTTAGCCCAGCACAGCCATAGCCCCACCACCAGGACTGAACTGAATATGTTTAAACCCCTCCCAGTGACACCGTCTCTGAACCTACTGCTAGAAAAGAACAGAACCAAAGGAGGCACTTTGGGGGATTCTCCTGCCATAGGCCCAGGGGAACCGGGAGAGGCAAAGACAGGCTGTTCCACTCTCTGCTCCTCACCTTGCCCACAGGACTGTAAATCTACCCAGGGAAGCTGCAATACACGTGTCAGGGCAGGCGAGAGATCTGGGCCACTCCCTCCCCACTTATTTCTCCCCCTGCCCCGTCAGGCTCTCTCTCCTTTATCCCCTGCCCCTCTCCCTCTAGCTGGGACAGCCCCATTCTTGGGGTTTTCCCTCGCCCATGTCTGGATCCGCTCCTGCAATTGCTCCCAGGAGGGGCTGTTTGCGTAGAGTCAATGTTACCCCTGTCCCCGAGCTCACTCACCCGCAGTCTCCCGCTCAGGGCTGGGGTGGGGTGGGGTGGGCAGAGCCCGGGGCAGAAAGCCTGGGGGAGAAAGCCCCCCTCTCGGAAGTTGCAATGCAGGTCTCTCCCAGCTCGGGAGAAGTAGCAGCTGCTCAGCCCGGCTCTCTGACCCCAATGCAAGCAGCAGCCAGCTTCGCTCTTTGTTCTCCTCGATTGCTGCCTCCTTCCTCCCAGCAGCACCCTCCGCAGCAGCCTACTCTGTTGCTCCAGCCCCTTCCTGTGTCCTTCAACACCAGCCCGGGCTGCAGAGCTGCTGAGTCGGGGGCTTGCTCCGGCTGGAACACGCCCCGTCTCCGCGCGTTCGTGCAGGAGCTAGTCCAGCTCGCGGGAAGTGACTGGCTCTCCGGGCCAGAGGGGGAAGGGGATATACAGGGAAAGCGGAGACAGACTGAGAGGAGCAGACGGAGAAATAAAGGGGGAGGGTGGTTCGCAGTTCCTTTCATTGCATCACCCTGGGCTGAGCGTCACAGACCCATCGCCCCAGGGATCCCCCCGTCTGCTTCATGCCTCGCTGAGTAACTGTAGAAACTCACTGCTACTGCCCTCCACACTCCGTTGCTTTGTCACCCCGCCATGGGGGCAGGTCTGCAATTAACGTCTCTGCTTTCAGGGACAGGAACTGTATCACTTTACTGCGTGGGGAGGCACCAGGGAAACTCGCCCACTCAGGGGCACTGTTCAGATAATAACTAAAGACTAGGGCTGTCAAGCAATTAAAAAAATTAATCACAATTAATCACGTGATTAAAAAATTACTTGCTCTGTTAAACAATGATTAAATATTTTTGGATGTTTTCTACATTTTCAAATATATTGATTTTAATTACAACACAGAATACAAAGTATACAGTGCTCACTTTGTATTGTTATTTTTTATGACAAGTATTTGCACTGTTTTGTGGGTATGTCTACACTACGAAATTAGGTCGAATTTATAGAAGTCGGTTTTGTAGAAAGCGTTTTTATACAGTTGATTGTGTGCGTCCCCATACAAATGCTCTAAGTGCATGTAGTCGGTGGAGTGTGTCCACAGTACCGAGGCAACCGTCGACTTATGGAGGGTTGCACTGTGGGTGGCTATCCCACAGTTCCTGCAGTCTCCGCCACCCATTTGAATTCTGGGTAGAAATCCCAGTGCCTGATGGGGCTAAAACATTGTCACGGGAGGTTCTGGGTACACATCGTCAGGCTCCCCTTCCCTCCCTCCCTCTGTGAAAGCAAGGGCAGACAATCATTTTGCGCCTTTTTTCTTGAGTTACCTGTGCAGACGCCATACGCCGGCAAGCATGGAGCCCGCTCAGCTCACTTTGGCAATTAGGAGCACATTAAACACCACACACATTATCCAGCAGTATATGCAGCACCAGAACCTGGCAAAGTGATACCGGGCGAGTAGCCGACGTCAGCGTGGTGACGTGAGTGATGAGGACATGGACACAGACTTCTCTCAAAGCATGGGCCCTGGCAATGTGAGCATCCTGGTGCTAATGGGGCAGGTTCATGCGGTGGAACGCTGATTCTGGGCTCAGGAAACAAGCACAGACTGGTGGGACCGCATAGTGTTGCAAGTCTGGGACGATTCCCAGTGGTTGCGAAACTTTCGCATGCGTAAGGGCACTTTCATGGAATTTTGTGACTTGCTTTCCCCTGCCCTGAGGCACAAGAATACCAAGATGAGAGCAGCCCTCACAGTTGAGAAGCGAGTGGCAATAGCCCTGTGGAAGCTTGCAATGCCAGACAGCTAACGGTCAGTCGGGAATCAATTTGGAGTGGGCAAATCTACTGTGGGGGCTGCTGTGATGCAAGTAGCCAACGCAATCAAAGATCTGCTGATATCAAGGGTAGTGACCCTGGGAAATGTGCAGGTCATAGTGGCTGGCTTTGCTGCAATGGGATTCCCTAACTGTGGTGGGGCCATAGATGGAACCCATATCCCTATCTTGGCACTGGAGCACCAAGCCGGCGAGTACATAAACCGCAAGGGGTACTTTTCAATAGTGCTGCAAGCACTGGTGGATCACAAGGGACGTTTCACCAACATCAACGTGGGATGGCCGGGAAAGGTACATGATGCTCGCATCTTCAGGAACTCTGGTCTGTTTCAAAAGCTGCAGGAAGGGACTTTATTCCCAGACCAGAAAATAACCTTTGGGGATGTTGAAATGCCTATAGTTATCCTTGAGGACCCAGGCTACCCCTTAATGCCATGGCTCATGAAGCCATACACAGGCAGCCTGGACAGTAGTCAGGAGCTGTTCAACTACAGGCTGAGCAAGTGCAGAATGGTGGTAGAATGTGCATTTGGATGTTTAAAAGCGTGCTGGCGCAGTTTACTGACTCGGTTAGACCTCAGCGAAACCAATATTCCCACTGTTATTACTGCTTGCTGTGTGCTCCACAATATCTGTGAGAGTAAGGGGGAGACGTTTATGGCGGGGTGGGAGGTTGAGGCAAATCGCCTGGCTGCTGGTTACGCACAGCCAGACACCAGGGCAGTTAGAAGAGCACAGGAGGGTGCGGTGCGCATCAGAGAAGCTTTGAAAACCAGTTTCATGACTGGACAGGCTACGGTGTGAAAGTTCTGTTTGTTTCTCCTTGATGAAAGCCCCCGCCCCTTGGTTCACTCTACTTCCCTGTAAGCTAACCACCCTCCCCACCTCCCTTCGATCACCACTTGCAGAGGCAATAAAGTCATTGTTGCTTCACATTCATGCATTCTTTATTAATTCATCACACAAATAGGGGGATAACTACCAAGGTAGCCCAGGAAGGGTGGTGGAGGAGAGAAGCACCAGGAGGGGTGGTGGAGGAGGGAAGGACAAGGCCACACAGCACTTTAAAAGTTTAAAACTTTAAAACTTATTGAATGCCAGCCTTCTGTTGCTTGGGCAATCCTCTGGGGTGGAGTGGCTGGGTGGCCAGAGGGCCCCCCCACGTTCTTGGGCGTCTGGGTGAGGAGGCTATGGAACTTGGGGAGGAGGGCGGTTGGTTACACAGGGGCTGTGGCAGTGGTCTGTGCTCCTGCTGCCTTTCCTGCAGCTCAACCATACACTGGAGCATATTGGTTTGATCCTCCAGCAGCCTCAGCATTGAATCCTGCCTCCTCTCATCACGCTGCCGCCACCTTTCAGCTTCAGCCCTCTCTTCAGCCCGCCACTTACTCTCTTCAGCCTGCCACCTCTCCTCCCGGTCATTTTGTGCTTTCCTGCACTCTGACATTGTCTGCCTCCACGCATTCATCTGTGCTCTGTCAGTGTGGGAGGACAGCATGAGCTCAGAGAACATTTCATCGCGAGTGCGTTTTTTTCGCCTTCTAATCTTCGCTAGCCTCTGGGAAGGAGAAGATTCTGTGATCCTTGAAACACATGCAGCTGGTGGAGAAAAAAAAAGGGACACTGGTATTTAAAAAGACACATTTTATAGAACAATGGGTACACTCTTTCACGGTAAACCTTGCTGTTAACATTACATACATAGCACATGTGCTTTCGTTACAAGGTCGCATTTTACCTCCCCCCAGCACGAGGCTAGCCCCTCCCCCCTCCCCATGGCTAACAGCGGGGAACATTTCTGTTCAGCCACAGGCAAACAGCCCAGCAGGAACGGGCACCTCTGAGTGTCCCCTTAAGAAAAGCACCCTATTTCAACCAGGTGACCATGAATGATATCACTCTCCTGAGGATAACACAGAGAGATAAAGAACGGATGTTGTTTGAACACCAGCAAACATACACTGCAATGCTTTGTTCTACAATGATTCCTGAGTACGTGCTACTGGCCTGGAGTGGTAAAGTGTCCTACCGTGGTGGATGGAATAAGGCTACCCTCCCCAGAAACCTTTTGCAAAGGCTTTGGGAGTATATCCAGGAGAGCCATGAATGCCAGGGCAAATTAATCATTAAACATGCTTGCTTTTAAACCATGTATAGTATTTTAAAAGGTACACTCACCAGAGGTCCCTTCGCCGCCTGGCAGGTCCAGGAGGCAGCCTTCGGTGGGTTCGGGGGTACTGGCTCCAGGTCCAGGGTGAGAAACAGTTCCTGGCTGTTGGGAAAAATGGTTTCTCCACTTGCTTGCTGTGAGCTATCTACAACCTCCTCCTCATCATCTTCCTCATCCCCAAAACCTGCCTCTGTGTTGCCTCCATCTCCATTGAAGGAGTCAAACAACACGGCTGGGGTAGTGGTGGCTGAACCCCTAAAATGGCATGCAGCTTATAATAGAAGTAGCATGTTTGGGGCTCGGACCCGGAGCGGCCGTTCGCCTCTCTGGTTTTCTGGTAGGCTTCCCTCAGCTCCTTAAGTTTCACGCGGTACTGCTTCGGGTCCCTGTTATGGCCTCTGTCCTTCATGCCCTGGGAGATTTTGACAAATGTTTTGGCATTTTGAAAACTGGAACGGAGTTCTGATAGCACAGATTCCTCTCCCCATACAGTGATCAGATCCCGTACCTCCCTTTTGGTCCATGCTGGAGCTCTTTTGCGATTCTGGGACTCCATCATGATCACCTCTGCTGATGAGCTCTGCATAGTCACCTGCAGCTTGCCACACTGGCCAAACAGGAACTTGAAATTCAAAAGTTTGCGGGCCTTTTCCTGTCTACCTGGCCAGTGCATCTGAGTTGAGAGTCCTGTCCAGAGCGGTCACAATGGAGCACTCTGGGATAGCTCCCGGAGGCCAATACCGTCTAATTGCGTCCACAATACCCCAAATTCAACCCAGCAAGGCTAATTTCAGCGCTAATCCTCTTGTCGGGGGTGGAGTAAGGAAATCGATTTTAAGAGCCCTTTAAGTCGAAAAAAAGAGCTTCATCGTGTGGACGGGTGCAGGGTTAAATCAATTTAACGTTGCTAAATTCGACCTCAACTCCTAGTGTAGACCAGGGCTGTAAAAAAGAAACAAAAGAAATAGTATTTTTCAATTCACCTAATACAAATAATGTAGTTCAATCTCTTTATCATGAAAATGGAACTTACAAATGTAGAGTTATGTACAAAAAAAGCTGCACTCAAAAATAAAACAATGTAAAACTTTAAAGCCTACAAGTTGACTCAGTCCTACTTCTTGCTCAGCCAATCACTCAGACAAACAAGTTTGTTTAAATTTTCAGGAGATAATGCTGCCTGCTTCTTGTTTACACTGTCACCTGAAAGTGAGAACAGGTATTGGCATGGCACTTTTGTAGCCCGTGTTGCAAGATACTTACGTGCCAGATGCACTAAAGATTCATATGTCCCTTCATGCTTTGCCCACCATTCCAGAGGACATGCTTCCATGCTGATGATGGGTTCTGCTTGATAATGATCCAAAGCAGTGCGGACTGACCCATGTTCATTTCCATCATCTGAGTCAGATGCCACCAAGAAGATTGATTTTTTGGTGGTTTGGGTTCTGTTGCTCTTTTAAGACTTCTGAAAACATGCTCTATACCTCATGCCTCTTAAACCTTGGGTTGAATGCTGTAGCTACTTTTAGAAATCTCACATTGGTACCTTCTTTGCATTTTGTCAGATCTGCTGTGAAAGTGTTCTTAAAATGAACAACGTGCTGGGTCGTCACCTGAGATTGCCATAACATGAAATATATGGCAGAATGCAGGTAAAACAGAACAGGAGACATACAATTCTCCCCCAAGGAGTTCAGTCACAAATTCAGTTAATGCATTATTTTTTTAACAAGCATCATCAACATGGAAGCATGTCCTCTGGAATGGTGACCAAAGCATGAAGGGGCATATCAATGTTTAGTATACCTGGCATGTAAATACCTAGCAGTGTCATGTGAACACCTGTTCTCATTTTCAGGTGACATTGTAAATAAGAAGCAGGCAGCACAATTTCCCGTAAATGTAAACAAACTTGTTTGTCTTAGTGATTGGCTGAACAAGAAGTAGGACTGAGTGGACTTGTAGGCTCTAAAGTTTTTATATTTTGTTTTTGTGTGCAGTTATGTAATAAAAAAATCTACATTTGTAAGTTGCACTTTCATGATAAACAGATTGCACTACAGTACTTGTATGAGGTGAATTGAAAAATATTCTTTTATAATTTTTACAGTGCAAATATTTGGAATAAAAATAATATAAAGTGAGCACTATACACTTTGTATTCTGTGTTGGAAATTGAAATAAAATATTTTAAAATGTAGAAAAACATCCAAAATATTTAATAAATTTCAGTTGGTATTCTATTGTTTAACAATGTGATTAAATGCGATTAATTTTTTTAATCACAGTTAATTTTTTTGAGTTAATCATGTGAGTTAACTGTGATTAATTGACAGCCCTACTAAAGACACCATTAGTGTTATATTGCCATTATGTTATCCTACCCATGCCAGCGTGGCCCCTCTGCTAAACTAGAGATGGCCTGAACCTGGAAGGTCGCTTCCGAGGGAAGGAGAAATCAGTGCCCAGAGTCTGGGTAAATCCCAAGTGAGATTTGCTTTATTTACATGAATACCCCCCACCAGCCGTGGAACAGAGGCAAACAGCACACAGGCAACCCCCTCCTCCAGAAATCTCAGCGCACACCAATGCCTGGTTCCCAGTTAGCTACTCTGGGCCAAGCATTGCCTTTGAATGCAGAGAATACAGCAGAGCAAACTCTGCTGTCTGCCACAGCTTCTCTCTGAGGACAGCTGCATCCCCAAACTCACAACAAGCTTGTCCACCAAAGGGACTGAACATTTCCTCACAGGCTAAGCAAGGAACCTGTCTGCCTATAGAGCTAGCTGGGCCACCTATGCTCTAGGGTTCAGATCTGGGTTTTGTAAGCAGCCTGCCTGCTCCCTCCTCTGCTAAGTCTACGTCCCCAGGGGTCTCTGGCAGGGAAGGGGGACAGGGATTCCAAACTCAACAGGGAGTTAGGGAAGTGATTTTCCTCACTTTGGGGTACTGACAAAGTAAAACCCCTGTGCACCTCCACCCCTGCTGTCCCTGACACTCTGGCTGTCTCTCTGCTGTCAGGGAACTAGGCGTTACTGTAGTGGGGCCCCCTGGGTGGAGTTGCCATCAATCTACAGAAATTTTACCCCGGGGGATTCACCAGGCTGCGTGGGGCTGGGATGAGGGGACAGAGGAGACCCCAGAAACCAGCCAGAATCCAGCTCTCCCATTCAGTGCTACAAGTGGCCAGAGAACCCCCAGCTGGAGATTGACCCATCCAGAGCTAAGGGTCCGAGTGTCTGTTCAGCAGCTTCCCCTTCCCCCAGCCCCTGACCCAGAAAGATCAAAGAGGGTGGCACAGGTGCGGAGGGAATGAGCAGGAATCGCTGGGTCCCCTGCAGGGTCCCAGAGGCATGAAAGAGCTTTGGGAGCTAATATTCCTGTCCCACTCTCCAGATGCTGATGCTGGTCCATTGGGGTTGAGCCATTTCACACCTGGGGTGATAGTACAGGGTATCGGCCCCACTAAGAGGATCAGATCTCTCTCTCCTGTCTGAAGGGAGGGCAGAGCAGCTCCCAAGGTCCCATCTCCCCTGACTGAGCCAGTAACTGTCTGTGATGGTTCATTCCCCAGCTCTCTGGCAGTGCCCAGAAGTGTCAGAAATCTCCCAACCCGGGTCATTGATCGGGGGTGGGGGTGGGAGGGGAGCTGCAGCATTCCAGGATGTGTCCCTGGGGAGCTGAGTGTGACTCAGGAGGGGCAGGGAGCTGGGGCTGCTGTCGCTGGGCAGGAAACAAACAGACCCCAAACTTGGTGTGTTTAAAATGTCACTTTTTCTGGTGGGGGGCGGGAGGACTGACTCATGATTTCTGAATGGTTTGGGATTGGTAAGACTACATCCAACCCTCAACCCCAGCACAGAAATGTTTCTGTACCCCTTACCTTCTGCCAGTTGGGATCGGGGGGCTTCTCGCTGGGGAATGGGGGAGCAGGTTGTATCCCTCCAGAAAAAGAGGCTTACTTCATGTGTGGCTGGTGACAATTTGTTAGTTACACAGGGTAACTAATATGTACTACTGTAAAAATATAGTAGAGACAAGGCACTTCAATCTTACTGAAAGGCAAAGTAGGTGAGGTCCTCCTCTTGAGACCTTCTATTCCCCAATCCCCCTCCCTGCTGATGAATTTTTTCCTTTGACTCTCTCCTCTGGTTGTTGTCTTTCAATAAAAGAATTGTGTTTGTTTGAAAGCAATCTTTATTCTATTAAGTGAAAGCAAAAAGAGTACTGCAAAGCAACATACATACAGCTATGTGTGATAGACCCAGGCCAGTTGAGTACAGCAGAGTAGCTTTATTGGGATCCAGGAAGTGGGCAGGAGAAGCGCCCACTGCTAAAGGATCCCCCCAGCCTAAGAGGGGGATCCACAGGACCTGGACACCAAATAAATACAGAGGACAACTAATGAAATAACAGGGACATGAGTGTGGTCAAAGGGTCAAACGAAGGGAACCGGACGGGGACACAGAGCAGAGAACCCTGGACAGTGCCCACTGCTCCTCAAAGGTGCCAAGAGAGTCAGTGGACACCGCCCAGAGGAACTCTGCCCGGATACGTGAATGGACAGAGGATAGGAAATAGGCCCCACAGTCACAGGAGACTCCATCGGCCAACCTCCTCACTCCGGTTTTATAGATGGCCGTTTTAGCTAGGGCCAGGAGGAGGTTGACCAGGAGGTCCCGCGACTTTGTGGGGCCACGGATAGGGAGTACATAAGTAAGAAGGTGAGGGGAAAAGTGCAACCAAAAGCGTAACAAGATATTTGTGAGGTGCCGGAATAGGGGCTGCAGCCTGGCACACTCCAAGTACATGTGTGCCAGGGTTTCCCTCACGCCGCAGAAGGGGCAGGTGTCTGGGATAGGGGTGAACCGCACCAAGTACACACCCGTGCTCACGGCTCCACAAAGGAGCTGCTAACTGATATCCCCAGTGGGCCTCGGGACCAAGGTGGAGTATAGGCTGGCCCACCGGGGCTCCTCAACCTCCAGAGGTGGCAGGAGGTCCCACCATTTTGTACTGGGGAGGGACGCAAAGGTGAGGATGTGAAGGGTGTGGAGCACAAGCGTGTATAGATGTTTCCTTGGTGCGGTCTGGAAGCAGACAGCCGGATCACGGTGAAGGGGTGGGAGGGTTGGTGCAGGGGCAGGGGCCCGATGAAAGGGTCCGGAGGGCCTGGGGTGGAGGGTGGCCAGGGTGCGCCCTCGTGCAGGACCCGGTCAAGGTAAACCTGAGCAGCGGGCAGCAAAGAGGCCCTCACCTCCTGAAGTACGCGCCGGGGAGTACAAGGTATGGAGAGCCCCATGCGCTGAGCAAGTGTCAGGGGATCCAGCCAGTCTCCCTGGTCATAGTCCAGGAGGTCTCCAACTCTTGTGACTTCTGCCAGGACCAACCTCTGGTGCACCGAGGGGGACTCCACCACCTGCACGCGGAGCTGGGGGTGGTGTAGCAGGGGCTCCACAAGGAGATCTGCCCCCTCGGTGGCCGCCACGGACCTGGTCATTGAAAGCAGTTTCCAGGTCCGGAGGAGGTCCTGGTAGAAGACCGGCAGCCTGGAGAGGTCTCGCAGAAGACCTCTCAGATGGAGATAAAGGAGCTGCCGGTCGTATCAGAGCCCTTGGAAGCGGCGCAGGAAGGCGTGCGCCAGTATGTTCCACGCCGGACTACCTGCACCATAAAGGAGCCTCTGCAGGGCCTGGAGACGGAAGACATGGACCTGAGTATGCAGACACTTCAGGCCCTGCCCTCCCTCCTCCAGGGGTAGATGGAGAACCCCTGCAGAGACCCAGTGCAGTCCTGACCAAAAGCACTCCAGAATCGATGTCCGGAGGTTGGCCAGGAAACCTGGGGCCGGGACCAGGGTGTTGAGCCGGTACCAGAGCATGCATAGGACTAGTTGATTAAGCACCAGTGCTCTCCCTTGAAGGGAGAGGCACCGGAGTAGTCCTGTCCATTTCTGGAGCCGCTCTATCACCCTGCCCTCTAAACCGTGCCAGTTCTCCGGCGGAGAGGGATGCGTGGCAGAAAGGTAAATGCCGAGATAGAGCAGTGGACCCACGCTCCACCGGATGGCCTGAAGTGCGGGTGGGAGGGAGCTCGCCTGCCAGCTGTCCCCGACCACCAGGCCAGAGCTCTTGACCCAGTTGACCCAGGTGGAGGAGGCTGCTGAATAGATGGCCTGGGAAGTCTCCACCCCCGCCAAGTCGCCCAGGTCCTGGACCACAAGGAGCACGTCGTTGGCGTACGCCGACAGGACCAGCCGCAGCTCCGGCTCCCACAGCACCAACCCCGTCAACCTCCTACAGAGGAGACAGAAGAAGGGCTTGATCGCCAGAGCGTATAGCTGGCCCGAGAGGGGGCACCCCTGCCATACTCCTCGCCCGAAGCTGACCGGTTCTGTCAGGGTCCAGTTCAGTCTGACCAGACACTCTGCAGAGGCGTACAGCACCCGGAGAAAACCCACAAACTGGGGTCCGAAGCCAAACTTGCAGAGTGCTCAGGAGATACCTGTGGTCCACACTGTTGAATGCCTTCTCCTGATCCAAGGACAGGAGGGCGAACGACAGACCATCCCTACACCTGAGTTCCAAGAGGTCCCAGACCAGATATAGGTTGTCAGGGATGCTGCGGCCAGGGACGGTGAAGGTCTGGTCTGGGTGGACCACATCCACCAGCACGGACCCTAGCCACAGCGAGATGACTTTTGCTACGACTTTGTAGTACGTGTTGAGGAGTGAGACAGGACACCAATTTCGTAAATCGCGGAGGTCCCCCTTCTTCAGCAATAAAGCGAGCACAGCTCGCCTGCACGAAAGAGGGAGGACCCCGCTCTGCAAAGCCTCGGCCCAGATGGTGACTAGCTCTGGGCCAAGGATGTCCCAGAACACGCGGTAGAACTCCACGGTCAGCCCGTCCATGCCCAAAGATTTATTGGTGGGCATGCGACTGAGGGCTTCCGAGAACTCGGCCAGAGTGAGAGGCAGGTCTAGCCGGTCTCAGTCACCCGCGCTGACTGTAGGAAGCTCCTCCCAGAGCACTCTGCAAGCATTAGGATCGGTCAGATCCGGGGAGAAAAGGCTTGCGTAGAAGGTTCTCACCCTCCTGCACATCTCCACCAGGTCCGTGAGGGGGGTGCTTTCCTCTGTCAGAAGGTAGGTGACATGCTTCTTGGCCCCCCTCCTTTTCTCCAGGGCGTAGAAGAAGAGGGAGCTGCAATCCATCTCCTGAAGGAGACGGATGCGGGATCGAACAAAGGTGCCCCGGCCCCGATGATCTTCGAGGGCCCGGAGCTCCTCCCGCTTCTCCCGGCACGCTCCGCAGAGGGGCGGATCCTTGGGGCTGGCAGCCAGATGCCTCTCCAGCTCTAAGACCTCCCATTCCAACTGCTCTATTGCCACATATCTCCATTGGCTGGTGCCCTTGGTGTAGTCACAGCAGAAAAGTCGGGTGTGCACCTTCCCCAGGTCCCACCACTGCCGCGCCGAGGGAAAGGCACGTCGCTGCCCTCGTCAGGCCAGCCAGAACTCCTGGAAGGATGCCACAAAGTGCACATCCTCCAACACGCTGTTGTTGAAATGCCAATAGGCTGGCCCCGGCCTCTGCGCAGAGAGGCCGTCGCGGTGGCTAGATGATGATCAGAGAACGGGGCCAGCTGGATGCTGGAGGAGTGGGCCCGTGAAAGGTGGAAACGTGATAAATAGATGCGGTCCAACTGGGAGTGGTGCGACCGATGGGCCTCCACCTGGACAAAGGTGAACGTTGAAATGTCATCCGGGTGGTCGTCGCGCCAGACGTCCACCAGGGAGTGATGTTAGACTATCTCCCGGAAGACGTCCGCGGCGACAGGGCACTGCTCTGTCCCCGAGTGGTCCTGCTCCTCGAGGGTAGTGTTAAAGTCCCTGCCCAGGACCAGGCACTCGTGAGGATCCAAGGTGCCGAGGAAGGCGGACTCCTGCTGATAGAAATGCAGCCGCTCTGGGCCCGATGTCGGGGCATAGATGTTAACGAGATTGACCATGAGCCCCTCCATACAGACCCGGAGGTGCAGCAGGCTGCCCGGCACAGCCTCGGAGACCCCCAGCACCTCGGGCCGTAGGTCGGGGGAGAACAGGATCGTCACTCCAGCTGTACGACCTGTGAGATGGCTAAAGTAGACCCTGTTCCTCCATTCCAGCTGCCAACTGTCTTTGGCGGCCGGATCCGTATGGGTCTCCTGCAGCAAAACCACAGAGTACCCCCCTCCCGAAGGAAGGAGAGCACCTGGGACCTGCAGACACCCATCCTATAGCCCCGGGTGTTCAATGTTGAGATGATGATTGGTGCCATGAGGAGGGCTGGGGGGGATCCTCGCCGGCTGGGAAGCTCGCGGCCCCCTTTGGGCCATGCAGCAAACCGTGACCTACCCTGTAGGTAAGTCATGGAAGCCGCGGACCTGCTGGTAGGCTGTGGCAGTCTGCTTCCCGGTCCTTTTACCCTCCCACATAAGGGCCCTTGTGGCCCGGAGGATTTGGTGAAAGTCCCCCCATTGCTGGAGAGCAAGCTGTACCTTGTTGCGGGAGCCGCGGACGTCTTCAAGAAAGTCCCGCAGCTCCTCTTGCAGCGCATGGGGGGATGGGATTACTGACTCCTGACCATCCTTTGGCGGGACCCATGACACAGCCCCGTGGCCCACCGAGATGGGCAGGCAAGGGGCGGACCCCCGATGTGGCGCCCAATGGGCTGGTGCCACGCGGCCTGCCTCGAACCCTGGGTCAATAGGGGACGGCGGAGGGAAGATAGCAGCCCCTAGTGGGTCGAGACAGGGAAACACAAAGGCCGCTCCCTGGGGTTCATCTACTGGAAAGGGGAAGGAGACAGCCGCAGGGGCGGCAATAACATCATGGGAGGTGGAAGGGATAGGGACAGGGTCAGCATCAGGGGCAGGGGCAGGAGCAGAGGTGAGATTCCGGGCTCCAGAAGCCAAGCAGCTGAATGGTGGCACTTCCCGGTCAGGCTCAAGGGTTCAGGGGTTGGGGAGGGGGTTCTCACCGATGCCGGGCGCAGGCTCTATGGTGGGTTTGGCAGCCACAGCATCAGGAGATGGACTATCTTCTGTAGGGCCCCCTCCCGGGAGGGAGGTCAATTGCTCCACACCAACGAGGGGTGCCCCTGGTGGCTCGGGTCCCGGCCACGTGGCACTGGCCGTCGCCTCAACAGGCTCGGTGGCCGTCAGCAGGGTGCCTTCTGCGGCCGGGTTGGTGTAAGAGTCCAGGGGCTCCTCGGAGGCGGGAGCGGAAGGAACAGTTAGGGGGAGGGTGCATGGAGAAAGGGCGGTTGGCGTGAGGTCTCCTAGATTGAGGCCTGCTGGCAAAAGGTCATCCTCCCCCTGGGTGACCGGGGTCAGACCCAGGACCTCGATCTCCTCATATATGGAGGGGAGATCGCCTTCCACCACCTCGGGGTTCTCCCCGCCGGCACCTGAAGCGACGGTCGCCTCAGGGCTCACAGGGGCTTCAGATGATACCGGGGCAGGAGGGGCTCCATCAGGGGCCTCGGAGGGGAGGGACTCCCGTGGAGGGGCGATATGACCCTCCAGTGCTGCCATGTCTTCCCCAGCCAGCACCAGTGGATGGATACACCCGTGGGCAAAGCAGAGGGCTCGGCATTGGTGCCCCCTTTCTGGTCTTCCGAGGGACCTCCACATCTAATGGAAGGAGCGGGGCTCAAGCCTTCTGCTTGCTCTGCTTCCCCTGTACTAGGGCCCAGCCCTCCATGGCATCATCTGGGGGCTGGCTAGCAGGGGTCGGGTCAGGGGGCAGGGGCGATGGCTCAGGGACTTGGGGGGGTAATGGTGCGGTTAACTTGAAATAATTTTGAGATCAATTTGAGATCTTTTGAACCAGAAGCACAGATTTAAAAAGGATTTTTTTTTTCTTTGGGCTGCTGGAAAGCAGGTTTTAAGCTGAAAGCAGTTAGAGGGTTTTTTTTGTCTCTGCTTGGGGGCCAGAGCAGAGACAAAAGGGAATTGTCTTTTGTGAGCTGGAGTTTTCTCTACCTAAAGGCAGGGTAGTTAACCTCCTGCAGGGAAATTCATAAGTCTTCACAGACCTGAAGAAGTTTTTTTTTTTCCTAAGAGCAACTAGCAGGGTTTTCTGCCTATTTGCCTGGAGACAAAGGTGTTAGGGTTTTTTTTTTAAGGATTTTTCTGTAAGCTGACAATCACTATCAGAGAACATAGGTATCCAGACAGCACAGCAAAATTTTACAAGCTAAGTTTTTTTTTTTGTTTTCTTTCTAACTCTCCGGTGTAAAGTTAGTTAAAAACAGAGAGGTTAGGATGACAGACTGCACTGTTCAACAGAAGCTGGAATTAACCAGATCTGAGGCTGAGGAAAGACAAAAGGAACATGAAAGACGGGTAGAACTCAGACAGATGGATGCACAAGCGGCCAAAGAAAAAAAAAATGGAGGCTGCACACAGGAGAGCTATGGAGGCAAGGGACAAAGAACTGGAGGACAAGGAAAAAGAGAGGAAGCATGCACTGGAGATGGAGAAGGCAAAGGCTCAGCAGAATATACCAACAAACCCTAGCAATCCTTCTCCAGGTACCACTTCCCATCACAGAAAGTTCCCCACCTACAAGGCTGGCGATGATACCGAGGCCTTCTTAGAAAACTTCGAAAGGGCCTGCCTTGGATACAGCATCTCTACAGACCAATACATGGTAGAGCTGAGGCCGCAGCTCAGTGGACCCTCAGCTGAGGTGGCAGCTGAAATGCCTAAGGAACACATGAACAAGTATGAACTGTTTAAAACCAAGGCGAGAATCAGAGTGGGGCTAACACCCAAGCATTCCCGACGGCGGTTCAGAGCCCTAAGGTGGAAACCAGACGTGTCATTTACCCGACATGCCTACCACATTGTGAAACATTGGGATGCCTGGATATCAGGAGCAAGTGTTAAATCTCCAGAAGATTTGCCCTTCCTAATGCAAATGGAGCAGTTCTTAGAGGGTGTTCCTGAGGAAATAGAAAGATACACCCTAGATGGGAAGCCCTAACCTGTAATCGAGGCAGGGGAGATTGGAGCCAAATGGGTGGAAGTGGCAGAAAAGAAAAAAACTGGTCGCAGTTGGAGCGGATACCAGAAGGGACAACCTCAGACCATACCCTAAAACTGGGGGCAGCCCAAGGCCCCATCTACCCCCCAAGGAACCCTCCAGCCACCTTATCGTTCCGCCACATCGTTCTCCAGCAACCCACCTCGCCCCAGTGACCCGCCAGCTGGACGATGTTTTAAATGTAACGAGCCGGGGCATGTAAAGGCCAACTGCCCCAAGAACCCCAACAGATTACAGTTCATTGCACCGGAATCACACCAGAGGTCCTCAGGCCCAGATACCTCCCAGATATCCGCGGAGTGGAGGGAAACTGTGAGTGTGGGCGGGAAGAAGGTCACTGCGTGGAGGGACACCGGAGCACAAGTGTCGGCTATCTATGCTTCCTTAGTGGACCCCAATTTAATCAACCCAGAGATCCAAGTGACGATTCAACCCTTCAAGTCCAACTCTTTCAATTTGCCTACAGCCAAGTTGCCGGTCCGGTACAAGGGTTGGTCAGAAATGTGGACATTTGCAGTCTGTGATGATTATCCCATCCCCATATTGTTGGGGGAAGACTTGGCCAATTGTGTGAAGCTAGCCAAAAGGGTGGGAATGGTCACCCGCAGCCAGGCTAAGCCAAGGTAGTTTGGCCCTCTGACATCCTCACAGATGCAGGAACTAATTTCCTGGCAGGAACTATGGAAAGCCTTTGGGAAGCTCATGGGGTAAATCACTTGGTTGCCACTCCTTACCACCATCAAACAAATGGCATGGTGGAGAAGTTTAATGGAACTTTGGGGGCCATGATATGTAAATTCGTAAATGAGCACTCCAATGTTTGGGACCCAGTGTTGCAGCAGTTGCTCTTTGCCTACAGAGCTGTACCACATCCCAGTTTACGGTTTTCACCATTTGAACTTGTATATGGCTGTGAGGTTAAGGGGCTATTACAGTTGGTGAAGCAGCAATGGGAGGGGTTTACACCTTCTCCAGGAACTAACATTCTGTACTTTGTAACCAACCTACAAAACACCCTCCGAACCTCTCTAGCCCTTGCTAAAGAAAACCTACAGGATGCTCAAAAAGAGCAAAAAGTCTGGTATGATAAACATGCCAGAGAGCGTTCCTTCAAAGTAGGGGATCAGGTTATGGTCTTAAAGGCGCTCCAGGCCCATAAAATGGAAGCGTCGTGGGAAGGGCCTTTCACGGTCCAAGAGCGCCTGGGAGCTGTTAATTATCTCATAGCATTCCCCACCTCCTACCAAAAGCCTAAGGTATACCATATTAATTCTCTAAAGCCCTTTTATTCCAGAGAATTAAAGGTTTGTCAGTTTACAGCCCAGGGAGGAGATGACGCGGAGTGGCCTGAAGGTGTCTACTATGAAGGGAAAAGTGCTGGTGGCGTGGAAGAGGTGAACCTCTCCATGACCCTTGGGCATATGCAGCGACAGCAGATCAAAGAGCTGTGCACTAGCTACGCCCGACGTTCTCAGCCACCCCAGGACTGACTGAATGGGCATACCACTCCATTGACACAGGTAATGTTCACCCAATTAGAGCCCAACATTACCGGGTGTCTCCTCAAGCTAAAACTGCTATAGAACAGGAGATCCAGGGTATGCCACAGATGGGTGTAATCCGCCCCTCTGGCAGTGCATGGGCATCTCCAGTGGTTCTACTTCCCAAACCAGATGGGGAGATACGTTTTTGCATGGACTACCATAAGCTAAATGCTGTAACTCGCCCAGACAACAATCCAGTGCCACGCACAGATGAACATTTAGAGAAACTGGGACGGGTCCAGTTCATCTCTACCTTGGACTTAACCAAGGGGTACTGGCAGGTACCGCTAGATGAATCTGCCAAGGAAAGGTCAGCCTTCACCACACATGTCGGGCTGTATGAATTTAATGTACTCCCTTTCGGGCTGCGGAATGCACCCGCCACCTTCCAAAGACTTGTAGATGGTCTCCTAGCAGGATTGGGAGAATATGCAGTTGCCTACCTTGGCGATGTGGCCATATTTTTGGATTCCTGGGCAGAACACCTGGAACATCTACAAAAAGTCTTCGAGCGCATAAGGGAGGCAGAACTAACTGTTAAGGCTGAGAAGTGTCAAATAGGCCTTAACAGAGTGACTTACCTTGGACACCAGGTGGGTCAAGGAACAATCAAGCCACTACAGGCCAAAGTGGATGCTATCCAAAAGTGGCCTGTCCCAAAGTCAAAGAAACAGGTTCAATCCTTCTTAGGCTTGGCCGGTTATTACAGGCGATTTGTACTGCAATACAGCCAGATCGCCGCCCCACTGACAGACCTAACCAAAAAGAAACAGCCAAATGCCGTTCAGTGGACTGAAGAGTGTCAAAAGGCCTTTAACCAGCTTAAAGCGACACTCATGTCTGACCCTGTGCTAAGGGCCCCAGACTTTGACAAACCGTTCCTAGTAACCACAGATGCATCCGAGCATGGTCTGGGAGCAGTTTTAATGCAGGAAGGACCGGATCAAGAATTTCACTCTGTAGTGTTTCTCAGCAAGCTGTCTGAGAGGGAAAGCAACTGGTCAGTCAGTGAAAAAGAATGTTACGCCATTGTCTAGGCTCTGGAAAAGCTATGCCCATATGTTTGGGAACGGCGTTTCCACCTGCAAACCGACTATGCTGCGCTGCAGTGGCTTCATACCACCACGGGAAATAACAAAAAACTTATTTGGTGGAGTTTAGCTCTCCAAGATTTTGATTTCGACATCCAACACATCTCAGGAGCTTCTAACAAAGTGGCTGATGCACTCTCCCATGAAAGTTTCCCAGAATCAACTGGTTTAAAATCGTCCTTGAGATGTGGAAAATATTGTTAGTCTTTATGTACTTGGTAGTATATTTAGAGGTGCATGTGTCTTATTAACTATGTTTTCTCCTAGAGCTCCAGGAAGAAATCACAGTCAGGGTGAAATCACCCTATCTGTGATTCGGGGGGCGTGTCATAAATATAAAGGGAAGGGTAAACACCTTTAAAATCCCTCCTGGCCAGAGGCAAAACCCTTTCACCTGTAAAGGGTTGAGAAGCTAAGATAACCTCGCTGGCACCTGACCAAAATGACCAATGAGGAGACAAAATACTTTCAAAAGCTGGAGGGAGGGAGAAACAAAGTCTCTCTCTGTCTGTGTGTGTGATGCTTTTGCCGGGAACAGAACAGGAATCGAGTCTTAGAACTTAGTAAGTAATCTAGCTAGATATGCGTTAGATTCTGTTTGTTTAAATGGCTGAGAAAATAAGCTGTGCTGAATGGAATGGATATTTCTGTTTTTGTGTCTTTTTGTAACTTAAGGTTTTGCCTAGAGGGATTCTCTATGTTTTGAATCTAATTACCCTGTAAGGTTTTTACCATCCTGATTTTACAGAGGTGATTCTTTTACTTTTTCTTCTATTAAAATTCTTCTTTTAAGAACCTGATTGCTTTTTTCATTGTTCTTAAGATCCAAGGGTTTGGGTCTGTGTTCACCTATGTAAATTTTGGTGAGGATTTTTATCAAGCCTTCCCCAGGAAAGGGGGTGTAGGGTTTGGGGAGGGTTGTGTTTCTGAGCTCCAGGGCAGATGGAGATTTTCACAAAAGGGGATTAAGTCTGGGAGGGGCCTCAGTGACAAACAAGTCTTTTGCTGAAACAAGTTTTTTTTTTCCAGTTTAATTTTAACCAAGTGCCAAACTCCCCCTACTGCAGCCCCTGCCTAGACCCCAGTGACATCCTGGCCTCCCCATGTGACCTACAGACTCCCCGCTGGCAAATTCTCTAGTGAATCTTAAAACAACTGCCCTAGTGTGGCCCTTTTCCCAGCTGACACAACAGGTTTTAACATGACCTGTCACAGTGTCTGTGGCTGGGCAGCTTGTGCGTGAATCGTTCCCATATTCTCTTCACACATCTTCGAGATTCTCTCCCACTTCCGCACTCCTTGGCCTGACTTGGAAATATCTTGTCAGGGAACCTTCTGTGTGAAAACCTATCACCCACATTGCTCCTGGTGAATGGGGAAGAGAATGTGACACTTCATTACACATTTGAATACATAGGGAATATTTTCCTCTAAGAACAAATTCAAGAAAAAGGCACTTTCTCCCCTCAGACATTTTCAACGCTTTAATAAGCAGAGATTTAACAGCTCACACTGACCTCAATAAAAAATACAGAAAACTCAATAATAATGAGGAATTTCAACTATCCCCATAGTGACTGGGTGCATGTCATCTCAACATGACCTATGGGGGAAGATTGAAAAGCCTGGGTTTGTTTAGTCTGGAGAAGAGAAGACTGAGAGGAAACACCATCACAGTTTTCAAGATAAAAGATTGTTACAAGGAGGAGGAGAAAAATTGTTCTCCTTAACCACTGAGGATAGGACAAGAAGCAATGGGCTTAAATTGCAATAAAAGTGGTTTAGGAAATCTTCCTTAACTGTCAGGGTGGATAAGCACTGGAATAAATTGCCCAGGGAGGTTGTGGAATCTCCATCATTGGAGATTTTTAAGAACAGTTTAGACTAACACCTGTTAGGGATGGTCTAGCTAATACTTAATCCTGCCATGAGTACAGAGGACTGGACTAGATGACCTCTTGAGGTCCCTTCCCGTCCTACGATTCTATGTCATCTCAGGATAGGATGCAGAGATAAAATTTCTAGAAACCATTAATGACTGCTTCTTGGAGCTGCTAGTCCTGGAACCTACATGGGAAGAGGCTATTCTTGATTTAGTCCTAAGTGGAACACATGATCTGGTCCAAGAGGTAAATATAGCTGAACTCCTCAGTAATAGCGACCATGATGTAATTACATTTAACATCATTGTTTGGGGGAAATACCAAAGAAGCCCACCACAGTAGCATTTAACTTCAAAAAGAGAAGTACACAACAATGAGAAAGTTAGTTAAACAGAAATTAAAACAGTCACAAGAGTGAAATGCCTGCAAGCTGCATTGAAACTTTTTAAAAACACCATAACACAGGATCATATTGAATGTATTTCCCAAATAAAAAATAATACGATAACCAGAAAAAAAAGCCACCATGTCTAAGCAACAGAATAAAAGAGGCTGTTAGAGGTAAAAAGGCATCCTTTAAAAATTGGAAATCAAGTCCTACTGAGGAAAATAGAAAGGAGCACAAACTCTGGTAAGTCAAGTGTAAAAGTATAATTAGGCAGGCCAAAAAAGAATTTAAAGAGCAACTAACAAAATACACAAAAACTAATAGCAAAAAAATATTTAAGTACATCAGGAGCAGGAAGTTTGTCAAACAACCAGTGGGGCCACTGGACCATTGAGGTGCTAAAGGAGCACTCAAGGAAGACAAGGCCATTGCAGAGAAGCTAAATAAATTCTTTGCACCAGTCTTCATTACAGAGGATGTGAGGGAGATTCCCACACCTGAGCCTTTCTTTTTAGGTGACAAATCTGAGGAACTGTTCCAGATTGAGATGTTAATAGAGGAGGCTTTGGAACAAATTGAGAAATTAAACAATACTAAGTCACCAGAACCAGATGGTATTCACCCAAGAGTTCTGAAGGAAGTCAGATATGAAATTGCAGCAGTACTAACTGTGGTATGTAACCTGTTGCTTAAATTAACTTCTGCACCAGATGACTGGAGGATAGCCAATGAAAGGCCAATTTTTAAAAAAGGCTCCAGATGTGATTCTAGCAATTAAAAGGTCGGTAAGCCTACCTTCAGTACCAAGCAAACTGATTGAAATTATTATAAGGAACAGAATTATCAAACACCTAGATGAAAATGATTTGTTGGGAAGAGCCAACATGGTGTTTTGTAAAGGGAAATCATGCCTCACCAATCTATTAGAATTCTTTGAGGGGGTCAACAAACATGTGGACAAGGGTGATTCAATGGATATAATGTACCCGGACTTTCAGAAAGCATTTGACAAGGTCCCTCACAAAAGACTCTAAAGCAAAGTAAGCAGTTATGGGATAAGAGTGAAGTCCTCTTGTGGACAAGTAACTGATTAAAAGATAGGAAATAAAGAGTAGGAATTAATTGTCAGTTTTCACAGTGGAGAGAGGTAAACAGCAGGATCCCCCAGGGATCTGTACGGGGATCAGTGCTGTTCAACATATTCATAAATGATCTGGAAAAAGGTGTAAACAGTGAGGTGGCAGAGTTTGCAGATGATACAAAATTACTCAAAATAGTTAAGTCCAAAGCTGACTAAAAGGGGTAAAAAAGGGATCTCACAAAACTGGGTGACTGGGCAACAAAATGGCAGATGAAATTCAGTGTTGATAAATGCAGAGTAATGCACATTGGAAAACATAATCCCATACAAAATGATGGGGTCTAAATTAGCTGATACCACTCAAGAAGATGATCTTGGAGTCATTGTGGATAGTTCTCTGAAAACATCTGCTCAATGTGCAGCAGCTAACAATGTTAGGAACGATTAGGAAAGGGATAGATAATAATAAATATCATAATACTACTATATAAATCGAAGGTATGCCCTCACCTTAGACGCTGAGTGAAGTTCTGCTTGTTCCATCTCAAAAAAGGTATATTAGAATTAGGGCTGTCAATTAATGACAGTTTACTCACATGATTAACTCAAAAAAATTAATTGTGATTAATCGCACTTATAACAATTGAAATTTATTAAATATTTTTGGATGTTTTTCTACATTTTCAATATTGATTTCAATCGCAACACAGAATACAAAGTGCACAGTGCTCACTTTATATTATTTTTTATTACAAATATATGACCTGTAAAAATGATAAACAAAAGAAATAGTATCTTTCAATTCACCTCATACAAGTACTGAAGTGCAATCTCTTTATCGTGGAAATGTAATGTACAAATGCAGATTTTTTTTTTGGTTACATAACTGCACTCAAAAACAAAACAGTATAAAACTGTAGATCCTACAAGTCCACTCAGTCCTACTTCTTATTCTGCCAATCGCTAAGACAAACAAGTTTGTTTACATTGACAGGCGATACTGCTGCCTGTTTCTTATTTACAATGTCACCTGAAAGTGAGAGCAGGTGTTCGCATGGCACTTTTGTAGCCGGTGTTGCAAGGTATTAACATGCCAGATATGCTAAACATTCGTATGCCCCTTCCATGCTTCTGCCACCATTCCAGAAGACATGCTTCCGTGCTGATGATGCTCGTTAAAAAAATGTGTCAATTAAATTTGTGACTGTACTCCTTGGGGGGAGACTTGTATGTCTCCTGCTCTGTTTTACCAGCATTCTGCATATATTTCTTGTTATAGCAGTCTCAGATGATGACCCACCACATGTACATTTTAAGAACACTTTCACAGCACATTGGACAAAATGCAAAGAAGGTACTGATGTGAGATTTCTAAAAATAACTACAGCACTCGACCCAAGGTTTAAGAATCTGAAGTGCTATCCAAAATCAGAGAGGGTCAACGTGTGGAGCCTGCTTTTAGAAGTCTTAAAAGAGCTCTGATGCAGAAACTACAGAACCCAAACCACCAAAAAAGAAAATGAACTTTCTGCTGGTGGCATCTGACTCAGAGGATGAAAATGAACATGTGTCAGTACGCACTGCTTTGGATTGTTATCAAGCAGAACCCATCATCAGCATGAAAGCATGTCCTCTGGAATGGTGGTTGAAGCATGAAAGGATATATGAATCTTGAGTGCATCTGGCACATAAATATCTTGCAACACCAGCTACAACAGTGCCATGTGAACGCCTGTTACCACTTTCAAATGACAGTGTAAACAAGAAGCAGGCAGCATTATCTCCTGAAAATTGTAACCAACATTGTTTGTCTGAGTGATTAGCTGACCAAGAAGTAGGACTGAGTGGACTTGTAGGCTCTAAAGTTTTACAGTGTTTTATTTTTGAATGCAGTTTTTTTGGTACAAAATTCTACATTTGTAAGTTCAACTTTCATGATAAAGAGATAGCACGATAGTACTTGTATGGGGTGAGCTGAAAAATACGATGTGTTTTTTACAGTGCAAATATTTGTAATAAAAATAAAGTGAGCACTGTACACTTTGTATTCTGTGTTGTAATTGAAATTAATATATTTTAAAATGTAGTAAACATCCAAAAATATTTAAAATAAATGGTATTCTATTGTTATTTAACAGCACGATTAATCACCATTCATTTTTTTAATCACTTGACAGCCCTAATTAGAATTGGAAAAAATACAGAGAAGGACAACAAAAGGGGGCATTGAACAGCTTCTGTACGAGGACAGATTAAAAAGACTGGGACTGGTCATCTTAGAAAAGAGACAACTAAGGGGGGAATATGACAGACATGTAGAGAAAGTGAATAAGGAAGTTTCAGAGTAGCAGCCATGTTAGTCGGAGAACACTTCAATCTCTCTGGTCATAGAATCATAGAATATCAGGGTTGGAAGGGACCTCAGGAGATCATCTAGTCCAACCCCCTGCTCAAAGCAGGACCAATCCCCAATTAAATCATCCCAGCCAGGGCTTTGTCAAGCCTGACCTTAAAAACTTCTAAGGAAGGAGATTCTACCACCTCCCTAGGTAATGCATTCCAGTGTTTCACCACCCTCCTAGTGAAAAAGTTTTTCCTAATATCCAACCTAAACCTCCCCCACTGCAACTTGAGATCATTACTCCTTGTCCTGTCCTCTTCTACCACTGAGAATAGTCTAGAACCATCCTCTTTGGAACCACCTCTCAGGTAGTTGAAAGCAGCTATCAAATCCCCCCTCACTCTTCTCTTCTGCAGACTAAACAATCCTAGTTCCCTCAGCCTCACCTCATAAGTCATGTGTTCCAGACCCTTAATCATTTTTGTTGCCCTTCACTGGACTCTCTCCAATTTATCCATATCCTTCTTGTAGTGCGGGGCCCAAAACTGGACACAGTACTCCAGATGAGGCCTCACCAATGTCGAATAGAGGGGAACGATCACGTCCCTCGATCTGCTGGCTATGCCCCTACTTATACATCCCAGATGGCCATTGGCCTTCTTGGCAACAAGGGCACACTGTTGACTCATATCCAGCTTCTCGTCCACTGTCACCCCTAGGTCCTTTTCTGCAGAACTGCTGCCTAGCCATTCGGTCCCTAGTCTGTAGCGGTGCATTGGGTTCTTCTGTCCTAAGTGCAGGACCCTGCACTTATCCTTGTTGAACCTCATCAGATTTCTTTTGGCCCAATCCTCCAATTTGTCTAGGTCCCTCTGTATCCTATCCCTACCCTCCAGCATATCTACCACTCCTCCTAGTTTAGTATCATCCGCAAATTTGCTGAGAGTGCAATCCACACCATCCTCCAGATCACTTATGAAGATATTGAACAAAACCGGCCCCAGGACCGACCCGTGGGGCTCTCCACTTGATACCGGCTGCCAACTAGACACGGAGCCATTGATCACTACCCATTGAGCCTGACAATCTAGCCAACTTTCTACCCACCTTATAGTGCATTCATCCAGCCCATACTTCTTTAACTTGCTGACAAGAATACTGTGGGAGACCGTGTCGAAAGCTTTGCTAAAGTCAAGAAACAATATATCCACTGCTTTCCCTTCATCCACAGAACCAGTAATCTCATCATAGAAGGCGATTAGATTAGTCAGGCATGACCTTCCCTTGGTGAATCCATGCTGACTGTTCCTGATCACTTTCCTCTCGTGTAAGTGCTTCAGGATTGATTCCTCGAGGACCTGCTCCATGATTTTTCCGGGGACTGAGGTGAGGCTGACTGGCCTGTAGTTCCCAGGATCCTCCTTCTTCCCTTTTTTAAAGATTGGCACTACATTAGCCTTTTTCCAGTCATCCGGGACTTCCTCTGTTTACCACGAGTTTTCAAAGATAATGGCTAATGGCTCTGCAATCACAGCCGCCAATTCCTTTAGCACTCTCGGATGCAACGCGCCCGGCCCCATGGACTTGTGCACGTCCAGCTTTTCTAAATAGTCCCTAACCACCTCTTTCTCCACAGAGGGCTGGCTACCTACTCCCCATGCTGTGATGCCCAGCGCAGCAGTCTGGGAGCTGGCCTTGTTCATGAAGACAGAGGCAAAAAAAGCACTGAGTATATTAGCTTTTTCCACATCCTCTGTCACTAGGTTGCCTCCCTATTACACTCGATTACAGACCTAAAAATCGCAATATTACAACAAAAAAACTTCAAAAACAGACTCTAATGAGAGACTGCTGAATTGGAATTAATTTTCAAACTGGACACCATTAAATTAGGCTTGAATAAAGACTGGGAGTGGATGTGTCATTACACAAAGTAAAACTATTTCCCCATGCTTATCCCCCACCCCCCACTGTTCCTCACACATTCTTGTCAACTGCTGGAAATGGCCCATCTTGATTATCACTACAACAGGGTTTTTTTTTCTCTCCTGCTGGTAATAGCTCACCTTAACTGATCACTCTCGTTATAGTGTGCATGGTAACACCCATTTTTTCATGTTCTCTGTGTATATAAAATCGTCCTACTGTATTTTCCACTGCATGCATCCGATGAAGTGGGCTGTAGCCCACGAAAGCTTATGCTTAAATAAATGTGCTAGTCTCTAAGGTGCCACAAGTACTCCTGTTCTTTTTTTGAATAAGGAAGTGTTATTTACTCCTTCTCATAACACATGAAGCAGGGGTCGACCAATTAAATTAATAGGCAGAAGGTTTAAAACAAAGGGAAGTACTTCTTCACACAATGCACAGTCAACCCGTGGAACTTGTTGCCAGGGGATTTTGTGAAAGTCAAAAATATAACTGGGTTCAAAAAAGAATTAGATAAGTTCCTGGAGGACAGGTCCATAAATGGTTATTAGCCAAAATGAAGTAGTTTTCCTCTTAACAGAAATTTAAGTTAGAGCTTATCAAAACAAATTCCATATGAAATAGAAATAATTAAAACCTATACTGGTTCTGTAGTCTCATAAATGTTATTTCTCTCACATATTCTCCCACCTCATTGGATTGAGGTTTCACTTCAGAGCTCCTTAGACTGTAAATTACATAAAATAAGCTTTTCAGGATTTGCCACCATTTTCTATATTAATTTGTAAAAAAGAAAAACAACTTAAGTTTCAGTTTTCCACTATTCAAGTTATCACATAGTTATTCTCTACATTTTAAGAAATAAGAAAAATTACTTAATCTTACCATTTGTTAGTGTTCTTTTAATCCCATTTAACACCCATTTCCATCTACTGAACCCTTCTGCAAAGTTGTGGTTTACACCAATTTAGTGGATTTCCCCTTCTCAGAATTCATTTATCTCTGGGTTTTCTGTCATAAGTGTTGGTAGAAGGGGTCTCACATCTTGTGGGAAGGTTTGCATCATGAGGAAAAGCACCTGTCAGGGTTCCTTCCCCACTCTGAACTCTAGGGTACAGATGTGGGGACCTGCATGAAAGACCCCCTAAGCTTATTCTTACCAGCTCAGGTTAAAAACTTCCCCAAGGTACAAACTTTGCCTTGGCCTTGAACAGTATGCTGCCACCACCAAGCGTTTTAAACAAAGAACAGGGAAAGAGACGTCTTCCCCCAAAATATTCCCCCAAGCCCTACACCCCCTTTCCTGGGGAAGGCTTGATGATAATCCTCACCAATTTGTACAGGTGAACACAGACCCAAACCCTTGGATCTTAAGAACAATGAAAAATCAATCAGGTTCTTAAAAGAAGAATTTTAATTAAAGAAAAGGTAAAAGAATCACCTCTGTAAAATCAGGATGGAAAATACTTTACAGGGTATTCAGATTCAAAACACAGAGGATCCCCTCTGGGCAAAACCTTAAAGTTACAGAAAACAGGAATAAACCTCCCTCTTAACACAGGGAAAATTCACATAAAACAAAAGATAAACTAATCGGCCTTGCCTGGCTTACCTATACTGGTTGCAATATTGGAGACTTGGATTAGGATGGGTTGGAGAAGATGGATTTCTGTCTGGCCTCTCTCAGTCCCAAGAGAGAAAAAACACGTAAAACAAAGAGCACAAACAAAAGCCTCCCCCCCGCCCCAGATTTGAAAGTATCTTGTTCCCTTATTGGTCCTTTGGGTCAGGTGTCATCCAGGTTAGCTGAGCTTCTTAACCCTTTACAGGTAACAAGATGTTGCCTCTGGCCAGGAGGGATTTTATAGCACTGTATACAGAAAGGTGGTTACCCTTCGCTTTATTTGTGACAGCACCTCTAGTCTATTTTCACACTTTGTAATCTTTCAAAGCAGAGGCGATGGTGAAGTGATTCAAATACATAAGACACAAAAGCAAAACTAAGCCATTGTTTACACTACGCAGTTTTGTTGGCAAAAGCTGCCTATGCCGATAAAACAGGGAGGCGTACACCACAAAGCTACTTGAGGAGGCAAAACTCTGCTGTTTTGCCGACAAAATAAAACCACCTCAATTAGAGGTATAGAGCTTTCTGCAGCAAAGTTAAAGCAACAAAGCATTAGTGTAGACGCTGCCATTCATTATGTCTAGGGCCCTATCAAATTCATGGTCCATTTTGGTCAATTTCATGGTCATAAGAGTTTTAAAATCGTAAATGTCATGATTTCAGTTATTGAAACCTGAAATTTCATGGTGTTGTAATTGTAGGCGTCCTAATCCAAAAAGGAGTTGAGGGGAGGTCGAAAGGATACTGTAGGGGCAGTTGCAGTACTGCTATCCTTACTTCTGCACTGCTGCTGGTGGCGGTGCTGCTCCCAGAGCTGGGCAGCTGGAGAGCAGTGGCTGCTGTCCAGGATCTCAGCTCTGAAGGCAGAAAGCTGCCAGCAGCAGCGCAGAAGTAAGGATGGTGATGGCATGGTGTGGTATTGCCACCCTTACTTCTGTCCTCTGCCTGTAGCAGTTGCCACTCTCCAGCCACCCAGTTCTGAAGGCAGCAAAGCAGAAGGAGGATTGGCATGGTATGGTATTGCCACCCTTACTTCTGCGCTGCTGCTGGCAGGGTACTGCCTTCAGAGCTGGGCACCTGGCCAACAGCCGCCACTCTCCAGCTGCCCAGCTCTGAAAACAGCACAAAAGTAAGGGTGGCAATACTGCAACCCCCCGCCCCCAATATAATCCTGTGACCTTCCTGCAACTCCCTTTTGGGTCAGGACCCCCAGTTTGAGAAATGCTGGTCTCCCCCCTGAAATCTGTATAGTATAGGGTAAAAGCATACAAAAGACCAGATTTCAGGGGGGAGACCAGATTTCACAGGGGAGACGCGTTTTTCACAGCTGTGAATTTGGTAGGGCCCTAGTTATGTTGACATAACTGGTCTCCCTCAGTATCCCACAATGCCCATTGTGACCACTCTGCTCACTGTTTTGAACTCAGCTACCCTCCAGGCACTCGCCCCTCCCCTTTCAAAGCTCAGGGAAGCTTTGACATTCCTTAGCCTGGAGAGCTCACAGAGATCATAGAATCATAGAATATCAGGGTTGGAAGGGACCCCAGAAGGTCATCTAGTCCAACCCCCTGCTCGAAGCAGGACCAATTCCCAGTTAAATCATCCCAGCCAGGGCTTTGTCAAGCCTGACCTTAAAAACCTCTAAGGAAGGAGATTCTACCACCTCCCTAGGTAACGCATTCCAGTGTTTCACCACCCTCTTAGTGAAAAAGTTTTTCCTAATATCCAATCTAAACCTCCCCCATTGCAACTTGAGACCATTACTCCTCGTTCTGTCATCTGCTACCATTGAGAACAGTCTAGAGCCATCCTCTTTGGAACCCCCTTTCAGGTAGTTGAAAGCAGCTATCAAATCCCCCCTCATTCTTCTCTTCTGCAGACTAAACAATCCCAGCTCCCTCAGCCTCTCCTCATAAGTCATGTGTTCCAGACCCCTAATCATTTTTGTTGCCCTTCGCTGGACTCTCTCCAATTTATCCACATCCTTCTTGTAGTGTGGGGCCCAAAACTGGACACAGTACTCCAGATGCTGAGGATGCTGCTCCCAGTAGCTGGGGAGGCTGTGGGAGAACTCAGGAGGGAATCAGAACCATTAATGTGGAATGTTGCTCTGCCTGCTGCTGTGAGGCTGCTGCTGTGAGGTGTGTGTAGAGAGACTGCTGTGCAGTCTCCCTCCCCCTGCCTCAGGATTGGTTGCTCAAGCTGCTATCTAAATTTAAAGAGACAGCATGCCGACACACTCTCCCCCAACACACACTCCGTCTCTCACATACATACTCTCCCCCCACTTCCACAACACACACTCTGTCTCTCTTCCCACCACACACTCCCTGTTACACATTCCTCCCTCTGCCCCACCCCCCACTTCAGTTGAAAAGCAGCTGGCAAGAAGGATGCCCATGAAATGATGGGATTGAGAAACCTGCATCATGTGACACTGTACCTGCCCCATGAGGCACTGCAAACCCATCCCAAAGCACCCTGTGGCCAGTTGCACAGTAGGATAACTACCCACAGTGCACTGCTCTGTGTTGATGCAAGAGCTGCTAGTGTAGATGCACTTCAGCGAAACAAGGAGCGTAGTGTGGACACTCAACAGCACTTTAATTAAAGTGCTTTACTTAAAGTGGCATAACTTTTGACAAGAAAACTCTGTAGTGTAGACATAGCCTAAGAAACCAACACATAGAATCAGGAGTCAAAATTCACATATCCTGCAGTCTGACACATTCATTCCCTCATTGGCTACCACCACTTGCACGGCATGGAAGTGTTTCTTATCCAGCAAGGCAGCCAGATTGGGATCCATGGGGAAGGAAGGTCTTCTGAAGGCATCAACTCTTTCTCACTTTGCCTCATGAAACATTGGATCCAAATGATAAAGGACAATTGTTCCGAATCTCACCATGGTATCCTTTGGGGCTGTAATCAGTGGCACTCAACTATGCAGTAACGTTGTAAACAGTTTTACCTGTGCCACACTAAACCACAGCTTCCTCCTCTGGGGTGAAAACAAACAACTAGGCGGCTGATATTTCTCCCTAGGTTCTTGCCAAGTTCTTGGCCTAGGACAGGATAAATTTACACTTCTCTACTAGAATTCCTTACCAAACCACCCACAATTTCAGCAGTGCTAGTGAAGAATGGATTCCCCAGCCATATACCTAATTTCTTTCTTTAGTGTGATGCGACATATCAAAAATTAGGAACTAGGTACAGGCCTGGATCAGAATCTCTGTAAACTACCGGAGGTGTGATTTCTCTATCAAAATAGTTATTTTTCTGCTTCAACAAAGACGTCATTTTATCCACATTGGCAGCACATACAAAGAATGAGTTCAGCAAACACACCATTTCTATTTACATCTGCGTAGTTAGGGATATCCTTTCCCAAATAATAAGATTAGTTAGGAGATTATCTTCATGGGTAACCTGCTGTGAGACCTGAATCATAACTGTTTTGGGAACCAAAGACAGGCATTTTGCCTAGTTTCACGTCACTTATTGTGTAATTCAGTCAGTCCCTGGAGGATCTGAGACAATATTGACCTAAACAATTGAACAACACTGTGAACATATGTAGTTACTTCAGTTAGTTGTACTATTGGAGTCTGCTGTTGTTCATCATTTCAGATTGGAGATTAAAAAATATTAATGAGTCCTGGGTAGCAGGTCCAATAGATTGGAGTATTCTCTTTACTGAACTGCACTTCACCTTTCTCCATGCCATCAAGGAAGGACGGGGAGAAAGAAAAACAAAGTAAGAAATGGCTATTTTAGAAATGACTAATTTTATTTGTCTCAAAATTCCCAATAAATCTGAGCTGCAATCTGTCAAACAAAACTACTACCTAGTTATGTGACCAAATGGGCTTCAGGAAAGAGGGGGGAAAACATCTCAGAGAGGTGTAAGACACTTCCAGTTTCATGTAAAGTAAAATTCCAGAGCAGGTTACATGATTCTTCCATTGTCTTCTCCTCTGATACCTCCTTCACTGAGCACTATCTCATTATTATTAAGTTAGTGTAATTTACAAAAGTATTAACATAATCATAATGGGGGAAAAGCAGCCAACCTTCCCATCTGCAAACAATTCCAACCAAGCAGGAAAAAGTCCAGAAGTGGCCTCGCCAGTACATGGGGTAGTAGAGCGAGCGCGCCCAGAGCACTGGGCCTGGTGCAAGATCTGAGGCCTCAACCAAAGGCTGTGAACCAGAGGAAGCCTGGCCTTGGCAGCATAACATACTTGATATTTATGTAAATATATACCAGCTAGTACAGATACAGGCCATTCAAATACAAGATAAGATGGTTTGACAAAATAACGAATGGGGATGTTTTGTACAAGATATCAGAAACAAGGGGAGGTAACAAAACAATGTAATGAAACTTGTAAGATGGTATGTAAGTTGTTTATCCCAGTTGTTTGTCTCAGTCTTTAAATGTTGGGGTGCGGAGATGAAGGAAGAAGGGGACATGCATCAGGGCCCTAATTGTGCCCTGGGTGATCGCTACTTCCCACCACCCAACACAGAAGTAATGAGGTTGAGTAGTGCCCGTATAAGAGAAAATAAAACTACTAATTATTCCTCAAAAAAGGTTTTTAATGACCTCCAGCTGTAAAGGCAACACAGACAAAATAAGAAAAGATAGATTAAAGACCAGCACTGAATAAGGATTAATATAACTGGCAAGTTATACTGAAGTCAAGCACAAGTACATGTAAAATTATTCATCAACTACCTACTACTATTCTTAACACTATAGTATCGATACAAACTTGAGATCAATTCAGCTTGAGCAACATAATCATACCCTGCATTTGTCCGAAAATACATTACCCTTCAGTTGGCTGTTTCCCGCACTGGCCAGGTACAGTTAGTTGAGAAGCGCACATCCCTTCGGTTCAGGGGGTGTGCGTCTGGTTTCCTGATCAAAGAGGGGTCCCCTTATGACCAAAACACACACACTTAGTCCTGTGCCTTTGTACTTTTTATCTTATCTGTCAGCCATGTTTTAAAACAGACCAACCAATCAGAGTGGGACAAATTCTTAGTGTGGTTGCTTTAATATTATAAGTACAACACATTCACATTTACAACACATTTACATACACATCCACCCTTTTAGAGGAATCGAGGTAGGTAAGAGAGAGTTCCTTAAGGAAGTGGGTTTTCCATTTTTGCCATATTGTCTGTATAAGTGGCCAATCAGGATTTTTTCCCCTACTTAGAAGGTAGGCCTGTTTGAAAAAGGCATTCCAGGAGGAAGACAAAAAACTAGTTTGGACCGCTAATCCAGCAGCCCTTTGGAAATCCTTTAAGGAATGGACAGAAGTGAGTTTGTCTATCGCTTCTATCACATCTGAATTCAAGGCAATATCTATGGCACCCCATATCCATCCCAAAAATGTTTGCCTAAGGGTGGGTTCTTTTCCCTTTTCCTTTTTGATTTCCCAACCCTGGTTTGTAAGGTGTTGCATTAAGGCATTTAAGACAATACTGCAACTCTCTTGGGTGGAATCAAAATATCATCCAAATACCTAACCCAATTATCATAATCGAAGGAGACCATTGATTGTGCCATCATCTGTGTAGCCCATGAGGGGGAATTACAAAATCCCTGAGGGGCGACTCAGAATTTATACTTTTTCTCATTCCACATGAAAGCAGTCAACCCTCGAGGATCTAGAATTGGAATTTGAAAAAACATATCTTTAATGTCAATAACTGCTTTCCAGGGGTTGTTCTTTAATTTGGCAAGAAGGTTATATTGAATTTCAGTTCGATTAGCAATAATCCCTTTTTCTGTTTGGACAGCAGCATTAATTCGTCAGTAATCTATTACCAACTGCCCTTTGCCGGGTTCCTTTTTTGCTACAATCCAAAAAGGTGATGCGTATGGTGAGATTCTCCTCAATCCATCCATTAGTTAATGCTTGGTTAACTAATTCGTTACCCAAGGTGATTTGCTCACAAGACAATGGATACTGCTTTTGAGGTCCCACCTGCACATTTGGTTTCAACTGGACTATGAAAGGAGTCTGTCCTAGCAAAGGTAGTCAAAAAAGATTTAGCACGAGGAATTTTCCCAATATTATCATTTCCAAAAATATGAAAGGAGTTACATTCCATAGGAATTAAGATTATAGAACTAACACCTTCTATTTAAAAATTTGAGGCAAATCCCTTTTTAGTTCCCCTGATTCCTTTTAACCAAACTTCGGAAAGATCCCTTTTATCAATTGTTTTGACAAAGTAAACAGATTTTTCAGCATCCGTATCAAGTAACCAATTTTCCTGCTTTCCATTGCTATCTAATTTCAAAACAGGGAGGCTTTTGCTAAGATTTATTAAAATGACTTTGCTCGTCTCCCTGCTCGAGCCGCTGTTTCCCTATTCATTTTTATTTTTACCCCGTGCAACAAATTCATGGTGTTCAGCCAATTTTACTAACTCAGGATCAAAGAGCCAGGCCTCTGGAAGTGTATTCTGATTTCGTAAAAAGGTGAAGGCCGCACGTGCAACCCCAGAGTGCTCCTGTCTAGGGTTCATAGAGGGATTTGATTTTAACAGTTTTGGGTTATCAATTACATTTCCTTGGTCCCACTGAATTTGTCGGGAGGACAGAGCTTCTAAGGTGAGTCCACCCAACCCTAAAACAACAGATTCCAACCAATATCGTCTGAAACATAGCTCGCTACACGTCGAAACGGTAGCTGGACTTACTACTCTGGCTTGTGTTTCTACCATGGTGTCATCTAACCATCTGGCGGTGCCATTATCATTATCTCTTACGCTGAGAATCGTATTCAAAAAAATGTATGCATACAGTGACTCCCAGTCCTGGAAGTCATCAGGGCCTGGCTTAGTTCTCCTTCCCTTAGTTACAGCCATTGCCAATGCCATGACGGGAACCAGGGTTAATCTGTCGCCTATTTTTGTTCTCCAGTCCCCTCCAGTTAGTCCCCCGGTTGACTGATAACTCAACACCAGGGGTCCATCCAGACCATTAAGAAAATCATCACTATGTTCTTTATATAATCGCATCACCCACTTCCAAATAGGTTCACCGTCTTTCCTAGACACCCTGGCTCGCAAATGCCAGAGCTCAGCAGTGGTGTAGGATCTATATTCAGTGACCACAGTGGTCTGATCACCATCACTTTTGGATTTGATGGTAACTACAGCGTATAGAGGCACTGCTGGAGCAGAAGGAACTGCCTCCGGCAAATTATAGGGGCACAATGAGGCTGAAGCAGCAAGTGGATGGGTTTTTGCTGTTTAATTATAGTAGAACTTAAACACGCCAAGCATTCCAACACAGACTGACATAATCCCTTCTTATTGATTTTATCTCTGTCCCAAAGCAATTCTTTTAAGACCAAAGGCTGGAGAAGCTGGTCCATGCATTGAAAATTTTCAGGGACAGTGGCTTTTACTTTGCAGACCTTCCCTAATCCTTCCAATAACATGTGGGAGGGACTATCAACAGGAATTTTACCTTGTTCGTTAAAATTAACAGAAGCGGTAGAACGAATTTCCCAGGAATTCAAGGTTCCTGTATTATGCAAGCAATTAAACCCCCTATTGGAAGTTCGGCCCTCCACTGCTACAATCTCTTGAGGCATTTCTTTAAGTTCAAAATTATAATCAATCTGAATATTCATTTGTATATTTCCATAATTTTCATTATATTGCAAAGCGATATGTTCCACTAAATGCCCAATCGGGGTGTTCACCGTATTCATACCAGTCCTACCCATATACAGGCATTCCCTGGTAGGGCCTACCTGGACTAACATTACATCTCCTTCCTGGGGTTTAGCCATCTTTACTGAAAAAACATTACTGTATCTCTATGATGGAATTGGGCAATTTTTGTGTCATACAAACCCCTGAGCTTGTGGGCAAATAGCTCCCTAACACGCAATAAGGGTACTGGATCAGGGGAACCTATGTATCTCTGAATTTGATCCCTTTCGGGTCCTGGGGGGCGGAGGGGGGGGGGTAGTTCCCAGCAATACCCTGTGATATAAATTAGTTTGGGACTATAGTCTCCTGCTCTTAATTGTTTGCTTGATAACATTATATCGTAATACTGTTAATGATCTACTGACATCTATACTGTGATTAAATTGTACAAAAAGTATTGTCAAGTAAAAGTATTGCCAATGTTAGGCCTCAAACTTCCGTATGTTTCAAAAAGCAAGGCTTGCAAAATTAAGCTTAAGCTTGGGGTCAGGACGCGCTGCAACCAGATAACATTTTATGCTAACTCCTATGTACGTATCAAACCCACATTAAAGACTCAATTGGCTACAAAAGATAAATATGCCTAAATTATACAACTAACTAATAATTGGCTACAAGGAGATATGTATGCATCAATTATACAATTACGGCAACCACACTAACAATGTGGCCCACCCTAATTGGTTGGTCTGTTTTAAAACATGGCCGTCAGACCAAATGAAAACCAAGAAGGCACAGAAACAAGTGTGTTGTTGGTCACAAGGGAAACCTGACCCACACCCCCTGAACCGAAGGGACATGCACTTCTCAACTGTCTGTACCTGGCCAGTGCGGAAAATGGCTGACTAAAGGGTAACGTATTTTTGGGACAAATGCAGGGTAAGATTACGGAGTAAAAAAGTCTGGTTGCTCGAGCTGATTTGATCTTAGTTGTATTAATACTGTAGTATAAAAACAATTGTAAGTGGTTGGTGGATAATAGCTTTGCATGTATTTGTGCCTGTCTTTCGAATAGCCCGAGCGGATGCATGTAAGGCTGTCGTCCATTAGCTCCTTGTACGTGTAGTTGTGCTTGTCTTCGGTATATCCTGCCACCAGGAATATATAACTGCTGTATAATAGCTTTACTTATGCTTGTCTTCACGGCTTCTATTATAACCTGCCAGGACCAGCATATGTAGAGTCACTGTTCAGTAACTCCCAAATGGTCCACAATATTACATGTACTTGCGCTTATCTTCAGTATAACCTGCCATTTATATTAATTCTTATTCAATGCTGGTCTTTGTTTTTGCTTTTCTTATTTTTCCTGTTATCTTTATAGTAGAAAATAATTAAAAACCTTTTTTGAGGAATAACTAGTAGTTCTTGTTTATCTTATATGGACGCTACTCAACCTCATTACATCTGTGTTGGGTGGCGGGAAGTAGCGATCACCCAGGGCCCAATTAGAGTCCTGACACGTGCCCCCTTCTTCCTTTATCTCCGAATATAGCAGCATAGTCTCAATGGCAGGAGCTTGAGCTCCTGAAGTTAGTTCTACTAATGGAAGAACCGAATTGTCAAGTCGCCTATGAGGATATTCACGGGCCCGGGAACAAAAATACTGTTTAAGAAGACAACAAACCACTCCAACAGTAAACAAAAAACAAAGGCCAGCAAAAATCCAGGCAGAGATGACTCCTGGATCAGACCATAAATTCATTTAGCTAATTATCAAATACTATGAAGGGATATAAAACCTTACAATTGTGGACCTGCCACAAAACTTTATAATTTTCAAGCTTACTAAGGGTGCAAGGGAGAATTGATAATAACTGGGCAGAAGCTGGATATGAGTCAACAGTGTGCCCTTGTTGTCAAGAAGGCCAATGGAATATTGTGCTGTATTAGTAGGAGCATTGCCAGCAGATTGAAGGAAGTGATTATTACCTTCTATTTGGCACTAGTGAGGCCACACCTGGAGTACTGCGTCCAGTTTTGGTCTCCCCACTACAGAAGGGATGTGGACAAATTGGAGAGAGTCCAGCAGAGGGCAACAAAAATGATCGGGGCGGGGGCACTGAGGCACATGACTTATGAGGAGAGGCTGAGGGAACTGGGGTTATTTAGTTTGCAGAAGAGAAAAGTGAGGGGGGATTTGATAGCAACCTTCAATTACCTGAAGCGAAGTTCCAAAGAGGATGGAGCTAGGCTGTTCTCAGTAGTGGCAGATGACAGAACAAGAAGCAATGGTCTCAAGTTGCAGTGGGGAAGGTCTAGGTTGGATATTAGGAAACACTATTTCACTGGGAGGGTGGTGAAGCACTGGAATGGGTTACCTACGGAGGTGGTGGAATCTCCATCCTTAGAGGTTTTTAAGGCCCAGCTTGACAAAGCCTTGGCTGGGATGATTTAGTTGGTGTTGTCCTGCTTTGAGCAGGGGATTGGACTAGATGACCTCCTGAGGTCTCTTCCAACTCTAACGTTCTATGATCACATTCTGTTTGGGATCCATTCAAATTTCCCTTCCAGGACTGTGACACATTCATCTGTAGCACTATTGAGTCTGATTTCAAAGCACAATTCTGAATCACAGAGTTGAGAATACGGCATTATGTGACACGTTAGTAGGTGGAGGATTATCTTCTCCACATTCTAAATATTGCATGGCTCAGACAGAAGCTGACACAACTCGAGTGTTGGGGAAGGCGAGAATCCCTCCAACTCACCCTTCACCTTCCAGTCTAACAGAAGCTGAAACAATATTCTTTTGCCTCTCCCTGCTCTTGGTTATATTTAAATATATTTTAAATGAGAGCTGCTCTGCACAACCCAGGTTAACATGAGAACAACTGGGAATGAAACAATCTGTCCCCAAAGGGGGAACTCGGTGACTGTAACAATCACTTTGCAGTGGGAGGAGGTCAGGTTACTTTATGCAGAAACGTGTTTGAAAACTTCCACCACTGTATGTGGCCAAAAGCAGGTAACTCATCTGGGGGACCTGACAGACCATGGTGAAGCAAATGGTGCAAATAGCCTTAGAGTTCACTATGTGGGAATTAGCCAAAGTATTAAAGAAAACATATTTTGTCAGCCCTAGGCAAGTTTTTATGGTATTTATCACTCTTGTGGATCCTCAGATGCGCAACACGGTGTGAGCACACATAAAAGCTCTTCCCAAACCCTGAGCATTTATAGGGTTTCTCTCCTGTGTGGAATCTCTGAAGACAAATAAGCCCTGGTCAGTCAGTGAAGATTTTCCTACACTCCCAGCATGCATAGGGTCTGTTTCCTTTGATGTGTAATAAGGCCTGAGCGGTAAGTGAAGGTTTTTCCACACACTGAACATTTATAGGCTCTTCTTCCTGAGTGAATTCTCTCATGTCTGAGAAGGTGTGAGTTGTCATTGAAGTTTTTCCCACACTCTGAGCATTCATATGGTCTTTCTCCTGTGTGGATTCTATGATGTCTAATAAGTGCTGAACTCTGAGTGAAGCTTTTCCTGCACTCACAGCATTCGTAAGGTCTCTCTCCTATATGGACCCTCTCATGTCTAATAAGGGGGGACATATCATTGAAGCTTTTCCCACACTCAGAACAGGTATAGGGTCTCTCTCCTGTGTGGATTCTCTCATGCCTAATAAGCTTTGAGGGGCTACTGAAGCTTTTCCCACATTCAGTGCATGTGTTGTTTTTCTCTCCTGGGGGGATTCTTTGCTGGGCTCTGGTTTCCTTGAGGTGTTTGTGAGTTCCTGGACTATTTGTAGATTTACCCAGTTTCTCCCCTGGCTGGTTTCCCTGCTGCCTTTTTGGCCTGTGCTGACTCTTACAAACTTTTCCCTGCTCATGACTCCTGGACACAGTTCCTTTAGATCTTTGTGATAATGCTTTGTGCAGTTCCACTTGCTTAGCATCTGCCTGTTGAGGATTCTGCTCCTGATTCTCATTCAGCATCCAGTCACCTGCTGGGAGAGAGAGAAACATCAGAAACAGGGATGGAAAAGGGGACAGGAAACCAAACTAAGTGCTGTGAAGGCAGAAAAATATCAGGAACTACATTCCCCTACACTCCTCCCCCTAGGGGAGAGAGAAGGGTATCAGAACTGCCATCCAAATACTCAGGAGAAAGGGAGGTCAGGAAAGGAGCCACTGCCAGACATCAGTCAGGATGGGGAGGAAACCACTGCCAGATCCCAGCTATTCCCTTCAGACACAGGCAGATTCTGAATTGGTTTATTGATTCCTTCCCTGTGCAGGCACCTCTCAGAATTCCTCTTTCTTCTTAGCACTGTATATTGGCCATAGCTTTTCCCCTTCATTCCAGCTGGGCGATCAGACCAGCTTTGGAATGGGAAATACTGCTCTAGGGAAAGACAATAAGGGAAATTCATGGGACTTTTTTTTTCCTCTCCCCCTCCCTCCCTCCCTCCCAGATTGGAATTTTTTCCCCTAAATCTCCCTTGCTGCACAGTAAACTGTCCTATTGTTCTACCTTCAGTGGGCATAGAGAACAATTGACCACCATCCTCTTTCTAACAACCCTTAACATCTTTGAAGACTGTTATCAGATCCTCTCTGTCTTCTTTTCTCAAAACTAAACATGTCCAGTTCTTTCAATCTTTCCTCACAATTCATGTTTGAGGATAATGAGGTAGCTTTATGGACATTTCTTCTCCAGCACCATTCTGAATGCATATGAGTGGGGGTGAGGAGGATCCTCCTAGAGCATGCTGAAGGGTGATTAGAGAGGTGGGAAGGGAACCAGGTGACAACAAGGGAAGACAAGGTTTCAAAAAGAGGAGCCTGGTCAGTGGTGTCAAATGCAGATGACAGGTCAAGGAGGATGAGGCTAGATTGCTGGTTCTGAGCTTTGCCTAGGGAGAGCTGTGACCTTAAAAACATCACAGTGCCATCTGGCACACTGTTGGTGTGATATTTACCCAATGGGGGTCATGTAATGTATCCCTGGAAGAAAGACAGTTACCTTTTTCTGATGTGTTGCTCATGTCCATTCAACTTAGGTGTGTGTGCTCACCACATGCACCGGTACTGGAAGTTTTTTCCTCAGTGGTATCCATAGGGGACTGGCTCCGACGCTGCTGGCTTCCCCCATCCTCAGTTCCTTCTTGCCCTCCTTCTCCACTGTTGGAGTTTCCAGCAGGTTGTGGAATGGACATGAGCAACACATCTCAAAGAACACCAGTTACAGAAAGGTATCTGTCTTCTTTGAGTGCTTGCTCACGACCATTCAACTTAGGTGACACCCAGCAGTACCCTTCAGAGGTGGGTAGGAGTTCACAGACGTGTAGATTGCAACACAGCTCTGCCAAACCCAGTGTCGTCCCTGACCTGCTGAGTGATAGCGTAGTGGGCCGTGAACGTGTGCCTGGAGGACCACGTCGCGGCTCTACAGATGTCCTGGATCGGGAAGTATGCCAGGAAGGCTGCCGAAGATGCCTGCACTCTGACGATCGGCGGTGGAGGGACTCCCGCTAACTCGTAGCAGGTCCGAATGCAAGAGGTGATCCAGTTAGAAATCCTCTGCGTGAACACCAGGAGGCCCTTCATCCAATCAGCTGCAGAGATTAAAAGCTGAGTCAATTTATGGAAAGGCTTTGTCCGATCTAGGCAGAAAGCCAGGGCCCTTCTTATGTCCAAAGCATGAAGGCACCGCTCTTCACTAGTCTCATGGAGCTTAGGGCAGAAAACTGGAAGGAAGATACCCTGGCTCTTGTGGAAAGTAGACACCACCTTGGGAATGAAGGCCAGGTGGGGCTGGAGCTGAACCTTGTCCTTATCGAAGACCGTGTATGGCGGTTGAGGTCAGGGCTCGGAGACTTGCCTCACCGATGTCACCGCCACCAGGAAAGCTACCTTCCATGGCAGGTGAGACAGGGAGCACGAAGCCAAAGGCTCAAAGGGCGGACCTGTGAGCGAGGACAGAACCAAGTTGAGATCCCACTGAGGGGCCGGGGACCAAACTTGAGGAAAAAGTCTCTCGGGGCCTCTAAGGAACCTGACTGTCACGTCATGGAAGTACACCATCTGCCACTGGATTGGTGGATAAAAGGTGGAAAAGGCCGCCACGTAAACCTTGATAGAGGAGTGCACCAGTCTCTGGTTTCTCAAATGAAGCAGGTAGTCTAAGATCAACTGCACCGAAGAATGCAAAGGGGAGATGCCCCGTTCAGCCGCCTAGCGGGAGAACCTGGTCCACTTTGCCAGGTAGGTCTGCCTAGTCGAAGGCTTTCTACTCTTGAGAAGGACCTTCTGGGGCCAGGGAGGGATTGCTGGGAAACTTGATAGCGTCCCAAACCAGTGCTGGCGAGGCCACGCTGGGGCAAGCATGATAACCTGAGCCTTGTCTCTCTTGATTTTTGCTAGGACTTTGATGAGTGGAATTGGAGGGAATGCGTACATCAGGCTTCCTGCCCATGCCAGGAGGAAGGCATCGGAGAGGAAGCCCTTGCCCAGACCCTGTCTGGAGCAAAACTTGTGAAACCTCCTGTTCTGCCTGGTGGCAAATGAATACACTTGCGGAGTTCCCCACCTCTGGAAGATCGTGCCAGCTACCTCCAGGTGGAGCAACCACTTGTGGTGAGAGGAGAAGTCCCTGCTTAGGTGATCTGCTAGCGTGTTCCTGGCCCCCAGAAGGTGACACGCTTCTAGATGGATTCTGTGGTCAATGCTGAAGTCCCAGAGATGGAGTGCCTCTTGGCAGAGGGCCAAGGATCGCACACCGCCTTGCCTGTTGATGTAGAACATCGAGGCTGTGTCGTCCGTCAAGACTAATCACTCTGCCCAACAAGTGAGGTAGGAAGACCACGCACCGCTCTGAGCTCTTTGACGTCGATGTGTAGCGTCGACTCCTCTGGGGACCACATACTTTGGGTCTGGAGGGTGCAGAGGTGCACCCCCCATCCGAGGCATCTGAAATCAACTCAACTAATGAGGAGTGCTGACAAAGGGAACTTCTTCTAGGACTTACCTGGGATCAGTCCACCATCACAGTGAGGTAAGTATCGTCGCAGGGATGGTAACGACCTTTTCCAGGTGGTCCCTGGACTAGGAGAAGACCATCACCAGCCATTGCTGCAGGGGTCACATCCGGAGCTTGGCGTGGCACACCACATATGTGCATGCTGCCATGTGACCTAGGAGGTGCAGGCAAACCCTGGCTGTAGTCAGGGGAAATGCAGAGACTTCCGTGATGAGGTCCGGCAATGCCCTGAATCTCTCCAATGGCAGGAACACTATGGCAGAGGATGAGTTGAGGACTGCTCCGATGAACTCTATCCTCTGTACCAGAACTAATGGTAAATGACAAAAAAAAAAAAATCTACAACAGGCTGACGCGATGACAAGTGGCTAACAGCATCGTGACATGCCTTTGGACCTGGAGCTGCCTTGGACCAGCCAGTCATCGAGGGAAGGGTAGAGCTGGACACCCCAACATCTGAGGTAAGCTGCCACTACCGACGTGCACTTGGGTAAATACCCCCCAAATGGGAGTACCACAAACTGATAGCGGTTGGGACCTACCATAAACCAGAGGAAGTGTCTGTGTCCCTCGAAAATGGCGATGTGGAAGTATGCACTTTTCAGATCGAGGGCAGCATACCAGTCTCCTGGATCCAGGGAGGGGATGACGGATGCCAGGGAGACCATATGGAACCTCAGCTTCATTAGGAAGCAGTTCAAGTCTTGCAGGTCCAGGATATGCCGCAGACTGCCCTTGGCCTTTGGGATTAAAAAGTAATGGGACTAGAATCCCTTGTACTTGTACTCCGGAGGAACGACCTCCACCGCACGTAGCTGCAGTAACCCCTCGTGAGAAAGGTACCTGAAGAGGGACGGGGAGGTGGGGTGGTAAGGAGGGGTAGAAAACAACTGAAGAGTGTAACCCCACACCACCGTATTGAGGACCCATTGGTCTGATGTTATAGATGCCCATGCAGGGAGCAAAGGAGAAAGCCGGTTGGTTAAAATAGGGGAGGGAGGATCCTGGGAACAGTCCCGTATGTTGCCTTTGAGCATACTCTCAAAACGAGCGCTTGCCCGCCTGCTTATTGTGGGTCAAGATTGACTGAGAAGCCTGTGAAGGCTGTTGGCTAGGACGCCACTTGTAGCCTCTGGATTTCTTATGGGGAGGCTCCTGGCGAGGGTGGCTCCCCTGGCCCAGAGGCTGCTGTGGCTTGAACTGCTTGTGGGCAGGGCTGGGAACATACAGGCCCAGCATTTTAAGTGTTGTGCGGGAGTCCTTTAGGCCATGGAGCTTATCGTCCATCTGTTCTGCAAACAGGGCTTGCCCATCACAGGGAAGGTCCTGCATCGACTGCTGAGCCTCCATGGACAAACCAGAAAGGAGCAGCCAAGATGCCTGGTGGATGGCGATGGCCATGGTTTGGACAGCAGTGTCCGCCACATCCAATGCCACCTGGAGTGTCGCCCTGGCCGCAATCATGCCCTCCTCCATAATTGCTCTGAACTCCTTCCTAGAAGCCTCAGGAAGAGAGCTCTCGAACTTGGCCATGGCTTGCCACATGTTAAAGTCACAGCATCTCAGGAGGGCTTGATGGTTGGCCACCCTCAACTGGAGACTATAGAACAAATAAACCTTACACCCAAACAAGTCTAGTCTCTTGGGAGTCTTTGTTCTTAGGGGTAGCCCCGGGTTCACCCTGTGGCTCCCTGTGGTTAGCTGCTTCTAATCACTAGGGAGTCAAGAATAGGGTGGGTGTACAGGTACTTGTGGCCTTTGGATGGCACAAAGTACTTGTGCTCCACCCCCTTGGAGATGGGTGGCAGGGAGGAGGAAGTTTACTACAGGGCATCAGTGATTTTAGAGACCTCTTCATGAAGGGGCAAAGCTACCCTGCCCAGTGCTGTGGAGCAGAGCACATCAAAGAGAGTCTGAAGGCTCCTCTACCTGAAGACCCAGGTTGGCAGTGACCCTCTTCAGTAGTTCCTGGTGAGCTTTAACATCATCTAGAGGAACTGGGGGAGGGGGCCCCGTTATAGCCTTGTCTGGCGATAACGAGGAAGATGCTGGTGCTGTAGGGTTCTCCACAACCATTGGTGGCCCAGCGGCTTGCTCCCTCTTGGACCTACGGGGTCCTTGTGCGCGAGTCTTTGTGCACAGGCGGAAGACAGGACAGCTGGTCTCTCTGAGGCTCCAGACACTGACCGGGTGGCCTTGAAGGGCTGAGTGAACCCGCAAAGGTTCCATGGGTACCACGGCACCGGCCACTGTGCCTGAGGCCATGGGGCCGATTCCAGTGCCGACAGTGTAGCTGGTACTGCAGCTTGTCCTGCCGTCAGGGAACCTCGCTCTGAACCAGGGCTGGATCCTGAGGGGTTGCTCCCAGGACAGAGTGGAACGGTGGCTCTGTCCTGACTGGTGCCAGTCATTCCTCCTAGAGTTTGATTTGGAGCAGGGTCTTAGGGACTGGTGGTGCTTGATGCATCTGCACCAGCTTGGAGCCAGTGATCTATGTCTTGCACTTGACTAATGTTACCGGGATGAGGAGTGGGACCTGGAGTCACAATGGGCCTGGTGCCAGGAAGTGCCCGCACGCAGTGATGCCCTCCTAGGGAATCAATGATGGTCCGAGGAATGGTAACGTCGATCCCTCAATGGGTCCCTGGAGTGGAACCGTGGTCTCTGAGATACCGGGTGCTGGGACCAGTACTCCTGCCGGGGTGGGGGAGGGAAGGAGAGAAGAGATAGCCAGCGAGCTGCCTCTTGAGCCTCTCTTCTCATGCACAAGGTCTGGGGACCAAATGTGGCTGCACTGCGTCTGCCTTTTGCGATCAGAGGCATGGCGGCTACGGGAGAGCGAGCACTGGCGGGACATCCCCCACAACAGGGAATGGTGCGGCTGAGGTGGGGACTGAAGCAGTCTGAACGCGAGTTTACCCTGTGACTGGGGAACAGCAGGATCCAGTGTGGGCGGCACCAGGAGAGACGTGATCTCCTGTGCTGCCTACAGGGCTTCTGGCATGGATGGTACCTGGACCTGACGGAAGCCTCTGTCGCTATCCGGGGTAGCTGGTGGGGAGCAGGCTAGGCTCCACTGCTCCACCGGAGCTTGCGCCTGAGATCCCGATGGGGGCGAAGAGTTGCCAGGCATGGGATCTTGCTCACACCCAGTCTTATCCTTCCCCTTGTGGGAGGTTGGAGACCTACCTAGCACTGTCTTCATGGGCTTCTTGGTCGGAGCCACAGATGGGGACCGGTGCCAACCAGTGGACGGTCCCTGTGGGGACCTGCATACTGAGATCATGGTGCTCGGTGCCCAGCACCAGAGCAATGCTCCGACTCGGCTGAGGGCTGATTCCATAAGGAGCACTCTTAAATTAATATTGCGCTCCTTCTTAGTCCTTGGCTTGAAGGACTTGCACATTTTGCACTTTTCACTAATGTGCCCTTTGCCCAAGCAACTCAGACAACTGCTGTGTGGATCACTAATGGGCATGGGCCTCTTGCAGCGATCACAGGGCTTAAAGCCTGGGGCATGCCCTGTCCCGAGGCAAAGTCCCGTTCGGGACCTACGAAGTCCCTAACTATAGCTAAGGGATTTACAAACACTAACAGAAAACTATATACACTAGAATACACGAATTAACTAGTTTGTATGAACAAGCAGCAACAGCAGTAGTTAAAGCAGCAACAGTTCCAGCACTGTCACTGGCAGCAAGAAGGAACTGAGGGTGGGGGGAGCTAGCGGCGCCATATATATTGCGGCATGTGCGCGCCACTCCAGGGGGTGCCAGAGCTGGTCCCCTACGGATACTGCTGAGGGAAAAACTTCTGGCACCAGTGCATGTGGGGAGGACACACACCTAAGCTGAATGGACACGAGCAAGCACTCAAACTCGGAACTCACTGATCATTAATACAATTGTGTGGGCGCATGTATGGGTTGTAGTAGGAAGACAGCCTGAGACATAAGCCCTTGTATCAGAGGCCTGGTAGAAGGCAGGACCTGCTCACAGAATCTGGCAAGAACAGGGCTGATATTGCAGAAATACACATTCCTAAGAAGTGCTAAGCACAGAGTACTCATGAAAACCCATCCTGATATCAAGTGGTACCAGAACATCCCAATATCAAGGATGGTACAAAAACATTCCCCAAGGATAACAGGAACACACTGACCCCTCCTAAAAGATAAGGTCAGGATGACAGTACGTAATAGAGATGTTTTCATCAAACCAACATGTATAAGGTAATACAGGGGTCTCAAACTCAAATCACCATGAGGGCCACATGAGGACTAGTACTTTGGCCCGAGGGCCGCATCACTGAAACCTTTTCATACAATGATACAAAAGTATAGTCAAAAATGAAGAGTAATATAGTATGCTATTAAAAGTTAATGTATTAACTTTTTAAAAACTGTAATGCAAAAAGTCAGTGCCAATTTTGACAGTCATTTCACTTAGTTGGCAGCGTTTTGCATCAACCAGAGCATCAATATTCAGTTTGATATCCTGAGATGAAACCAATCTCAGTGTTGCTTTCAAATGTTTATCAATGAGCCTTGACCTTAATCTTCATGGAAGAGGAAACAAAACTGTTCACATATATATGTACTTCCAAACATTGCCATTACCCTTGCGGAAGCAGAGAATAACATGGAAAATCTTTCTTGTGAAAGAAACTGGTAGAATTCTGGAATTCCAAAATCTGTACACTTCTGCTTCAAAATGGTATCACACTGAAGCTCCACTAACTCCATCTGTATTTCCTCTGCAACATTGACAATTTTCCACACCATTTGCTGTGGACAAAAGTTGAAATCTTTAAACCGCACTTCAAACTGTTTGTGTAAGTTAGAAAGGATATCTGTATATTCTTTCAAGGATTTGGATTCAACTTTTCCTAAGGAATTCAGAGTTGAGAAATGGATCAAACTGCCAGCAGTCAGCTGTTTCCTGCATAAAGTAAGCTTGACTTTGAATGTCGTAACACTGTCGTACATTTGTGTTATAACCTGTTTTCTACCCTGAAGCTTCAAGTTCAGTGCATTCAGGTGATCAGTTACATCTGTTAGAAAAGCAAGGTTGCAGATAAAAGTGGAATCAGCAGGCTGAGGAACCTCCTTGTTTTTCATTTTCATAAAGGAATCAATCTCTTCTCTAAGTCCAAAAAACCACTTCAAAACATTTCCATGACTCAGCCCATCTAACTTGAGTGTGATACAGAAGTTCCCCATATTCACTGTCCCTACTTGCTAGAAAACTGTGATTCAGCCCTCGTGCACGTATAAAATTAATGGTTTTAACAACTACATCCATAACTCCATTTGTCGACTTTTACTACACAGGGCTTTTTGGTGCAAAATGCAATGTATACTGGTGAAGCCAATTCCTGGTATATTGAGGCTGTTCAGTTTGGTCTTCAATAATCCAACCACATCAATGTTTTCAGAGCACATTGATGGGGCACCATTCATAGCCAAAGATACAAGTTTGTTCCATGGCAACTCAGCTTTTTCAATGCACTCTTCCAGTCTTTAAATATGTCCCGTCCCACTGTGGTACCCTTCAGTGGCATTAAGTCTAGCAATTCTTCAGTTATATTCAAATTACAATCCACACCTCTTATGAACACTGCACACAGTGCAGTATCTGATACATCTGTACTCTTTATCAAGAGCAACTGAAAATGCTTCGAAGCCTTTTGCCATTTGAATCAATTGTTTTTGCACATTACCTGCTAAATCCATTATCCTGAAGGCAACTGTATTGGCAGACATGCTTATGCCTTCAAAAACTTTCTTCCTATCAGGACATAAAATTTCGCTGGCCCTCAAAAGACATTCTTTTATGAATAGGCCTCTGTAAAAAATCATAATGAATTAGCTATCATTTCGCTTATCACAAAATTTGCTCTTACTGAATCTTCGCTAGACTTGTTAATCTCTGAAAAGAAATTTCTTTGCTTGGCAAATGCTGCTTTAAGCTGCTGAACTTTTTCCTCTCCGATTTTTCCGGTGGATGCATCATATTTTCGTGGTGCATTGTGTTGTAGGGATTTCCCTACACCCCCCCCTTTGGGGGTGTTTACCCACCGTGAATTTCCCCAATCCCCCCCCCTCCCCCCAGTTTTATGAACTAATTACATGCAGTGTTGCCACTTTAGTGATTGCTTGGAAATCTGAATTGAAATTGAAACATTAATATACACTTTAAAAGCATATTGTGATGGGGCAAGGCCAGATGGCTATAGAAAAGTAGTGGGAGATAGATATATTAGCTCCAGGCTAAACAAATCCCTGGTACCAGGTTAAGTGAAATGGAAACTGCTCCAGGTCAATTAAGACACCTGGGGCCAATTAAGAACTTTCCAGAAGGCAGGGAGAATGCTAGGTTGATTGGGACACCTGAAGCCAATCAGGGGCTGGCTGAAACTAGTTAAAAGCCTCCTAGTGAGTCAGATGGGTGTGCATGTCAGGAGCTGTAGAAGGAAGTTGTGCTGTTGGAGAGGCTGAGTAGTACACACTGTATCAGGCACAAGGAAGGAGGCCCTGAGGTAAGGGTGAAGTGGAGCTTGAGGAAGTGAGGGCTGCTGTGGGGGAAGTAGCCCAGGGAATTGTACATGTCATGTTTCTAAAAGGTCAGCTACCATAGCTGATACTATTAGGGTCCCTGGGCTGGAGCCCGGAGTAGAGGCTAGGCCTGGGCTCCCCCCCTCCCCCAACCTTTGCCCCCCGATTAATCACTGAGACTGGGAGACAACAGAGTCTGTGCAAGGAAGGATAACTTCTCCTCATCTCCCTTGCTGGCTTATGATAATGGCTCAGTAGACTGTGACCCTTGTCTCTAGAGAAAGAAGGGTTACGTGGGGGGTCACAGTGAGCTTCTGAGGCTAGCGAAATCCACCAGGAAATGCGGGACCCACAGAGGCAAGGACAGAGCTTTGTCACAATATACAGTGTATGGTAAAATAAGTGTATCTGAAAAAGTACAATAGATTTGAAAAGTATAAACATAGACTAGCTTCCTTATGCAGCTGGTGTTTTTATGACCATATCAGTGCATTCATTTTGGTGATGTTGGCCAACCTAATAATTTCAAATTATGATTTGTAAGCAAAGTCTAAATGCGCTGTCCCTGACAGCTAGTCATGAGCTGGGGGGAAAGGCTTCAGGACCAGATTGTATTTACATTCACACCTAATCTACCTAGGTATCCAGCAAATAGAGCTGTGTTGCCCAAGTGATAGATTTTGGCTGGGGTTGGGTTACAAATCACTTGAATGCAGGGGGTAAAGAAACGTTGTTATTCTTATTGTATGAATAAAGGGCAGTAGAACTGTACTTAGCCTCTCCGGATTGAGGGCATCAAGAGAGAGTGGGGACAGGTGTTTTGCTTGATGGTCTGCCTGAGTCACAAGTACTATTTGACCTGCCCCTCTCCACTGTTTAAAGACAGAGCTGATTAGTCTCCATAGATAGTCTTTGTTCTGTTAAGTGACCTCTACAGCTGAATGACAGGTTTCAGAGTAGCAGCCGTGTTAGTCTGTATCCGCAAAAAGAAAAGGAGGACTTGTGGCATAAGCTTTTATGAGCTACAGCTCACTTCATCGGATGCATCCTTTGAAGTGAGCTGTAGCTCATGAAAGCTTATGCTCAAATAAATTTGTTAGTCTCTAAGGTGCCACAAGTCCTCCTTTTCTTCTTACTACAGCTGAAATCACTGATAATCAGGTCTAAGTGCTTAGACCTGCTGTGGGACAGTGTTTCTGTGGAAGAGACGGCCCAGTCTGCACTAGCAGCGAGGTTCCCACACTGACAGCTCAGCTGAAATCACTGAGAGCTCGGTGGAACCTCAAGAGACCAACTTGCAGAGGTCACAGTGGCAGTTGGCAGCAGAAGGTGATGGCACATGGCTATTGGTAACAAAAGCGATGAAGTGAATGGTGGCACAACGAACAACAGTGGACAGAGTGAACGGTGAGCAGCTGGAGGAACGAGCAAGGTGCCTTCTTGCCCCCCACCTGGGCGGTGAACTCATGTGAAAGCACCTCTGAACTTTGAGTCTCCATTGACCAAAGACAACACTGGTGAGTGTTAATGAGGCTGTTAAGAATGCTAATACTTTCTATTTAGGCAAGAGATACCACACACTACAAACTGGAGGCCAATGTTAAGTGCATTGTCACTTGTTCATCCTGAAGTTGAACACTGGTTCCGAACAAGACCAGCAAATGCTCACTATCTTTCCGCAAGAAACTCAACTGACTGGCTAGACGCATGTGGTGCAACAGTGAAAGACTCAACTGTTGAAAAAGTGAAGACCTCTCTCACCATATTCAAAAAATGTGCATATATGGCTGATGAATGTACCAATGAAAATGGTCATCAAGTATTAAGTCATTGTGTACATTATCTTGATGTCAGTGGTAGGCCAGTACATGTATTTCTAGATGTTCAAGTTATAGAAGACAGATTGGTTGCATTTGTGACAATCCACATCTTAGAGTTACATGCTTGTCAATTGGACCCCAAACAAATGGCTGCTTGTGCATTTGATGGAGCTGCAAACTTCTCTGGAAGACATGGTGGAGCACAAGCTTTGCTCAGAGAAGTGTAACCCTAGTCTCTCCTATACACACTGCAGAAGCCATCTACTCCAACTAGTGCTAGTACGAGCTGCAGACTCTTCAAAAGACATTTAAAAGCTATACATTTAATGTCTTAATTAAATTTTTTTTCAGCAGAAGTCCAAAAAGACTGAATATCTTGGAAAATATAGAAGATACACTGGGACTGAAGTTCAAATTAGTCCAACCTGCGAAAACCCTCTGGCTTTCTCATGAGTGATCCTTGGCTGTTGTCTTAAAATTACTCCAGCCATTATTACTGGCTTTGGAAAGTATCAACCAAGATGGGATAGATCAAAGTAGTGAGGCTGGTGGATTACTTTTGCTAGTACGTTCAGAGAAGACTATTGCCATTCTCTCTCTTGTAAGTCTACTGTTGAAACCACTTGGGTCATTAAACAATGCAATCCAGGCATCTGCTACAACAGTAGTAGATCTTTGTCCAGCAATAGAAGCTACACTTGGATCAAACAAACAGAGATAGCCATTGAAAATGTACTGGAAGAAGCAAGGATTTCAGTTCAGAAGTTGACTAAGGCACGTAACTTTTACAAATCCCTGTCTTATAAAACACTGACAGTTGAGTGGAGTGAGTCACTACCAGCAATGGGGCTGCCATGTGCTCAGGACAGAACAGAGAATTTGAACACAGAGTGGAATATCATATGACGAATGAATGAAGATTTGACTTCAACTTCTTTTTTATCATCACTAGTGGCTTAACCCAATCTTTATGCCATGTTTCCTCAGCTGAAAGAAGTAGGAATTCATCTCTTGCTACTCCCAGTCACAACAGCTACAGTTGAGCGTTCTTTTTCATCATTGAATAGAATTTTGTGTTTTGAAAGAAGTCGCCTTCTGCCTGATCATGTGAATGAACTAATGAGCATATCAATTGAAGGAATGGAACTACCGGACACAAGAGAAGCCACCAAAGATGAATGCATTGCATTCAAGAAGTTCATAAACAGAGTTGTGCAAAATTATAACAAATCAAGAAGGATGTAGATGTAGTGCTTCATAGAAGGCTTGAGTAGCCAACTTTAATTTGTGTGATGATTTTTAAAGTCTAATAAAATGGTCATGAAACATTTTTCAGTTTTTACTATGGTGCCATACAGCCCACCTTCACCCTCACGGTCTCACCCCTCATCGGCCCTGACCCTGACCCTGTAAATTTGAACCCCCCCCGCCCCATTTCAATTCCTGGGGAAAACACTGGGTGCCGATGCACGTTATATTCCTTGGAAACAGCAATCGTTTGCTGACAAATAAGGCATTGAATTTTATCTTTTATCTCCGTGAAAAAAATATAAATTCTCCCATTTGTCTTGGAAAACTCCCTTTTCTTCCATGAGTGTTCTTTTTTTCGATGAAGTCATTTCCGAGTGGTTTTAATAAAATATAAACACTCAGTAATGCACCTCAAAGGACAAAACAAGCACTTATTTTTAGAATTACTTCTGTTAAAGCCACCCCCTCTGCCCCCGCCCCCACTCCACCCCTTCCATGAGGCCCCACCCCTATTCCAACCCCTTCCCCAAATCCCCGCCCCACATCCTTCTCCACCTCCTCCCCCGAGCCCGCCGCTCCTCCTACCTCCCTCCTGGAAAGCACTAAGCACCACCAAATAGCTGTTTGGCAGCAGGAAGCACCTGGAGGTAGGCAGAGGAGCAGGGACGCGGCGCACTGGGTGGGGGGGAAGGAGAGGGGTGTGGGGGAGGGGAGCTTGGCGGCCACAGGAAATAACTCCGGGGGGTGGGCGGGAGCTTGGCGGGCCGCAACAAATAACTCTGAGGGCCGCATGTGGCCCGCAGGCCACGTGTTTGAGACCCCTGAGGTAATAAGTGATAACTAGCCACGTCAGGGGGCAGTAACCACAGTAACTATGTCAGAGGGGCAGTACTTACTTGCTTGTATCGTGGTATAAAGATATATCTCAGAGGGAGTATCATTGTCTGGCCTAGGGAGGAACGGAAAGTCCCGCCGTTCACTGAGCTGGTCCATTGTTATGGGCATTCATGGATTAGTGGTCCAGTAGAGTCTGCGGCATATTAGTACAGTGCTTCGTTGACAAGAAACCTGGCCTGGTGCCTTCGTCCCTTAACGGATCTTGTGGTCATTGGGTGGTTTGCTCGAGGTCTGCAGTGCCAGCTGTCTGCGCAAGGCTGGGGTGGCACACAGAGGGAACACACACACGGCCAAACATCTATCATCATCTAACCACATGGGTGACATGCAAAATTACAAACGTGATGGAATTATGTTCTCAATTGTGTGCCAGGCAGAACTTAAGGTACCCACCCAAGACAAAGGAATGTGGTTCCACCTGCTTGCATGCGTCTCCAAGGTAACTTGAGAGACACTAGAAATCCATTTACAGAAAAGGTAAACAAAGCCACCAGGCTACCAAGGGGAGGAGATAACCACTCATTATCACCGGAGGGAGGAACCAGCATGAAGTCTTTGCCAGACCACATCACATCTCTTCCCTGCAGGAGAAAAGGGGGTATGCAGGCATACATTTCAGAAGAATACACAAAGCTTTACTGAATTATAAAGAGATGGTCAGAGAACCCCTGAGTGATCCTTTTAGTTAAAGAGACATCAAAACCAAGCACTTTGAACTCTGTAAAAGATCAAAGCCAGAGGAGCTGGTCAGCCCTTGCTGGAGAAGAGACTTGCTGAGAGACTCCTTTTTGACCAAATGACTCTAGTTTGTTAGATCAGGTTTTAGTCTTAAGAGGGTATATTTGCTTTTGTTTCCCTGTCACCCTATCTTTATTATACTTGATATCACTTAAATCTATGCCTTTTTGATTAATAAACTTGCTTTACTTTTAATATAAACTAACACAGCGCTGTGATTGAAATAAGAGTGTTTGTCAAAACCCCAGTTAAATTAATGAGTTGCTGTTTACTGTCTCCTTAGAAGAGCAGCAAACTTAGTAACTTCTGTGAGAGTCCAAGAGCAGGCTGGACACTACAGGCAAAACGAAAAAAAAAAAAAAAGAGGAGTCCTTACGGCACCTTAGAGACTAACAAATGTATTTGGGCATAAGCTTTCATGGGCTACAGCCCACTTCATCAGATGCATGGAGTGAAAAATACAGTAGGCAGATATATATTACAGCACATGAAAAGATGGGAGTTGCCTTACCAAGTGTGTGTGTGTGTGTGTGGGGGGGGGTGTCAGTGCTAACGGGCCAATTCAATCAAGGTGGAAGTGGCCTATTCCCAACAGCTGACAAGAAGGGGTGAATATCAACAGAGGGAAATTACTTTTTGTAGCGACCCAGCCACTTCCAGTCTTTATTCAGGCCTAATTTGATGGTGTCAAGTTTCCAAATTAATTCCAGTTCTGCAGTTTCCCGTTGAAGTCTGTTTTTGAAGTTTTTTTGTTGAAGAATGGCCACTTTTAAATCTGTTATAGAATGTCCAGGGAGATTGAAATGCTCTCCTACTGGTTTTTGAATGTTACAATTCTTGATGTTTGTGTCCATTTATTCTTTTGCATAGAGACTGTCTGGTTTGGCCAATGTACATGGAAGAGGGGCATTGCTGGCACATGAGGGCATATATCACATTGGTAGATGTGCAGGTGAACGAGCCCCTGAGGGTGTGGCTGATGTGGTTAGGTCCTATGATGGTGTCCCTTGAATAGATATGCAGACAGAGTTGGCAATGGGGTTTGTTGCAAAGATTGGCTCCTGGGTTAGTATTTTTGTTGTGTGGTGTGTAGTTGCTGGTGAGTATTTGCTTCAGGATGGGGGCTGCCTGTAAGCAAGGACTGGCCTGTCTCCCAAGGTCTGTGAGAGTGAGGGATCGTCCTTCAGGATAGGTTGTAGATCCTTGACGATGCGCTGGAGACTGCGCTAGTTGGGGACTGTACGTGATGGCTAGTGGCGTTCTGTTACTTTCTTTGTTGGGCCTGCCCTGTAGTAGGTGACTTCTGGGTACCCTTCTGGCTCTGTCAATCTGTTTCTTCACTTCCCCAGGTGGGTATTGTAGTTTTAAGAACACTTGACAGAGATCCTGTAGGTGTTTGTCTCTGTCTGATGGATTGTAGAAAATGCGGTTGTATCTTAGGGCTTGGCTGTAGACAATGGATCATGTGATGTGGTCTGGATGAAAGCTGGAGGCATGTAGGCAAGTATAGCAGTCAGTAGGTTTCGGTATAGGGTGGTGTTTATGTGACCATCGCTTATTTGCACTGTAGTGTCCAGGAAGTGGATCTCTTGCACTTCAATCTCCCTGGACACTCAACAACAGACTTAAAAGTCAAGGAATAACATGGCTACCCCTCTGAAACTTGTCTACAGGGGGACAGTGAAGGAGATGTTCAGGACTGGGGGTGGTGGTGTTGGGGTCACATTGCAAGGAGTAACCCAGGCTGGTGGAAGCCAGAGTGAGCTGCTGCACTGTAAGCATGCTGCTTGTACCAGGGCTCTGAGCCAAAGCAACACAGCAGACACCTAGGGTTACAGGGCAGGCAGTGACAACTCAACCCTGATGTGGGTGGAACTCCAAAGCACCACAATCGGTCACTGGAGACTGCGCCAAAAGCAATCTCAGTGGACTGCCCCAAATCTTTCAATGAAACCTTCCTGTCGTCCCTCTCCCACCAGACCCTCCCCGCTCACTAGAGCAACCATTCCCCAACCGCTTCCCCCTACAACTACCCCAGTGTTCCCCCAGCCCCCCATAACCTGGATTGCCTGCCCAACCAACAGCACCACAGATCCACCCCCTTTTCCTCATTCCAGGTCTCTCATTCCCCCAGCCCATTCTATGGCCGCTTCCCAGAAGCTCCAGTCCCAATCTCCCCTCTACCTCACCCAACCCTCCTTAATTCTCCCTTACCTTCCTCCCACTACTCTCACCCTCCCTGCACCAGCTCCCTATCATCGCCTCTCCCACTGCTCTCTGCCTTATCTCCTCCCAAGGATTCCTAAACAGGAACTTTGCATTGTCTCTTTCAACAGATGGGCCCATCTGACTGTCACAAGCTCAACACACTTGGGAAGTAATTATAGTAACGTGCCAGCTCTGCTATGGTTAAGGTTCAACATTTTTCTGTTTAGAGATCTACTATTCTAATTGCTCTAAACTCCACACGCCTACTCCGATTGCCTAGAATTATGTTGCTTATCATGAGGGAGAGGGGCAGAGTTAGTTATGCTCCAGCAAGGCCTACCTCAATTACAAACAGTGAACCAAAGGCTGGGAAACCAGAGCAGGCCTGGCCTTGGTAAAATAACACACTAGGTATTGGCTGACCAAGTAAGCACATTCTTGACTGGAGAGGATGGTACAAGAACACCCAGAGTTCCCAAGTAACCACATAAACACATTCTTGAGAGATGGTGCAAGAACACACCAACCCCTTGTAAGATAAGGATGGGATGACAGGATAATGGATGGGGATGTTTTGTTCCAACTAGCAGGTACCAGGTGTAGCGCTGATAACTAACCACGTCAGGAGTGTGATACGCAACTTGTTTCTATCAATGTATAAAAGGAGAAGTCATAGGAGGGGCACCTTTGGCCAGCCTAGGGGGCAATGTCCTGGTGCACTGACTGAGCTAGTACCATTGTTACAGGCTTACATAGGTTAGTGTTCCTGTAGCTCCTTCACCACTGAACCGAGCCTGTGGTCTTATGAACAACATCGAGGTCTGCTGAATGAACATGCAGCGCTGTCTGCTACTGCAGCTAAGATTGGCGCTCCAAGAACAGTACTTCCGCTCCAGCAGCAACCACACACAAATGTGGGGTTATTTGATCAAGAGGTTCCCGAGATACTCCCCCACCCCCAAAAGCAGCTTTTTACAAACTCACCATGCTCTTATAACATTTCCTTGCACCAACCTTGGGCTAAAACTGTGGTTCTCATTGTCCTCCAACTGATCTCAGGCACTTGGTCTTTATCTCAGCTAGCACTGCCTCTTTGGGCAAGCAGTATTGAAAAAGTTTAATAACTAGAGTTTGGCTCTTGCTGATCTGAAATTCCAAACTGTAGAGTTAAAGAGACTGAAATGCACATGGACACCAAGACTAAGGCTCTTTAAGAGCCAGAGTGTTTCCAACAATCAGCTGTCACAGTAATTGTTTGGCTAGAGGGGGTACGCTGTGGCCACTGAAAATAAGCTACACCCATGCATTTGAGTATGAGCCCTACCAGAGACATCTTGCAGACAACATGTATTGTGCATCTTTCTTGGGTTCTGCCCTGATATGAACATTTCTGGGTTAAGAACAATATTTCAAAGTGCGCTAAAATCCACATGCCAAATTTGGCCTGGTCTGCATGTAAAAGATTTGCCAGCATGGTTCTGTTGGTTATGGGATTGAAAAATCACATCCCCAGCCAACATAGCTATGGCAAAAAAAAGCTCTGTGTAGACACAGTTATAGTGGCAAAAAAGTCCATTAAAATAAATCAAGGAAATTAAAAACCCATAAACTACATGAATGCAGAGTTAAGGTTGTCCAGTGCTGTCTCATGCCCTCCCAGAACATGGATGATGGCTAAACTTAAACCTCTGAAAACCAGGAAACGAAGAGTTAAAGTACGTCACCCCTATAACGCTACTTTAACTCTGCCCCTACCCCTAAGCCTAGAGCTTCAAGAGCCACTGAGAATAGTTCAGGAAGGATGGTACAAATCTTAATAAACTACAAAGGGAAGTAGAGGACCCTCTGTCTCGAAGTCTTCAGGCCAAGACTGGCTGCCTTTCAGGAAGATCATTTAGTCAGACACCAGGTATTCAGCTCAATACCATAGTAACTGGATGAAATTCTATGGTCTGTGTTACACAGGAGGTCAGACTAGATAACCTAATAAGGACCCTCTGTCCTTAAAGTCCATTAATCTACAATAGATACAAGGAAGGACTGAGAGAACGTCATTGTTTGTGTTGTGCTCCAGAGAGTTGAACACCAGTATTTATCGGCATGCACTCCAGCTGCGTGCACTGTGTCAGCTGTAGCTGTAATTAAATGAGGGATTAGTTGGAGCCCTTGGCAGAGCTGTGACAGTGATATGAAGAGAGGTGCATGTGAATCTTGACAGACAAGTTTGCCTCATTTCAGTGCTGAATATTGTAGGTTGTGTCAGTAAAGGCACACAAACTGTGTTCTTGCCATGGGGATTGTCAGCAGTCTGGTACCATACATGTTAACTGTCACCCAGGCTTAGTGAGGAATAAGTGAAGGCAATGACTCAGAAGGAATCCTGAGTGCAAGGGCAAAGGGGTGGTAACTTTCTGCTAGTCTGAGATGCTTTGTGTGCAGTAGGCTCAGTGTTTAACTGTAGCCTGGGGTAGGTAGCTTCTGTCTGCTACAATGGAAATAAACCCACATTTTCCCTTCTCAAAGAGAAGATGTTAGACTTTGTGCTACCCTGTCATGTGCTCTGTTCCCAAAGTGTTCTGTAGTGGGGAGGGCAGAGCATTAGCATGTGTGTCACTGGCATGTCGGGCTGTTGCTGAAACAGGGCAGAGCTGAGGTTGCATTGTGGGGACGATGTGAACCTTAACTCTTCATTTCCCCTTCTAATATCTGAGGGGACAGGAATCCTTACCCAGCGAGGTCACATTCTCATAGTTCTCCTGCATGACGTCTCTGTAGAGGGCTCTCTGAGCAGGGTCCAGCAGAGACCACTCCTCCTTGGTGAAATACACAGCCACCTCCTCGAATGTCACCGACCCCTGAAAGAGCAAGAGCCCCCCACTCAGTACCTGCTGCCCCAGAGGCAGTCCTACTAGTTATGGGGGAGCAGGGCCAGGAAAATGGAAGCTCTGGGAGGTACAGACACCACAGTCCCCACCCCCCAACCTGCTCAGAGAAGCCAGAGGCATCAGAGTGAGGAGAGAAAGAGAGAGCCCCTCATCCCTCCCAGCACACAGAGGGGGTAGGGTCTTCACATTCATCATATACCTACTAGCCATAGCATCAGGAGATGGATCCTGCTGGAGGCTCTAAGGACAGCCCCATGGTAAGAATCCCAACATCCTCCCCATTGGCAGCAGCTGGATATGGGGGATGGGGCATCTCCCCTTAGCCTCACTGGTGGGTGCTGACAGCCTATGGCTGGTAGGTTCATGCTCCAGCACTGGAAATCTGGTAAGTTTTCCCAGCCCTGTCCAGGGGGTTGTTTCCTGTTTCACAAAAGAGGTAATTTCCACCCCTGGCCCCCATGGGTCTGTTTCTAGAATATAGGCCCAGGGTAAACTAGTCCCAGCAGGTTTGTCACACCTTATCCCCATTCCTTTCTATACCCGGGTAATTTCCTGGCCCCTGCAACCTCTAGATCAAACCCACAAGAATTTCCCACCTCCTAAATATTTACTGTCTTTCTTCCTCCAGTATCTCCCTGAAAATCCCTACCTGGACTGGCTCGACAGCAGCCATTTCTTTTCCCTGTTCCATGGGAGGATGAGACGATCTGGAGGAAAACATGGACGTTACTCTGCAGCCTGTCAGGGAAAGAAGGGCAACTAGGGAGATCATAGAATCATAGAATCATAGAATATCAGGGTTGGAAGGGACCCCAGAAGGTCATCTAGTCCAACCCCCTGCTCAAAGCAGGACCAAGTCCCAGTTAAATCATCCCAGCCAGGGCTTTGTCAAGCCTGACCTTAAAAACCTCTAAGGAAGGAGATTCTACCACCTCCCTAGGTAACGCATTCCAGTGTTTCACCACCCTCTTAGTGAAAAAGTTTTTCCTAATATCCAATCTAAACCTCCCCCATTGCAACTTGAGACCATTACTCCTCGTTCTGTCATCTGCTACCATTGAGAACAGTCTAGAGCCATCCTCTTTGGAACCCCCTTTCAGGTAGTTGAAAGCAGCTATCAAATCCCCCCTCATTCTTCTCTTCTGCAGACTAAACAATCCCAGCTCCCTCAGCCTCTCCTCATAACTCATGTGCTCTAGACCCCTAATCATTTTTGTTGCCCTTCGCTGGACTCTTTCCAATTTATCCACATCCTTCTTGTAGTGTGGGGCCCAAAACTGGACACAGTACTCCAGATGAGGCCTCACCAGTGTCGAATAGAGGGGAACGATCACGTCCCTCGATCTGCTCGCTATGCCCCTACTTATACATCCCAAAATGCCATTGGCCTTCTTGGCAACAAGGGCACACTGCTGACTCATATCCAGCTTCTCGTCTACTGTCACCCCTAGGTCCTTTTCCGCAGAACTGCTGCCTAGCCATTCGGTCCCTAGTCTGTAGCGGTGCATTGGATTCTTCCGTCCTAAGTGCAGGACCCTGCACTTATCCTTATTGAACCTCATCAGATTTCTTTTGGCCCAATCCTCCAATTTGTCTAGGTCCTTCTGTATCCTATCCCTCCCCTCCAGCGTATCTACCACTCCTCCCAGTTTAGTATCATCCGCAAATTTGCTGAGAGTGCAATCCACACCATCCTCCAGATCATTTATGAAGATATTGAACAAAACCGGCCCCAGGACCGACCCCTGGGGCATGCCACTTGACACCGGCTGCCAACTAGACATGGAGCCATTGATCACTACCCGTTGAGCCCGACAATCTAGCCAGCTTTCTACCCACCTTATAGTGCATTCATCCAGCCCATACTTCCTTAACTTGCTGACAAGAATGCTGTGGGAGACCGTGTCAAAAGCTTTGCTAAAGTCGAGAAACAATACATCCACTGCTTTCCCTTCATCCACAGAACCAGTAATCTCATCATAAAAGGCGATTAGATTAGTCAGGCATGACCTTCCCTTGGTGAATCCATGCTGACTGTTCCTGATCACTTTCCTCTCCTCTAAGTGCTTCAGGATTGATTCTTTGAGGACCTGCTCCATGATTTTTCCAGGGACTGAGGTGAGGCTGACTGGCCTGTAGTTCCCAGGATCCTCCTTCTTCCCTTTTTTAAAGATGGGCACTACATTAGCCTTTTTCCAGTCATCCGGGACTTCCCCCGTTCGCCACGAGTTTTCAAAGATAATGGCCAAGGGCTCTGCAATCACAGCCGCCAATTCCTTCAGCACTCTCGGATGCAATTCGTCCGGCCCCATGGACTTGTGCACGTCCAGCTTTTCTAAATAGTCCCTAACCACCTCTATCTCTACAGAGGGCTGGCCATCTCTTCCCCATTTTGTGATGCCCAGCACAGCAGTCTGGGAGCTGACCTTGTTAGTGAAAACAGAGGCAAAAAAAGCATTGAGTACATTAGCTTTTTCCACATCCTCTGTCACTAGGTTGCCTCCCTCATTCAGTAAGGGGCCCACACTTTCCTTGGCTTTCTTCTTGTTGCCAACATACCTGAAGAAACCCTTCTTGTTACTCTTGACATCTCTTGCTAGCTGCAGCTCCAGGTGCGATTTGGCCCTCCTGATATCTTTCCTACATGCCCGAGCAATATTTTTATACTCTTCCCTGGTCATACGTCCAACCTTCCACTTCTTGTAAGCTTCTTTTTTATGTTTAAGATCCGCTAGGATTTCACCATTAAGCCAAGCTGGTCGCCTGCCATATTTACTATTCTTTCGACTCATCGGGATGGTTTGTCCCTGTAACCTCAACAGGGATTCCTTGAAATACAGCCAGCTCTCCTGGACTCCCTTCCCCTTCATGTTAGTCCCCCAGGGGATCCTGGCCATCTGTTCCCTGAGGGAGTCAAAGTCTGCTTTCCTGAAGTCCAGGGTCCGTATCCTGCTGCTTACCTTTCTTCCCTGCGTCAGGATCCTGAACTCAACCAACTCATGGTCACTGCCTCCCAGATTCCCATCCACTTTTGCTTCCCCCACTAATTCTACCCGGTTTGTGAGCAGCAGGTCAAGAAAAGCGCCCCCCCTAGTTGGCTCCCCTAGCACTTGCACCAGGAAATTGTCCCCTACGCTTTCCAAAAACTTCCTGGATTGTCTATGCACCGCTGTATTGCTCTCCCAGCAGATATCAGGAAAATTAAAGTCACCCATGAGAATCAGGGCATGCGATCTAGTAGCTTCCGTGAGTTGCCGGAAGAAAGCCTCATCCACCTCATCCCCCTGGTCCGGTGGTCTATAGCAGACTCCCACCACTACATCACTCTTGTTGCACACACTTCTAAACTTAATCCAGAGACACTCAGGTTTTTCCACAGTTTCGTACCGGAGCTCTGAGCAGTCATACTGCTCCCTTACATACAGTGCTACTCCCCCACCTTTTCTGCCCTGCCTGTCCTTCCTGAACAGTTTATAACCATCCATGACTGTACTCCAGTCATGTGAGTTATCCCACCAAGTCTCTGTTATTCCAATCACGTCATAGTTCCTTGACATCACCAGGACCTCCAGTTCTCCCTGCTTGTTTCCAAGGCTTTGTGCATTTGTATATAAGCACTTGAGATAACCTGTTGATCGCCCCTCATTCCCAGTATGAGGCAGGAGCCCTCCCCTCACAGACATTCCTGCCTGTGCTTCCTCCCGGTATCCCGCTTTCCCACTTACCTCGGGGCTTTGGTCTCCTTCCCCCGGTGAACCTAGTTTAAAGCCCTCCTCACTAGGTTAGCCAGCCTGCTGGCAAAGATGCTCTTCCCTCTCTTCGTAAGATGGAGCCCGTCTCTGCCCAGCACTCCTCCTTCATGGAACACCATCCCATGGTCAAAGAATCCAAAGCCTTCTCTCCGACACCACCTGCGTAGCCATTCGTTGACTTCCACGATTCGACGGTCCCTACCCAGGCCTTTTCCTTCCACAGGGAGGATGGACGAGAACACCACTTGCGCCTCCAACTCCTTTATCCTTCTTCCCAGAGCCACGTAGTCCGCAGTGATCCGCTCAAGGTCATTCTTGGCAGTATCATTGGTGCCCACGTGGAGAAGCAGGAAGGGGTAGCGATCCGAGGGCTTGATGAGTCTCGGCAGTCTCTCCGTCACATCGCGAATCTTAGCCCCTGGCAAGCAGCAGACTTCTCGGTTTTCCCGGTCAGGGCGGCAGATAGATGACTCAGTCCCCTGGAGGAGAGAGTCCCCGACCACCACCACCCGCCTTCTCAGATCCAGAACCAGCTTTAGTTAATTTCACATCAAGTTCTCCTCCATCCCCCCAGGCTCTCTCCTTGTAGACAGATGTTCTAGACTCTGCCATGCACAAGTGGCTTTTGTCAGTCTCATGTGACATTCTCAGAAGAAAACGAGGGAAGTGTGAAATTACTATAAGGTGGGTGCATAACTAGTTGAAAGACCGTACTCGAGTTATTATCAATGGTTTGCTGCCAAATTAGAAGGTCATATCTAGTGGGGTCCCCCACAGGCATCTGTCCTGGGTGTGGAACTATTCAGTATTTTCATTAAAGACTTAGATAAGGGAGTGGTGAGTCTGATTATAAAATTTGTGGATGACACCAAGCTGGGAGGGGTTGCAAGCAATTCAGAGGATGGGATTAGAATTCAAAATGACCTTTACAAATTATTGAATTTGTTTGAAATTAACAACACGAATTTCAGTAAAAACTCACGCAAAGTACTACTTTTAGGAAGGAAAAATCAGGTAATAACAACTGGCTAGACAGTAGTCCTGCTGAAAAGGATTTGAAAGTCATAGTGGATCATAAACTGAATGAGTCAATGTGATGAAGTTGCAAAAAAGGCTAATATTCTGTAGTGTGTCTACTGGATGGAGTCTCATGTGTAAGACACCAGAGGTAATGTCCCAGTTCATTCAGCACTGGTGAGACTTCAGCTAGAGTACTGTGTCCAATTATGGGTGCCACACATACAAATGTTATGAACAAACTGGAGAGAGTCCAAAGGAGAACAACAAAAATGATCAAAGTTTTAGAAAACCTGACTTATGGGGAAAGGTTAATTAACTGGGCATGTTTAGTCTTGAGAAAAGACAGCTGAAATGGGATGAAATAGTCTTCAAATATCTAAGTGGCTGCTTCTGCATTGGTGGCTCTAGTCACCAACTGCATATAGACAGTCACTCACACCCAGGTTATGGCTGTTTATTGTCTTCCCCAAGAAAAAAGTGTACAAAAAGAAACACCAACAATAATCTGGTCAGAGGCTTAGACTGGGGCCCTCTGGCCCCCCGTAGCTTTCTGATCCAGGAGAGGAGGGGTCTTCACAGGGCTGGCTGGTCGGCCAGCCACTTTGGTTATCACAGCGTATCCTCTCCCTTGGCTGCCCTCCTCTCCACAGAGCTGAGCTCACCTTTATATTCCATCTGAGAGTGGGAGTCAATCATGAGGTGCTGGTCAGCTTTGTCAGCAGATGCCCAGCACCTGTCTGTTGGCCTTCTCTCTGGGGCAGAGGCAACTGCTCCCTCTTTCTCTCATCTCTCCTGGGCTATTACAGGACCTGCTCAGCCTGTTATTCTACTTTAAAGAGGATGGTGATTGTCAAGGTTACCTCCCCACTCTGAACTCTAGGGTACAGATGTGGGGACCCACATGAAATACCCCCTAAGCTTATTTTTACCAGCTTAGGTTAAAAACTTTCCCAAGGTACAAACTTTGCCTTGTTCTTGAACAGTATGCTGCCACCACCAAGTGATTTAGAGAAAACAGGGAAAGGACCACTGTAGCACAGCATGGTCGGTTTGCAGGTGGAAACGCCGTCCCCAAACGTATAGGCGTAGCTTTTCCAGAGTGCAGACAATGGCTTAATATTCCTTTTCACTGATTGACCAGTGGCTTTCCCTCTCAGACAGCTTCTTCTGAGAAACACGACAGGATGGAATTCTTGATTCGGTCATTCCTGCATTAAAACTGCTCCCACACCACGCTAGGATGCATCTGTGGTTACTAGGAACGGTTTGTCAAAGTCTGGGGCCCTTAGCACAGGGTCAGACATGAGTGTTGCTTTAAGTTAGTTAAAGGCCTTCTGACACTCTTCAGTCCACTGAACTGCATTTGGCTATTTCTTTTTGGTTAGGTCTGTCAGTGGGGTGGCGATTTGGCTGTATTGCGGTACAAAAAGCTTGTAATATCCGGCCAAGCCTAAGAAGGATTGGACCTGTTTCTTTGACTTTGGGACAGGCCACTTTTGGATAGCATCCACTTTGGCCTGTAGTGGGTTGATAGTTCCTTGACCCACCTGGTGTCCAAGGTAAGTCACTCTGTTTAGGCCTATTTGACACTTCTTAGCCTTAACAGTTAGTCCTGCCTCCCTTATGTGCTCGAAGACTTTTTGTAGATGTTCCAGGTGTTCTGCCCAGGAATCCGAAAATATGGCGACATCGTCAAGGTAGGCGACTGCATATTCTCCCAATCCTGCTAGGAGACCATCTACAAGTCTTTGGAAGGTGGCAGGTGCATTCCGCAGCCCAAAAGGGAGCACATTAAATTCATACAGCCAGACGTGTGATGAAGGCTGACCTTTCCTTGGCGGATTCATCTCGCGGTACCTGCCAGTACCCCTTGGTTAAGTCCAAGGTAGAGATGAACTGGGCCCGTCCCAGTTTCTCCAATAGTTCATCTGTGCGTGCTATTGGATAGTTGTTGGGGCGAGTTACAGCATTTAGCTTATGGTAGTCCAAGCAAAAAAGTATCTCCCCATCTGGTTTGGGAACTAGAATCACTGGAGATGCCCACACACTGCCAGAGGGGCGGATTACACCCATCTGTGGCATACCCTGGATCTCCCGTTCTATAGCAGTTTTAGCTTGAGGAGACACCCAGTAAGGTTGGGCTCTAATTGGGTGAACATTACCTGTGTCAATGGAGTGGTATGCCCATTCAGTCAGTCCTGGGGTGGCTGAGAACATCGGCGCATAGCTAGGGCACAGCTCCTTGATCTGCTGTCGCTGCATACGCCCAAGGGTCATGGAGAGGTTCACCTCTTCCACATTACCAGCACTTTTCCCTTCATAGTAGACACCTTCAGGCCACTCTGCGTCATCTCCTCCCTGGGCTGTAAACTGACAAACCTTTAAGTCTCTGGAATAAAAGGGCTTTAGAGAATTAATATGGTACACCTTAGGCTTTCGGTTGGAGGTGGGGAATGCTATGAGATAATTAACAACTCCCAGGCGCTGTTGGACCGTGAATGGCCCTTCCCACGATGCTTCCATTTTATGAGCCTGGAGCGCCTTTAAGACCATGACCTGGTCCCCTACTTTGAAGGAACGCTCTCTGGCATGTTTATCATATCAGGCTTTTTACTCTTTCTGAGCATATTTTAGGTTTTCTTTAGCAAGGGCTAAAGAGGTTCGGAGGGTGTTTTGTAGGTTGGTTACAAAGTCCAGAATGTTAGCTCCTGGAGAAGGTGTAAAACCCTCCCATTGCTGCTTCACCAACTGTAACGGCCCCTTAACCGTTCAAATGGTGAAAACTGGGATGTGGTACAGCTCTGTAGGCCAACAGCAACTGCTGCAACACTACGTCCCAATTATTGGAGTGCTCATTTATGAATTTACAAGTCATGGCCCTCAGAGTTCCATTAAACTTCTCCACCAGGCCATTTGTTTGATGGTGGTAAGGGGTGGCAACCAAGTGATTCATCCCATGAGCTTCCCAAAGGCTTTCCATGGTTCCTGCCCGGAAATTAGTTCCTGCATCTGTAAGGATGTTGGAGGGCCAACCTACCCTGGCAAAAATGTCTGTTAGTGCCTGGCACACACTTTTAGCCCTGGTGTTGCTTAGAGCTACTACTTCTGGCCATCAGGTAGCAAAATCCATGAAAGTCATTATATGTACTGCTTTCCTCTGGGTGTCTTTTTCGGAAAAGGACCCAGAAGATCCACAGCTACTCACTGAAATGGAACCTCAATGATGGGGAGTGGCTGGAGAGAGGCTTTGACCTGGTCTAGGGGTTTTCCCACTCTTGGGCACACCTCACAAGACCAGACATAGGTAGAAACATCCTTGCCCATTCCCTCCCAGTGGAACGACTTTCCCAAATGGTCTTTGGTTCTGTTCACCCCAGCATAGCCCCTAGGATGATCGTGGGCTAAGCTTAATAGCTTTACCCAGTACTTAGTTGGAACTACCAACTGTCTCTGAGGATGCCAGTCTTCCTGGTGTCCACCAAAAAGAGTTTCCTTGTATAAAAGCCCTCTTTCTACAACAAACCTAGATTGATTAGAAGAGCTGAGAGGCAGTGGGTTGCTCAGTGCTGCCGTCCAAACTCTCTGGAGGCTTTCATCTGCTTCCTGTTCGGTCTGGAACTGTTCCCTTGATGCTGGAGACATCAGTTCCTCATTGGATTGTGGACCTGGGCTTGGTCCCTTTGGAAGGGATGCAGGTGACAGGGCTGTTTCTGTTGACTGTGAACCACTCTCCGCTGGTGCACTATGTTGGGGTTCAGGCTCCAGCTGAGCCTCTTGTGTAGGGTTATCTGCTGCTACTGATGCAGGTTCGGTGGGGCCCTCTGGTGTTGGTGTTGCAAGCACTGGATTCAGTGCTGGCAATGGGTCTGGTGCTGGTTGTTCCGCTAGTTCCAGTTCTGGGACTGGCTCTGTCTGGGTCTCTGTGACTGGATCCACTACTGCTGTTACAGACGTTAGCATGGGGTCCGGTTCCATCACCTCTGACTGGGTCCTGGTAGAAGTCTCCGGAACAGAGCTAGGTGTCACAGCTTGCTTAGCCTGGCTGCGGGTGACCATTCCCACCCTCTTGGCTAGCTTTACATGGTTGGCCAAGTCTTCCCCCAACAGCATGGGGAAGGGATAATCATCATAGACTGCAAAAGTCCACGTTCCTGACCAGCCCTTGTACTAGACCGGCAACTTGGCTGTAGGCAAGTCAAAAGAGTTTGACTTGAAGGGTTGAATTGTCACTTGGACCTCTGGGTCAAATAAATTGGGGCCCACTAAGGAAGCATGGATAGCCGACACTTGTCCCTCCATGCTGTAACCTTCTTTCTACCCACACTCACAGATACCCTCCACTCGGAGGGTATCTGGGAGGCATCTGGGCCTGAGGACCTCTGGTGTGATTCCAGTGCAATGAACTGTAATCTATTGGGGTTCTTGGGGCAGCTGGCCTTTACATGCCCCGGCTCGTTACATTTAAAACATCGCCCAGCTGACTGGTCACTGGGGCAAGGTGGGTTGCTGGAGAATGGTGTGGAGGGATGATAAGGTGTCTGGGGTTTTTCTTGGGGTGTAGTCAGGGCTTTGGGTTGCCCCCAGTAGTAGGGCAATGTTTGGGACGAGGTGTCTCCCCTGGCCTTGCCTGCCGCCCCTGTGCACCACCCCCAAGTGTCCCACTGCTCCCACCCGCCTCCCCCCTACCGCTCCACCCTGCCTCTGCTCCGCTGGCTCCGGGCATCAACTGCGGCCACAGGGTCCTAGTGACCCCAATCCACTAGTGCCAGGGCAGGCGGCCTTGACCCTTCCCTTTTCCGGTGGGACCCTCCACCAGCAGAGGGGGCCTCCCTGCCCGCAGTCACGGCTCCTGCCCCAAGCTGGAGAAGGGGCCCATTCCTCACCCCTTGGTGAGGCTACAGTGAGGAGGGGAGGAGGCCAAACGTGATGTCAGCCCCCGCCCCCCCCAGCACCCACCACAGGGAAGGCTAGGGGGCTTCGTGGACCTGAGGGGCCCTAGGTGCATGTGCAGCAACACTGGTGTGAGGTGAGTGTGCTGCTGGGTGGGAGAAGGGGGCCCCTCCCCCAGAGCTTGCTGCTGCCGGCAGGGGGACTCCTCCTCTCTTGCCCCAGCCCCGGGGCAGCCTGCCTGCACCCCAAACTCCTCATCCCCCGCCCCACCCCAGAGCCCTCACCCCCTGCACCCCAACCCTCTGCCCTAGCCCTCACCCCCCACATCCCTGCCCTCTGCCCTAGCCCTGAGCCCCCCCAAACCACTCATTCCCAGCCAGAGCCCTCCCCCCTGCACCCCAACCCTCTGCCCTAGCCCCTCCCACAGCCCAAACCTCTCATCACCAGCCCCACCCCAGAACCCTCACATTTTTACATTATTTTAAAATATATATATTACAAGCAGGTGGGGGGGGGGGGACTTGGACCTTTTCTGGGCATCACCAAAAATTATACAAACCTGCCACCCCTGCCCACAGGGAGGGTGCAGATCTTATTTGCCTCCATGTTAATCTGGAATTACTCCTTGTCCTTCCTTACAGTGACTCTAGATTAATATTGGTCTCAATGAGAGACCAGGAACAAAGCTCAGAAGGGAGGAGGCCAGAACCCTCTTAGGCAGATCACTGTGTGGGGCCTATGGAGGGCTAGCTATAGTACCCTTGTCTCTCAGGTAATTGCCTCACAGAGAAAATTACTGGCTTGCCCTGAGACAATTAACCTGTTATAGTGAGATCATTAAAATAGCAGGGCAAAGATTGGGCTAACGAGGTGATTAGCAAAATAAAGGGAAGACTATATAATTAGGAGGAACAGGATGTACCAGGAAGCTCAGTGAGAGTGGGGTGTAATAGAGTGGGCTGGGTGGAAGGCTCCTCCTGGCACATGCTGGTACTATGTTCTGCAGTGCTGGGGATATAAAGATTAAAGATCCCCATGGGGAAAAGAAACAGCCTGTGTGTATATTGCAAGAGACAATCCAAATGGGTCAGGCAGTGCAGCACAGCGGGTAGCTAACAGAGCGCCCTGTGACACAGGGCAACCACTTTCCCACCTTCCTCCCTCCCTGCATCTGAGAGAAGAACTCTGAACAACAGTTTTCCATCCAAAACCACAAGTTCTTGCAGTTTTCACGGAGGGAGAGAAGCAAAATCTGTGGTAATTTCACATTAGTGTCTGGTAAATGGATAGAAAGTTACCAGCCCCTGCCCGCTGGCCATTCACACATGCAGCTGGGGAGCCCTGGGTAATGCTTCCTTAACAGAAGGATGGCACGGAGGAGCCAAAATATTTAAGACATTTCCTTGGCCTGTCCTTGGAAAATAATGGCCACTGACCCACCCCAGAGGTGGCTGCACCTCAGAGCTGGGGGAAGCAATCCCACATGGGGGATGGGGATACTTCTGGTGACAGAGTCAGTCAGCTGGCTCTAGGGACAGCTACATTGGCTGCTCATGGAGCAGCTCTGCAGCCAGCCGATCCAGCAGCCCCGCAGCCAGCTGCACCGGCCACTGCTCAGGTGGCCCCAAGCACGTAGCCCTGGGCACCACCCGAGCAGCGGCCAGTGCAGCTGGCCCCAAAGACCACCTGAGCAGTGGTCCCCAGGTAGCCAGTGCAGCCGCTGCCGGCGGCGATTCCCCAGGTGGCTGGAGTAGGCACTTCCCCAGGCGGCCGGTGCAGCCGCTGCCAGCAGCAGCTGGAGTAGCTACTTCCCTGGATGGCCAGCGCAGCTGCTGCTGCCGGTGGCCCCTGGCAGCTGGTGCTATGGCTGGCCCTGGCCCCCACCAGCAACAGCCCCCCGGGGTGACCGTCCCCCAGCAGCGGCCCGCTGGGATGCGTCCCCCAGCAGCGGCCCCTCCAGACTCCCCAGGGGTGACCGTCTCTCAGCAGCAGCCCCAGCACTCCTCCAGACACCCCCACCCCAGCAGCAGCCCCAGGCCCTAGCAGCAACCCCCTTAAGATTTTGTCATAGGTATTTTTAGTAATAGTCATGGCAGGTCAAGGGCCCATGAATGTGTGTGTATTGTATTGTCCATGACTTTTACTAAAAATACCTGTGACTAAATCGTAGCCTGATTGATAAATAGTGGAAATGGCTGACTCTGAGATTTGATATCAGTGTTCAGTAATTAAAGAGAAAAGGGTGGAAATCTGAGGAATTTTGGATCAATCTTCATAAGTTAGAGAGGAAAGTAGGAGAATGTGAGGTATTTATATCAACAGTTGATAATAGGTAGAGATAAAATCTGAGTGAATTTCTTATCAATATTTGATAAAGAGAGAGAAAAGGGGAAACATTTCCAGGGATTTTATATCAATACTCAAGAATGAGAAGAAAGGGCAAAAACTGAGATTTTATGTTAACATTTTGTAATTAGAGACAGGGGATAATCTCCAAGCATAATACATTAGCAATAGAGAATTAGAGAGAAAATGGGGCAGAGTTTAGGGTACTTTTATCTCAGTCTTTGAGAATTGGGGAGGAAAAGGTTAAAAACAAAATATCTGATAATAGAAGAGGAAAGCACCAAGCTCTGGGGGATATTTAATAATTAGAGGGAAAGTTTGAGAGGACTGTGTATGGATGTTCAATAACCACAGAAAAAGTGCATCCGATGAAGTGAGCTGTAGCTCATGAAAACTTATGTTCAAATAAATCTATTAGTCTCTAAGGTGCCACAAGTCCTCCTTTTCTTTTCACAGAAAAAGTAGTTTCCCACCACCATTCACCTGGGCAGCAGGAAGCCCTTTGCAAAGCTGCTTTGGAGATGTATGTGGAGCAGGCAGGCTCCCTGGCCCTGGGGAGGGGGCAGAGACAGGGGAAGGTGCATTGGGTGGATGAGGGGGAGGGGCAGCAGCTGGGAGCCGATACTTCAGTGGAGAAACTTGCTCCTGCCTCCCATTGCTGTGTCCCTTCCAAGCCCTGTTAATGGCAAAAAATGGCCATCCTCTCCCCCGCCCTGAGGCAGCCTGTCTCAGGCTCTCCCACCGCTACCCACCAACCCCCCTCCCATCTGGGGAATGACTCAGGGCAACAATTTCCCACCTAAGCGAGGGCAAAGGGCCGCAGATAAAATGGGTGGGGATATGGCCCAACTCGGATGAGAATTTAAACGGACGTTTGAGGAGGAGAGAAAATGGGGCAAAATCGGCCAAAGGTCAGAGGCGCGAGAGCAGGGGGTCTGCCTGGAGCCCTTCCCCCACCGCCTGCCCTTCTCCCTGGGCACGGCCTGCCTCCGGGCAGAGCTCAGTCCACGCCGTTGCGCCCTCTCTCCCCCCTTCCTCCCATCGCTGCTTATTGTCCTCTCCCCCCACCCCACGGGCCCGCTCTCTTTCCCCGCCCCGCTCCTCCCCACTTTAACGGCCCTGCGGATCCGAGCTGGGTGCAAAGCCAGGGCAGCGGCTTCACTGAGGCTAACCCAGCTCCGACCTTGCCCGCGGGAGCACGAACACTTACCGGGGAGAAGATCCCGGGGCCGCGAGCTCCCAGAGCCAGACACTCACCCACCTGCCGCTCCCAGCGCTGTCCCGGAGGCCTCTGCGCTGGAGTCTCCGGCTCAGGGGCTGGAGTCGGCAGAGCCCGAGGCGAGTTCCCGCTGGAGAAACGCCAGGCTGGGGCACAGGAGGCTTTAATGCAGGTCCCCGACCCGGGGAAGCAGCAGCGGCTCAGCCCAGGCTCCCAGATCACACGGAAGCAGCAGCGTCCTGGGCAGAGCTACGCAGTATCGACCTGCCTTTGTCCTCCCCGGCTCCTGCTCTCAGCTGCTGCAGCCCCTTCCTGTGCCCTCAGCACCAGCCCGGATGTAGCAGCGCTGACTGGGCCAGGGGGCTCTCTCCGGCTGGAGGCCCAAGACAAGAAAAAGGGCACCGTTAAGGAGACCGCGGAGGAAGGGTCCAAGCTGCAAGCAGCCATGAACTATAAAACTACGTCTCTAGGTGCCTATCTTTAAATTAATGTATATGCTCGGTTGTGAATTAAGGTTGAAATATACAGTCATATGCTGTACCAGAGGTGGGCAAACTACGGCCCGCGGGCCACATCCGGCCCGGCCCCTGAGCTTCTGGCCGGGGAGGCTAGCCCCCTGCCCCTCCCGCGCTGTCCCCACTCCCGGCAGCCTCACTTCGCCCCGGGCGCAATGCTTTGGGCGGCGGGCTGTGAGCTCCTGGGGCAGCGCAGCCGCAGAGCCTGGCCTGACCCGGTGCTCTGTGCTGCGCGGCGGCGGCTGCTGTAGCGCCACCGGTGCTCCGGACAGCGCGGGCAGGGGGCAGGGAACGGGGGGTTGGATAGAGGGCAGAGGAGTTCGGGGGGGTGCTCAGAGGGCGGGGATGTGGATAGGGGTCGGGGCGGAACAGGGGGTTGAATGGGGGCAGGGGTCCTGGGAGGCAGTCAGGAAGGGGGGGTTGGATGTGGGGGGGCAGGGGTTCTGGGGGCAGTCAGGGGACAGGGAGAAGGGGTGATTGGATGGGGCAGGAGTCCCAGGGAGGCAGTCAGGAAGGAGAGGGGGGTTGGATGGGGCAGTTGGGGCGGAGGTCCGGGGGCAGTCAGGGGACAGGGAGCGGGGGTTTGTGGATGGGGCAGAGGCTCTGGGGGTCTGTCAGGGAACGGGGGGGTTGGATGAGGCAGGAGTCCGGGGGGGGGCTGGGCCATGACCCCCTCCCCTAACCGGCCCTCCATACAATTTCTGAAACCCGATGTGGCCCTCGGGCCAAAAAGTTTGCTCGCCCCTGATCTATACTGTATCTTATAATAAAATTCTTCTAAAAAGCCTGTCGGGGTAAGCATACTTCAGAGTTAGACCTTACAGCAGGGGTTCTCAAACTGAGGGTTGCAAGATTATTACATGGGGGGGCGTGAGCTGTCAGCCTCCACCCCAAACCCTGCTTTGCCCCCAGCATTTATCATGGTCTTAAATATAAAAAAAAGTGTTTTTAATTTATGGGGGGGGGGGTTGCACTCAGAGGCTTGCTATGTGAAAGGGATCACCAGTACAAAAGTTTGAGAACCAGCGCCTTACAGCGAACCCACCTGTCAGAATGAGCTACCCATGGGAGAAAGCTGGGAGAGCAGCTCATTCTGATAGCAAAGCAAACAAACCCTGATACTAGGGCTGTCAATTAATCCCAGTTAACTCACGCGATTAACTAAAAAAAATTAATCGTATGGTTGTAAGCACCACTCCAGAGCCTGGTGGCACTGTCACAGCGCCATCCAGGACCGGCTGGTGAAAGACATCTCGCCATGCCTGGGAAAGATCGCCATTGACTCTGCCATCCCTAGAACGGACAGCCAACTGCAACCTGACATCGTCATGACCGATGAGGAAAATAGAAGATCCTCATGGTGGACATCACGGTGCCATTTGAAAACAGGTCCCCGGCCTTCCATGAGGCCCGGGCTCAGTGACACCCTAAGAAACCAGGGCTACGAGGTCCAGATCCACGCCCTGGTCATGGGAGTTTTGGGCATGTGGGACCCCCACAATGAGCCAGCGCTGAAAGCATGCAGAGTCAGTCAGCGCTATGCCCGGCTCATGAGACAGCTCATGGTGTCCGACACCATCAGGTGGTCCAGAGACATTTACATGGAGCACATCACGGGATGCCGTCAGTACTAGGACGAGTAAACAAGACCGCCGGTCAGGGAAATAACCCACTTCCTCCCCTGACAAACCAAGAGATGCACCCCACCCACATACCTATTCACTATACCAACCCTGACTTGGACTCTAAATATATTTTATGGGTGGCATACCTGAGATCACTTATTCACTGACTCTTTAAAAACTTCCACACCCCAATCTGGGTCTATGCTGGTTATTTACTATGTATGTATCTTGTGAACCTTGTAACTGATACTTGTAATCTCTCATAACTCAAGCCTGACCCAGGTGTCCAGTACCTTCCCTCTTAACAAATGTAAATTTGATTTTAAACATTACCTTTAATAAAATTTTTAAATCTGTTCTTATCAGTTTAATTACTGAGGCAGAAACTACACGTTCTAGAAGACTCACTGTGTCCCTATCCTGAGGAAGACTACCACTTTGGAGATGGATTCTACTGCTGCTGCTTCAAAAGAAAATCTTCATGCTGCTTCAGAGACTCCAGGACAGAGTGAAAAGATGATTGCTCCCTCGCCGATTCCACAGAAACCTTCAACTGCCGCTCGGACCGCTGCTGCTCCACAGAACGCCCATCAAGGAACAGCCTCTAAGAAGACCCTCAACGCTTCCAGGACATCGCAGATGAGCAGCATCGATTGAAAAAGCAGCACCTCCTTGAAGAAAACCCGTGGAGATACTGCTGCAGGAATATCTTGCATCTCGAGGACGGCCTCCCAGGACATCACAGCCAGGACAAACATCATCTCACCTGCTCTTCAGGACAAGGATGCCCCAAGAACTTATCCCATCTCCTCCACTGCCCAGGATCCTCATGCTGGTCGTTGTCCTGCTGTGCTGGAAGATACCTCAACTGGTAAGACCAGCGTCTCCTCAGAAACCACCCAGATGGACTGCAACATCTCACTAGATGCCTGCCCAGCCGAACCTCTCCATACAACTCTCCCAGAGCAACCAGAACCATCTAGCAAATCCGCTGATATGACTGAAGCCAATCCAACAGAGGGAGA